>NC_137788.1:103668470-104268470 GCF_963383645.1 Muscardinus avellanarius | reverse complement strand
CACATGATTGCAGCTACTATGTTTCTTGGACCTCAACTTTCAACATTCCACATTCCTGGTCAGGCATGGTGGTGCATGGCTGTAATCCCAGTACTTGGGAGGCTGAGACAGTATTGCAGGTTCAAGGCCAGACTTGGCAATTTAGTTAGACCATGTTTCAAATTTTTAAAAAATAAAAAGGGCTGGAGGTGTAGCTGGGAGGTAGAATGTCCCTGGGTTTAATCCCAAGTACCAAAAATAAAATAAAATTCCACATTCCTCATTTTAATCACACCAAAGTGCACTTATTAAGGTCCTGGTTGAGCACGGTGCTGTACCTAGCAAGTTAAGTGCAAAAGAGACTGCATGGTCTCTTTTGTCAGGGCAGACAACATCATAATGAAGAAATACAGACAGCTCAACATAAACATTGAATGATGATTCCTTTAAGTCTGTGGTCTACTGTGCCTACAGGATGCCAAACATCTGGATGAAAGATGTAGCATTCAGTCAGGAAGCTTGCTATTCTTCCAAATAATTGAATAGACTTTTACGTGCATTGTATAAACCCAGCAATTATAATCGTTATACAAACTTATATTTATATAATGATTTACAACTGCAGTGTGTGTGAAGGGGGGGTTAATATGTGTATGTCTGCATGCATATATAAATCCTCATTCAATTTATATATCTTTATGAAATGGGCTTATTTACACTGTTTTACAGAGAGAAATTTGAGAGCCTGTATCAAGCATGGGTGGATTTCATACTTATGCCAGACACAAGGAGGAACACTGCAGTCCTTGCCGTAAAGGTGCTCACAGACCCGGGAGGAGCTCGAAATTGAATGAAACTGACTTGCCCAAGGTCACACAACTAGTTCCTGTCAGATCTGGGACTCCATCCAACTTTTCTGGCATCAAGTCCAGCAGTCTCTTCCCAGCTCCCTTCAAATAAAGGCCAGACGCCCTTACTGAGCTGTGAGAGCAAAGGGGAAGGAACAGGGAGCCCATGGACTGGAAGTTACTAATGCCAAGATCAGAAACGAAGTACAAGTCACTAAAACTGCCATTATGAAGACTACAACCCGACATGGGAAAATGTTTCTGATGTAATGTTGAAGCGGAGGGAGAATGTGGGGTGGAGGAGGAGAGAGAACCAAATGCCAGTGACCCGTGCTTCCTGCCGCCCCATACACACATGCGCAGGCGCAGAGGAGAGCACAGGCAGACCAAAAGAGATGGATTTTTTTAATTCATATGGTAGGGTTGTGGCTGAACTTTCCCCTTTTTCTTTTTTTCTTTTTTTTTTGAGCTATAAACCATCACTTTACAGCTTTGATAATATTGCTGAAATATAAATTGTAGGTAATGGGAAAGAATAATATAAAAGAAATTAACAGAGCCAAACAGATCTAGATTCAAATCCCAATTTTGCAGTGACAAGCTGCAAGGTCTTGGGAAATCTATTTGATGTTTGTGCCTCAGTTTCTTTGGCTGAGAATAATGCTATCCTTGCAGGGTTTTATTGGGAATTAGAGATGATGTGTTAGTTCATTGAGCAACCACTCCATTTGTAAATATTTTTATCATCATTATTACATAATGTGAACCATGAAGGGCGTCAGAGGTAGATATTGCTGGCCAGCAGTGTGGCACAGGTTTTGCCAAGAGTCCACCGTGGTGTCTTTAAAACAAGGAATAACCGAGAGTCATTTTCATCAGCAGCAAGAAAGGATTTGAGCCAAGTCCTAGGAAGGAGTGTCTAAAATAGGACCTTATCTTCAAGGCATTTATCATCAATCTCTTTATATCCTCGACAAACATTCACTAAGCACCTTCTATGAGCCAAGGACTAAAAGAAGAACTAGCAATATAAAGACAAATAGGGCTTGAGCCTTACTATAGCTCAGTGGAGAGGAAACAATGATGGAAACAGATAAACACAAGGTGGTAAGGACGTACTCATAAACTTAGGCATGTGGGAGCACAGAGAGAGATAAACACCTCATCCAGCCTGGTGAGGAAGAGGAGGGAAGGCTGGGAAGACTTTCTGGGGGAGCTGGTAGAGTGGAGGGACGCATCCCAGGCAGAGGGACACATACGCACAGAGTACCAGAGAACCGCAAGCTGCTCTGTTCCTAGGAGCTAGATCTGAAGTAGGAACCAACTCACGTGAGCGTCTGTCCACCCCATCCAGAGAACAAGGAAGGATTTGAAGGCCAGCAGATAGAGGGTAAGGTAGCCAGATTTGCATTTCAGGCAAACACTCTGGAGCCCTGTGGAGGAAGGATCTGGATGGGGCACACTTGGCTATAGTCGAGGGTCACCTCTCAGGTTTAGGAGAAAGCTGAATCTGGACCAGGACACTGAGCCTAGGAGTGGAGATGAGGGAGAGGGAAACCGGATGACAGAATCATTTCTAATGATCCCAAGAGCTCAGGGAGAAGTAGAAAGGAAATAAACCATAGGAGAAAACTTGCTGCAGATGCATTCTGAGAAAGCTTTGTGGTAGAGGTAAGCTTCTTTACAGAGCTCTCTAAAGAGGACAAGGTGGGACTTGAGGCAAATTCCACACAGAGGGATGCAGTTCACATAGCTAGAGAAGACATAGCGTTTGGGTTGTGTCCACAGAAGTAGATAGGTTGACAGTATATCATCTTTGATACACTGTGAATTGTCATCCCCATCATGGAGTTAGCACTTGTGGCAGGAAAGATTATATTTTTTCTACCAAACCCCCTCCTTTTCTTAAACTAGGAAAAAATAGAGCAATCATAAATGCTGGGAAATAGGAACTGGTAGGATTACAAATTAGACAGCCACTATGGAGGTCAATATGAAGATTCCTCAAAAAAAGGGGGATATGTTCACAATGGAATTTTACTCAGCCATTAAAAAAAACTCAATTACATCATTTTCAGGGAAATGGATGGAACTGGAGGACATTATGCTAAGTGAGATTAGTCAGTCACAAAAAATAAGAAATCAGATGCTTTCCCTAATATGTGAAAGCTAAGGAGGAATGGGCCATAGGAGGAGCTCTAGATGAAAAAGGAAATTCTATAGAGGAGCAAACAAGACAACCTAAAGGAGGAGAAAGGAGGGGGGAAGAGGAAAATCTCTAAAACACACAATGTACTTAAACATATCGAAGTCAACTACTAGCCAAGCAAGAGAGGGAGGGACGGGGAGGGAATACAGTGGGAATTGGGTAGGGGTTAAATCGGCGATGTGTACATGTTTGTACACACAAGTTTTTTACCCCAATATGATTTTGAATATAATGCACCAATAAAAAAAATTTAAAAAAGGAATGAAACTATCATATGATCCTGAAATACCAGTATTTGGCATCTTTTCAAAAGAATTTGTTAGAATATTATATGAACAACCGTGTCTTCGTTTTCTTTGGGTTTGCTTTGCTTTGCTTTGTTTTTGGCACTGGAAATTTAACCCAGGGGCAATCTACCTCTGAGACACATTCCCAGCCCTATTTTATTTTTGTTTTTGATACAGAGTCTCACTAAGTTGCTAATACTGGCCTTGAACCTGTAATCCCCCTATCTCAGCCTTTCAGGTACTAAGACTATAGGCATGTGCCGCCATGTCTGACTGTATATCCATGTTTACAGCAACACAATTCACAAAAACAAATTATTGAACCAGCCTTGGTATATGTTAACAGATGAATGGGTAAAAAAATGTGGTATATACACACAATGAGGTTTTACTCTGCCATAAAAAAGAACAAAATTATGTCACTTGTAAGAAAATAAATGGAGAGCCAGGCATGGTGGCGCACACTTGTAATCCCAGCATTTTGGAAGCTGAGAAAGGAGAATCACAGTTCGTAGCCAGCCTCAGCTACTTAGTGAGGCCCTTTGCAACTCAGTGAGACCCTGTTTCAAAAATAAGGAATAAAAAATAGAGCTGGGGGTGTAGCTTGGAGGTAAAATGTTCCTGGGTTCCATCCCCAGAACCGAAAAAAGAAAGAAAGAAAAAAAGAAAAAGAAAGAAAGAAAGAAAGAAAGAAAGAAAGAAAGAAAGAAAGAAAGAAAGAAAGAAAGGGAAATAGAGAATATTATACTGAGATGAGCTCAGAAAAGTCAGAAAGTCAGAAAAGTTGTCAAAGGTTATATGCTCATAAAGTCAAGGGTTATATGTTTTCTCTCACATGTGAAAGCTAGAGAGAAAACAGGAAATAAACAGATAAAAGAGGAAAGAGACCAATAGAATAGTGAAGAGGATTGAGGAGGATTGGTGGGGGGGTAAAAAAGGAGAATTAAAAGAGGAAGCAGTTTAAATAATACTCTGTCGGTGGGCGTGGTGGCGCACACTTGTAATCCTCGCGCTTGGGAGGCGGAGACAGGAGGATCGCGCTGGTTCAGAGTCAGCCTCACTGGCTGAGGAGACCCTGTTTCCAAATAAAAATATAAAAAAATAGGTCTGGGAGTGTAGCCCGGAGGGGAAAAGAGTTTCCAGGAACCCCAGTACCACCAAATAAATAAATAAATAAATAAATAAATAAATAAATAAATAAATAAATAAATAATACTCTGTCCATATATGAAGGTATCACTACCAGCCTCGCTAACATGGACAAGCAGGAAAGAGCCGGGAGCTGGGTGGGACGGGAAGGATGCACACCAAGCGGTGTGTGCCTGTGTACTCATTTAACTTCAAACCTCAGTAGGATGGATAATTACAATGCACCCATAAAAGTGTTCTAAAAAGATAGAGACTACAATGAGCTCGAGGTAGAAAATGATTCAGAAATTCTTCTAGATTGTAATCCAGAAAAAAAAAATAAACTGAGTTATTCTGAATGGCATGGAAGGTCTGGTGGTCTCCACCCTATGGCCAGGCAAAGAGAGCGCCCCTTTCCTCTGCTCCTGCCTCCCCCTTGACCTCCAGCCCCACCCAGCTTACAGTGCCCAGCAGAAGTGATCGGTGAAAATCTGTGCCAGGAAGGAGAGAAAGAAGACTCAGATGGGGGGAGGTGGGAGTGCTGAAGGGAGTGATGAGGGCCCGGGCCAGTGGCAAGAATGACAAGTTTCCTTACCAACCTGGACATCGTAGGGCCGCTCCAAAGGTGAGGACAGGAGCTGGCAAGCTGTAAAGGCAGGATGGCAAAATCTTAAGCTTTGTGGGCATCCCATCTCCAGCTCAACCACTCATCTGTGGAGCAAGAGCATCACACACAACAGGTAAATAAATGAGAAAACCTGTGTTTCAGTAAAACTTTATTCATAGACACTGAAATTTGAATTTCATAAATGTTTGTCACAAAATATTATTCTTTTTTATTTTTCATGTCAGTTAAAAATATAAAAACCACTCTCCACTCAAATACAAAAATAGGCAGCAGGCTGCATTGGGTCTTTGGACTGCAGTTTGTCATACAGGTTTAGAAAGAGGATCTCGTGACAGACGAACTGGAATGGACCAACTAGTATAGAAAGGCCTCTCCCAAACCTACACTCTGATTCTATATGGTGTGGGATACTGGACTGACATTGATTAAAAATCTACTTTCTGCTTTTCTGGATTTCATGAGTGTTTCTTCACTAATAGCAATGTTTATTAATGGACTATAACACCTCTTCTCCATAATTAAGGAAATAGTTATGTGGATTTCTTTTTCTTTTTGTACTGGGGATTGAACCCAGTGGCATTCCACCTGAACTACACCCCGCCCTATTTTATTTATATTTTGAAACAGGGTCAGTCGGACATGGTGGCACACGCTTGTAATCCCTGCGCTTGGGAGGCAGAGACAGGAGGATTGCGCAGGTTCGAAGCCAGCCACGCTGGTTTAAAGAGATCCTGTTTCCAAATAAAAAAAGCATAAAAATAGGTCTGGGAGCATAGCCCGGAGGTAGAAGGGCTTCCAGGAACCCCAGTACCATAAAAAAGAAAGAAAGAAAGAAAGAAAGAAAGAAAGAAAGAAAGAAAGAAAGAAAGAAAGAAAGAAAGAAAGAAAGAAAAGGAACAGGGTCTTTCTAAGTTGCTAATGGACTCGCTGAGTTGAAGTTGGCCTGGAACTGTGATCCTCCTGTCTCAGACTCTCAATTACTGGGATTACAGGTGTGTGCCACCATGCCCAGCTGAGATGTGGATTTTATGTTAACTAAATTTTGAAATATCACTTCCTATATATCTATAAACTATATCATGACAATTAAAGTCTTTAAAACAATAATAAAGAGACTTCCGGGAAGATGGCGACCGAGAAAAGCGGGGCTTAAGAGTCCCGCTAACAACTAATCTCCATTACCACAAAAAGAGCGCCTTTCATAGCCAGAAAACACCATCACCAGAAAAACAAAAAAACCACCAGGCTCCAGAGAGAAAGCGGACTGAGAACAGAGCTCAGGGCCACAGAGGAGACACACGCGCCCGAGGACGCGGCAGCAGCGCCATACTGCCGGCGGCAGCGGCGAACTCAGCGGACAGCTACAGCAAGCCGAGGTGAGCCGATGCGGAACGGCCAGGCGGGATCTTTCGGCGCAGACAGCATTTAAAGCTCCCAGTGGCTGAGCTCAGCACACGCTGCAGGGTTTCAGAGTGGAAATCAAAACCAGAGAAGAAAAAATACGCCAGCCTCATGGCCGAGGGCATGGCAGAGGCGCCATATTGCCACCGGCGGCGGCAGCAGCAGTGAATTCACCGAGTCCAGTACAGCTACATCTACGTACTCAAGAACAGTGAGTCAAATTGCGGGCCACAGAGGAGAAATCCCAGTATTGTGCCTCCTGGGACTTGACCCAGTGAGGGAGTGGTGGTGGCAGAGATATCACACCATAGGAGAACGCCCAACCTGGCACCCCCCCATAGTTTAAAGCAGCCTCTATTGACTCCCTGGGTCAGAGACTCTGTGATACAACCCAGTAAAGGAGTAGTAGGGTCTGAGATAATACAGACTCGAGATCCAGAGCACCTTAAGTGAAGCCATAGTGACCCAAGGGAAGAACCCAGAGAAGGCACAAACCTCCGAAATCATGGGAAAGAGGAATAACACTGAAGTAATGAATGTGCACAACCCCACAACATCAGAACCTGATAAAACAGAAAATCAGAGATTTCTAGAAGATCAAATCAGGAAAATAACTGTAGAAATAATAGAGGTGCTTTGAAAAGAACTCAGAGAGAGCCAAAAAGAGATAAAGGATGCAATTAATGAAGTAAAGGCCTCAATTCAAAGCACAAACAACCGATTAGACCACATGGAGAACAGAATCTCGCTCTTAGAAGATGAGCAATCCAAAAATGAATGCATAGTTTCTAATCTAGAAAAAGATATCCAACAGCAGGAATCTGACATTGAAGAAATATGGGCCCATCTTAAGAGAGCTAACCTAAGAATAATTGGAATAGAGGAGGGAAAAGAAAGTGATACCAAAGGGATCAACAATCTCTTCAAGGAAGTAATAGCAGAAAATTTTCCAAATATAGAGCAAGAGGTTGATACACAGATCCAGGAAACTTATAGAACTCCCTTTAGACAGGATCCAAGAAGAGGATCCCCACGCCATATAATTGTCAAAATGACCAATGTGGAAGCCAAGCAGAGAATCTTAAAGGCAACAAAAACAAAGGGCCAAGTGACATTCAGAGGCAAACCAATTAGAATCACCCCAGACTTCCCAAACCAAGTCATGAGAGCCAGAAGGGCTTGGAGTAACATATTCCAAACTCTGAAAGAAAACAACTTCCAGCCAAAAATTTCCTATCCAGCAAAACTTTCTATCAAATTAGATGGAGAAATAAGAAGCTTCCATGACAAACAGAAACTGAAGGAATTTATGTCTTCAAAACCAGCGCTAGAGAAAATACTCAAAGAGATTTACTACAAAGAAGAAATAGGTAACACTCACCAGAACCAGAGAAACAAGAGTTTCCATCCAACAGACAAGTAAGATTGGTTATCTGTGGAGATTCATTATTTATGTTAGTCTTTTACCTATCTCTAAATTGTATTGTTTGCCTTTATTGTTGTTAATTTTTAGGATTTCTAGTTGGAATATTAATATACCTTCAGATATAGCATTTGGAAATATTTTATCCAATTCTATTAGCAACTTTTAACTCTGTTTACATTGTCTTTGGATATACAATATTTTATTTTATTTTTTAGGGAGTTTGTATATTCTTCTGTTGCCTGTGCCATTGAAATCATATCCAAGAAATCACTGCCAATTTCAATGTTGTGAGGTTTTATGACCCAGATTTTCTCCTAAAAGTTTATAGTCTTAAGATTTATATTTAGGTCTTTTATCTAGTTTGAGTTAATACTTGTATGTGGGATTAGGTAAGGGTCCAATTTTATTCTTTTCCATGTAATTATTATTTTTCAACAATATTTAGTTAAAAGATTATTATTTCCACCACCAAATCTTCGTGGAAACCTTGTCAAAAATAAGTTGACAATATAGGGAAGAAGTTAGCTCTAGGCTTGTATTTAACTCCAATGGTCTATATATCTGCCTTTAGAACAGTACTACACTGTTTCAATTATTGTAGCTTTATATGGTTTGAAATCAGAAAATATACATCTTCTAGCTTTGTTTTTGCTTCGAGATTGTTTTGGGTATCTAGAGTCCATATTCCATATCAGGATAGATTTTTTTCTGAAAAATAAATATATGATAGTTTCACCTAAAAAAAAGAAAAAAATATTCTCTGGTAAGAAAGAAAGCAAAAAGAAATATTGAAATGTTATCTTTAAGTCATCAAAAGCTTGGTATCAGACAAATGAAACTGTTATGTGAGATTATCATTTTTAATTTTGGATAAATTGCTATAATACTAGATGTCAACCACTAAGCCAAGCATGGGAGGGAGGGATGGGGAGAGAATGGGGTGGGGATCGGGTGGGGGCTGACTGGGCGATGTGTGCATGTATGTCTACAAAAGTTTGTATCCCACTATGATGTATGAATAGAGTGCACCAATAAAATAAAATTAAAAAAATAAATAAATAAAGAATAAAAAATAGGAAAAATAAAAAAATAAAACAATAATAAAACAAAAGAAATTATATATATACATACATATATATATTGCTGTTATATTCTCACTGGCTACTGAAAACCTCAGATGGCACTGGGACCAGGACACTTGAGGGCCTGTGCCTCCCTTCAGCTTCCGTTGTCCTATGAGAACGGCAGAACCTCCTGAGCAGCCCAGAGGCTAGCTCTTGCCCCACTGGCTGCTGGAACCTTGAGCTCCTCGAACCTTCCACCGAGGCACAAAGTGACATTTATCCTTGCAAAGCTCAGTCTCTTCCCTCGTTGGGTATTAAGTGGTCTTCCCTAATTTTCACAGATTTATGTCATCCTCTTTGGAAAATATCTGAGAGTCTTTGAGCATTGTTTTTTTCTTCTAGAAGCGTCACTGTGAAATAACTTTGCACCAAAGTAAGAGGTTTGGGAAGACTGACTTGCAAGATTCTTGGCAAAGAGACCAATCATTTTCTTTGGCCTGAGCAGAAGTCTTCAGGTTGTCTTTAAATAATTATCAATATTATATCAAATTCAGACTCAAGAACCACTGATATATATGTTTTTTCCTTTTCCCTAATCCACTAACCCAGAATCGAGGGATTCATATAATTATATTTCCTTTCCTTTCTACTCTTTAGAAACATATACTCTTTCTCCCTTCTAGAAAGTTTGGGATATTTCCATTGCCCTGCTCCTCTCTATGCTCCAAGAGGTTTATCTGACTTCCCAGCCAGCCACCACCCTAGATTTTCTTCTTCTCTTACACTTAGAATATTTTTAAAGTGAGTATAAACTGGATGTGGTGGCACACACTTGTAATCCCAGTACTTGGATTGCAGGTTTGCGGCAAGCCTCAGCAATCTTGTGACGTTCTCTGCAATTTAGTGAGACCTGTTTCAAAGTAAAATAAAATCGAGTTATGGTATAGTTCGAAGGTAGAATGCCCCTGAATTCAATCCTTAGTACCACAAAAATAAATAACTAAATTAATTAATTAAATAAGTGGACATAAAAGAATAGAGTCGGAAAATGAAATTTAAATAAGTGTCAATAAGATAACTTTATGCTCATGTTTATTGAAACACTATTCACATAGTCAAGAGATGAAACCAACCTAAGTGTTCATCAGTAGAAGAATGGATGAAGAAAATTTGGAATATATACAGAATGAAACACTATTCAGCAATTAAAACTGAAATTCTGTCATTTCCAGCAAAGGAGATGAAACTTGAAGACATCATGTTAAGTAAAAACAAACTAGGTGGTGCACACTTGTAATCCTAGTATTTGGGAGGCTAAAACAGGAAGATTGCAGGTTTGCAGCCAGCCTCAGCTACTTGGTGAGGCCCTCTGCAACTTAGTGAGACCCTGTTTCAAAAAAGAATAAAAAATGGGACTGAGGGTGGCTCTCAGAGGTAAAATGTCCCTGGGTTCAATCCTCAGTTCCAAAAAAAACAAAAAAAAAAAAAAAGAAAAGAAACCAGGTAAAGGAAAAATACTGTGTGTACTCACTTATATGTGGAAGCTAAAACGTTGGTCTCAAAGATGTAGAGAGTGACGTAGTGGTTTCCATGGTCTGGGCATGGCGTGGGGTAAGGGAGATGTAGAGAGGATGGTTAATAGGTCCAGGAGTGCAGTTGGATAGAAGGAATAACTTCTAATGCTCTATAACATAGTAAGGCAACTATGCTTGGCAAAAATTGAATATTTTTTAAAAGCTTATGGAAAGGATTTTGAATGTTCTCAACAGGAAGAAATGATAAGTGTCTGAGATGATAGATAAGCCAATTACTCTGATCTGATCATTATACCAATCATATGCATGTATTGAAAGGTCACATTGTACCCTATAAATATGTATAAGTACAGTGTTGATTAAAAATTATATATGTAATTTTATAGAAAACAAATGTATATATATATATATATGAACACACACACACACACACACACACACACACACACACACTCACACAATCAAGGGTTCAAAGGAAGAAGAGAAGTTCCCAGAGGGATGAGGACGCACCGTGCTGTGGTGCTCCTCCGGCCCTCCCACCCCTGACAGGAAGCAGCCAGCTGCTGCACCACCAAGGACCCAAGTGTGAACAACACAACTCAAAGGACCCTGCCAAGGGGGCTTCAAGGAGCAAAAAGATGGCATTATGTACACATTTCCCACAAGGCGAATCCCACAGTACTTCCTGGCTCTGAACAGAGAGCCCCACTCACCGCTGAGCTGCAGGGGCGAGGGGTGCACTTTTCCCATCTGCAGGCTCCCAGAGAAACCCATCCTCTGCCACAGGCAGGAGGCTGGACAGGCCAGCTTCCCACAAATCTGGTTCTGAAGGAAGCACATGGTCCGGCTAAAAACACATCCATCCTCTTCTCCCATTTGATCTTTCTTCCACATGCCTTTTGGATTAATGCTGACATTTTGTTTCCATCTGTTTTCAACTCTTGGTTTGAAACATACAAGTCCAGCGCTGTCCTCTGCAGAGCTAGGACTCGGCTGCAGGGAGCTGCCCCAGGAGTGCTGCGGGGATCTGTGGAGATCACGTGCTTGTCTTATAAGTCTAGAGACATTGAGTGAGGACCGTCTATGTGGCAGGCACCCTGCACTTGCGAGATGCCAAGTCAGATGACTGCTCCCGACTCCGCGCAGAGCCCCAGCTCGCTCAGAGCGAAAGCCCAAGTCCTTACCGTGACCTATAAGACCTGAAATGATACCCTCTGCCTCCTCTCTGCCCTCATCTCTGTTTAGTCAGCTTCTCTTGTTGCTGTGGCCAACACACCTGATAAGGACAACTTAGAGGGAGAAAGGTTTAATGGGGCTCACAGTTTTGGAGTTTTCAGTCTATGGTTGGCCAATACCCCATCATGGAGGCCAGAAGCAGAGAGACCAGTAGGAAGTGACCAGGAACAGATATAAGGCCAGCGACCCACATCTTCCAGCTATGCCCCAGCTGCCTCAGTTACCTCTCAGTAAATCTGTTAATTATTAATCCTTCTGTAGACTTACCCACTGATGACATTAGAGTCCTGATTCAATTATTCACCCCTGAATACTGTTGCACTGGGGACACGCGTTCAGTACATGAGCTTTGGGGAGGCATTCTACACCCCAAACCATGACAATCTCCCATAAATCCATCATGGTCTCCTTGCCCCTCTGTGGCCATGGCTTGGTGGCCCTGCACTGCCTGCCCCCCTCCAACCCACTGGGAAGGCCTCTCCCCAGAACAGCCAACCCCCCTCGGCTTCTTCAAGCCTTTGCTCAAATATCACCTTCTCAGCAAAGCCCTGATAAGGCTGTTGAAAATCACGCCCTCCCCCAGCCCTCTTCACCCCCCACTCTGCTCCACTTGCTTTTCTTTTGCATCACACCAATCACCTGCAGCCGTGGCCAAATTCCCTAGAAAAGCTAGGGAGGATGCAATTTCAGACATGAAGAAATGAGGGGTAGAGGAGCAAGAAAGAGACAGAAGGAGAGCAAAGATAGGGAGTTGTTTCCAAGTGGCCATAGCTTTGGAACAAGTGCTTGGCTCTATAACACAAGACATCTTCAGGAAAATCACAGGAAACTAGTGCATCTCCAGAGCTTCTGCCGAGGGGAGGAATAGAAAGGAACGAAGACTTCAGCCCTGTCTCCCATTGGTGAGCTCTTGCCTGGGGAGTTAGTCCCCTCATACTTCCAGATGATGAGAGCAGACTAGAATATACGCCCTCTCCTAAGGGGCACAAGGAAGCCCCAGGGCAGGAGATGAGTGCTGAGAACTATGATGGTCAGGCAGCAGGCAAGGGGCCGTGGGACAGGCCTGTGAGCAACAGGAGGGACAGAGACGTCCCTGAAGTGAGCCCTGAGCCAGCAAGAATGACAGGGATGAGGGAGACCCCAGTGCTCCAGGACTGCAGGGATGGGCTGAGCTGTCACAGGGCTGCCCCAGCCAGACGAGGCCAGTGCACAGACTGGACTGTGCAGAAACTGAATCCCACACAGCCTCGCAACAGTGGTCATCTCCCCCAAACATAAGTATCTTCCACACTGTGTTCCCGGTTGCATCCCAAGAGTCCAGAACAGCACCTGGCACACGATAGGTCTCCAGCTCCTGGTAATGAATAAGATAAAGACCCTTAGACGGACATGGTGGTGCGCACCTGTTAATCCCAGTACTTGGGAGGCTGAGACTAAAGGATTGCAGGTTCAAGGTCAGCCTCAGCAACTTAACAAGACCCTCAGCAACTTAGTGAGACCCTGTTTCAAAATTTAAAAAGAGCTGGAAGTGTAACTCAGATGTAGAATGCCCCTAGAGTGTATCCCCAGTACCAGGGAAAAAAAGATACAGACACTGCCCTCAAGGTGTGTACAGAGCCTCGGGAGGTGCAGAGGGTGGAGGGGTCGCTGCGGTGCTGAGTGGGAGGCACTGTGCTGCAGGAGGCCAGGTGGCTGCAGAAGCACATAGCGGAGCCGTGGCCACTTGGTCTCTGGATCCAGGTAATCTGAGGTGGACGGGCAGGCCCAGCCTTGTCTCTCTGAGGAAGCAGGAATGGAGATCAGGACCCAACCTCAACCACTAACCAGCTGTCGGACTTCTCAAGAGTTACCTCCTAACGCCTCTTTATCAGATCGTGACTACTTAGCAAGCACTCACTTGGGAAGGCATTCTACACCCCAAACCATGACAATCTCCCATAAATCCACCATGGTCTCCTTGCCCCTCTGAGAGATTTCCATGTATATTCTTATGACAACCTGCTAAGATAAGTTGAATGGACCCACCCAAGTTCTGCTGGCCAGGAAGTAGCAGAACGAGGACCAGAAGCTGAAAGTGACAAAGTCCAAGCTCTGGTCACCTCCCTCCACACTGCCCCTTAGGTCTTAGTGCTCTCTTTGGCAAATGAAAATATAAGGTGACACCATCTTAAAAGTCCTTTCCTATTAAACCACATCCTAAAAATGTCAAAGTCCAAGAGGTGTGGCCAGCCCAAACTTGGACTAAAGTGACTGGAGGACTTCCGGGAAGATGGCGACCGAGAAAAGCGGGGCTTAAGAGCCCCGCTAACAACTAATCTCCATTACCACAAAATCAGCGCCTTTCATAGCCAGAAAACACCATCACCAGAGAAACAAAAAAATCACCAGGCTCCAGAGAGAAAGCGGACTGAGAACAGAGCTCAGAGCCACAGAGGAGATATACCGGCCTCACGCCTGAGGCCACGGCAGCAGCGCCATACTGCCGGCGGCAGCGGCGAAAATTCACCGGACAGCTACAGCAAGCCGAGGTGAGCCACTGCGGAACAGACAGGCGGGATTTCTCGCCGCAGGTAAAATCTAAAGCTCCCAGTGGCTGAGCTCAGCACATGCTGCAGGGATTCAGAGTGGAAATCAAAACCAAGAAGAAATAAGCCAGCCTCACGGCCGAGGGCGTAGCAACAGCGCCATATTGCCACCGGTGGCAGCAGCAGAGAATTCACCAAATCCAGTACAGCTACATCTGCGTACTCAAGAACAGTGAGTCAAACTGCAGGCCACAGAGGAGAAATCCCAGTACTGTACTCCCTGGGACTTGACCCAGTGGGGGAGGGGCAATGGCAGAGATATCACACCATAGGAGAACGTGCAACCTGGCACCCCCCACAGTCTAAAGCAGCCTCTATCGACTCTCTGGGTCGGAGACTCTGTGATACAAACCAGTAAAGGAGTAGTGGTGTCTGAGATACTACTGACTCGAGATCCAGAACACCTTAAGTGAAGTCATAGTGACCCAAGGGAAGAACCCAGAGAAGGCACAAACTTCCGAAATCATGGGAAAGAGGAATAATACTGGAGCAATCAATGCCCACAACCCCACAACATCAGAACCCGATAAAACAGAAAATCAGAGATTTCTAGAAGATCAAATCAGGAAAATAACTGTAGAAATAATAGAGGTGCTTCGAAAAGAACTCAGAGAGAGCCAAAAAGAGATAAAGGATGCAATTAATGAAGTAAAGGCCTCAATTCAAAGCACAAACAACCGATTAGACCACATGGAGAACAGAATCTCGCTCTTAGAAGATGATTATTCCATAAATGAACGCATAGTTTCTAATCTAGAAAAAAATATCTGACAGCAGGAATCTGACATTGAAAAAATATGGGCCCATTTTAAGAGAGCTAACCTAAGAATAATTGGAATAGAGGAGGGAAAAGAAAGTGAAACCAAAGGGATCAACAATCTCTTCAAGGAAGTAATAGCAGAAAATTTTCCAAACATAGAGCAAGAGGTTGATACACAGGTCCAGGAAACTTAGAGAACTCCCTTTAGACAGGATCGGAGAAGAGGATCCCCACGCCACAGAATTGTCAAAATGACCAATGTGGAAGCCAAGCAGAGAATCTTAGAGGCAACAAAAACAAAGGGCCAAGTGACATTCAGAGGCAAACCAATTAGAATCACTCCAGACTTCCCAAACCAAGTCATGAGAGCCAGAAGGGCTTGGAGTAACATATTCCAAACTCTGAAAGAAAACAACTTCCAGCCAAAAATTTTCTACCCAGCAAAACTTTCTATCAAATTAGATGGAGAAATAAGAAGCTTCCATGACAAACAGAAACTGAAGGAATTTATGTCTTCAAAACCAGCACTAGAGAAAATACTCAAAGAGATTAACTACAAAGAAGAAATAGGTAACACACACCAGAACCAGAGAAACAAGAGTTTCCATCCAACAGACAACTAAGATTGGTTATCTGTGGAGATTCATTATTTATGTTAGTCTTTTACCTATCTCTAAATGGTATTGTTTGCCTTTATTGTTGTTAATTTTTAGGATTTCTAGTTGGAATATTAATATACCTTCAGATATAGCATTTGGAAATATTTTATCCCATTCTATTAATAACTGTTAACTCTGTTTACATTGTCTTTGGATATACAATATATATATATATATTTTTAGGGAGTTTGTATACTCTTCTGTTGCCTGTGCCATTGAAATCATATCCAAGAAATCACTGCCAATTTCAATGTTGTGAGGTTTTATGACCCAGATTTTCTCCTAAAGGTTTATAGTCTTAAGATTTATATTTAGGTCTTTTATCTATTTTGAGTTAATATTTGTATATGGGATTAGGTAAGGGTCCAACTTTATTCTTTTCCATGTAATTATTATGTTTCAACAATATTTAGTTAAAAGATTATTATTTCCTTCACCAAATGTTCGTGGAAACCTTGTCAAAAATAACTTGACAATATAGGGAAGAATTTAGCTCTAGGCTTTTATTTAACTCCAATGGTTTATATATCTGCCTTTAGAACAGTACTACACTGTTTCAATTATTATAGCTTTATATGGTTTGAAATCAGAAAATATATATCTTCTAGCTTTGTTCTTTTTCAAGATCGTTTTGGGTATCTAGAGTCCATTTTCCATATTAGGATAGATTTTTTTTCTGAAAAATAAATATATAAATATATGATAGTTTCACCTAAAAAATGGAAAAAAATATATTCTCTGGTAAGAAAGAAAGTAAAAAGAAATATTGAAATGTTATCTTTAAGTCATCAAAAGCTTGGTATCAGACAAATGAAACTGTTATGTGAGATTATCATTTTTAATTTTGGATAAATTGCTATAATACTAGATGTCAACCACTAAGCCAAGCATGGGAGGGAGGGATGGGGAGAGGAAGGGTTGGGGATCGGGTGGGGGCTGACTGGGCAATGTGTGCATGTATGTCTACAAAAGTTTGTATCCCACTATGATGTATGAATACAGTGCACCAATAAAAAAAATAAAATTAAATTAAAAAATTTAAAAAAAAAATAAAGTGACTGGACACATTCCAGAACAAATATATCTGTGGTGTGCTGTGGTCCAACAACCTGGTCTGTCACCTGTAGCCTGTTTCTGGTCCTGAGACCCATGCACATGAGTGTATCTGTCGTGTCTATGAGGACACGCATGGGATACCCACTTGCCCAGGGGAGAGGGGCCACCTGAGGACACTTGGGGTGGGATCCTGAACATAGCATATCCTCTGCAGCTCCAGATTACAAACTGTGCTGTGCGAAAGCTCAGCTACTCACTGGCTGCTTTGCTTGCAGGTCAGAGGACACCATAGCAAGTGTCCCAAGGCCACCTATGACCCAGCAACGATTTGACATGGACCCTCCATCATAGATCGACATCAACACTATCCAATGAAAATACTACATGGGCCACATACATAATTTTACATTTTCCAGTAGCCCCATTTCAAAGAGGAAGAAGGAAAAATGAATATTAATATTTTGTTTTACCCAACATATCCAAAGTATTTTTCATTTCAACACGCAACTAATATAAAAACTATAAAAACTTACTGGGATACTTTGCAGTACAGTTTGCATATCGCATCTTGGAACTCTGGTATGTGCTTTACACGTAACAGTGTGTCTCATTTCATACCAGCCACATCCCAAATGCTCAGCAGCTACCCTGGGCTCACGACTGCCATACTGGACGGTGCAGGGAGCACACACACCTGCACACGTGCACATGTGTGCATACCACCCACATTCACACCAGCACAGCACAAAACAGAGAGACTAGCAAGCTGCACAGCTGGAGCCTCACACCTGGCATCTGGGCACCGCCGGGAGCAGTCCAAGGCCCAGGGGAAATGGATATCTCAATCCATCCGCAGAGTGCAGACAAAGGAGAGGAAGCCGGTGCCTCGTGGGGAAAAGAGACATCTGGCTGGCTGCCCTTTGAAGTTCAGTTCACCTCCTAATATCAGAAGTAGACAGCCGAGCCTTTAAGCAATTGAGGCAAGAGGTCAGGGGTTGCTTGGTCAGTTCCTTGGGAAATGAGTTTCATATGAGATTTGGGAGAGAGAGAAAATTGTTGAAAATTCATTCAGTTAATAATTTATGTATTTAAATGGTGTCAAACCACATTAATGAAAACCTCAGCCCAGACTCATTAACACTGCAATTAATTGCTGCTCAAAACAGACCCACAGAAGCTGGGGCAGTGGGGAAGCTGCAAGTTTTATTTAAATCCAAAGGACTTAGAGACTGCTGGGGGGATTGTGGTTTTTCCAGGAACGGGACAGATTCAAATGGATTTTTAAATAGGACAGAAAGAAAAGGAAACCTTTCCAAGCCTCCTTTGTAAGCTCCTATGTGCCAACTGCACATGCTGGCGGTGGAGGGAGGGCAACCTCTCTACCACCAGAAGACTGCACCGGTGAACCTCTCTGAGATGTCACCTCGCGCTCCTGACCAGAACCACAGCATAGGAGCCATGCTGCAGAGCTACACAGGGGGTGTTTGCTTGCTACGTTTGTGAGGTGGAGTCTGGAGCCACAAGGAAGGCACATGCAGGAAATGTGCTATAACAATCTTATGTTTATAATTCCAGGAGGATGGCAGAGTCCAGGATGGGATTGATCCGGTTCCAAATCTATTTCCTGGAGTCAAATTTAAAAGAGCGACATGAAGGGCAACGCCTCTAATGATGTGGGGATGCTGCAACACGCTACAAGTTTATTTCTCTTGGTGTTTGCACAGATTTCTAAATCCCCCTCGCTCTGCTTTCTCCTCCCTGGTTTGAGCCTGTCCCCGCCAAAGCCATAGAAACTCTGGGGATTGCCTCCTGCGATGTATTCTTATCAAATTCAGAAAGTATGATTTTTCTAAGAGTTCATTTGCAGGACAATGGTCTGCTTTTGCTGTAATGCCTTTATTGTTTTGTTGTTGAGAATTTTTTTTTTTTTAGGGTCTGGGAATGGAACCCAGGGGCATTTGACCTCCGAGCTACACCCCCTGCCTTATTTTTTATTCTTTATTTTGAAACAGGATCTCACTAAGTTGCAGAGGGCCTCACTAAGTAGCTGAGGCTGTCTGCAAACCGGGATCCTCCTGTCTCAGCCTCCTGAATGCTGGGATTACAAGTGTGCACCACCACGCCTAGCATTGTTGTTGAGATTTTAAGCACTGCCATCTAAAAACCCTGTCCAACCTCACTGGTGTTAACTATCCACCCTATCATAGTCCAATTTCTGAGTTTCTCTCTGAGACAAACCAAAGCTTAGACTGGGTCTGTCCAATTCCCTGGCACACCCATTCACGAAGACACTCTGAGGTCTGGGAGGCTCTTCATAGCCTTCCACCGGAGCCGGCCACCCCCAGGGCTGCTCTGAGTCACGCTCCTCATCCTCTCACTTGGGATGGGAGGTTTTATTACTCTTGCCGGGAAGTAGGTGGCCTGGGCTCGCTAGCATAGCACTTAAACTCCACTCACATGACTCATGTAGAAAAGCTGTGAGGGGCCACAGGAAAGCAGGTGAGCTGGAGAACTCCCTGGAGGAGTCTCAGTCAGTCACTCCGATCATGGACACAGTACTTTACAGTTTACAAAAAGATTCCACACACAATAGCTCGCTCTACCTCAACTGCCTTGTGAGATTGGGATTTAATCTTCTTGGATTAAATGGTTTGCTGACACATTTCAGCCAAGGTCACACACAAAATTCCTGGTGGAATCAGGAATTGGAGAAGCCCTTCATGTATTGTCTTTTTCAGGCAGCAGCAAGTTATTCCAGACACCAGGCACCATTACATTTGTCCTTAATCAAAGTCTGAGTATATAACACGTGATTAATTACAAATTGGCATGCCTCATCTACCTAGATTATTTTTTTTCTTTTTTTACTTGAGATTGAACCCAAGGACATTCTACCTTCAAGCTATACCTCCATCTACTTTTATTCTTTATTTTGAATCCTGAGGCTGACCTCAAACCTGCCCATTCTCCTGTCTCAACCTCCCAAGTACTGAGACTATAGGCATGCGCCACCATGCCCAGTTTACCTAAACTATTTCTAAGCATTTTCCCTCATAGCCTTTCGGTGATGTTTAGAAAAAACAATTCCAGTGTTTACCCTAGATAAACACAATAAGAGAAGAAAACAGTAAAATTTCAACCGAATATTTATTGAGGGTTTCCAAAGTGAGAAAAATCACTGGATGACTCCTCTGGAGAAGTTTCTATTGTCTAAGCAAAAAAGCTACAGGTTGCTGAGGGTCAGAGATCCACTCAGGGTAACAGAACAGGCTCCATGAAACTGTCAAAGGCATGGGAGCACCCTGGCAGGGGGAGGGGCGCGGAGCCTTTGTGAGGAGGAGGAGCACGGCAAGCCAGGGCAGTGGTTAGCGCCCCCAGACTCCTCCAAACAAGTCACCAGGCTCGCCTGCTAAAACTCTGAAGTCGCAGGCTTTGATCCAGGCCTCCTGGATAAGAATTTCCCAGGGAAAGGCCCAGAAACCCCTGTCTCTACCCTGTGTCCCAGGCGAACTTCTCCTGGGGGGGGGGGGCTGGAATCAGGGGGAAGCAAAAGTAACCTAGAGAGGCTGCACCAGCTGTCCCAGGGGGAGAGGAGGGTGAAAAAATGTGGTGAGAGAGATCAGGAGAGGTGAGACTAAATTAGACAAGTACCAAGAGCAAACTTAACTCCAAAAATAAGAACAGAGACATCAAGAAGTCCGAAAGCTGCAGGGCAGATGGAGGAAGAGAAGGCTCCAGGAAAGAGAATCTTGTCTCAGTCCTGCCCTGAGATGGAAGGGGCTGCACACATGGGCAGGTGGGTGGGCCCTGACTTCAGAGGCATCGCTTGCTGGACCAGGATCTGCCTCTTCTGTGAGCCTGTCCTGGGAACCACAGTCAGTCCATGTCATTATTATTATTATTATTATTTGTACTGGGGATTGAACTCAGGGGCATTTTACCTCTGAGCTACACCCCTAGTCCTTTTAATGTTTTTTATCTTGAAACAGGATCTCACTAAGTTGCAGAGAGTCTCAGCCTCCCAAGTACTGGGATTACAGGAGCATACACTGTGCCCAGCTTCTGTGTCTTCATTGGGGGGCGGGGGGAACGTTGCTAAATGAATATATATTATTTTCTCAATGCCTAAAATCATTTTTTTCTCTCAACTAGATGCATCTATGATCAATCTCTCAGAAACCCTCCAGGATAAATGTACCCCAAAGAAATTTCTTAACAGCCATGGTGAAGGCAGAGAGGGCCTCGGTCTGGGGAAATGTAGGCTGAAACTCTAGTTCCACAAGAACCACATGGTAAAACGTCATTTCTTTGGTACCTTATCTCTTCCTCAGTTAAATGACAGAAATACATAATACAGTACCTAACTGGTGCTTAGCATATATCCAGCACCATTTTACATATGTTATATGTCTTTAACTCATTTAGTTCTCACAGTAACCATGTACTGAAGGTTGTGTGATTGCCTCTGCTCTACAGTTGACAAAAATGAGACACAAAGAAGCTCAATCTCTCTGCCCCAGAGCTGAGAGCTGAACACAGGCAGTCCGGCTCCAGACTGTGCTCGGCCACTACCCCTTACCGCTTCTCTAAAAATGACGGTGACCGGCCAGTGCAGAAAGAAGGGCGGGTACATGGAGGGCAGTGATCTATTCCAATGGGGTGAGAGAGTCATGGGTGAAGACACGGCAATAGATTCTAAGGTAGAAGATGCTGGGTGGAGCGGTTATGAAGTCCTCGTGAAGGAGATCCATCTGGCTGACGAGGGAGCGCATGGGTGAGAGAGTGTGGATGGAGCCTGGGAGGATGGGGTTTCAGGTTAAAATGGGTAGCACCCAGCTGCTGTTTCCTCAGTACCTGGCAGGTGCCCAACCCCATGCCAAACACTGGGGACCTCATGCTGAGTACACAGACACCTCCTGGCCTTCACGGAGCCCTTGGTGCAACAGGAAAGACAGACTGAAAATAAGCCAGTGAATGAATACAACCACTTACAAAGCAATAAGCCGAATGGAGGGAAGAGCCAGAGAATTACAACCATGACTCTGGTTCCGCTAGGGTGACAGAGGCCTTTCTGAGAAGGGTACATCTCAGGGGAGATGGGGAAGGGCTGGGTGGGTGTGAGACACTGGTAACACTAGTGTACGCACAGTAGAGAGGGAGAGGCGATGGAGGGCCAGAGCCAGGCGGGGCCCAGAGGCCCTGGAAGCTACCGGGAGTTCAGATTTTACTCTGTGTGAAGTGGAAATTCAAGGAATTTACACAGGATAAAAGACACAATACATTTTTTTTTTATTAGCCAAGTATGGTGGCACATGCCTATAACTCCAGGATTTGGAAGGCTGAGACAGAAGGATGATAGGTTTGAGGCCAATACACACTAACTTAGTGGGACCCTGTTTCAACATTTAAAAAATTGTAAGAAGGACTGGAGGTATCAATCAGAGGTAGAATACTCCTGGGTTTAATCCCCAGTACCACAGAAAAAAACTTATTGGTGCATTATGATTAATGCCTATGGTTATACATAACAGTGGGGTTCATCGTGACATATTTGTACAGGGTCACAACATCATTTGATCAATTTCGTTCCCTACTTCCTCCCCTCCCCCCCCCCGGCCCCCTTGCTCTGCTCTCCTGGTCCCCCCCTCCCCACAGCCAGGAGGAGAACAAATAGTTTGCAGGATGCAGTTAAGAGGGTGTGACTGTCATCCTGGCGGGGAGGGTAGTGCCACAAATTGTAGCCATGGCAAAGGTGAACCGGAGAACAATTTGGGGTGTGCTTTGGAGACAGAATCGACAGGGACTCGCATCATATCAGAAGGCATTTCACAGACAACGGCCGCAGGCTGTAGACCCCCAAGTCGCTGACTGACTTGCCAAACATAAATCCAAAGGAAGAGGACAAGGAGGGCCTCATGCTCCCACACAGCCTAGACCTGTGGGGAGCACAGATGGACACAAAGAGACACTCTGTCTTCTGGGAGCAGCGGTGCACACACCGCCTTCCAGGTACACCCTGCCCCGAAGGGCAAATCCAAGAGCCAGATTCTCTTGGGCATTTTTCATGAAGCTGAACTCAGGGCAGGGAGCCAAAAAAGAACAATGTATGTTCTGTGGACAGCCCAGCACAGCCCCCAAAATGGCACTACAGACAGCCAAGGTGACAGAGGATGACCCGGGACATGTGTCATAAAGAAGACCCTGAGTCACCCAGGCTAGAGCGCTGGAGGAGGAGATGACTGGCAGGGGCCACACAGCTATGACCAGGCACCGCAGAAGGGCAGAGGATGGGGCTTCAGAGCAGAGGGGTCACGAGTCAGAGAGTCAATATTTATGACCAAGGAATCACCGTCGGGGACAGTAAAACTACTATTGGATCTAGGATTCTGAGCACCATATGTCCTTTTTAACAGATTTTTCCTTTTAAATAAAACCAGTCCTAGTAAATTATTCTGCTAGCTTCCTAATCTTACTCCTGGTTTATTTGTTTAATACATGGTCTAGACCAGGACTTCTTAAACTTTAACTTGGACATGGGCCACCAGGGGCATCTGGCTAAATTGCTGACAGGCCTAGGGTGGCACCTGAGACTCTGCGTTTCTGTGCTTATTGTTAGTTCTCAGGTGATGCTGATGCTGCTGGTCCTTGAACACACTTGGAGTAGGGAGGCTCTGGCTTAATTGCATGTTCTTGTCACCTGCCCTTCTGTCCATTTCTCACTCTACTCTGACTTGAAATAAAATGAATCTATTTGCTATTAGAGTACTCACTATACAAGAGACACTGGCTTAAGTACTGAGAGAGTAGAGAGCTACACAAATGAATAAGATAAAATATTGCCATAAGGAATAACAGTCTGGTTGAGGTTAGACAGAGAGGTGGACGTTAAAAGAGTCTAAGAAAGAGCCTCTGCCAGGCTGCGTACCACATTGGAATTACATGCATCACCCTACTTCATCTTTACTATGACCAGAAATAGGAAGAACTCTATCCTACGGAGTAGAAAAACCAGACTAGGAAAAGTTAAATTTACAAGCTAATACAGTCACCGAAAAGCTGGATTTTGTTTCAAATCTGGTTATGTCTGGCTCTAAAATTCAAACTTTCTATCAAACCGTGTTGAGGACATAGATATACATCTAAGCCCCAAATCCCAGGGTGTATAGAAGATGAGAAGTACAACGCCAATGAATGGCTAAAGAAATTTAGAGGGTGAGGTATTAGATGACCCCATTGTAGATTCACTATCAAAATAGAAAGCAGAGTACTTGTACTAAATTTGACTGGTTTAGCAGAAAACAGCAGCACTGAGGGCTTCATGTTGAAAACATACTTTTTTTTTTTTAAATGTTGCAGAAAAGAGACAGGTTCCCTCATTTGTTCCTAAGTTCTCCTTTTATGGCCTGCAATTGCACAGTCCACAAAGCTACTTGCCCAGCCAAGAGATGTTGGCATCTCTGGCTTGTGGCTCCAGATGCTAGCAGACATTTTGTCTGTAAACGCCCAGAATGAGGGCTGCCTGTCCCAGGAGCAATCTTCTGTTACACATTCTGCCTCGGTGTGAGCAGAGAGCAGAGCATGGCCTGGAAGCCATGAGGAGAGGGTCCTCATCACCCCGCACACCTTAGCTGAGAAGCTACACGCGCAAGGTGCACACTCATGCTCAGCCCCCAGGGAAGCGCTCCTCCCTTGTGGCCATCATTGTTCTGCTCTGGACCTTGGCTGCCCACTTACCACACAGCTGGCTCCTCCCAGCTCCTGCCAGCCACCTCCTGGACTGACCACTAACTAGGAGCCCCTGCAGCAGCATGTCTGGACTTCAGAAATGACTCCACTTTCTCTGCTGCTGAGTCATTGTTATTGGGCAAGGGACGGGAAGACCCAACCCTAAGAAAGCACATCATCCCCAGGGCGAGGGCCCCTCCCTGACTGTCACAAGAGGGGCTCCCCCGGAGCTCCAGGATTCCCTGGTGATGGTGGCAAAAATGTTCCGTTTCATATTTGGAATGGAAAGAACAAAGAGAACCAAGGAGTCTGTCATTAGACACTGAATTACCTGGAAGTCAGCATCCCCTCCCAGGCCTAGGAGAGGGCTGGCTTTCGTCACGCTTTCTATTTACTCTACACTAATGTGTGCTTTCTATTTCTTGCACAGAGCACAGTACACTGCAGCTCGTGAGTTAGGGAAGGGACTCCCCTCCACACCCCCAGGCCAGCCTCATTTCCCAAAAGCACAGGGCAGCCTCGTCTCCAGACCTGTCACCATCCCCGACTCCATTCATTTCTGTGGACAGAGACCACATCAGGACACAGATGCAATGGGCAGTCGGTGGGTGGGTGTCCTGACATCCGCCTCCACCCACAGCCCCAAGGCCAGGAACTCACAGAGCTATTTTTGCACCGTCACACACCGCCCGAGGCACCAATGGTATGTTTTGTTGTTGAGTAGATAGATACGAGAGGGAGCGAAGGCACTGGCATTTCTTTGGCCAAATGTTCTGGAGACAGTTTCTGGAACCAATGAAATTCCATTTTTTTCTACCAGCTGCTCAGGGGTAGCCGTCAATGTCCAAGGATGACACTTTAATACAAATTGAAGCCCTGCCATAATGAAATGAGCTGGGTTTTAGGGGTGATTTGTTTAAAAGCCACATCATAAATCAGCTGTCAGCTGCTCTTTCTTCCAGGCCTGGCAGGCTCACCTTTACGCTGAATTAATCGCATCTGAAACTTGACCTCGCAGCCCCACGGCCTGCTGGAAACATGCGCTCGATGACTTCCCGTCAGAGCAGCAAGAACTTAAGCTATTCCACATTTTTAATAAATGAGCCAGGAACCCGGGGGCGACTCCCACTGACCTGGGTGCTCAACATATTGATCAGATTGCAGGGGACAGAGGCGGGCTTGCAACGGCCAGATCTGGGAGAACATCTACTAAGGTTGGCAGCACCAAGCCTGGACAGAACAGATTCACGTTCTTAAGTGCAAACAGAGGGAGTCTCTGCCTAAAGAAAAGCCCAGGACATTAATTGCCAATAACAGCTCATCTGGGTGGGGGGAGTGGAAGCAGAGGGAGGGAGGGAAGACGTGAAGGACCACCTGCCAGGGAGGGTGGAAGGAGGGAGCCCAGGCATTCTGTCAGGAGCTGGGTCTCTGGGATTCCTTCCAGCTTTTTGCTTCTCTGCTGCTGCTAAAAAAAGAAATTTGATTGCTCAAAAAAAGTCATTTCGGAGTTCGTTGTGGCAGGGCCTGGGAGTTCATGCTGTAAGTCAGCCTGGACAAGAGGCACCAGGCCCTTGCTAATCACGGAAGACACAAGTTAATGAAGAGCAGCTCCTCTGCAAGGCACCAGCCCTCCTTGGCAGGAGACAAACATGAGAACCAATTTGATTTTTTTATATGATGAACAGTTACTACTATAAGCCTGTGCTAGGGGAGGGCTAAAGTAGGAAGCAAAATATCCAGACTCTTCTTCAAAATGCTGGCCATCCAGCAAGGGGGATGAGTATGACTGCAGAAAGGTTGAAAGGCCTAGGAGAAGGTGCCACAGAAGGCCACAAGAGGACCACCCAGGCTGGGGAGCTCGGGAACATCTTCTCAGGAGAGCAGCCATTCACCATATGGGGACTAGGGGCAAGGAAGTTGGGGACAGAGGAGGGGACTCCAGTGCTGGCAGCAGAGGGACCAAGGCACGCAAAACCTTGGAAGCAAGAGAAAGTGTAGCACACCTGAGAAACTGGGAAGACCAGTAAGACTAGAGAACCAAACGCAGGGGTGGCGTGGTGGAAAGACAACCAGACAGCTGCAGGGCTGTGTAACAGGAGCCAGAAGAGCAGCAGGAACGGTGCTGATGGTGCACGAAAAGGGAGCAGTGGGACTTGCCAAAGGTGGCTGGAGAAGACCCGGCAAAAATGAGTAAATAAACAAACATGCAAACAAGTAGCCTCTGGAACGCTTTTACTAGACTAGGCATTTACCAGAAGTAAGCATTTCAGGGAGAGGAAACAGTATCTGCAAAGGTACTTTGGCCCTTTGACCCTGTTCTCTTCCTAATCCCAGGTGAGGTCCAAGATGAACACCACACTCTACCAAACTCTGAAGAAGCACACCAGGGCTTAAGATTGCGAAGCTTCAAGTGTCAGAAAGTGTAGGGTAACCAAAGAAACAGCTGCCTCTTTGGGAAGGCTCCTCTAAGCAACTATTTTCTCATTAATTATGTAGAAATATCAGCTTAAACCAAGAGCCTCAGAAATTATGCCAAATACTCTGCCCAAAGTCTCCAGAGGGTTGGTAAATGGCGGCTGAGAAAGATGCAGGACCCTCCGGGCCACCTCCCCACCACCCAACTCCCAGGTTACAGGTGGGGAGGTCAAGGTCCAGAGCTCTTAAGCATCCTTCCCAAGGTCTTGTTGCTTCTCAAGCAACCAAGCCAGAACTCAGCCAGGTTCTATCTGACCTCAGGATCCAAGTCTTTCCACAATGCTACACACATCATGATGCAGGCAAAGGCAGCTGTGCATGGTCTCCAGAGGGGACACTTCGAAGCCAGTGAAAGCGGCCTAAGGACCCACTGTGCACGGCCTCTCACAAGGAGAAAATGTATTTTACAAGGATGCTGACATGTTGATTCTGCCAAACACAGGTTCTTTGGGGGGGAAAATAAAGAAACAAGGAACAATAGCAGGTGTCAGTGCCAAAAGAGAAAGAAAAAGAACATCTGCAGAGGAGCACAATGCTCCCTCACCCAGCCAAACTATGCTGAGACTTTCCACTCTGAGATGCCATTGTTAGAAAGTAACTCCTGGGCTGTGTAAGACTGCATAAATAAAGTGCGGCCACAGGAGGCCTGGGACAGAGCAGCAAGGTAGGCTATGTAGAGAGGGGTAGACGTCTACTGATAAAAGCATCACCATATTTCCTGCCCAAATTCATATTCTTGAGCTTTCTGTAATCCTGCTCAGAGTGCTGAGAAGTGATTTCAGGGGAAGATACCAAGCATCAAGCCTTCATCTTGGCACCATATCAGGCAAGTCTCCTTATCAGAGTCACCATATCAGAGGCTCCTCTGTCTCCTGTTCTTCGTCTGCAACAAGAAGAAAGTGAAATTGACTATCTCTAAGACTCTTTCCAACTCAGAAGCATGGACCATGCATCTAGGACCGTACTCTCATCATACCCTTGATGGGCCAGCAGAGCTGAGGCCCACAGAGGAACAGCAGCCCATAAAACTGGGACCATGAAAAAAGAGTATTTATTACTCAAGGAGCCAGAGTCTAGCAATAAGTTCCATTAACATCATAGTCTTGTCCAAGATTACTGCAGTCTGTCCCAAGCTCTGCTCACTGGACTCACAGGACTTGGAAATATCCATTTTTGTTCTTTCTGCACACACACACACTCACACATTGCCCTTTCCTTCTATGGCCAACCTGTGCCATAGCTTATAGGGAGGTCAGAAGATGAAGACCCCCCTCTTGCTAGTCTCAAGACAACTATGTTCCCAAGAAGGCAGAGAACTTACCTTGGGTTGAGACAATATGTGTAAGTAAGAGAGCAACACGTTCTAGGGGATAGAGGACTGTCTCTGACCAGCTGGGTCTCTTACAACATAGGCAGTTTAGCCTCAATGAGCCTGGGTTTCCCAGAATGTAAAACAATGGAGACAGTAATATGACCTGATGATAGACAGCCTATCTCAGAGAGTCATTGTGATCATCAAATCATATACAAAACACTAAGGCTCAATAGATGAAGTGACAGGGAGGGGATGGACAATGGCTTAGAGTCTAGGTCAGAGCTAGGTGCCACTTTATGTGTAGAACTCAGAGCAGACATTCAATAAGCTATAGACATAGCCCTAACTTTCTACTCACTGAGCAGAAGGAAGAAGACCAGCTGTTCACACATCAAGAGATACAAAGTAGGTACCTGGGAGAAAATGGCAGCTTGGAAAGATCCACTTAGATCCGACTATGGCACTAGGGAACCTACCAATCACCACTACCCCCATCCCCAGAAGCATGAATTCTGGGCAAAGGAGGGAGGACCTGAAGAGGTGTCTCTGACTGAACCAACTTCCACATAAAAAAGTCAGAAACAGTCACTAAGAGGCTACTGGAGTTCTTATAAAACAAAGGTCACACACTCTTGTGTCCCCAGAGCCCATGATCAAGACCTCATACTGTGAATGCCAACTAAAAACGGGTCGAATGGACAAATGATTAGAATGGAGAAGCTGATGTAACAGAAATCCCAGTGAGAAAACTAAGCAGGAGGCTAAGTACCTAATATAAGCAGATTAGCCTCCAGACCAGGGATGTCCCAGAGGCTGGGGTGACCTGGGGAACTAAAGATAACACCAGGAGAAAGCAAACCTGAGAGAGGGTCACTCTGAGTCACCTGTCCTTCAAAGTCTCAAGGGCAAGCTGAGGAATCCAACACTGAGTCAGCGGGTTATCTGTGTCATCGCCCTCTGAGTCACCTGTGGGCCTGCCCTCCTGGGTGAGGGGCTTGTGTTTCAATGTGTTTATCTAAACCCACACACTCAGCAGACGCCGCCAGTGGATGACTCAAGAGTTCCCTCACGTTTTATTCAACTGCCCTGTCTGTCTGTTGGGCTCACTGCTCACCTGCCTCCTGCCGAAGAAATGCCCTCCCACGGAGCGGAAGTGGGGCCTGGCACCTGGGATGCTAGCCCAGGAGACTGTCGACTAGTCAGGGCCTGTCAGGCAGCTGCGTTTTCCCTCTTACTGATCACTGATGAGATGGAGCCCATGACCAGACAGGGTATGGTGCCCCACCCGAAACCCTCCCAGGAGCTCACCACCTCTGAGTTATGGTGTAGATAAAGAATGTCCCTTGAAGAACTCACATACCGATGTTTAGAGGTGTTATAATTGAATCATGAGGGTTCTAATCTCATCGGTGGATGAAGCCACTGTAAATGGATTTATTGTTTGCTGGGTGGTAGGTAGGTGGGGTGTGACTAAAGGTGGGTCACTGGCAGTGTGTCCTTAGGAACTATACATATGTTCATGGCCCCTCCTCTAGCTATCTCTGCTTCTTTTCTCCACTATGTGAGAAGTGAACCTTTCTCTCTATTTCCTGCCACCATGTCCTGAGCTAGCCTAACGTGGACTGAACCTTCTATCTCCAGAAAATAAATCTTCCTTACTCTAAGTTGTGATTGTCAGGTACTTCAGGTCACAGCAGTGAAAATGCTGGCTACAATACCCTCTCCTCCCCCTACTGCCACCCCATCTGTGGCAGCTCCTAGGGGACAACTGCAGAAAAGGAAGCTCCCTCCTTGGTTATGCCATCTAGTATTAGAAAATCCCAGAATGCCCTGAGGCATTCCCTGTCCCCCTTCCTCACCCACCTAAGAGAATTCCTAGTAAGTCATTCTTTGCCATTGAAATCATTCCTTACACTATTACCAAATTAGCCTTCTTCAAAGATAGTATGTTGCTCTAAATTTTCTGTCTCATACCAAAGTCAGTTCCATAAATGTCTTGTCTCCAACAGTGTGTTGTCTGTGACCAACCACACAGAAAATGAGAGGCACAAGCACCTGGCAGCCGTGTCTGTAAAATGTGGCTCTGGCCTCCACTTCATGGTCCAGGGGTGAGCCCTCATCCTAACCTAGGCCAGTCTAAATGTCTTCCTGAGAAATTCTGAACAGAGAAACAGAAATTCCAGTGTCGGCCTGGGCCAAAGCTGTCTACAAGATGTAAAACCTGAGTTGTGGTGGGAGACATTTTCCCTACAACCAGAAAAACTCCAAAAGCAAGTCCACCATGAGGGGAGAATGGAGCTGACGTGAGAAGCAGGAGTAGGAGGGAAAATCCTCCCCGGGTCCCTCACTTTTACCAGCTCCGGGGGCCCAGGTTCTCCCTCCAAAAATTGTCCCCAGTTTCAATATAGGAGACAAGACATGTAGGGCAATAGATGAAATAGTTAAATGTCTACTTACAATAATAAGAAAGTTAGAAAGATATTTGAAATCACATAGTATATAAAATTTCATTTCAGAAAGAGATTTTTCTATACTCACAGTTCATAAAACAGGTTTTTCCAAACTCCTCATATATATGTTTAATATCAGTGTCCTGGCCCCCCTGGAGCCATCTTTTGAGTTGTCAGACATTGTTTTCCAGAACATTTCAACTTCTTTTCCCATGTATGTTGTTTGCGATTATTCATAAGCCTTTCACTGGAAATTCTATCCCAAGCCACTGAGAGGGAAAAAAAGGAAGGAAAGGGAAAAGAAGAAGGGAGGGAAGAAGGAATGAGAGAGAGGGCAAGGAAGGAAAAAGAACCAATTTGTAACATCAGAAGTGTTGTAGTTTTATTCTTCTTATAGGCATTTATGATTGAAAATTATCCTCAAAGGGTGTTGTGGTTGAACATAGATTGTCCCCTGGAAAAGCTCATGTGCTGGCAATGCAAAACCCTCAGAGGTGAGATTACTGAATCACGAGGGCTCTAGTCTCACCAGCTAATTGGTGGATTAACAGGGTGAGTGGATTGATTGGGTGATAATGCAGGGAAGTGGGCGTGGCTACGGGGGCGTGTCCCTGGGTGTGGCCTTGGGGGCTATATGTGTCCCTGGGCCCTCCTCTCTCTGCTTTCTGCCTCCAAGGTTTGAGAGCAGCGTCCCTCCACACACCTGCCACTGCCACTCCCATAATGCTCCGGAGCCAGCGCTATGGACCCAGACCTCTGAAACGGGGAGCCCCAGAAAACCTTCCTCCTCTGAGTCTGTGTCCGGTGTTTAGATCACAATGCTGAAAATTCTGACTGAAACAAAGGGTTTGTTTACAACTACAGCCATAACTTACAGGTAGGAAGACTTATTTCCAGTAATAATTACTACCCCTGAAAACACACAAGAACCCAGGCGTGGTGGCACACGCTTGTAATCCCAGCATTCAGGAGGCTGAGACCAAAGGATCGCGGTTCGTGGTTCGCGGACAGCCTCAGCTACTTAGTGAGGCCCTGTGCAACTAAGTGAGACCGGTTTCAAAACAAAGAATAAAGAATAGGGCATAGGGCTGTAGCTCGGAGGTCGAATGCCCCTGGGTTTCATCCCTAGACCCCCAACCAAACCACACACACATACATACACACACACACACACACACACACACACACACACACACACTCTAAAGATCTCTAAAGCCTCTAAAATGGGCATTGATTTAGGTTATTTCAGACTGGGCCTTAAGCAAACATGACACTATTGTTGACAACTAACGGAGAGCCTTCCCTATAACACAAGAAACATGTGGCCTCAAACAAAGTTTCCTGACTTAGAATCATTTGAATAAATCCTCACTTATCCTCAGGCATAGGTATGACTGTATCTCATCTAAACTTTATGCACACCACTTGAAGTGGGTATCATTATCTTTAGTCTGTAGATGGGGTGGGCAAGGCTCTCAGGAGATAAGCGTACCCCACGCAGTCCACAGTGAAACCATTTTGGAGGTAAGAGTATGGGTGCCACATGCATACACTTCTGTCCAAGCTGCGAGGGGGGCTCTATCTTTAAGTGGGATGCCTTTATCGCCCAACTCTGATTCATGTCACCTGGACAATCTCATATGAACTTTACAATTCCCTCCTTGAAGGAGAAAGATGCTTTTCTTCTCTTTTGAACTGGTAAAGATTGCCTTGGAAGCAGACTGAGCTCTTCAACCCAATTTCACTGAACACCTACAATCGTCCAGGATTTCTGAATCATTTCATGATTGGAATTTCCTGAATCAAGTAGGTATGAACCACATGAGAAACAAAAATGCTTGAAATATCAGAAGATCTGGAAATCTAGGTCTTGAGAAGGAATAAGAAAAGGTAGAGAGTTAGGAAAACACGCACCTAGGTGCTGAGGTCTGTGACATGCCGAGGTCTCTCCACCATCACCATGTGCAGGAAATATGGGGATTAGCAGGTATATTAGCCTAGTAACTGGGCTTAACACCACCTAGGAACATTGATAGCAGGTCATTGTTTTGTTTTGTTTTGTTTTACCCAATATGATGTATGAATATAATGCACCAATAAAAAATTTAAAAAAATAATTTAGAGACTTTTTTAAAATTAGAGCATGAGGGGCCCTAAAACTATTTTAGTACAGAAAAATAAATGAGAATCCAGCTGAGATAAGAAGGGCTCTAGGTGAATTCACATAGGCTCACACCTCTCTCTAGCGTGTGTGTGCACAAGTGCCCTCTCTCTCTCTTTCTCTTTCTCTCTCTCTCTGCCTCTCTCTCTCTCCCTCCCTCTCTCTCTCTCTCTCTCTCTCTCTCTCTCTCTCTCTCTCTCTCTCTCTCTCTCCCCACCCTCCCTCCATCCCTCCCTCCCTCTCCCTCTCATTTTTTTTTTTGTTTCCCAGATGTGGAGTCCTAGAGGAAAAGGCAGCAAGTGTGGGGAGGCAAGGGCAGGAACATGGGGAAGAAGGGATGTCCCTGAGAGTGCTGGTATAATAGTAATACCAATAGCTGCAGTTACTGCACCTCTCAGAGAGCCTGCCCTGCTCAGTCACTTCACGCAACTTAAACAGTGACCTTATTGTGTTACCACAGAGGAGGAAACTGAGGGCCCAGGTCACAAGCTAACAAGTGACAAAGCAGGTCAGCTCAGGGCTTGGGCTCTCGGTCCCTCTCAACACTCCTCAAATGCCCATCTGGATAAAGGACCTCAGCTGAGCTACGATCACAGCCTGCATCTAAAACCCAAGACCACCTCTGAAGAGGTGGCAGAAGTCACTGAATTAAGACAAGGAGAAAACATGTCACTGGCCTAGACCTAAAGCCTGCGGGCTCAGACCCAGGCAGCCTTTCTGCCACCTTCTTGCCCAGCACAGAGTGGGCATCCTCCTCAGACCCAGACCTGGAATCTTGAGATTTCAGGAAAAGCCCAAGAAAAAAAAGAGCTTGGACCAGGTAGCTGTTCCCAAAGCCCTGGCCCCAAGACAAATGGGTTAAGTTGCTCTCAAAAGGCCAGAAACCAAAGAGTCCAGAGATCAGATCCTCCCCCAGTGTCCCCAAGGAAGTAGACAGAAGCAACTGCACAAAAGCATCTTGTTCTGATTGCACTGAGAGCATCCCGTCACAGCCCAGACCCTGAGAAGACTCAAAGCAGTGGGCAGAACACGGAGTGCCGTGCCGCGAGCGGGGTGACAGCCAAGAATGCTTTCATAGTTGCGCCTTGCTGCCTGATTCCGTCTGGAATGCACAGCCCTTGTCCCTTTGATCTTTAATATGGCTGCCTCAAGGGGCCAGGATCCAACATTTGCAGCTACTTCTATCCTTCTCCACACGCTGCCTCCATCTCAAGTTCCTGGACACAACTTTGAAACGCTGTGCTCAAACTCTCCCCTCCCCTTTCGTCTCACCCATTCCTGAAGGTGCACCCCAACTCCAGCCCACCCGCAGCCCCAACTTCCCGCTTGCAGGCTAACCTCAGCCTCAGCACCCACGAGCTCCTTCAGTGTGCGGGCGAGGGCAGCCTCGCCCCTGCTGGCCTCTGGACTTCCTCTGCTGCGGATCTTGTACCCGACAGCCAAGGACCAAGTATCTAGATGCTTCAGAGCCAGCATCTGGTAAACTGGCTGAGGTTTCTTCTGTTTGTTTGTTTTTTGGCTTTTCATCCAGATGTTGGTGTCCTGTAGACCCTGCCTGGAAGTCCCCCAATCACAGCTAGAAGTTGTGTTTTCTATTACAATTTGGAATAAGTCGCAGCAACTGGAAAATGTGAGACAATGCTTGTCCTTTAGAAGCAAGGCGCTTTCCAGCACCAGGCCCAAGAACAAGACTGGGCACTCAACCTGTTCAAATAAACTTGGTTTTGGACCTGCCACCCCTTTTCAAAGAACGTTTCTATAGAAAAAGAAGCAAAAGCAAGACTCGAGAGTTTGTTTTCATGTTCCCCCTGGCGGCCCCAAAGACACCAGGCCCTAATTCCTAGAACCTAAAAATGTTACCCTATTTGGAAAAAGAATCTTTGCAGATGTGATTAAGTTAAGGATCTTTAAACAGAGATGTGGATTATCAGGACCCTAAGTGTTATCACATGTACCTAAGAGAGACATTTGGCACACACAGAAGAGGAGAAGGCCAGATGGAGAAAGGCAGAGGTTGGAGGGATATGGACACAAGGCTTGGATCCCTGGGGCCACCAGAAAGAAGCTGGAAGAGACATCAGAGGAACCCACCCACCCCTACCTTCACCCCCAGCACCTCTGGAGGGAGGGCAGCCCTGCCAATAGCTTGAGCTTGGACTTAAGGACCATGAGGAGAAACTTTCTGTTGTTTTCAAGCCAGCATGTTTATGGTAATTTACTGCAGAAGCTATATTAAACTAACACACTGATTAACTCTAGAAACTACTGCCGAGAAGCTTGGGGTCAAGCATTAAAAGGACCCACAAGACCTTCTGCACATGAAGGTGTCATTGGTAACTGAGGTTTACCTCTGCTCAGCATCCAGATTAAAGAGATAGAGCAGAGCAGAGGGAGAATAACACTTGGAGCAGTAGCATCAGGAATCTGGGCAAGGTGGGGGCTAAACTAGGTCCTAACAATGGCCCTAGAAGCACTTGAGACCTTCTTGGGTTCAACCTCTTCACCTTATTGTGAGTTCTCAAAAGAGATGCAAGCACAAGGAAAAAATGGCAAATGGGAGACCAACACACCACCATAAAACCATCTACCCGAGTTTGGACCCCAAACCACTGCAGAGGTTCAAGGCCAACTGTGCTCACACATCACACATTCCCAGTCCAATAGCCTAAAGGTCCTAACACCTCCTGGCAAAAAAAAGTACAGAGATGAGCCCCATGCACCTGTGTGTGTTGGCAGGTGCACCAGCCTTTTGTCCTTCAAATCCTGCCCACTGGTAACTGCTTATGTCCAGGCTTGTGGCTAATCTAACTTAACAGCTCCTCTTCCCCACTGGATGTAAGAAGGGAAGTGGGAAATGGAGCTAGGCCCATCCCTCTCCTACAAATAGGAACAATTTGGGGACCACAACCTCCCCAAGACTTGAGTGAGGCCTCTACTTGGCAACACAGATGATGAAATTGAATCACAGCTTCTGCAGATCGCAGCTTCCCACCCGCACCTCCCCCAAAGACAAGGGAGACCCAGCCAACTTCCCAGGGCACCTACTTGATGCGAGACTCTGTTCTGGGCAGTGGGGATAGATGGTTAACAAGACAGATTTAGAATGAGCCCTGCAGTCAGCCTTATCCATTCTGAAACGCAGGCCAAGGAAGCCCACCCCAAGCTTAGTTCCTGCCACCACCAGAATATGACAGTCATACTTCCCACCCAGTGTCATGCTACCCTGAAAACCCAAGAACTAGGATTTCTGCAAGAACCATGCCTTAAGAGCGAAAGTAAAAACCAAAGTTCTTAAAGAGTATAAAATACTATAAAAACCGCCAGGCGTGGTGGCGCACGCTTATAATCCCCGTGCTTGAGTCAAAGCCAGCCTCGCTGGCTTAAGAGACCCTGTTTCCAAAATATAAAAATATAAAATAGGTCTGGGAGTGTAGCCCAGAGGTAGAAGGGTTTCCAGGAACCCCAGTACCACAAAAAAATACTATAAAAACACAAGCATTTGTATGGACACATTTTGATTATAATGCAAAGTATTATAATGCAAACTATAACTGATTAGATCTGAGAATTCGAAAATTATGCTACTAAGATCAAAACCCTGTTATGGGTGCATTAACTTATTTAATATATTTGTTAAATAAGCTTATTAAACATATTTGTTATCATGTTAGAGCCTGAACTTAAACCAGAGTAAGACCAATAGAACTAACTGATTCCTACCTGTCATCTGGAGGATCTGTCAACAAGAGTTTCCTTTACAGAGGATGGCACATTTGTTTACTTGTTTGTTTGACTTTTTGTTTGACACATAAAGAAACAAAAAGAAGATAATTTGCAAGGTCCAGGAAAACCCAGGTCTACAAATAAGGAAGACAGAGAGTTTGTAGAATTAGAGGAGAAAGGGGAGAAGGAAGAAGAGGAGCAGGAGGAGAAGGAGGAGGAGAAGAAAAATATGTCCAGTCATTCAAATATTTCTAAATATACAAATGTTTGGAATCATATAAAGACAGGAGCTACAGGAGTGACCATTAAAGTGGAAATTTGCCTCTTTATTTAACAACCATATCCATGAGCAAACACTAAAACTACAGCTAATGGAAAGCAAAACAATTATTCCAGAATGATGAAATTTGGGGATTAAGTCTAATTGTTTAATACTAGTAAAAACAAGCTGATTTTGACTAATTCCATAGGAAGTGGCCCAGAGCTTTCCTGCCCAGGGTCTGTGGTCACCTGGGTGGTGCACATCCGAAGCCACATGTCTTTGTCCTCCTCTTGCTCCAGTCCCAGTTCATCACTGACACCCAAGGAGCTTTGTACTGGACCACAACCCGTTAGGAAAGACAATCATTGTATGGGTCAAAATGGGAGGGAGAGTACACCACAGTAAAAGAAACAATAACAGAAAGAAGAATAGAAAAGAAAGAAGAGAAAGTGACAAAGATAAAAACAGAGCGGGAACATGTAATTTGAAGAATAAAGTGGAAACAGGCCACTTTAGAGGTTTGGATGAACTGAATGAACTGAAGACAAAGGCCAGTAAAATGTTGCTCTTCCCCTTGGCTTTGACCGGGTTAATTATGTCCTTAAGAACAGCCTGTCCAAGAATTCACTTTGGTGTTTTACCATCATTCATTTGTGCATACTCAGTCATTCATTCTCTCATTCAGCGATTACTTATGGACAATGCAAGGCTCTGGGCTAAGTTCTAAGGAGTCAGGCAGGTGAGCATTGAGCTGAAGGTAGCACCTTGCAAGGCATGAGACACAGAATCGGATGTCCACCATGCTGGTGTGAGGGCTGGGCACAGCAATGGTGCAGCACTTGCCTAGCGTGCACTGGCCTTGGCTTCTATTTCCAGCACTACAAATACATAGGTACACATACATGCACCTACACTAGTGTGGCCTTTATCATAGAAGAGAGAAACTTGATAGGGTGCGCTTTTAAAATAAACATTTTATTTTATATCTCTACATTTACAAAACTTATGAACAGATTACAGAGTTCTCATACACCTCACACCTAAATTCTTCAATTTTTAGTATCTTACACTAGTATAGTACCTTTGACACTAATTAATTTATATTATTATTAACCAAAGTCACTGCTTCCTTTATATTCTTTAGTTTTGCCTCATGTCCTTTTTTGTGTTCCAGAATCCCATCCAGGAAACCTCATTGCATTTAGTTATCATGGCTCTTAGGCCTCTCTTGGTTATTATAGGTGATAAAGTACATTTTTAGATCGATTTCATTTTTTCCTGTACTGACATCCTAGGTAAACTGGTGTACTGGTCAGTCTCAGTTTCTGGATAACATATTTTTAATCCACATATTTTTCTGCCTTTTTATACAAGTGTTTTATTGCATAAAAATTTAAATATATAAAATAAAGTGGATAGTATAATATACCTGTCACTCAGATTCAATATCTACTAATCACTTTTACTTCTTCTATGTTTCTACATATTCCCTAGCCCAGCCCTGCTTTTCTTACTTATTTATTTTTGATGAGGTCAGATGTTTATATATTGAAAGCCACAAATATTAATTGTATAGTTTTGAAAGATACATCATAAAACCTTCAGTGCTTCTGAGGATAGGGAATTTTTCCTCATCCCATGAAAGTATCTGTGTTCCATCCCCAGCTGCAACTTACTATTGTGACTTTTTAAACCATGGATTCATTTTTCCTGAAGTCAAACAATATAAACTATTTTAGGTCTAGCTATCTCACTCGGCACAACATTTATGAGATTTGCCCGGATGAAATCCTGAGTTTATTTCCCGAATTTTTTGAGTGATTCTTGAATACTATGTCCTATTGTGTAAGAATTGGTCAGAATGCGGGGACAGAGATGAGTAGAGGAATGGAATGGACAGAAGAACTGAGCAAAGGGACTTAGGGCTGAGAGGAAGCAGAGCACTGCGGAGCCTTCGAGAAGAGACTCTGGGGAAAGAAACAGCAACCGAGCGCTGGCGAGAGGCCCAGGTAGAGGAGGCAGGAAGCCCGGGCGATCAGGAGTCACCTTAACCTTCAAAAGACAACTGTGGAGAGGGGCAAGAGTGGAAGCCACAACGGAGCAGGTTAAGAAGGGTCGGTGTGGTCTGAAAGCAAAGGCCCCTGGTTTTTGTTCCTCTCTTGAGATGCTAAATGGTAAATATGAGGAGAAAAGTAAGTTGGCTCATTGTACATTAAATTGGTAGCCTTTAAGGAAGGACTGTGGGGTTGGAGTATGCAGTAGTCAGCTTCTAGAAGGCTCCCAATAACCCCCTTCTGATATCCACACTCTTGCTTAATCCCCTCCCCTGCATATAGGCGGAACCTCATGATTCACTTTTAGCAAATTAGGCTATAAGAGACGATAGATAGATAGCTAGATAGATAGATAGATAGATAGATAGATAGATAGATATCCCATTACTCATTCAGATAAAACAAGGTACCATGTTATGAGCTGCACTGTGGAGAGGTCTACCTGACAAAGAGTAGAGGGTGCTCTCCAGCCAACCATCAGTAAGAATCCTGTCGCAGTGAACAAACTTATAGAACTTGGAACGACTTAGAGGAGGAAATATTTACTGGGGCTCACAATTCCAGAGGTCTCAGACCAGAGGATCATCTCCAAAGCATGAATGGAGGCAGTAGTGGCAGGGTTCTCAGAGGGACGGCGCTCTCACATCATGGACCCAGGAAGCAGAATAGGCGAGGGGAGGGGCTGAGAGGCACATGTGGTCCCCAAGGCCACACCCCCAATGACCGCCCCCTCCAGTTGTGCCCATCTGCTCAGTTACCACGTGATAAATTCCTCCAGGCTATCAATCAATAGACTTATCCACTGATGAGATTAGAATCTTTATTGCTTTAATTATTTCACCTCTGAACACTTTTGCATTGCAAATACATGACCTTTTCCAAGGGACATTCTTGTTCCAAACTTGAACCGGCTCTTGAACTAACAGCCCGCAAGGAACCGAGAGCTTCCAACAGCGATGTGATTGTGCTTGGAAGCAGACCCTTTCCAGACTGAGCCTTGATATGGACAGCACATGCAGAGAGCTTAAGCCACATCCAGATGCTTTCGTCAGACTAAGCATTTGTTATTCAGCAATGCCTCACTAATATTGGATGGTTCCTTTTGATAAGGAAGGCGCCTACAACATAGTTCTAGGCTCAAAATTTTGTGCCTAGAAACTTCCTCGGAATCTGTCGAAAATGCAGGTTCTGGACATTGGATGCAAAGTTGGTTTTTTTTTGGTTTTTTTTTTTTGTCAGAGGGATACAGCAATAACTGAACGGTGAGTGTTCTTTGGGAGAGACTAAAGGTACTGCATTCTGAAATAGGCTGTATGTGTATGTGTATGTGGGAATAAAGTTTACATCCTATGAAAAGAAAATTCCAAGAAATGCAGTTCAAAGATGTGGTCTCAATATACTAGGACAGGCGGAAAGGATAAGAACCTGAGAACCATGACAAGGCTGCCCTTGACATTTTGATTTCTTTCTTTGAAACAGGAGTAAAAAAAAAAAAAAAAAAAAAAAAAAAAAAAACAGCCAGGCATGGTGGTGCCTGCTTGTAATCCCTGTCCTTCTTGGGAGGCTGAGACAGGAGGACCACACAGATTCAAAGCCAGCCTCAGCTACTTAATGAGGCTCTCAGCAACTTAGTGAGACCCTGTTTCCAAATAAAAATATAAAAAAATAAGTCTGGGGTATAGCCCAGAAGTCGAAACCCCTGGGTTCCACCCCCAGTACCACAAAAAAAAAAAAAAAATAGGGAGCAAGATACATAGAGATTTTGAAGTAGAAAGAAAGCAGAGCCTCAGTGTTCTCCAAATGAAAGACATGAGGCTATCTACAAAGCCTTTGAAGATGAAACTATTACTCAAGGTTTCAAGAGAGGGAAAGGTTTGTAATAAGTGGCCTCCTTGAGAAAGATTTGGTGAGTCAGCAATAAAATTCTAAATGATAATTCTAAGGACCTGAGGAAGACTAATGAGCACAATTTATAAAAATAAAAGAGCCCCCTCTCCTTGCCTTCCCCCTTCTGTGCACTGCTGGGAGCTGGAGAAGGACAGTCTCTATTAAAGAAGGTTGCAGCTCCAGTAAAGCTGCAAGTATCTGTGCAGGAAGGAGGCAGAAATGGGGATATACTAAAAGGTTAAGGGGAGTTTGTCCTCCAAAGAACAAGAATTCGACTGGGCTCAGAGAAAGAGTCCTGTAGAGGGGAAGCAAGGGCGTTCTGCGTGGACACGTGGACATAAGATGAACAGGATGGAGGGGGAGAAGGTGGGACTTGATCACAGGGAAGTCAGAAACAGTTTTCAATGGTGAGGGTAAAGGAAGCTGAAGGAAGATGAGCTAGAGGGGACAGAGGAAATGTCAGTGAAGTTCACTGAAGAACCATCCACAAAGCTCTATGAGCACAAAGCTACCTTTGTGAGCGGGTCCTAGAGTGATGTTTAGGTCACAGGGAAGCAATAGTGCATGTCCATCCTCCAAATGTCCAAAGTCTTATACTGGCCTTTTAAAAACTATCCATTCATTTCATAAAGTAAGATGAATTCCTTGCCTCTAAATCTGTATAGAAGAAAATTGCCTGGACTGAGTGAGACTCAAGAGACCTAAATCCTGGTCTCAGCCCTACCCCTGACAAACTTGTAACCTTAAACAACCTCCCTGACACCATTTGTAAAGTGTGGGGGTGGAACCAGATGTTCTGTCAAGTCCCTTCGGCACCAACGTTCTACAAGCCTGAAAACACAAAACACTAAGCCAGGTCTGCAGATCATATGGTTTAGTTCTTGAGAATTTGGATTGTTTTCTTTAAAGGAAGTCATTGCAGCACTTATCTGTAACCTTCCAGAGACTTCCTATCCATTGATAAGATTCCTATGGGAAATGTTTTGAAAGAGTGGACATCACCATGAAGTGAAATTCTGGGGATTAATATGCAATAAGGGCTGATATTTTTGAATGATTTTTCCCAAATGCATGAGAAATCTTTATCCAATTGGACATGGAGCATATTCTTTCCTGAAGCATCCTGTTTGCATTCTCAAAGCAGGGTTTGGTAGGAAAAAGAGCTTGGGCCAGATATCTTGCCACTTACTCATGAAGTTGTTAGGGAAGATGCACTAACAGCAACCAGTGAATCACAGCTAGGTCATCTCATGTCTAAGCTCTCAAGTTATATCCAAGTATTGCCCCACACACATCCGTGTACACCTCACCACTAGCACTATGAGATGGATTGTGAAAGAACTCTAGCCACATCCCTGAAGTGAAAGTGGGACTTTCTATTGACCTCCAACATCACTTCTTTGATGGGAACCCCTGAGGTCACTGAGTCCCATCCTAGACCTTGGGAAATCAGGATAACCCAACAAAAATGTCTCAACCCATATTCCCAAACTTTACATGAAAGAAAGAGGAGACACAGACCAAAAGGACTATACAAGGCAGACTTGGAGGTCTACCAGTAGTCTAATATGGCAAAAGCCTAGGTTGCAAAGGTAGAAGATGGAGAGACAGAGAGGGAGTTTGGGGCCACCTTGAAAATGCCCCGAATTACACCCCAAGGACTATAGTTTTCAAGAGAATGGATCAGGAGGAAGAGGTGGAAGGCAGAGAGATACCAATATCTATCATAGTGGCTCAGGAGAAGAATGATGCATGTAGGTCTTTAAGGCTTTTTTTTTTTCCTTAATGCAGGACAGTAAGCAGGTTGGGAGGGAAAGGTGATGATTTGTGTTATTAATATGCTGAATATAGTTATCTGTGGGCCAGGGTCCTAAAGTCCAGGAAGGAGCTCAAAATATGTGCCATGAGCTCTTAAGAGTTTACTGGATGACTTGTACTGATTACCAATCAGACAGGTGAGCCAAGTGACTCAAAAGCCAGTGATCTGAACATGCATTGAAAACCTTATTTCCAAAGAAAAGAGGGACCCCAGCTGAGCACACTGGTGCACCTCTGTAATCCCAGTACTTGGGAGGCTGAGTCAAGAGAATTGCAGGTTCAAGGTCAACCTCAGCAACTTAGCAAAACTCTGTCTCAAAATAAAATATAAAAAGGACTGGGAGGCATGTGGTTCAGAGGTAAACTATCACTGGGTTTTATCCCCATACCAGAAAGAAAAAAGAAAAGAAAAGAAAAAGTAATCCCCCTAAATAAATAAATAAATAAATAAATAAATAAATATTGTCTTCAAAGATCCCTGTTCATCACTTTTGAAACAAAAACAAAGACAAGAGAATGACCCAAAGATAATCCTTTGGTATTTTTTTATCTCTTATGATGTCACAGTAGATTCCTTAAGTCTTCAGGGTCCCAGTGGAATTATTTCTATAAGCAGCTTTATTTAGCTGACTTACACAGAGCATAAAAGCAATGAATATTTTAGCAGAAAATCCCAACATTTTTTTCTTTCTTTTTTTTTCTTCCCACCCACTGCCACTGAGAGTTCTCAGGTAGGCAACACTTTGTTGGAGGTATAGAACATGATGTGAACCTGAGGCCATATGGTATCTGGAAAAAGTTCTGGGCAAAGAGTTAAAAGAATTGATTTCAGTGTTTTAATCCCTTCTGCACTACTAATTGGCCATATGACCAAGGGCAAATCACCTTACCCTTTTGAATCATAGCTTTTTCATCTATAAAATGAGCTCAATCTTTCTCTCTCTCCCCCCCCCCTTTGGAATTATTTTTTAAACACTTAGCTCTAACCTATATCTTTGCACATGTGTTTATCTTTAATTCTTCCAAGCCCTCTAGAGCCTTTCAAAGCTGGTTCCCACTAACTCAGGGACTCAAGATGGAGGCAGATGGTTACTCCCCTGGAAGAAAAGTGTATTCTAAGGCACATTTTCATTTCCTGTCTCTTGGTGGTTTAGATAATCCATCTAGAGTCTTGATATGTATACTTTCTATTATATCTACTGACACAGATTTTGGTTCCTGAAAATAAGGTATACTACCTTAACAAAAACCCAACCTGCAGGAGTGGAGCTGGAACCAGGCACTGGGTGGACAAGGGAATCGCTGACAGAACTTGAAGAAGAATGTTAATGAAAGTCTGAGCTGCTTGTAGCAGACTATTAGTAAAATCAGTTTGGAAGAGTTTGCCATGAGGTCTTAGAGGGAAATCTCATTGGAAATTAGAAAAGAGAAGATTCCTGTCATGTCGATGGCAGAAAATTTGCAGTTTTCTCTTTGCCCATGTGACAGGCAGAAAGTGACCCAATGCATTGGATAGTTTAGCTGATAAGGAGGTTTTCAGCCAGAGTCTTGACGGTGCCACCCGGCTTCTTGTCACTGCTTGTATTAAATGTGAGAAGAGAGATGTAAGCTAAAGAAAGCAGTATTAAAAACAAAAGACAGGACTTGACTAGTTTCAAAGATTCTGAGACTCTCCAAAGGATAAACAATGCTAAGATATAGAAATTGCTCCCACAAAAAGGTCAATCCAAGTGCTCTCAGGAAACAATATTCTAAAGGTGAAGCCAAGGATAAACTATAAAGACCTCAGAAAATTAAAATGTAGTTCTTCATGGTGGGACTGTAAATTAGCACAACCAATATGGAGATTCCTCAAAAGACTAAGAATGGAACCACATATGACCCAGCTATACCACTTTTTGGTATCTTTCCAAAATAATTAAAGTCAGAATACTATAGTGATATATTCATATCCATGTTTATAGCAGCACAATTCACAATAACCAACTTATGGAATCAACCTATGTGTCTGTCAACAGAGGAAAGGATAAAGAAAATGTATTATATACACACAATGAAATTTTACTCAGCCATAAAGAAGAGCAAAATTATTTGTGGGAAAATGGATGGAACTGGAGGGTATTATGCTACGTGAGATCAGCCAGTCTCAAAAAGTGAAGGGTCGCCGGGCGTGGTGGCGCACGCTTGTAATCCCCGCGCTTGGGAGGCAGAGACAGGAGGATCGCGCAGGTTCGAAGCCAGCCCCACGCGTTGGCTTAGGAGACCCTGTTTCCAAATATAAAAATGTAAAAATAGGTCTGGGAGTGTAGCCCGGAGGTAGAAGGGCTTCCAGAAACCCCAGTACCACCAAAAAAAAAAAAAAAAAAAAGTGAAGGGTCATATGTTTTCTCTCACATGTGGAAGCTAAAGAGAAAATGGAAAACAAAAGGGACTTCAGATAAATAAAGAAAGAGGCCAATAGGGTACTGGAAGGGGTGTGGGGAAGGGAGACACAGAGGGAAAAAACAAGGCTTGAGAAAGGAAACAGTTCAAATAATGCCATGTCCATATGACGGTTATCACTGCCAATCTCACTAACATGCAAGGGGATGTAAGAGAACAGGGTGGGATCCAGAAAGAAACACAAGTGTGTGCATGTATGTTTTTATCACTTTGAACCTCAGTATGATGTGTAATTATAATGCACCAATGTAAATATAAGTCCTACAAATATAAGTACAATAATGTAAATATAAGTTTGCAATAAATTATATTTACATTATAAATATAACTTATAATTTACATTATAAGTATAATGTAAATATAAGTTTTACAAGTATAAGTCAGACAAAAATCCCTCCACAGAATTTAAAGGTTTTCTCACAGCATTTATAAATAAAATAAAAATGCTTATACAAAATCACTGGCTTTGTCCCTCTGCTATATCAGTACAGTCCCCACATTGAATTTATCTCAAAGAAATTTGTAGGTGTGGATTTTTCTGATGGAGCAAACCCTAATGAGATCTACAGAAGGAATACAAAGGTCTTAAGAGAGGATCGTGTCACCAGAGTACTGCCAACATGGATCTGAGGTAACATAGACAGAGAGTGAACCGAGAGCTTTGAACTCCCAAACTTCTACAGGCAGAAATGGTCTAAGAAGACCACTCAACTGCAAACATGATACCTTTCATAAAAAAGGAAAGATGATTCCGATGGTAAACTGAAAGCCTAGAGAACAGAACCAAGAACTATGGGGAGTCATTTCCACGCAGGAGTAGGACTGAGTTCTAATCAAGGAGTTTACATTTCTCTGGACAGATTTCAGAATTGCTATTTCAGAACCAGTGATTTATTTGTGTGCTGGTTTCTCCCTTTTAAAACAAAGGGATATATCTTGGTTAATCTCTGCCTAGGTTACCATTGTATGTTGGGTGTGCAGGGGACCAGTTACTTCATTGGTCTACAAGTTGAGAGAAATTGTATTCATGGATCTGTGCTAAAGGAACTATGCCTGAGGACCTGGACCTAATTAAGAAGATGGGATAAAATTTAAACCACAATAAGATACCATTACACCCACTGAAATGTCTAAAATAAAAAGAATGACAAGTGGAAATTCAAACACTGCTGGAGGGAGTATCAGATTGTATGCCCACTTTGCAACTTAGTCTGATAGTTTCTGATAAATACACACCTACTTGAACTTTGAGCTGATGGTGTAATGGGATAAAATTTCTGTGGCCTTGGCATGGAATGAGTGTATTCTGCATGGGTGGAGGATATGAATTTTTGAGGGATAGAGGAAAGACTATGATAGCTATGCTCCAAAATGTTCCAAAATGATTCCCCACTTCCCAGCATTCAAATCTTTATGTAGTTTCCTTCCATTTGCAAAAAGGTTTGTGTGTGTAACCAGTAGTGTATAGCAGATGTGGCACTGTATCACTTCTCAGATTGGATTATATTGCAACTTCTGGCTTGGATACTCTCTCTTTCGTAGGTCATTCACTCAAAAAAATTCAGCTGCCATATCATGTGTACTATAGATAGGCCTACATGATAAGGAACTGAAATCTCCTTCCAACAGACACATGGGTGACCTTGGAAATGTTCTCCAGCCCCTTGTACCTATAAATTACTAAAGCCTTGGTTGACTGTTGACTGCAACTCATGAGAGACTCTGAACCAGAATTATCCAGCTAAGTTATTTCTGGATTCCTGACCCTCAGAAACTATGAGATTATAAATGCTTGATTTTTAATCTGCTAAATTTAGAGTTGATTGGTTACACAGCAATGGGCAATAAATAAATAAACAAGGTCAATATATTTTTAAATCGGTTGCATTTTTATATCATAGCAAAACGAATGGAAAATGAAATTTTAAAACATAATTTACAATGGCACCAAAAATATGACATACTCAGAGATAAGTCCAAATAGTTCTACATCAAAAGCTATTATATATTTTTGAAAGGAATTAATGATATCCTAAATAGGGAAATATATTATGTTCATAATTTGAAAGATTCAATATTTTGTTTTGCTCAAATTGACCTAGACACTCAACACAATCTTAAAGCCTTCAAATTTTTTAGAACTTTATAAGCTAATTTTAAAATTTATATGGAAACATTTTAATTAAAAGAATCTTGAACAAACTTGAAAAACTTACTCTACCTGATTTTAAGATTTATTACAAAGCTATTATGACCAAAACCATGTGGTATCAGCATAAAATGGACAAATAGATGAATATGATAAACACAGTTCAAAAGCAGACCCATATTATGAGTTAATGTTTTACCAAGACGTCAAAGCAAATGAATAAGAAAAGAAAAATCTTTTGAACAAATAATACTGGAAAAACTGCTTGCACTACTTGGAAAAAAACCCTCAATTCAAATATTAAAATTAATTATAGCTGGATAATAGATCTAAATGTATAAAATGAAATTATAAATCTTTTGGAAGGCAATGTAGCAAAAATATCTTTGCAATCTTTGGGCATATAACAGATTTTTTAGATCTCAGAAGAGAATAATTATAAAGATAAAAATTGATAAATCAATTTTAGCAAAATTTAAAATTTCTCACCAAAGGGCATTATGAAGAAAACAAAAAGACACAGACTAGAAGAAAGTATTCACAGCATCTGACAATGGACATATTAAGAATATATTTTCAATATAGTTACAAGTCAATAATTAAAGTATTTAAAAATCACTTTAAAAACTTAAAAAGCAAAAGGTTCTAGCATGTACTTGACAAACAATAATATATAAATAATCAGTACGGACATGAGAAGATGCTCAAGATCATTAGTCATCAGAGAACTAAATTAAAACCACATAAGATGCCACTACACCCAGTGGAACTCCTAAAATTAAAAAAATGACAATAATACTGACGCTGGTGAGGATGTCTAACGAATGGAAATTCAAACACCACTTGTAGGAGTATCAAATTGTTTACCCACTTGCAATTAGGTCTGGAGTTTCTGATAAATATACACCTACCTTATGACCCAATCATCCCATGTCTGGATATTTCCCCAGGAGAAATGAAAACAGAAAGACTTACGCAAGAATTTTCAGAGAAGCTTTTTTCCATAATAATCCCAAACTAGAAGCACACAAATTTTCACCAAGAAAATGGAAAGACCCATGTGGAACATCTCTACAATTAAATATGACTCAGCAATACAAAAGAGAAAACCACTAGGGTACACAACAATGTAGGTGAACATCAAACTGTAAGCTGAGTTAAAAATGCCTGTCCAGTCACAACAGGGTTCACACTGCATGATTTCACTGTATGGCACAAGCAAAGCTAATCTATGGGGAAAGAAATCAGAACAATACAACAGTGGTTACCTCTGGTGGGAGAGGGATTGACTGAAAGAGGAAAAGGTAGTCCTTCCAGGGTGATGGAAATGTTCTATCTTGAGTTATATAAATTCATCCTGTGATTGAAACCTATCCATTGTACATTAAAGGATCTATGCATTTTAACTGTATAAAAATTAACCCCAAATTTTTTTAAAAAGGGGATGTCATTTACAAAACCATTAACAATACAAGGCACCTACATAATAATATCTATTATCATATTCTAATAATCTTCTAATAAAAATATAATATTCTAATAAAAATATAATAATGTTCTAATAAAAAATGTACAAGACTTTTGCAGGAAAAAAATAGAAGTGATTGTTGAGATTAATTAAAGAAGACCTAAATAAATTGAAGAATCTTTCATGTTCCTGGCTTGGAAAAAATAAACGTTGTTATGTTATTAATTTTCTGCAACTATTCTAAAAATTCAACCAGTTTCAATAAAAATTTTGGTAGGAATTTTTTTTTTAGAACTTAAGTAACTATAAAATACATATGGAAACACAAAAGCCAAGGATAGCAAAGACAATTGGCAAAGCCAAAGAGGGAGAACTTTTTTCCAAATATCAAATATACCAGAAAACCACAAAAATCAAGTGGTATTTGTGCAAGAATAAAAAACAAATAGACCAATGAAATACGGTAGCATTTCTGGAAACCCACATATACAGGGACAGTTAATTTGTGACAAAGATGGAATTGCAGAGTGGTGGAAAAAGTATATTTTAAATAACAGAGGCATAGTTAATTGGGCATTCATTTGGACAAAAAAAAAGTTAACTCTCATCTCACACCATACACAAACATCAATTCCAAGAAGAACACATCTTTAAATTTGAAAGGCAAAATAAAGAATCTAGACATTAATATAAGAATATTTTCATGGCCATGAAGAAGAATATATTTCTCAGTCAGGAGGCAAAGATGCATTGATCATAACAAAAATATTGTTGAAACAGAACACATTAAAATCCAGAACTTCCATAGCTGCACAATTCACCATAGCCAAACTATGGAAACAGTCAAGATGTCCATCAACAGATGAATGGATTACAAAACTGTGGGATATGTACACAATGGAATTTTACTTAGCCATTTTAAAAGAAACTCAATTACATCATTTTCAGGGAAATGAATGGAACTGGAGGACATTATGCTAAGCGAGATTAGTCAGTCACAAAAAAATAAGAAATCAGATGCTTTACCTAATATGTGAAAGCTAAGGAGAAATGGGTCATAGGAGGAACTCTAGATGAAAAAGGAAAGCCTATAGAGGAGTAAACAAGACAACCTAAATGAGGGGATGGGAGGGGGTAAGAAGAAAATTCTCTAAAACACACAATGTACTTAAACATATCGAAGTCAACCACTAAGCCAAGCATGGGAAGGAGGGATGGGGAGGGAATGGGATGGGAATTGGAGGAAAAAACTAAAATAAATAAAATAAAATAGAGAACTTCTGCTCACCAAAATAGACAGTTGAGAAAGTAAAATGATAAGTCATAAAGTGAAAGAAGATATTGGCAATTTATCTAAGTGGCAAAGGGTTTACATTCAAAATATATAAAGAACACCTCCAACCAGTAAGAAAAGGACAGCCCAATAGAAAAGTGTGAAGGCACCAGACGTGGTGGTGCACGCTGGTAATCCCAGTACTTGGGAAGCTGAGACAGGAGGATCTGGGTTTTCAGACAGTCTCAGCTACTTAGTGAAACCTGTTTCAAAATAAAGAGTTAAGAGTTGGGCTGAGAGTATAACTCGGAGGTAGAATGCCCCTGGGTTCAATACCCAACACCACAAAAAAAAAGAAGAAGAAAAGTGTGAAAACTATTTAAAAGGCACTTTATAACTTTATAAAGGGCTTCAGTTTGAATGTGTATGTTCTCCCAAAATTCACATGTCAGAACATCACACTCAATGAGACGGTCTTAGGAGGTGGAGCCTGCAGAAGGTGATCAGGTCATGATGGCTCAACCCTCATAACAGGACTTGTACCTTATGAAATGGCTCAAGGAAGCCAACCACGACCTCTGCCTTTCCATCTCTTCTGCCACGTGAGGACACGCCCATTTTCCCCTCCAGAGAACACAGCAGCAGGTGTCGTCTTGGAGACAGAAAGCAAGCCTTCTCCTTACATCAAGTCTGCCGGCACTTTGATCTTGGACTTCTCAGCCCCCAGAACTGTGAAAAAATGTTCCTATTATTTATAAATTACCTTCTATGTTATTTCTGTTAGAGCAGCAGGAGCAGATTAAAACACAAAGGACAATACCCAAATGGCCAATAGGTAAAAGATGTTCATCCTCATCAGTGATCAAGGAAATGCAAAATAAAACCACAGCAAGGTAGCTAGCAATACATTTCCACCAACACTGCTGAAATTTAAGAGACTAAAAATTATTCGTATTGGTAAGCATTTGGAGCAACAGAATTTCTCATGTACTGTGTGTGGTGTTGCTTAAATTGGTGCAACCACTTCAGAAAATAGTTTGGCACTAAGTATTAAAGATGAAGAGACTCATTTGTGTTCTATATCCCAGACATGTACCCAGAAGAAACATACACATGAACACCAAGAGACACCGTCACGAATGTGTTCATAATGTAATGGCTAAAAGTGAAAACAGCCCAAATTTCACTGATTATCAAATGTATAAATGGTATACATATACAAGAGAATATTATATAACAAAATGTATAAACTATATTAATAATATGAATGAATGAGATAAACCAGGCACAAAAGAAGAAAAGTACAACATGGTTATAGTTAGATAAAACTCAAACCCAGGCGAAACTAAACTATAACATTAGAAGTCAAGTAATAGTGGACTTTGAAAAAGTTTCTACCTTGGACATAGAGGGGTGAGCCTGAGAAAGATTTCTTGGGTATAGACCATTCTCTTTTTTCACCTGGGTGGAAGTTACTTAAGTATTTTCATTGTTATAATTTATTGAGCACATTTACTTTTGTGATAAATATTTTTATGTGTAAAAATACTTTCTAATAGAAATTAAAAATAAACAAATTAATAAATAATAGTGCCTGGCATGTCATAGCACTCAAAATAAAGTTCCCACAGTCATTCTCTCAGTACCCTTCTCACCCCTGAGTACATGGAATGGACATTATTCCCCCAAAGGGCCCTTCAAGAAAAATTAAAGGCTGACACAGCAGTGTTGACCTTCTTCTCCCTCTCCCTCTGGGACCAAGGTTACAGATAAGGGAAGGGAACCTCAAAGCAGAGTCCTCATTATGTCACAGGACCCACACTGAGAAGGACTCTGACCATCCTCCCTTTTGCCAGAGCTGGAGACTGGAAGAGTCTAGGCTCCATCATGTACCACCAGGATAACTTTGGGGAAAAAATACTGAAAGTTTCTCGGCATTGGCACCTCACCTAAGAAATGTAAATTATACCACCTCACAGGATAGACTGAAGAAACCAAATGAGACGTTTGTGTGAATGTGCCCAGCCCAGTGTAGCTTCTTAATAAATTTAGCATCTTCTCTCCCTCTTCAGTGCCCCCCAAGAATGATCAGCCACCCCAAAGTGATTCTCTGGAGCCAGAATTCTCCTGGAAAGTTGGAGTTTCAAATATTCTGGTTTATTGTTGGGCTATGTTTCTGAGTTTGGATTCAGAAAGCATTGCCCCTATTAACTCAAAGGTATGTGTCCCAAAGAAGCTGCCCCTGTGGTTCACGTCTTAGCTGCCTTATCTTCTAAGCTGAGGATGATCACAAAGGTCCCCTTCCTACCCCTGTTCCTACCTGGGACCCATGAAGATAATTTGTGGCTCTGGGTTTCTCTCTCTACAAATGAGAGAAGATCCCTGCTACCTCTTTATACAAAAGGTTGTGTGTGCATGCTCGTGTGCTGCTTTCTTGAGTGGAAATGCAGTTTTCAAGACCATCAATAAACCACAGAGATAGGTGAACCACTGGTGGGAACCCAAATCCAAATGGTGGATTGCTCCGGCTCCTTGTAGATTCTATCCTCCCATACGCAGAGTGTGAGACAGCAGGCCCAAGGCCTGTCCCTCCACACATTGGCTCCATCTAGTAGCAGACTAACGAGTGGGTTCCACGGGCTCTCCCCAACCACCAATATCCTCTTTCATACAATGTTGACTTTTTATCTCTCTCTCATCATTTCTACCACTCTGCCAGGTTTTCTACCCTTCTCTCTCTGTCTCTCTGTCTCTCTCTCTCTTACACACACACACACACACACACACACACACACACACACACACCCTCCCACCATGCTACCTCCGAGGCCTTGAGTGAGCCTGGTGCGCTGTTCTCCGCCTTCACCTGGCTCTTCACCACCGGGGCTCACTGCACCAGGCCCTGGTCAGGCACTGGGCATACCCTCACGCTGCCCCTCCCCTGCTGCCCCTTGCAGCATTATCAAAGCAGAGGCAGTTTTACCAAGACCCTAATTCGGTATTTGCAATTTAGTACTTTTTCATAAAAAGTTCCCCCCAAACAATATAAGCTTTAGGCTCTTCACTCTCTTAACAGTCAAACAAACCCAAAGGTTTGTGCACACTGAGAAAATGTACGTAATGTAACACATCATCGGCTGCTGCTGCTGAGTTTCTGCCTCTTTTCAAAGCTCAGAGACCATACGGCAGCCTCCCTCTCACTTTATTTACTGTTGGCAAAAAAGCTGCACAATCCTCCCTGCTTTCTGTGAGGACTATTTTTACTCGAAAGGATGCTCAGTTACACAATCAATCACTGCCGCCTCTTGTCCCGAGAACTGGCTCCGGCTTCAAGCTTCTCGGCCCAGCCCCTCTTGGCACGCAGCAGTGGGCTGCCTCTGGCTCAGCCACAGCCCGCAGGGAGCCATGTCAGGCAAGGCTCTTCCTCTTGCTGAGCAGCAGCACCAGATTTAGCATAAATGTAGCAATCTCACAGGGAAGCGGGCTACTCTAGCCAAGAAAGGGAAGTAGAGTTCGCTGTATGTGGACAAAGACATGAAGAAATCTAGAAAGCCCTCATCCATCTGGACTGCAGAAGGTCCCATCTTGCTAAAGTCAAAGAGCCACCCACATGCGACCTGGCGGCGTTCCCCAGCCTCTCACTACACACACTGCCACCAGAGCGCGGCGGCAGGCGGGGTGACCTTGGACAGAATCCTCAGCAGCCTGCTGGCCTTCTCTCTGGCTGCCCTGAACTCTAAAAACAATAGATTTGGCGAAGTCTACGCTTTGAAGCAACCACAAGAGGGCTTTATACGCCCCTGCCTTCTTATCCATGACTGTGCAAATTGGTACAACTGATTTGAAGGGTAACTAAGCACCAGTAAAGCTGAAGACGCACCTTTCCCCTGAGCCACCCATCCTCACGGGTCTTCTTGTACAGTTCATGGGTACAAAGGCGTTTTATATGGCATACCTATAACAGGGAAAAGGGAAGGAAAATGGAAGAGGGAGAAAGGGGAAAGAGAGGAGAGGATAGGAGAGAGGGAGAGAGGGAAGAAACCCAGAGCAACCTAATTAGCCATCAATATCGGCATGGATAAATAATGAGAGTGAGGCAAACAGTGCATCACCTGAGTCTAACTTATGATAATGGAAAATCTCAAAAATATACAATTTAGTGTAAAGGAAAAACAAACTGCGAAAACCAAACACCATTTGATCCAGCAATACCACTGTTGGGTATCTACCCAAAAGAAAAGAAACCAAACTATCAAACTAATGCATGTGTATCTATGTTCATAGCTGCACAATTCACCATAGCCAAACTATGGAACCAGCCAAGATGTCCATCAACAGATGAATGGATTACAAAACTGTGGGATATGTACACAATGGAATTTTACTCAGCCATCAAAAAAAACTCAATTACATCATTTTCAGGGAAATGGATGGAGCTGGAGGACATTATGCTAAGTGAGATTAGTCAGGCACAAAAAATAAGAAATCAGATGCTTTCCCTAATATGTGAGAGTTAGGGAGAAATGGGTCATAGGAGGAACTCTTGGAAGAGCATCAGTAACTTTTAACTCTGTTTACATTGTCTTTGGATATACAATATTTTTTTATTTTTTAAGGGAGTTTATTTACCCATTTGTTGCCTGTGCCATTGAAATCATATCCAAGAAATCACTTCCAATTTCAATGTTGTGAGGTTTTATGACCCAGATTTTCTTCTAAAAGCTGATAGTATTAAGATTTATATTTAGGTCCTTTATCTATTTTGAGTTAATATTTGTATATGTGTTAGGTAAGGGTCCAATTTTATTATTTTTCATTTATTATTATTTTTCAACAATATTTAGTTAAAAGACTAGAATTTCCTCCACCAAAAGTTCATGGAAACCTTGTCAAAAATAACTTGACAATGTATGGAAGAATTTATCTCTAGGCTTTTATTTAGCTCCAATGGTTTATATATCTGCCTTTAGAACAGTACTACACTGTTTCAATTATTGTAGCTTTATATGGTTTGAAATCAGAAAATATACATCTTCTAGCTTTGTTCTTCTTTGAGACTGTTTTGGGTATCTAGAGCCCATATTCCATATCAGGATAGATTTTTTTTCTGAAAAATAAGTAAATAAATGTATGATAGTTTCACCTAAAAAAAAAAAGAAAAAAAAATATTCTCTGGTAAGAAAGAAAGCAAAAAGAAATATTGAAATGTTATCTTTAAGTCATCAAAAGTTTGGTACCAGACAAATGAAACTGTTATGTGAGATTATCAATGTTAATATTGTATAAATTGCTATAATACTAGATGTCAACCACTAAGCCAAGCGTGGGAAGGAGGGATGGGGAGGGAATGGGGTGGGGATCGGGTAGGGGCTAACTGGGCGATGTGTGCATGTATGTCTACAAAAGTATCTTATTTATACCACTATGATGTATGAATACATTGCACCAATAAAAAAAAAAAAAAAAAAAAAAAAAAAAAGAAAACCAAACACAATAGAATGCCATTTATAGACACTCAAGCATACAATACATTGCATATTATTTATAAATGTGTAACAAAATTATAAAAAGGTGTCATACTTCAGGAAGCTAGTTAACTCTAAAAGAAAGAGGATGAGGGGGTTTGGGGGAGATGGTTAGAGCTGGATCTCTAATATTTTATTCCCTTAAATAAATTCCTGAAAAAGTGTTGTAAAATATTAACAATTGCTTAAATCTAGTGGTGGAAACATTGGGTCTCTCTGACATTATTGTTGTGATTTTTAAATATTTTCTAGTAGGTATCAAGGTCTCTCTTGAAATAATCTTGACTCCTACCTCCCACAGAAGGGATAAACTGTCTGATCGTGCCAGATCTTCCTCCTTCATCAAAAGGCAAATGGAAATTTATAATAAACAAAAGTTGGCAGTAAGGTCACCAATTCTATTAATCATCTTTTTGTCTGTGTTACCAAAATACCTGACATAAACAACCTTAATGAGGAAAGGTTTATTTTGGCTCAGGTTTCAGAGGTCTCAGTCCATGATCGGCCAGCTCCATCACTCTGGGCCCAAGGAGGGGCAGGACATCGTGGTGGAAGGGTGTGGCAGAGGAGAGCTGTTCTGCTCATGGCAGCCAGGAAGCAGGAAGAGAAAGAAGAGGAAGGGGCCAGGAACAAAACCTAGTCCCCAAGGACACACCCCCAGTGGCCTACTTTCTCCAACCATGCCCCACCTGCCTGTAGTCTCCATCACCTTCCTGTAGTCCATTCAAATTATTGATCCATTAAATGGATGGATCCACTGATAAAGTAAAAACCTCATGACCCAATCACGTCCCCAAAGCTCCACATCAGGACATTGCTGAACAGGGGACCAAGTCTTCAAAATATAAACTCTGGGCGGACATTACAGATAAAAACCATAACACCAACTATCTTCCAGCCCTTCCCTGACACAGCAACCTCTCTACCCATCCTGCTGTGTCCCTGGAAGATGACCCATGAGAACGACAGGCTCTCTGTCCTCTGGCTTCTGGCTGGGGCTGGAAAATGGAAGGCAGAGGCAGAGATGGCGGTACAGGAAGTGAAAAGGACAGAGTATTTTCCCCTGGCTTCCTCCCTGCTGGCCTGAAGTTGAAAATAGCCACATATCTCTATCAGAGGCCACATCTCCTAAGCACTGGCCTCTCCCTTGGCTCTCCTGGGTTGCAGTAATCCCTCCTTCCTCTTACTTCTTTAGGCGTTGGAGTGTACAGTGGCTCCCTATTACTGCTAGCCCCAAGTGCTTCAATAGCCCTTACTAGTCTCTCTTCATTCTGGCAACATCTGCATAAATGGTACCGTCATTCAACTTCCTTAATTTCTTCCACTTGAGTACGCCATCCATTCCCTACTGGTACCCTGACTTTATGGGACTTCACACTATACATGAAGTAGTGTGAGTCCAAAAGATCAGACGAAGTTGCAAAGATGAAGCTCATCCCTGAGCAAAGCCTGGGGGGAAATGAGTAGAAGTGTGGTGATCAAAGGGACATTGTCAGGGGAGAAAGGATGATGAGATGAGGGAACAGCTGCAGCAGAGTCTTTTTTTTTTTTTTTTTTTTTTTTTTTTTTTTTTTGGTGGTACTAGGGTTCCTGAAAGCCCTTCTACCTCTGGGCTACATTCCCAGACCTATTTTATATTTCTTTTATTTGGAAACAGGGTCTCTTAAGCTAGCGAGGCTGGCTCCGAACCAGCGTGATCCTCCTATCTCCGCCTCCCAAGCGCAGGGATTTCAAGCGTGTGCCACTATGCCTGGCGGAACAGAATCTTTTATATTCAGCTGACCATATGAAATTGCCAATATTAAACCATTTTGATCTATAACAAAGAAAGCCTATTGTGTATGTTTTCACCTAGTAGTAGGACTCTACAGGAGCAAGAAGAATCAAAATGACCTCATCCTTCAAGATGGATATCAGGAAGGTCAGAGATAACATTTATCCAGAATGGAGGGTAATCCATTTTGCAGAGTAAATGGAAATGTTTCTTCCATGTTTTATTTTCCTTCAAACAGAGTCAAAAGTCTCTTCCTATTCTCCTCATTTCTGACTCTACAATCTAGTTCTTACACAAAAGGGAAATGCATGCACATTTTCACAACTCGGGCTATAACACTTAGAGCTAGACAGGTCCTTAATATTCTACCCTCTCATTTCAAAGACTAAACATATAATGAGACACAAGGGTTAAGAATCCTACTATCATACAACTGTGTGATCTTCCAGTTGGATGTCTTGGTAATGGAAAACCCCCAGAGTTTAGGAGGACACTGGCGACACATTTCTAAGTAATGGGGGTGAAGTTCAAATCTTGATAAAGATGAACTCTGATAAGGGTGAAGGGAAAAGAGAATTGTGTGGAGAGAGAGGACTGAGCACAAATTGGCTTGGCTGGAAGAGCAAAGAATGCACACGGCAAAGGATTTCCTTTTATTAATCTTCTGTTGGGACTACAATTAATCTTTTCCCAGACTTGTTAGGTTGACCAAATTTATTATCCTTGAAGACAATAAGTCTTCCCAGGTTTAGGAAGAATTCTAAAACGTATGATTTATTTTTCCTGAGATGATTCCCAGACCCATACCGCTACTCCTCAAAACTAATATTTTGGCATTTAATAAGCCAGGGAAATTAGGCCATGTACTCAACATTAGCCAAGTTTTTAATAAAAACTCTAAGTAATATTTAAAGTTGGAGCTGTTTTGACCTCATAATTTCTTTTATGACACTTGAGTTAATGCACACTCCAAAACCAGATTGCCAGAAGCCTGTGCTCAGGGTGAGAACATCCTCCTTACATCCCACAGTTTAGTGACCTTAACTATCCAGACCCCAGGCTTTATCTGATGGGCTAGCATGGGACAGTGCTGGTCTTGTGGAGTGCCTCTCAGAGCATTATAAATAAGGCCTATAGTAGAACTTTGGGATTTGAGAGCAGAGAGTAAGTTAAACTCTTACAGGAGCCTGGGTTGGTGGCTGAGTACTGCTCCAGGTCTGGGATCTTAAGGACACACCACCCTGGGGGCCTGTCACCATCATCAGCATCATTCCTAAGCCACGCAGATGGCAGTCCAGCAGGTACACATGATGTGGGCATTGGGCTGTGGGCTCAGTGTAAGTTGGCATAGCTATTGTGATGCCGACTATCTCAATGGCCCAAGTCTCCAAATAAGTTACAAAGCTGCTTATTTTCAAAACAAATTCATCAATCATCACTCCAACCCAAGCCCTTGAGCAGAACTGGAAACTGGCCAAAAGTTAGAAAAACTGTTTAGTCATCTTGGCCCCCAAGGAAGAACCTTGGCAAGGATCTGGGTGTTAATTTCACCCTACAAAGGAGAAAGCTCAGGTCCAGGGATGGTGAGTGACTCGCCCAAGGTCCACACATGTTTAGGATCTCACTGCTGCAAGTCCGTCACTGGCCAGCAGTGAGTCCTGGCTCCTACTCTGGCTCATTTCCATCGTCCCTGAATGCGAGAGTCTTCTTCTCCCTCCTCTTCTTTTATACAAATCTTTTCCTTCTCTTAGTTCAGTTATTTCTGTTTTATGACTTTGTATTTGCCTTTCTAAAACAGATCACATTCATCTTAAAAGAAGATCTTGTACCCAGGACACATTATTGAGGGCCTGTAAATTCTAGTAAGCATTCAGTGGACATCTGCTAAACTAGACTATATATGGGAGGCTATTCTAGCTTCAGACATGGGAAGAGAGAAAACGTGGGGGTGGGGCAATGGGGAATTTGGTCATACCAGTGCACTGGTTATGATGTTATTTGGTCTCAAAAGAGGATTGTGGGGGTAGTGCTAGGAATGAAAATTATAGGAAGAATATGATACATTACAGAGTAAAATTGGATGTCTAGAGAAGGAAAAAAGAGGGAAGGATGATAAGAGAACATTTTTGCTTGCACATTTCAGCGGTGTGGTCCCAACTTGACATGCACTTGGAAAATTCTAACAAATGGCAAAATTTATAGCAGCGACCCAGGCAAAAGATGGAAGTCAGAAGTCTGTAGAAAGGGGATGGCTTACGCTATGCTGGTAGAGCTCACCTTGCTGGAAGTTAGCACAAGTCTCTGCTAAGACCCACCTAGTGTCTTGGAATACCTGGACTAGACCAAGGACCAGCAAAGATAATGAAGGACAGCCAGTTGTGATGGGGCACACCTGTAATGCACCAGTACTGGGAAGGACCTAGGAAGATTTAAGAAAGCTATGATTAGTAATATATTCCAAAAATTGGGTGAGGGGCTTGGTTTCTGGAGGACTTGGTTTCTGCCTAGAAGCAGGCAATTATTCCAGTGTAAATTAACCTAGATTAACAAGTCAATAGGAGATGGGAGCTAGGGCTTCCTCTTTCTAAAGACAGATCTACATAATAATCTAGCTAGGGTAGGGGAAGGGGGTCAACCTTCATGAAAGGAGACACCTAGCCACACCTTGCTAGGGGGAGGAACCTTACCGGGACATTTACATCAGAATTACATAAACAAGATGAAGGTCATGGGTATAACAAGTCCGGGTATTGTATCTTTGGTGGGGCATTCATTTGAACCACTCTGGCATGGGGCTGTAACTGTCTTCTGTATTTCTATCTTTTTAATAAACTTCTTTAAATCTTCAGCAAGAGTCCGGGCTAATATGTATTTACCCTTAACTCAGGACAAGAACCCGCGTTTTTTCTTTTTCTGTGTTTTTCTGTTTTGGGGGTTTTTTGTGTTTTGAGGGAAATTGTGTCTGGAACCCTTAACAGGGGTCCTCGGGGACAGTTTCCCCAAAACCATATCATCTCAAACCGTAACATGTAATACTTGGGAGGATGAGACAAAAGGATCACAGGTTCAAGGCCAGCCTCAGCGACTTAGCAGAGAAGACCTTGTTTCAAAGTAAAAAATAAAAAGGGCTGGGGGTGTAGCTTGGGGGTAGGATGACCTTGGGCTCAATCTCCACTACCAAGAAGAAAATGATATGCCAAAAAGATGGCAAAAACAACAAAAAAATGAATAGGATCAAAACCAGCAGCACACACAGCAAAGCTGCCGTGCACTTGCCCTGTGGCTCAGCCAGCATTTTACCCACCTGCCATTCCAAAATGACCTCCCTCCTTCAGGAAGCCCTCCTATTTTGATGAGATGAGAAGCACTAGCTTATCTGGGTTTGAGCATACCAGGCATCCCTGTTTCTGAAAGGCACTCGAGGGTGGTGATTTTCTCATGAAAATGGTGGTTTTTCTCATGATAATCGTGCCTCTGAACACCCCTCTCCATCACTCACATTCCTTTTGTGGCCTCTGCTCTCAATTCCCTTTCCAGCCCATCTCCCGGAAGCTCTCCTATCTATCCAGACCCCTGACAATTCCTGCAAACTTGAGTTTTGTAAAACAAAACTTTAAAAACTAACTTGTGTCACAAAGAACCCTGCTAAAAACAGACTCTGGCTGTGTAAATGCTCTGCGTATGTAAGAGCTACTCTTTAAATGTAGCAAACATGTCTATTTGATAAACCTCTAACTCAATTTCATTTTTAAATATTTGCAAAAATTTCCACTAGAACACGCAACGATGATTGGGGGCGATGACGATTAAAATAGAAGCAAGGAAATTGGATAAAAACAGCGGCCCACTAAGGCCACACAAGTTGGGAGGGCAAACCGCAGCGGAGCAGGAGCCCCAGGGACAGAACCCTCGGGAAAACCCTCAGCTTCCTCATCTCCAGAGCAAAAATGCAGTCACGTGGCAGCTTCTCTTACCATCACCGGGATGCCCGGCCCAAACGCTAAGCTGGAAAGGGCCTTGCTCCTATGTTCTCTGTACCAGAATGGCACCAGGGTTATCACAACCACCCAGCAGGATGCAAACTAACTCATTGGACATTGTCTCCTGGATCGCAGGAAACTGCAGGAATGTCACCCTAGGTCACATCCCACTACTGGAGAGAGGGTGGTCAGGGATTTCTGGGGACAAACTTGAAATCCAAAATTATCATGGCCTATACCATGAGCAGGTCTCCTCCTGAGTACTAAGCATTTCCTGCTGGAGCCACCACACCTTCTGTGTAAGACTGAAATGAGCAACTTAAGCCATTCTAGCCAGTCCTTGGCTTGGAGTGCACGTGAAGATAAGGAGAATTCCCACTCAGCCTCCCCGCCACCGCAGCAACCATAGCGTCTGGTCTTCTCAGGCAGCCCCTCCAGTCAGAACCCACACCAGACCCCACCACACCCTGTAATGGGAACTTTGCTGACAAATGTTTCTCATCTGAAGCCAATCAGTTTATAAGGCATTATACAAAGTTATGAATGTATTCCATATGCGTTCCATCTCTGAAATTCTGCAGCCTCTGTTCCGAACCAAAGTCATATTATTGTTGTTGTTGTTGTTATTTAACATTTGTCTTTTCTGACAAGCATAAAGTACAACACAATCATTTCATTAGGGCCTTATCATTTGGAGCTCAGTCCCTGCATAATGCAGAGACTTAAAAATAGAGATAAGCCCAGCATGGCAGCACATGTCTGTAATTTCAGTACTTGAGAGGCTGAGACAGGTTCATAGGTTTGAGGCCAGCCTCAGCCACTTAACAAGGCCCTTGTCAACTTAGCAAGACCCTGTTTTCAAATAAAAAATAAAAGGAGCTAGAGGAGCAGCTCAGAGGGAGGATGCCCTTGGGTTCAATCCCCAGTGCCTCCCCCCAAAGCAGGGATAATTTGAAAGGCTATATTTGTCCAGGTCTAACATAGGCATCATCCACGCCCAACCGCACCTCCACTCTTACCTTCCAAAGGGAGGGAGGCAGCAGCGTGAGTTACGGTCCATAGAGCTGATGAGCACTGAACCGAAAGACCCTGGATCCTTCTTAACAACACAGCAATTGGTGGAACTCACACCTTCCCAGCCCTGGTAAGCAGTGACAACAGCAAGACTCACCTGCACCCCTGTTCTCCCTCAGGGAGGATGTTTGCTAGCAGGGGGAAATGATGGTCTGGGTGTATGCGCCTGTCGGAGAACTTTTCAAAAAGACGATAATCTACAAGATGAGTTCTGGGCATGTAGGGGTCCACATGGGCATGTTCACAACCACTTCTAAAATTCCAGGCAAATAGCAGCCTCCCACCTCCAACTCTACCCAAGCACTCTCAGGCCAAAGTTATAGGTCCATTGGCATGCTTGAGCATTTTAAATTACCATGAGGGTAACCTAACCAGAAAGGACACAGAAGCCTAATTGTCTGCTTCTAAAACAGTGTGCAACGGCTCTCAGAGCTCAGAAGGAAAGGTACATCCTTTGGGGGAAGCCTCCCCTATGTACACTCCACCCCTGCTGTGGCCATCCACGCTCAGCATGGCTCAGAATGAGCAATTCTGCAGGGGCTGGTGCTAAGGAAATGTGCCCTGGGGGTGCACCGCTTAAATCAAATATTAGCAGCATTCCCAACACACTAAAAAATGTGAACATATAGGCTTTTCTCAGTTGTAACTGCATACATTTTTGTTCCACCCTCTCAGTCTTGTTACCACTTGTCTGTTAGCCAGAACCAGCCTAAAACAAAATAAATGAATGAGTCAAAAACTCGGAAACGAGCAGGCATATGTCCCTCAACAGCTTCTCTTTCATGACTTGAGCTGCTTGTGTTTTTGCTTTAAGAACACATACACACAACACAATCATTTGCTTGCTGGGGAAATTGTTCCCTGCTTATGTGAAGAAAGTCAATAGATCATATTTTATGGCATTCTGGAAACCCCTTGTGACTTTCAAGCCCCTACCTTGGTCTGACGTCAGAAGGGCACGGGATTGACACTTAGTCTAGCTCCACCCCTGGGCAAGTTCTTGAATCAATCTGACCTCTCCGATGATCAGTTTTCCCACCTGTAAAATGGAAATAATAGCAAGTCCTCCAAGAGGAACATTCTGAGGATGGGACATGATCATGCCTGGTGTAAGCGAAGTGCTCGGAAGACATCAGCAATCACTATCATAAGGAATGACTAAGTAAAAGCACATGTTAAACACGCCTCCCTGATTTCTCACTCTCCCGAGGTGATCCAAGGCCACTCCTGTCACTTCTCTCCAAACACTCCCTGAATTTCCGCTTCCTAGATGGCTCTTGGGCCACAGCTCCTCAGTCCTCAGGCCCTGCTGAGCTCTGGAAAGATGCCTCCGTCCCTCCCTGGCACCTCTTGGCTTCAGTGTCCTGTGCAAGCTCTTGTCCTGAGCCCACAGCTGGCAAGAGCCACAATGAGCTCCCTGGAGTCTCAGGAAACTGAGGCTCCAGCCAAAGCGAAGCCAGAGGGAGTAGAAGTATCTGCCCACCAAAGGGGGTCTCTCCTGCCCAAGCCAAACCCCGCTGTGCTCTGCGAGACAGCACAGAAGCTCTCTCATCTGCACCCACCTGGGCCCCAGGGTCACCCTCTTACAGTTTGCTTGGACCAGGCCCAAGAGTTTTAAAAAATGCAGAGAGAGAGAGAGAGAGAGAGAGAGAGAGAGAGAGAGAGAGAGAGTTTAAATACCTTTCCACCCCTCCGCCCCCCCCCCACACACACAAGAACAAGTGATCTCCAAGCAGAAAGCACTAGCCCCCTGGAGAGGCACTGCCTGGTGCTTCAAGAGATGTTAATCAGCTGGCAGAAGAGCAGGGACACCAAAGGCTCTTCTGGAAGGAAAGCCAAAGAAAAGCTGGCTGTGCTGGCCCCGGCCCCCTCCCCAAGGTGGCTCCAATTCCTTAGGGTGAATTTAATTGTTTAAACAAGATTAAACAAGCATGGAATTTGAGAGGGAGAAGGAAGACAATTTTTTTAAAAGCAAGGGAATTTTTCTTCCCAAAGACCCTAAACAAATATAAACTGTAAAAAGGTTTTAACTTAATAGCTAAAAAAGGAAATAGAAAAAAAAATCTTCCAGGCTGAAAGTGTCCAGTGGACATTGACTTTCTGGGGTCAACCTAATACACAGGAACAAGAAACCAGCATCACCACCTTTGCTCTGCTTTAAAAGGAAAGAAAAAAAAAAAACCATAAAGCTTTTCATCCCCAATGCATTTCTGCTCAGAACGCCAGCATCAGCTCCGCAAAAGGAGGACCTCACAGTAGATCCACTCCAAGGGACTCGGGGTCTGAGTTTTGATTCACACACTCATCAGTTCAGAAATTCAATAAATATTTTGTAGCCACCTCCTCTGTCCCAGGTACCTTGCTGGCACTAGAGCAAGGTAGAAATGATGCCCGCAAGGAGCCTGCAAACTGTGGAGCCCAGGGACCCAACCCTGCCATAGAGGGTGTGGCGCAAACAGCAAGGAAACCGTCCAGCCCACAGAAGTGGTGAGCTAAGGTCCGCTTCATCCGGCCGGGCCCCGCCGGGGGAGCAGGAGTTCTTGAGAAAGAGAGTAGAACCAGGAGCCTTTAAGTGAGGGGTGCAGGTGTGCTGGGCATGGGGACAGGTGCTGGGGAAACAATGAGGAAAAAAAGATCCCTGTGCCCAGATTGGATCCTGTGGGGATCAGAGTGTCTCAGAAGGCAAAAGGACTTTGTGATGGAGCACTGAATCAAGACCCAAGAAGCCAAGCGATATGCCAGTCTCAAGCTGCGTGATGGTGGGAAGGGACCTCACTTTCAAGGCCTCTGCTTCCTCCTCCATCAAATAAGAGAGTCTTCAACTCACTGATGTATTTAATTCCACAGGAGCCAAGTGAAGCAATCAGGGCATTGAAGCTTGCTGTAGAAAAAGACTGAGCTGGGCGCGGTGGCACAAACCTACTCGCAGGTTGGAGGCCAGACTCAGCAATTTAGCAAGGCCCTGTTTCAAAATGTAAAAGGGTGGGCAGGGGTGGGGGTGGGGTGCTGGGCGTGGTGGTGCACACTTGAAATCCCCGCTCTTGGGAGGTAGAAACAGGAGGATCACGCAGGTTCGAAGCCAGCCTCGCTGGCTTAAGAGACCCTGATTCCAAATAAATGGGTCTGGGAGTGTAGCCGGGAGGTAAAAGGGCTTCCAGGAACCCCAGTACCACCAAAAAAAAAAGGGGGGGCAGGGAGAGAGTTGGAAACTAGGGGTGTAGCTCAGAGGTAGAATGCCTTGGGTTCAATCCCCAATACCAAAAAAGAAAAGAAACAAAATGAAGCCAATTGAGAGAATGTCTGCTTGGGAGGACTCCCCACAGCCCTCCACCTCTCAGCTATCTTCATCTGGATCATGCACATCTGTATGTGCTCATTTGCACACTCACACACTCAATCACACCACTCCAGTCTGTCCTCCATCTGTGCACCAAAGGGTGATAGGATCTGAAGGCTTCAGGAGGACAAGTCTCTGTAGGGTAAACCTAAAGCTCCTTAGCATGAAAGACAAAGCCCTTCATAATTCTGCAATCCACATAGCACAATTTTACGACTAGCCCTCCGGTCTCCAGCCATACTACCCTGGCCCTGGCCCCAACTCAGCTGATCTGATGCTTGGCCTCAATACAACTGCTCTGTCGCCAAGAGATTTTTGTCTGCCTACATTGTCCTTTGCCTGTCATGGCTCACATGGTAAGCCCCGATTCATTCTTTAAAACGTACTCAAGACTGGCCTCCTCTACAAAGCTTCTCCCTACCTGTCAACACTCCCTTTTGATGTGTGTTTCTATCCATGCCAAGGACCCTAGTTTATAATCAATGGCTTGCACGGCCCTATCTCCCACAGGTGATGAGCTGCTCAAGTCACTCTGCCCGTGATCCTTGTATCCCCGGCTCCTACACTGAACGTGGACACAGGGTGCTCTTGGCAGGTGTTTGTTGAGCTCAACACTTGCATTTTTATTACTCTGTTCTGATTGTATGAACAACAATACAGGAGGATCTCTCCATGGTCTTTTAGGGAACCAGGATCTTCTAGGGCCAAATTTGCTGCCAGAAAAAAACCAGTCCAGGGTAGATTGGCGGTCCATTGCCTCCTCATGTATTCCCAACTTTTCACAAATTTCTCATCAGTCTATGGGAGAGGCAGGAAAGAAGGTTGGCCACTCAAAGCTCCTCAGCAATTTGTCATTTTAATTAAGTCACAGAGTCTAAAGGGTCCTAGAAGTCACTGCAATATTCCACTCAGGGCAGAACACCTCTATACCTCTGAGAGATGCTTGTCCAAACTCAGTGAGTCTCACCACATCAGAAAGAAGCCCAGCTGGCTGTGGTGGCACACCTGAGATCCCAGTATGTGGGTGGCTGAGACAGGAGGATCGCAGTTTCAAGGCTAGCCTCAGTAAATTAGCAGGACTCTGCTTAAAATTAAAAATAAAATAGGGCGGGGGGCTCAGAGGCAGAAAAACTCTGGGTCCAATCCCAACACCAAAAATAAATAAATAAACAAACAAATAAATAAATAAATAAATAAAGGAATCTGTCCTATTCTTAGCTGGTCATTAGAAAATGCCTCCTCATTTAACCCATATGATCACAGAGTTCTTTGTGCTCCTTTCTCAAAAGAGCCTAAGCAAGCAAGAATAGGAGAAAACACAATTCAGAAGTATCCTGAAATTTCTCAAAGCGTATTTCAAGCCACAGACAACTTCTTATATTCTGCTTTCCTTATAGTTTTTCCTTTGATCAGTGCAGAGGCCCCAGAAACTCCCCTTCCTTTGACCATTCCCAAGCAGGCCTACAGGCCAGCGGCCTTAGACAGTGCCCCCACCCTCACTGCAGATGTGATTATGACTATCGGGGAAAGTCTTGGCCTCTCTAGTTTTTAAATTTTCTGTTGTTTTATCTCTTACCCTACTTCCTCATCTCTTTTCTACTTGGCACTGGAATCACTTGCGCGTTTCTTCTGTACCATATGTTGGTGGAGACAGAAGCATCCACCCCACGGGAAGCCATCACATCTGCCCTAGGGTGTCTCCTCTCCAGTTTACACAGCCCCAGTGCAAGAGTGTCCCTCTAGTGGCACAGCTCCCAGAGTCCCCCGCATCCTGCTCACCTTCTTTGCTATTGCCCTTGGATGAGCCCCAGTGTGTGTGTGTGCGTGTGTGTGTGTGTGTGCGTGTGCATGCGTGCGTGCGTGTGTGTTTTACTGGGAATTAAATCCAGGGGCATTCTGCCTCTGAAGTACACCCTCAGGCCTATTTCATTTTCTCATTTTGAAACAGGATCTCACTAAGTTGCAGAGGCCTCACTAAGTAGCTGAGGCTGATCTTGAACCTCAAGATTCTCCTGCCTCAGCCTCCCAAGCACGGGGATTACAAGCATGCGCCACCACCCCTGACGAGTTCATTGTCTTTTTTAAAAAGATGCACTGGACAGAACACGAGACTTCAACTGTGTCTATAACACAAAGCAGTGTGAAACTCCATGAAGAAGAAACTTTATGATTGAAGCTGAAGAACTCATTACTTTCACAACATTTTCTTTTCTTTTTTTTTTGGGGGGGGGCGGTATACTGATGATTGAATCCAGAGGCATTATATCCAAGCTCCATCCCCCCATCCCTATTTTTTTTTAATTTTGAAACAGGGTAACGCTAAGTTGCTGAGGGCCTTGCTAACTTGCTGGGGCTAGCCTCAAACCTACGATGCTACCGTCTCAGTCTCCCAAGTTTTAGGATTACAAGTGTATACCACCATGCCCAGCAGTTTTACATTTTCTAAATCACAGCTCAATTCAAAACTGGATGCTGGCTTCCAGAGGGGCCACTGCACTGCACACACAGGCTGTGATGGGTGTGGGCCCTTCCCCGCCGCCGGGGCTCGGCACTCACAGGCAGGCGAGCATGTGGTGTGATTTGACGGGTTCTCAGGGCAACCCCACCCCTCTACCGGTAAATATGCCCACCACCAAAATACATAACAGCCTTGTCACTCGACAGCCTTAAAAGAAAACATTAAGTTGCTGCTATGTCATCAGCCAAAACTCTCAGAGACCGCCAATAGTCCGTATTTTAAGATGATTTTAAGTTCTAGTTATTTGAGATTTTATTGGCGGCCATCAGGAGTGTAGGTGCCGGGACGGTGGAGGGCGCGCCGCGCCGGCCAAGCGCACGGCGACAGTGCCCTCTAGTGGGAGGAACAAGCACTCCCGCCTCAGGTCAGACAGGGTGGGTTTAGATTTTGCCTTGCCTTCTTCAGTCATCCAGGTAACAAGCATTGGGTGGATTCCCACCGGGCGCTAAACACTGCGAGGCACACCAGGGAGACATGTGACTTAGACCGGATCATCGCTGTCAAGGGGTTTCGGCATGGCAGAAAGGAAGTCTGGCGGGGAGCGGCAGGTGTGTGGCGCAAAGGCCATCACAAGAAAAGGTCTTGCCAGACAAAGGAGCAGCCAGGCAGAGCAGCGTAAATAGAGGTTCTGCCCCCTCAGGGAGACAGAAGGTGGGGGCCGTGGCCAGGAAGGAAGCTGGGGAGAAGTAGACAGGGTCAGACCACGGAGGTCTTGGCCCTTGTTCTAAAGCCAGAACGGCTTAAGTAAAGTTCACACATTTATAAAAGGCTCACTCTGATAAAGGGAATAGAAGATGGACTTCGGTGAAGCACAGAGATGCGGAAGAGCTGGGTCAGCGGTCCTGGGGTACCCACTGGAGATGGCGGGCCAGGAAAATAGCCCGCCTCCTCCCACTCCCAGCTCCAGGCTCAGCAAGAAGCTTGCTCCTGACATCACCGCCAAATCAAGAAAAATGGAGGAGGAGCAGATGAGGAAGAACGATGGTGAGTTCAGTTTTGAAATGTAGAATTGGATGTGACTGAGCGACAACCAAGAGGAAATTCTGGGAGGTAATTGGTAATTGACTGTTTAGTCTGAAGCTCTGAGAGCCGATTTGGGGCTGGCAGTAACCTACAGCATTGGGAGGGAAGAGATCTCAAGACGTGGCAGTCAGCATGGAGAGCAAAGAGCCCAGGGCCGACCTGGAGGGAAAGTTCATTTCTAAGAGACAGAAACTGGGCACATACCTGTAATCCCAGTACCTGGGAGGTTGAGATGGGAGAATCGCAGGTTCAAAGCCAGCCTCAGCTACTTAGCCCCTCTGAAATTTATTGAGACCCTACTTCAAAATAAAGAAGTGAGGCCCTACTTTAAAATAAAAATGGGGCTGGGGGTATAACTCAGAGGTAGAATGCCCCTGAATTCAATCAAGAGTGCCAAAAATAAGTAAGTAAGTAAATAAATAGGAAGAACAGCCCAGCCCCACCCCACCCCACCCCACCCTGTGGAGACTAAAAAGATTGAGATGGAAAGAACCCGAGTTGGGAGAAAGAGATTTAAGAAGGGTGCGATCAACCTCCCCAAATGCCCAGTGTCTCGCAGTGAGTTCCCTGGTCCCCGTGTGGAGAGGACGCAGGTGGTCACACAGACACACAGCTTCAAAGCTTCTTCCTGGCTTCCTAGAAGCTCAGTCTTCTTCCCTTCCACCACGCAGCCTCCATGACAATCCAGGTAGACAATATCGCTGGGCTTAACACCCCTTGAAGCACTATGATGACTATGATAAGGATTCAATAAAGTCATTCACATAGTGACAGTTGCCCAGCGGTGGCAGGCACTCAAAGCCAGCTGCCTCCCCCACTATAATAACATAATTAGGAAAGTCAACCTAAGGGACACAGGCCCACATTCCATTGGCTGTTGTCCAGGCTGACCGGGTCACCGGCTTCCTCCACGGAGCCAGGGAACCAGAGTGGTCTCAGGTCAGTACGTCGTCTCCACCAGCTGGGTGCTGTGGCCCTGTGGCCCTGTGGTCCTGTGGCACATGTGTTTGCTGAGGGTCAAAAACCAGATCCAGATGTGTAGAATGTATTGATTCCAGTGACTTATCACAACAATATTGTAAGGTACATATTATCATCATTCCCTAATGGAGACACTGGTTTTGAAAAGATTGTGTAATGTGACCAATATGTCACACACTCTCAAGAGAGGGGGTCCCGTGTGTGTGTGTGTGTGTGTGTGTGTGTGTGTGTGTGTGTGTGTTACTGAAGATTGAATCCAGGAGCATTCTACCTCCAAGTCGTACTCCCAGCCCCCCCCCCCTTTTTTTTTTTTTAAACAGGGTCTCATTAAGTTGCAAAGAGCCTCACCAAGTTGCTGAGGCTGGTTGCGAACCGTGATCCTCATGCCACAGGGGTTCCCTTTTAAAACCATGGTGTCTACAGAGTGTCCCTTGTGAAGCCTGAGGATCAGAGAGGGACATGCACCATGCACACATACCTCCTAGCTGCACTGGATAGCAGCCACTCTGAGCCAAAGCCTGGTTTGTTCCCAAAGCTAAAGCTAGCTCATTAATTCATCCTCACTAAGCTCCTCTCCCTGAGCTGTGCCTCATTTGAAAAATGGGTCAAAATGGTCCTGTGCCTCCCTACCTTCCCTCTAGGAAGTGGCCCCAGTGAGATCACGGCTGAGGCTCCAGGATCTGTAGAAGCAGGTGATCCCAGGGAGTGGTGTTGGGCTGTCTGGCTTGGACAAAGGCAGCCAGTCCCTCCTCCTACTCCAAGTGGCCGTGTGCACAGAGAAGTCCCTGCCTGACACTGGATGTCTCAGGATCCTATTTCTCACTTCCAAAGCCTAGAACAAGTGGGAGCATGGCGATTTTAACAGTTCTCTGCAATGAGCAGAAAGTGAACAAAAGCTGGAGTTCAATGGTAACCCTTCCAACACAACGGTGGAAGGCTCAGCCTAAACTCAGTTCCAAGGAGAGCTGTAAATCCTTGTGTGGATCTTGGGCCCTAGTTTCGTGACTCTGCCCTCAACCCTTAACTCCTCCCTCTGATTTGAACCAGTTCCAAGTTCCAAATCTGAACAAAGAAGCTGGGGACAGCTTTATTGAATACGAAGGAAAGAAATCTCTTTGCAGGATTCCTGTGAATCATCTCACACCTGAAGGTTATCAATGTCATATTTTCTTTGTCTCTCCTTTTCTTCCTCCCATCCTCGCCTTCTGTCCCTTGCCCTGCTCCTCCCCACCAGACACACACACACACACACACACACACACACACACCCCTCTGTTCCAAGCTATCAGGAAAAATGAACCATTCTGCAGGCATGCCACCACCTCCGCTTGCAGAAGCCACCACCTTTCAGGTACCTGAAATGTTCTCGCCACCTCTCCATAAAGCCCATCCCACCCCCGGCCTACCTGCTCCTGAAAACCTGCTTCCTCTGGGAGGCCTGCTTGGATTGATTAGAATAATTTGATAAAAGCAGTTTCCCCAGCCCCATCCAGCCTCAATCTGTGTCTGAGGCTGTCCCCACAGGCTACTTTCTTATCTCAATTACTCACTCATCGCTTCTTCTAACCTCCAAACTGCTTTTCACTATCACATGTTCAAGCTCTACTGGGGAGCAGCGCAGCTCTGCCACCAGCCTTCCTGAGGTCCAGTGCTGGCTCCTCTGTGAGCGGCAGGAGGGTGGGGCCTCTGGCGGCCAGCAAGGCGTGAGTGAGGAATCTGCGAAGAGCCAGGATGATCACATTCCACGATCATTTGTCGAGCTCCTCCTGTTTGCCCAGCGCTGTTCTTATCTTATTGGGGTGAAGGCTAGGAGAGAATCACAAAAATAAAAGGGACAAGTCTTCCAAGAAGAAAGCAATGTCAGTCCCTTGTAAAAAGCTTCCCAGACCTTGGCACTTGGTACCTGTCCCTGGAGGATAGGCTGGTCACTGCTTCTGGACATCCAATGCCCTTGTTCCCACTTGCAAATGAAGAGATAGAGACTGGGAGATGTTCCTCACTTGACAAAGGTCACACAGCACAGAGGCCCAGAGGGAGGGTCTGACTATAGATCCAGGGTCTGGGGAAGCAAGGCACTCCCAGACACAAACACAGACTTCTAAGGGTGTAAGCTGTACATTGTGGGTGCCAGCTGACACTCAGGAAAGGTATTCAAAGATCACAGTAAACAGGACATAATGGTGCACGCCTGTGATCCCAGTACTTGGGAGGCTAAGGCAGGTAGATCTCAGGTTTGAGGCCAGCCTCAGCAACTTAGCAAAACCCTCAACAATTTATGAAACTTTGTTTCAAAATTAAAAAAAAAAAGTCCAGTCATGGTAGCACACACTTGTAATCCCAGCACTTGGGAGGCTGAGACAGGAGGATCGCACAGGTTTGAAGCCAGCCTCAGCTACTTAATGAGGCTCTCAGCAACTTAGTGAGGCCCTGTTTCCAAATAAAGAATAAAATAGGTCTGGGAGTATAGCCTAGAGGTAGAAAAGCCCCTGGGTTCCACCCTCAGTACCACACACACAAAAAAAAAAAAAAAAATCAGTTTAGAGCTGAACGTGGTGCATGCTTGTAATCCCAACATTGGAGAGACTGAGACCAGAGGATTGTGGTTCATGGACAGCCTCAACTACTTAGTGAGGCCCTCCACAACTTAGAAGACCCTGTTTCAAAATAAAGAATAAAAAATAGAGCAGGAGCCGGACATGGTGGCGCACACTTGTAATTCAGCATTCAGGAGGCTGAGACATGGAGGATCGCGGTTCACGGACAGCCTCAGCTACTTAGTGAGGTCCTCTGCAACTCAGTGAGACCAAGTTTCAAAATAAAGAATAAAAAAATAGGGCAGGGGGTGTAGCTCAGAGGTCAAATTCCCCTGGGTTCCATCCCCAGACCCACCAAAAAAAAATTCTTTTAAAATATATTAAAAGAGTGGAGATGTAGTTCAGAGGTAGAACACCCCTCAGTTCAATCTTTAATATGAAAGAAATAAAGAAGGAGAGAAAGAAAGAAAGAAAGAAAGAAAGAAAGAAAGAAAGAAAGAGAGAAAGAAAGAAAGAAAGAAAGAGGAAGGAAGGAAGGAAGGAAGGAAGGAAGGAAGGAAGGAAGGAAGGAAGGAAGGAAGGAAGGAAGGAAGGAAATAGCTTTGGGATAACTCGGAATGGCTGCCCTCTGCCAGTGTCTCCTGTCTTGGACAGCCACATGCCACTGAGCTCAGACACACAGAATACTAATGTTGTCCAATTAATCATTTTCTGGGCACCAGTGTCAGGAAACAATTTGACTTTCAGAGGCATCCACATCCTGAAGGAAACTGAAATTAGCACTTTCTCCTGCCGGGCCCCATGACTTCTTCCAGCCGGCTCTCCAGGAAGGGACTGCTTTCCTGGCCATCACCCTGGCTTAGCGCTCTCCACCCTCACAGGACCTGAGCTTTGCCATGGAGTCTATACTCACACCCAGAAGAGATGCAAGCCTGGGTTGGTCCCTTCCACTGACCCTGCTCTCGGGACCTCTATGGCATCAATTAGGCTGACATATACTCTGTTTTAGGAGACAGACTAAGCAATGTGTCCTCTTAATGTGGAGGTTTGTTGAAGGGCACATAGACTCAAGAACACAGAGAAAGCCAAGCGGCTGGGCACAGAGAGGCTGGCTCTGGGCCTGGGGCAGCCCTCAGGTCTCTCATGCTGGCTACCCTCCTCCCACACCAGGGCTTGGAAGCTTCTTCTCCCACTGCTGTCCCCTGTTTCGGAAACATTAGCGAGGACTCCAACCAGCCAGGCTCATCTTTTCAAACTAGCCACATCGCTGGTAGGCCACCAGATTCGTTGCACTTAGGTCAGACGCCCTGTCTAGGCAGGGGACAGCTTCGTGCAAAAATTAGGCCTTGGGCTGTTCTCCAGCACCAGGAGCTGAGCACGGGTGCTGGGCAGACCTAACAGTGACAGCTCACACTCCCCTGTCCTTCCCTTCCCGAGACCCCAGGCCGGACCTCCCATGTCACACCTGCAGCCCTGCAACAGCCTCCTTGGGAATCCTACTTCCCTCTCAGAGCCAAGACTCAAACCTACTTAAGCCGTGATATTTTTTCTCTCTGTCTTTGGATTCTTGTCTGATGTGTCCATTTGTCTCTTTCCTTTGTTTCTGTCATTGTAGGTAGCCTTCAGCTAACCTGGACACCAGGCCTGGGGGTTCTGAGGAAAACATCATCTTCATCTACTTCATACCACTTACAGCCCACATGAAAACTTGGGCGCCTCGCACAAAAGGGGGTGCGGAGCACATGATGAACAGAATGCCCAGGGAGGGGTGGGAGGGGCCGGGCCGAGGGGGGAGCTGTCGGGTAAACGCTAGGTTCTGGGTCTGCTTCTGCTGCCGCAGCCAGCTGTGCATCTTCAGACCACCTCCTCTGCCGCGGCCATTCACCTCCTGAGTCCTTCCCACCCCCCAGCACTACTGTGAGTGCCCCAGGCAACCTGAACTGGAACGTGGGTGCCGCTTTCATCCCATCACCATGGCAAGGCCAGCGACTGTGCCCAAGCAGCTCAGGATCCCTCAGGACTGCCATACAAGACACACACACACCCAGACTCTATGTTGGAAATGCAGACAGGGAGAAACAAGCCACAAACACTCTTGTCTATGCATAGGACCTGAACCAAGCTGTAAATCCAGAACACGGGCTTGTTTCTAGTGTGAAGCTCCTGCTCCAGTGCACAGCTGACTTGAAGAGGGGGGATAGCACCAAGCACATCTAACCCCAGAGCATCAGGAGCACCACTTCATTTACTCCAATGAAGCCCTGCAGGGTTGGCATAACTTTCCTCCTACTCCTCCTCCTCCACCTCCTCCTCCTTCTCCCCCTCCTCTTCCTCCTTCTCTGCCTCCTCTTCCTCCTCCCCCTCTTCTCCCTTCATCTTCTTCTTCTCTTCTCCTCCTCCTCTTCCTTCTTCTCCTCCTTTTTCTTCTTTTGCAGAGAAGGAAACTAGGTGTGTGAGTGGGAAAAGTGAGGCCGGGCCCCAGGCCTGTCCGACTCCAGAGCTGGTCCCTGTCCACTGCAGTCTCAGGTCAGCAGCTGCAGAGAGGATCATGGCCAGCCCCCCTTCACAGTGGTCAACCGCAATCCCAGTTGGTGTCTCAGTGATGGGCAGGACATCTCTCAGCAGGACAGACCACAGGGGAACACCTGGGTCTGAGGGGGGAGCACGTCCCCCCACCCCCAGAAAGTGAGGCCCTCTATGAGGGTGTTTAGGGCACGGGAAACCTTAACGACCCAATTTCACAATTGCCATTTAAAATCCAAGCGCATGTTCTGGCTCACGAATTTCCCTGTGTTTTAAAGAAGGAGAACACCGACCATATAAATACTTAACTGGAAGTTCATGGAACCTAGTAGTCCCACTGACAGCCAGGCAGGCCGGTGAGTTATGAAACATCTCCATCTCAGGCCTCTGGGTGATGCAGCCACCCACATTCATAAACTGGGCTTCTGGACTGTCTCAAAGAGCCTAAAGCCAGGACCTGATGATGTCAGACATCTGGAGTGAGACTGTGAGCCTGGTGGTGAGGAAACGGCCAAGTGGGGGCCCAAGAGGATGCTGGGAAAGGCAGGGTTGAAGGGCCCTAATCCAGATGTGGCCAGATAAGTTGTATGTTCCTAGTGTTATAATCAACAAATCCATTTACATGGAGTTGGTTTGGTTTTGCTCTATAGACCAGCATCTTATGCTTTGCAAATACGTGAAAAATAATGAAAATGACACTAATAATAAGGGCAACTCTTCTGCCCCAGCTTCCCCTGAGAGGCCAATGTCCAGAACCCAGAGAGGGTAAGAAAGCACCAAGCCACAGCACAGCCCACTCCCTCCAAGAGCCTAACCTGCCCGCTTGGGCCCCCAGCCTCCTCCCCAGCAGTGACCCAGGCAGAGGAAGTTTCCATCAAGACAGGGCCTGACTCAACCTCTCCCAACAAACCAGACGCCAGCCACCAACTGCCAGCACAAGAGTTTCCATAATGAGAAGCTTCCAGGAAAGCCCCATAAAACCTTTACTGTAAGTTCAATAAACTGAGTTTCCAACATGGCAGCTGGGCCGGGAAAGCCTGGAGCCATATCACCCCCTCCACCCCTCTTTACCATTACCACACACAGAAGTGGGCCAGGATGGAAAGGCAGCCCCACCCTCAGCCAGTGCCAGGCCCTCCCTGCTCCCAAGTCAGCACCCCATCCTCTCCCCTCGCCACCAGCACCATCAGACCAGGTCTGGCCAGGCCAGCAGACAGCCATGTGGGCAGGAATCAGATGGTGCGCAGACATCCTCAGGGTACAGAGCCAAGCCCAGTGCACAGGGAATTGGCTCCCATGCCATTAGTCCAATCAAGGAACACCAGCACCCAAGGGCAGAACAAGGCAATGTACCCCTGAATCACTCAGTCCAGATCAGGGACTCAGTCACAGCATCCCCCCGTCGGCCTTGATCAAAAAACCTCAGGCCCACCACCCGCTATTTCTCAGCCTCTGACCATGATCCATACCCCAAGTCCCTCGTCCCTAACCTTCACAGAGATACCCCAATTTCCCATGCTGGCTACTTCCACTCACACATTTCAGTCTCTTGCCCAAGGCCCAGCCTCACTTTGCCTTCCAGGGCTGAACCTGCAGGGATCAAAGGCCTTGTGAGGTGTGTGGCGTGGGGAATCTAGCTGGGCTGTCTGTGGAGGTGCAGGGCAAGGGAGGCCAGGTTCCCCCAGAGAAAGGTGGGTGTCAGGCACAGCCACAGCAGACAGTGTGCTGGGAAACAAGGCTGAAGGGTCTGGGTGGGGAGAAGGGGGTACTGCTGATGGGGGAAGTTTGCTTTTGATCAGAAAGTGCCAGCCCTCAAAACTTTGGGATGGGAAAGGGCTTAGAAGTCAAAGATGATTCACCTCAATCTGTTTTGCACAGATAAGGAGACTGAGGCAAGGAGAGGTGAGGTGACCTGCCCCGGGTCACTCATCCCTGTTTCATACAGTCAATAAGCCGGCCACTGGCCAAGCACAGTGCCACCAAAGGTCGGGCCTCCTGGCTGCAGCCCATGCTCACTGCCCAGCACTTGCTGCTTCTGAGAAAATAGTGGCAGGGACCCTCGGGCTGTGGCCCATGCCCTGGTCTAGCAGTAAGGAAGCTGGATGCACAGGAGCAACGCGGCCCTAGGCAGGCTTCCCTCCCTGAGCCTCAGTCTCTCCTGTCATACAAAAGGCCCAGTAATGGCCACGCACTGTACCTCATTGCCTCATTTGCTGTGGGTACCAGGTAGCATCATATATGAAATCCGAATCACTACTAGGAGAAATGGGGAGATTAGAGCTGGGCGCCAGCGTGACCCCAGCATCACCAGGAAACAGGTGTCCCGGGAGTTCCTGAGGGAGCGGGCCAGGTGTCCTGCCTCACGCACCGCTGAGCCTCTGGTGTGGAAGGCAGCCTCCCCGGAGGCTGTGGCTCCCCAGCCCACTCTGCACACCTACCCCTTGCTGAGGGACCAGAAAGTGAAAGGTGCACTGTGCACCGGGCGACAGGGTTTCGAGTCCTCCTGCCTCTTCACAGGACTGCAAGCCCCTCTCGAAAACTTTCCCACCCCCACTGCACACAGACTCTTGGGCTGTGGATATTTTCCATATTTTTTTAAAAACTGCTCTTTTGGGGGAAACTCTTTTCCTCTAGCCCTGGACCAAGGGCAAGCCAGTCAGTGCTCACCGCCGGGGAGTCTAGAGGGGCAGCCAGGCATTTGTCAAAGGCTCGAGACACCGGCCTGCCTGGACTTTTCCATGACGAGGAAAGAGGGGCCGCAGCAGGTCGTCCTCCCTGGAAATGCTGCCAGGCGGCTGGCATCCAGGGGATTTTCCCAGCCAGATCGGGGGGAGTTGGTTCAACCTGACCTGGCCATGTCGGAGACCCTGATGAGTGAGGATTCAGACCTTCAGCCATGATTTATATGCTGAGGTGGCCCTTTGTCCCCCTAGCCAGCTTTCTTTCCTTGATAGACCTACACAGTACCTCTTCAGCCTGGGGGTCTGACACGTGGCTATCTACCCTCCAAGCACCTACCCATTACCTGCACATCCTAAACCCCCTAGCTGTCGAGCTGGTCAGCCTCACCTACAACCTGCAGGCATCCTTAAGTCCAGCCCAATCCAGGGCTCAGAGAGAGAGATGAACTTCTGCCCAGAACAAAAAGGAATGATGTGAAACCATTTGGAAGAGAACGGGAAGAATGAAGACGTAGTTAGATGCATGGAATTTGGGTCTGACCTAATTATGTCCAGCTGGCTTTGCAACTTTCTAGTCGTTACTTCTCTGAGCTTCAGTCTCCTCCCCAGAAAAAGGAGCTGTACTATTTCCCTCAGAGGACAGAAGGCAGGATTTGTTAAAATGCCCCATGCCAAAAGTATCTGCCACTGAGCCAGCTGCGAAGTTGGTGGACTGCTGTAATTATGAGCAGGCTGGACGGCTGAGGTCCATGATCCACCCTCTTCTCCGGCCAGGCTGCCTGTGGAGGTGGGAGGAAAGAAGGCACAGAGAGCACTGAGCCACAGCACTTCGGCATTCTGAGTTGACAGGATGGCTGCCTGGGGAGACAAGGCGGAAGGTGAGGGATCGGCATAGTATGTTCCTTGGAGAACTCGGAGAAACTGGAATCTGCAGAGAGCACACATGCGGCATGAGTGCAGCTTTCCAAGGGACTGCCTAAATCCGAGCCCCAGACACGACCCATCTTCCTGCTGGGCTAATAACGCTGGATGGGAGCATCTTTCTACCCCTCCTCCTTGCCAATGGCCATCTCTTCCTACAAAATTCTGGAACAGAACTGCCACTTGATACTCTATTTTTCTTAAGTGCTGTTCAATAGAATAATATGTGCAGTATGATCATTCCAAATATGCTATCCTCCAAAAATTGCTCGATGATTGCAAGGCTATGATCTAAAGGTAGCAGTGATTATCTGTTGCCCGTGGAGCTTCAAATTCAAAGGGATTTTTAAATTTTCTACTTGGTACTTTTGTGTGTTTTCCAAATGAGCATATGCACATTTTATAATCATAAAATATCATTTTTAAGTTCATCACGGGCTTTTTAATCCATGCATTCAATCGCACAATCTCCTGATTACACATAGCACATAAAATTCAAACTCCTTTCCACGGCCTACAGGCTGGACATGACCCAGCCCCTCCACACGGCTCCAGCCTGCTCTCCTGCTATTTCTAGCCTTGAGGGTGGGTGTCCTCAAGTTGTGAACCACAGCTCAACCGCATATTGACTGTGCGCCCTTGATGGGTTAACCTCTCTGTGCCTTGGCTTCAAATTCTGAAAGAAAAAAAAAGAAAACCTTAATAACAGTACCTCCCTCCGAAGACGGTTATGAGAGCTAATTATGAGTCCTTGGCATATAGGAAAGTGCCATATGTTTTCCTATTATCATTTCTCCACCCCAGCTTTATCCCATGCTCATTCCTCTGCTGGAAACACACATTTCGTTTCCACCTGGCTGATTTCTTCCCATCTAAGTTTCAGACTATCTGTCTCTTCCTTTGAAGGCCCTTCCTGATCACAGGCTCTCAACTCTGCCTGACTCCTTATTCTCTCAAAGTATCTTTCCCTTACCTTTGGAGCACATATCAGAATTAAGAACTCCATATCTATGTGTTGGCTAACTTTAATGCTTGCCTGCACACCAGAATGTCAGCTCCATGAAGACTGGTATCATAGCAGGTTTGCCCACCAACAAATAACCTGGACTTAGAAAAGCCTGGCACACAGTAACTTAATAGATGTCGGTTAAAAGAATGAAGAAAGTGAAGCGAGGGAATGGGTGCACTAGGGCTTCTCACATGGACATCATATATTTGCTTTCCTCTTTTATATGCTTACTGGTGTATTGTAATTATACCTCATAGTGAGGTTCAAGGTGATACAAATATATACATACACTTAGCACCTCTTACTATAGAACTCACCCCATTGGCCCCTCCCTTTACTTATTAGTGAGATCGCTAGTGATACCTTCATGTATTCTACTGTTTATAACTGTGATACATGCATATTCATATTTATGGTAGCACAATTCACAGTAGACAAATTATAGGACCAATACAGGTGTCTGTGAACAGATGGATACATAATGGAAATGTGGTATATACACACATGGGACTTTAATGAGTCATAGAGAAAAATAAAATTATGTTAAAGTGGATGGATCTAAAGAATATTATGTTAAGTGAGATCAGCCATTATCAGAAAGTCAAAGATCATATGTTTTCTCTCATATGTGGAAGCTACAGAAAAAATTGTAAACAAAAGGAACTTCAGATAAATGAAGAGACCAGTAGAATAGTGGAAGGGGATTGAAAGAGGGAGGTGGGAAGGAAAAAAAAGGAGAATGGGTGAAGAAAACGAGTATACTTTTCTGCTAGAAACTCGTCATCACTGAGGTGTTTGCTTGCAATTCTGCATGTTGAAACATGACTAAAGCTATCCCTCAGTCAGGTGTTCTCCCTAAACTCTCAGTGGCCAGTGACAGAAACTGAGCAGAAACCAGGCTAGGTCCAAAGAGAAAGTTATCAGAAATATGCTCAGATCCTGAACATTATTGAAAATGTGGTATTGAAATCTCCAGTTATTTTTTTTGGTCTATTTCTCCCTTAAATTTCATCAGTTTTCCCTTCATGTAACTATAAATGATGATAGATAGATAGATAGATGATAGGTAGATAGATAATAGATATAGATAGATATGTTCATAATTATTTCTTCCTGATGGATTTATTTTTTTATCATTCTAAAATGTCTTTCTCTGTACTAGCAAATTTTCTTTTTTTAAGCAAACAACTTCATTACAAAATAGAAAAATATTGTACATCCAAAGACAATGTAAACAGAATTAAAAGTTACTGATAGAATGGGATAAGATATTTCCAAATGCTATATCTGAAGGTATATTAATATTCCAAATTGAAATTCTAAAAATTAGCAACAATAAAAGCAAACAATACAATTTAGAAATAGGTAAAAGACTAAAATAATAAATCTCCAAAGACTTTTATATGACCAATAAACACATGAATATCACTCATCATTATCATAATATAATTAATCATTAAGGAAATACAAATAAAAACTATAGTGAAATACTACTTCACATTTGTTAGGATGGCTACTTAACATGTATTACCTCGCTCCAGTCCTTTACCTTGAGTTTGTTACTGTCTTTACTTTTAAAATGTGTTTCTTATAAGCAGTTGATGGATGGATTCTGTTTTTTAATCCATTTTGCCACTTTATGTCTTTTTATTAGGGAATTGAGGCCATTTACATTCAGTGTGATTATTGAGAGATAACTTTGAATTCCTAACATATTAAGATTTTATTTCTGTTTGAAATACTGTTTATATTTCTTTGCTTAGTTGTCTGCTGGATGGAAAATCTTGTTTCTCTGGTTCTGGTGTGTATTACCAATTTCTTCTTTGTAGTTAATCTCTTTAAGTATTTTCTCTAGCGCTGGTTTTGAAGACATAAATTCCTTCAGTTTCTGTTTGTCATGGAAGCTTCTTATTTCCCCATCTAATTTGATAGATAGTTTTGCTGGGTAGGAAATTTTTGTCTGGAAGTTGCTTTCTTTCAGAGTTTGGAATATGTTACTTAAAGCCCTTCTGGCTTTCATGACTTGGTTTGGGAAGTCTGGAGTGATTCTAATTCGTCTGCCTCCAAATGTCACTTGGCCTTTTGTTTTTGTTGCCTTTAAGATTCTCTGCTTGGCTTCTAAATTGGTCATTTTGACAGTTATGTGATGTGGGGAACCTTTTCTCTGATCCTGTCTAAAGAGAGTTCTATAAGTTTCCTGGACACGTGTATCAACCTCTTGCTCTATGTTTGGAAAATTTTCTGCTATTATTTTTTAAGAGATTATTGATCCCTTTGGTTTCACCTTCTTTTCCCTCCTCTGTTCCGATTATTCTTAGGTTAGCTCTCTTAAAGTGGGCCCATATTTCTTCAATGTCAGTTTCCTGCTGTCGGATTTTTTTTTCTAAGTTATAAATCATGTGTTCATTTTTGGAGTGATCATCTTCTAGGAGCCAGACTCTATCCTCCATGTTGTCTAATCAATTGTTTATACTTTGTTTTTTTGTTTTGTTTTTGGTGGGACTGGGGTTCCTGGAAGCCATTCTACCTTAGGGCTACACTCCCAGACCTATTTTATATTTTTATTTGGAAACAGGGTCTCTTAAGCCAGCACGGCTGGCTTCAAACCTGCGCAATCCTCCTGTCTCCGCCTCCCAAGAGAGGGAATTACAAGTGTGCGCCACCACGCCCAGCTTGTTTATACTTTGAATTGATGCCTTTACTTCAATAGTTGCATCCTTTATTTCTTTTAGACTCTCTCTAAATTATTTTCAAAAGTCCTGTATTATTTCTACAGTTATATTCCTGGTTTGATCTTCTGAAGATCTCTGAATTTCTGTTTTATCAGGTTCTGATATTTATGGGGTTGTGGATATTCACTGCTCTATTATTGTTCCTCTTTCCCATGATTTCAGAAGTTTGTGCCTTCTCTGGGTTCTTCCTCGGGTCACCACAACTTCACTTAGGGTGCTCTGGATCTCGAGTTTGTGGTAATCTCAGCCGCCACTACTCCTTTACTGGGTTGTATCATAAAGTCTCAAACCCAGGTTGTTCATTGAGGCTGCGCAAGACCGTGAGGGGTGCCAAGCTGGGCGTTTTCCCATGGGGAGCTGTGACTAGGGTGTGGTACATCTGCCACCACTACTCCTTCACTGGATTGGACTGCAAAATCTCAGACCTAGGGAGATTATTAAAGCTGTGCAAGTCCCTAGGGATTTCTCTGCTGCAATTTCACTTACGGTTATTGTGCGCACTGATCTGGATCTGTCTCAAGCGTGGTAAACTCGCTGCTGCTGCTGCTGCTGCTGCTGCTGCTGGCAATATGGCACCGCTGCCATGCCCTCGGCCATGAGGCTAGGGTATTTCTTTTCTGGTTTTGAGCTCCATTCTGAGTCCCTGGAAGGCGTGATGAGCTTGGCCACTGGGAGTTTTAGATGTTCTTTGCGCTGAAAGAACTGCTGAATTACACCTGAATGATCCGCAGCTGCTTACTTCAGCTCCTTGTTTACCTTTCCTCTCTGGTGCCTGGTGCTGTGAGGCATGGTGGTGCCGGTGGTGCCTAATGCAGGCTGGTTTCTTTTCTGGTCTCTGGTTGTTCTTCTAGTCTTCTTTTTCTCTGTCCCTTGTGTTTACATTTTTTTATTTCTCTGCTGATAGTGTTTTCTGGCTATGAAAAGTACTGATTTTGTGGCAATAGAGATCAAGTGTTAGCAAGACTCATAAACACTGATTTTCTTGGTCTCCAGACTATCTTTTTTTTTTTTTTTTTTGCTAGTAAAAAATAAGCCTGTTTTGTGTGACACTGACTTAGCTATATGACCTCTCTTTATTTATTATTTAATGGTATTTCTTTTGCCATTCTTTTACTTATATTTGTGTCATTAAAGCTAATATTTGTCTCTTGGAGCCAGTATGTATTTAGATCATGATTTTTTTCCATCTGCCAATCTCTACCTTTTGATTGAGATATTTAGTCCATTTACATTTAATGTAATTACTGATAAGGTAAAATTTACAGATGCCATTTTGCTATTTGTTTTCTACATCTCATATTTCTTGTTCCTCTATTTCATCATTTACTTCTTTGGTATCAAGTAAATATTTGTTAGTATATCATTTTAATTCTCAGTGATTTCCTTTAATATCATCTTTATGTTGTTTTCTTAGTGGTTGACGTGAAAATTATAATTAATAAATTAACTGAAACAATCTTTGTTTCTGCCTCTACTAACAAAGTGAGACAGAAGTGGCACTGCAATTTCCCAGGTGAGATCATAATATTTCATGCCCAGGTGACTTGCTATTGAGGAGCACATGTTCTTGGAACCCAGGCCACCCTAAGAGAAAGTTCAAAGTATCCCACATGGAATAGTCAGCGTCTCAACACTGTGACAAATACCTGAGGAAAACAACTTATCATAACAAAAAGATTTATTTTGCTCAGTTCCAGAGTGTTTGGTCCATGGCTGACTGGCTCCATTGACAGAGGCCTTGTGGGGATTGGGGAGGAAGCAGAACATCAGGGTGTAGGAGTGTGTGGAAAAGGAGGCCACTCACCTCTTGGAAGCCACAAAGTGAAGGGAGAGGAAGGGGCAAGAGTATCCAAGGGCACACCCACAAAGTCACTCTCTCCAAGTACATCCCAACCTCCGAATATTTCCACCATGAAGCTGTGAATATCACAAAGTATTAACCTACTGATGAGGTCAGGGCCCATGATCCAATCACTTTCCAAAGTCCCACCTCTGAGAACCGCTGTGTTAAGGACCAGGCCTTCAACACATGAGGCTTTGGGGGACATTCCAGAGCCAAACTCGAACAAGAGGCCATGTAGGGATTTCCTGCCCAACAGTTCAATGGAGATTCTAGCCTATAGGTGGCAACAACCACAAAACATGTGACTCCTGATAGTCCCCAAATAATTCAGGACCCCAGCTCTTGAGTCACCCAATCTTCAAATCTTCCCAGCTGAGTCTCCAGGTACTGTACAAGAGAGACAAGCCATTGTTCCTATATCCTGCCCAGAATTCTTACCACAGAAATCATGAAAGACAATAAATGATTATTGTTGTTTTAAGCCACTAAGTTTAGAAATTATTTACCATGCAGCAACAGCTATTCAGAACACGTCTCAACAATATGACTTAAAACTCTTATGCCTGGACTTTTGAATTATTTCCTTCTTTTATTTCACTTTTAAAATTATTGTGAACATTCATGTATGAATGTTCAACTATAAAAGAGTACCTTTTGGATGTGTGCTGAAGTGTAGAATTGCTGTTCCAAGTTACGAGATAATGACAAACTGCTTTTCATTCCCATCAACCAGGTGTAAAAAGTCCTGTTGACCTCTCACCTTGGGCTCAACACTGGCTGTCCCCTCTGCCTGGAATGTTGGTAATTGCACAGTCCACTCCCTCCTGTCCTTCAGATCTTTCTCAAATGTCACCTTCTCTATGAGATGTACTGCAACTGCTCCATTTAAATTGAAATCTATCAAGCCAGGCATGGTGGTGCATGATTATAATCCCAGCATTATTTGAGAAGCTGAGACAGGAGGCTCATGGTTCTCAGACAGCCTCAGCTACTTAGTGAGGTCCCTCGCATCTCAGTGAGACCCTGTTTCAAAATAAAGAATAATAAACAGGGCTGCAGGTTTTGCCTCTTTTGTTCACATCTCTATCCTGAGCACTCAAAAGAGTATCCAGTGCAAAGTCAGGCTCAATAGATTTTCACTGAATAACAAATAAATATCTATAACTTTTCTAATTCCATATACTAATAGATTATAACTTTTGCCAAATAAATACATGTCAATTCATTGTTCTCTTAATTGATTTTTTTCTTAATAGCTAATGAGGTTGGACAACCTTCATGTTTATTCTCCACATATATTTCCTTTTCTGTGAAACCCTTGTTCATGTCATTTCTTTATTGAATTACTGGAGTTCTTCAAGTATAATATGAACTGATCCTTTACAAGATATATGCAGCCCAAATATATTCTCCCAGTATGCAACCTGCTTTAAAATGTCTAATCAACAGAAGTCTTTTACTTTAATAGGATCGATGCAATGGTAAATTATTTTTGTGTCTTGTTTTAGAATAAATTACTCTTCTTTTGCCAGAGCATCAATGCTGAGAAGTCCTTTCTAAAACTTTCTTCTTAATTAAAAAATTTTAAAGCTTACTTCGTTGACCACAAAAGGATCATCAGTGCATGAAATTCAAGGTATCATTACAAAGGACCTCAGGGCCCCTCCAGAGAGACAAGCCCACCCACCTCCAGACCCAGGTCACTCTCTCTTTCATTCAGCCCATTCACCCTCTCCCCTCTAGCCATGTAATGAGAGTCACACCATTAATCACTCCTGAAGAGCTGCCAGGTGGGCAAGGGGGAAGGAGCTGGAGGGAAGGGGCTGCCTGTCTGGGGAACATCGGCAAGTCTCAACAGAAGATTTCGAGGGGCACTCAGGAATCTAAAAGGCAAAAATAGGATGATGATAAATGGAGAGGGGGAGGGGCGAGGTACCAAAGAGAGCTCAGGCTGGAGCAGAAAAGGCTGCACTTTGGAAGAAAGGGACACCTTTGAGGTGGCCCTATGGAGACAGGGGTGGCCGGGGAACCCCCTGCATAAGAAACCAGCATCTGCTCTGACCTGCACATTGGCACAGGGGTCCAGAAATGAGGGGAGCGCTAAGGGCAGGTGAGGGACAGAGGAAATGGGATCAGCTGAGCCCAAGAAGCCTTGGAGTTGTCACTCAGGGATCACAGGCTCTCGATCCCACTTCAGCTTCATAACCCTAGCATGGAATTTATTTTCCTTAATGTGGGAAGAAAAAGGGAAATTTCAAAACACAAATACCAGAAGGCACTCCTGTCCAGCCTCCTGTGATCAGCCAGGCTGTCAGTGTATAACCTACAGGGATTTCTGAGTTCCCCTCAACATGATAACTCACTAAATCATATTTGAAGTGTTCAGACTTTGCCTCCAGTGAATATTTCGCTTTGACACTTTCTGTCATCTCTGCTGGGAACAGAAGCAATAACTAGTTGCTGCTGCCAAAGCTGCGAGCTTTGTTAACTTCCTTCCTGCCTGGGGTAACTGCTGAGCACTGGACTGAGAGCCGAAAGGCCTTATCCTGTCCCTACGTCTTCCCTTAATTAGCCTATGACTGATCAAATTCTTCCTTCACCTAAATAACAAAGTCATTGGCCCTTTGTTCTGAGATGAAGCGCAAGCCCAGAAGCTAAAAGGCCATTCAGGCAAAGCGGGTTTCAGGTGTACCCCCTATCCTGCACCTTAAGCTGCAGAAAGGATAGACTGTACCTCTGCCCCCAGCAAGATGACAGGTGGCACCTAGAGGTGCCCGCTTCCCTCAGGGCAAATCCCCCAGCCCCTCACCACACATCACTAGAACTATCTCCCCAGCCCCTGCCATTTCAGGAAGTCTGGTCCCTGGAGCAGGCAGACCAGAAAAGATGTGGCTTCAGCTGTGCTGGGATCAAGATTGCTCTGAGTGTGCAAGTCCTTTGGGCCCCAGCTGGAGATGGACATCGGCAGCGGCTTCTCCGGAGCATCTAGGGTGTGGCAGGAGAGGGTACCTAGGTTCCTTCAAGAAGCTCCCAATCTGAGGAAGAATCATCGGCTAGGCTCCTCAAGGGAAGGGCAAAGTCCACCGCGGCTGCTGCTGCTGGCTGCAGCCATGTGTGGCAGGCAGAGCTTGGGGGCCTGGGAGAGTGGCCAGGGGCTTGGTGGCCAGCTGTGTCCACTCAGCCTGAGCCGAGCAAGGCATGCTGAGTGGCCGGGGCCATGCCCGCCCGGGAAGCAGGGCCAACATTAATACATATGCAGAGAGATATCCAAGTTCTAGTGAGTGTTAGATCACTGATTTCAAAATATGTGGGACATCTTGTGTTTCCAGGGAATAAATTTTAGTGAGGCCATGTCTGCCAGGACGCTGGTGACACAGGAACCTGAGAGCTAGCGAGAGGGAAATAGGAAATGGGCAGGAGCCCGGCACCAACACTGCAAGTTCCCAAGGGGCTGGGTGACCAAAGCCCAGGGTCTCTGCGCAGGAGCCCAGCCTCAGGAGGCACCGGCAGCTGTCCACATCACACACCGACAGGTTCCCCAGCAACCCCCTGGGGAGGCCAACACACACCAGGCCCAACATCAGGTCACCACGCGGAGAGCTACCGCGCACCACCTCACCCCTCTTCTCCATTAGGCCGTTCACTCAGAGCACCGACACTCAAGGGAGAATCATTGAAGAGGAATTCACTGGAGCCTTTGGAAAGAGAGTTCCAGCAACGGAGGTAGGGAGATAGCTCACCAGTCAATACTAACCTTTAAGAGACAGGAGGCTGAAGCCCTCCACCAGGGCAGCCCTCCTCCCCAGCTTGAAGGGTCCTCTTCCTGGTGTCTTGCTCTGGGGAGACAGAATGTCTGAACACCCCCGACTACCCTGGAACACTGAAGAACACCATGACCCAGAGGCTCTGACAATAACCACTGCCGCCATCACTATTTATGCAACCCACGGTATTAGCACATATAACCTTAGCATTGAATGTACACACATCTCTGTGAAGTGGGCACCGCTGACCTCGCTTTAGAGATGAGGACCTGGAAGCGTCTGGACCGTCAACACCACCTAGCTGAGAGCATGGCTAGGGCCTGATCACTGGCTTTGAGGAGTTCTTGGAAGACCTGTGTTAAGGGCAGGCGCCAAGTCCTTGCAAGGCCGGTCTCTGACAGCAGGGGGCACCAATGCCTGAGAAAAGCCTCTTGCCGCAGAAATGAATGCTACTGGTGCAGAGTATCTTTCCTGTCAAAAAGGAAAAAGAGGGCAAAGGATCCCTTGGGCCTGGAGGCCCCAGGAGAGGAACTTAAAACGAGACCGGCCCGCGATGCAGGCAACTCAGACCCAGTTTTAATGAGTGTTAGATCCCAGCCTCCTTATCAGAGGCCACCAAGCCCAGCAAATGTCTCCTGGGGAAACCAGCCTTGCCTTTGGGACTCCTCCCTTGTCTGTTAAGCCAGCCCCAGGAGACAGCTGCAACCTGCTTCCTGGATCCCTCAGGGGTCTCTGCATACTCAGGTCAAGTCCTCACCCAGGCTCAGATACCCAGGGAAGAAAATGAGAAGGGAGAGCCAGGTGTGGTAGCACATGCTTGTAATCTCAGTACTTGGAAGCCTGAGATAGGAGGATTGCAGGTTTGCAGCCAGCCTCAGCTACTTAGGCCCTCCGCAACTTAGTGAGACCCTGTTTCAAAATAAAGAATAAAAAACAGGGCTGGGAGTGTAGCTCGGAGGTAGAATTCCACCCCCAGTGCCGCAAAAACAAAAACAAAAACAAAAAAAAACCGAGAAGGCTAAGCTCACAACTTCTCTAGCTGAGCTCTCGCTTTCCCTGATCTCTATCATCTTTAAATACTTGACTGTTAAAAAGAATCCAGTGTTCCTCTGTTATAGCACTGAATGGGTGGGGCCTTTTGCAGCTTTCTGCGTCCTATCCGGCAGCAACAGTCCAGGTCACCTCTCCAAGCTTCTGCTTCCTCGTTTGTGAAAGGATGATGATCGTGTGCAAGTGTTAAAGGAAGGGAAGGAAGAAAACTGACCAACACAAGTTCCGCAGGGACGGGCCTGAAGCTCCATGTGGCTCCCCGCTCACTTCGCTCCTGCCAGAAGACACCACTTCTAGACCAACGGTCTCTCAGTAAGACGACTTCTAAAACGACAGGTGCCCCAAAGGAAAACCACAAAGAGGCCAGGTTCCCAAGGAAGTAGAAAGAAATTCTGGGCAAACAGAAAAGAATCCATCTGGTGGTGAGGGTGTAGCTCAGTGGTAGAGCACTTGTCTAGCACACCTAAGGCCCTGGGTTTGATCCCCAGAACTGCAAGAAGAAAAACAAACCAGAAAGAAAGAAAGAAAGAAAGAAAGAAAGAAAGAAAGAAAGAAAGAAAGAAAGAAAGAAAGAAAGAAAGAAAGAAAGCCTTCAGATTTCTACCAGAGGGGAGTGAAGGAAAGGCTGGCGAGTCTCCAGGGATGAGCTGGATATGCCTGTGTTTTTTCCAGGTAGCACACTATTTTGAGCAGTACTTATCAAGGGGGCAAGCCAGATGGAGGTTTGAGAGAGAAGTGGCTAGGTGGCACCTGGCATGTCATATAACCCTCCCCCAGGCCTCATCCTTTCATTCATCCGTGGCTTTCCGAGAGAGAAAACATCACTAAACACACAAGCCACCTAACAGAGTAAGAGGTGGCAGAGGAAATACAATGGGAACTTATTCATTTCATCAGCAATTGTACATAAACCTAAACATTTATCCAAGGATGAAAACTGACCTGGAATTGTTCCTATCCTTGGGGACAATGAAGAAAGGGAGGCATGTTACCTGCAGATGAGATTCTGTGTCTACAGAACAAAATGCCAGGAAAACAAGTCATGGGATCTGCAGCCAGATTGGCTACTGTGAGGAGTCCCAATGACTGGGCAGAGGCCACAGAGGTGGCCAGAGCATCTTCTACTTCCAGCCTCGCAGGTGGCATGGCGGGGTGGACTCCCTCATGACCTGGCAAGGTTTGCCCGACGTATGTTAATTCAGTGCATAAATTCTCACAGGAAGACCATTCCAAGTGTGGGTCGAGTGCCTTAAGATATCCACGATGCTTCAGAGAAGACAGTTGTTGCAAAAGGACTGACGATGCAAGTTGCACAAGAGGCAGGCGTTGAGTAGGACGGGAGCGCGGATTTGCCTCCCTGCTATTTACTTTGATTGGACTAGAGCTTAAGTTTGTTTACTTTGATTGGACTAGAGCTCAAGACTTTGGCTTAACCATTTCTGAGAGTCTTCTTTTCTTTCCTCATTTCTTTTCTTTCTTTTCACTGAAAATTTCTTTCATTGCATTTAGATTAAAGATTCTGGGTGCAATGAAAGTGTCGTTCCTTCGAAGTATAGGAGCTGAGAGATGAATCCGTGATGCGTGATGTGTCAAACCTTCAAAACAACACTGCCGGAATCAAGAAATGTCTATTTTGCAGAAAGGCAGTCATTTACAAACATGTCACTTCCAGGAGAAGCAAGCTGATGAATTCCCAATGGGAACTTGAGAGGATGTAAAAATGTGTAAAGGAGAGATTGCCCAGTTCCTTAAAGAGAAAACTCAACGCTAACACATCGCAGTAGCTCCCTGACTAATGCAGCTCAGGATTCTGCTTTTTCCAGTTTCGACCATTTTACATTTACATTTTACACCAGCTCTCAGACTGATCAGTCTATGGAAGCACTACTTTTTATTTTATTTTTATATTACTTTTTATTTTATTTATTTATTTATTTACTATTTATTTTATTGATTGATTGGTGCTAGAAACTGAACACAGTCTACCTCTGAGATACACTCCCAGCCCTATTTTATTTTATTTATTTATTTTTTGCAGGTCTGAAGATGGAACCCAGGGGTATTCAACCTCTGAGCTACACCCCCTGTCCTGTTTTTTATTCTTTAATTTGAAACAGGGTCTCACCAAGTTGCAGAGGGCCTCACTAAGTACTTGAGGCTGTCCACGAATCAGGATCTTCCAGTCTCCACCTCCTGAATGCTGGGATTACAACGGTGCACCACCATGCCTAGCCTATTTTATTTTTTTTATTTTGAAACAGGGTCTCACTAAGTTTCTGAGGGCCGGTCTTGAATTTGCATCCTCCTGTCTCAGCCTCCCAAGTACTGGGATCACAGGCATGCACCACCATGCCCAGCTGAAACACTACCCGTTAATACTACGGTAACTACCTTTCTAATAATCTTAAGCTCCTTGGCCAACTTCCCCAAATTTTTACTTACTTGCTTATTCTCTTGATTTTTGTCATATCTTTGCACCATCCATATTACTACTTCCTGAATACTGAATAACTTGCCTCATTTTCTTTAGCTTGCCTCACTGTAAGCAATATTATCACTTAATATTTTCAGTGATTCACTTAATATTTACTTTAAATATAAACTTTAAAATGTCCATGGTGTACCACCAAAAATCACCTTGTGCATCCCCCATGGTACTACGTTTCAGAAGATGCTTTAGCTATAGCCTGTCAATCAAGGCCTCGGCTCGCACTCCACACACCCTGCATGCATCCATGGCCAAAGAAGACAAGCACTCCACACACGGCCACAAAGTCCTAAGATCCTTCCGCTTGGCCCAGGATGCCACTTTATCCACAGATACCCCCACTCCCAGTCACCACCTCCCCTCCAGCCACACCTGACTCTTTGGCATTCTCTGAATGAGGCAGGTGCAGGCCGACTGAGTAAGGCTAGTCTCCCTGCAAGCCTCCCGTTAGATGCTCTCCCTCCCTGTCTGCCAAATGCCAGCTCAGTGCTCACAGCTCCCTGGGGCCCCTCTTCTTCCCACCTCATTCTACATATTCTTTTATTGAAGCATTTATCAATAATAGTGTGGTTTTTGTTTGTTTAAATGGCTGTGGTTTCCATTAGGCCATAAACTGTCCATGGTGTCTTAGGCAATATCCCCAAGGCCTGGTATATAGTAGGTATTTAATATATGATGAATGACCCGCTGTAGGTTAAGAACGTAGGATCTACAGCCATAATTTGAGGACTTGAACCTTTTTATTTCCCCACCTCCCCCTCCCCCTTGGCTTCTAATGGTCTCCTGTAATGGTCCAGGCAAAAGATAATGAAAGCTGAGCATGGTAGTGCAGAACAGGAGATTCATGCAGCCTCCTCTCCAGCCGCCCCATATTAAATATTAGATATAATAATAACTTTCTCCAAATTATCATATCTGACTTCAAGTCATTTGATGCAAAAGGCTTTCATGCAAGAGACTTTTGTGGGTTTTTTTGTTTTTGTTTTTTCTATACTGGAGGTTGAGCCCAGGGGCATTCTACCTCTTAGCTACACCCCCAGCCCTATTTTTTATTCTTTATTTTGAAAATTGATCTCACTAAGTTTTGAGAGCCTTTCAAAGTAGCTGAGGCTGTCCAAAAACGTGTGATCCTCCTGTCTCAGCCTGTCAAGTACTGGGATTACAAGCGAGACTAGCTTAATGTGAGAAACTTTTAATCAACATCAGCTTTCCATGATAAGACTACAGAACAAGTAGCATCCACTACAAATGACCACCCTGTGAATAAGAGAAAAACCCCTGCCTGAGATCTGGTTCTTATTTTGCCTCAGACTCAAGATGGAGCATCAGCTCTTTTGGGGTCTTGAACCTCCCAACATTTGGATCGTGTCATGGTTAGATACAGGATCCTCCTGAAGAGCTCATGTACTTATGCTCAGGGTTGGTATAGGGACGTTATGAGAGCTGTAATCTCAGCAGTTGATAAACCTGTCCTAATGGATTTATCTGGGTGGGAACCTAGGCCAGTGGGGTGTGGCTAGAGAAGATGTGTCCCTGAGGGTGTAGCTTTAGGGTTTAAGTTTGTGACTTTGAATCCCCTTCTTGCTTGTTCTCTGGCTTCCAGACTCCATGGTTGGAAGCCAGAGAACAAGGAAACTGCTCCATGGGGGGAACAGAACCCGTGTTCTCGCCCTCTCTCTCCTCCCTGTGTCATGGCCTGAGCTCCAGCTCCAGCTCTCCATCCTGGCTTCACATGAACTGAACTCTCATATCCCCCAAAAACTGTGAGCAAATGAATCTTCTTCTTCTAAGTTGTGGGGCCAGGTGTCTTGCATTATAGCAGTGAGAATGCTGACTGAAACGATTAGTTCTCCTGTCTCTCAGCAGTTGGGTTGCACCTCTGGCAATCCTGGGTCTCCAGCTTGCCCACTGTAGATCTTGGGACTTGTCAGCCTCTGTAATCAAGTGAGCCAACTCTTTATAATAGACCCTTTATACAAATCCATGATGAATAACCCAGACCGTCTTATACCTTTAGAACGCAAAGGGACTTGAGTACCCATAATATTGCTCTCAGCCTTTGGGCCTCTGCCGAAACTTAAGGACAAGAAGAAAAGTCACACTAAAATTATGCCAGATTACTCTTCTGTAATGTTTCAAACAGCTTTCCTAATTCATACAGTCCAAATGGGTATTATCTGTGAGGCAGAATAAATATTTCAATTTAGAACTGAGACATGAAAGAGCTATGTTCCTCTCCTTCCTCCACTCCCCTGTAAAAGTGACAACAAAAATAAGCCATGCATTGTGGCACATGCCTGTAACACCAGTACTTGGGAGGCTAAGACAGGAAGATGGCAGGTTCAATCAGCCTCAGCAACTTAGTGAAACTCTGTTTCAAAATAAAAAGAAAATAGTAAAGGTTGGGGGTTTAGCTGAGAGGCAATATGCCCCTGGGTTCAATCTCCCGTACTAAAAAAAAAAAAAAAAAAATATGGACAGCTGGGTGTGTTGGTGTGCACCTGTAATCCCAGGAATTAGGAGGCTGAGAAAGGAGGAACACAGATATGAAGTCAGCCTCAGTAATTTAGCAGGGCCCTTTTTCAAAATAAAAAGGGCTGGGGCATAGTTCAGAGGTATAATGCCTCTAGTTTCAATCTCTAGTTAAAAAAAAAAAAAAACTCACAGGCTAGTGGTTTCCATAGCATCCTATGGAAATAATGCATTATGTTTTAGGTTTACTCTCTTTCCTTGTCTGTTTGTCCCTTGTCTTGAATCACACCTGTCTCCACAAGCAAGTACACACCAGCAATACCAGAAGCTAAAAAAATGACAAAGAGAGCTCTTGGTGCCTGCGTGGTGCTGGGAAACACTGCAGAGGAGAGCCCGGTGACCTGTGGCCATGGAGATGGTTTGTAATCAGCAAACCAAAGCCCTTGCTTTCTTTCCTTCTCTGGGCATCCAAGAAATGGTTGGTTTAGAAACCCTAAGCCCACAGACTATTTTCCAGCAACAACTACATAGCAACAAGACTCACACACAGCAAACCCCACAGTCAAAACGCTGGTGCCCTGCTTATCAAAACCAGAGTTATGACAATAAGCACACCAGGCTTCCTTGTTAGCAGAAGGGCAGACTTGATACCTAAAATATCTTCTAAGTTGAAACTAAATCACTGGAGAAAATATCCAAGCATTTCACACGAACACAGAGAGAGATAGAGATAGAGATAGAGATACAAATGAGGAGGGGGGGGAGGGAGGGAGGGAGAGAGAGAGAGAGAGAGAGAGAGAGAGAGAGAGGAAGAAAGAAAGCACTAGCTGACCTAGCACAGAAAACAGAATCTACAAAGGCCAAAACAAAGTGAAAGAAAGAATCTTAGAAAGTAAGCAAGCACCAAAGCCACCGTGTGCCCACAGTTTCTGTTTTGGCAGTTGTGATGGCTTAGGGGTTTTACGTAATAAAGGCTGAGATGCTACTAACACAGCCTATTAGGAGACACCACCCTAACCTAGTGCCCCCTCCCAGGAGCATCTGTGAGGTAAAAGCAGACAAGAAATAAGCCCCTTGTGCAAAGCAGACGAGGAAAGGCACGTTTCCACCTCGGTGCGAGGGGGGAGAGATCTCCCCCAAGAACTCGCAGCCACAAGCCAGCCCTCAAGTGGGCCAGCTGTCTGAGTTAGCTGCTACCACCCTTGAGACTGCAGAAGGTGATGTAAGTCCTTTCTGAGGGAATGGGATTTCAACTGACTCCCACAATTTTCCAAGGGAAATGAGCAGCTTTGTGGTTTTTTTTTTTTTTTCATCACACAATATACAGGAACATGACACTTAAAACAACAGGCAGAGAATTCCACAGGCAGCAAAATTAGATTCCGGAGGACTCGGACATTGGGACCAGGAGGTGTGAATAGAGGATGTTTCTGCAGCTCTGACCTGTTTCAAAATGTAAAGCTCATCTTTCTACTTGTCCAGGAACTTCTCTCTCCCCACCAATCACCTATCCCCCAGTGACTGTGAGAAAAGAGTCGGGCGTGGTGGCGCACACTTGTAATCCCTGCATTTGGGAGGCTGAGTCAGGAGGATCGTGGTTCACAGACAGCCTCAGCTACTTAGTGAGGCCCTTTGCAATCAGTGAGACACTGTTTCAAAATAAAAAATAGGGTGGGGGGGTATAGCTCGGAGATTAGAATGCCCCTGGGTTCAATCCCCAGTATAGAAAAAAAAAAAAGGAAGGAAAGAAAGAGGAAGTGAGAACTTGCTTCTTGCTCCATTGTTCTTATAGCTAAACCTCTTGAAAAATGGTTCTCGTGACTCCCTGCCCCCAGCCCCCTGTTAACTGCAGTGTAGCCTCCCTGCCCCACCCCTGCCCTTCCGAAGTGGTCTCCACCCAGGGTGTCCGTGTCCCAACATACTAGGTCACCAAACTCATGGAACTATTTATTATCTTACCTGCTATTACTGAGGCATTCCCACCCTGGCTGCTTCCTCCTTCCAGAAACTTCCCTTCCTTGGGCTCTATGACACCACTTTTCTCTTACCTCTCTGCTCATTTTTCCCAGTCTTCTTTGCATGTTTGCTATGGCTTTGCCCATGTAGTAAAGGTTTGGTCCCCAGCTTGGCACTTTATGGAAGTGCTGGAACACCTCTTTAAGAGGTGGGGCTAACTAGGAGGTCTTGAGGTGACTGGGGCACATGTCCACGAAGGGAGCAAGGGGACTCAGCCCCTTCCTTTTGCTCTCTGAGGATGAGTGGTTTTGCTCCACTGTGGGCATCCACCATGACATACTCCCTCAGCACAGGCCCAAAGCAACAGGACCAATCATGGACCGCTGTTCTTGTCTGCATTCTTGCAGATATAATCTAAAGACTGACCATGTAACTTAGAAGAAAGGTTTATTTTCTTACAGTTTCGAGTTCAGCCCATGTGAAGCTGGGGACCACAGATTTCAGGGCATGGTGGCCAGAAGAGAGAAAGAGAGAGCACATGTGCTATGCTCATGGAAATCAGAAATAAGAGACAGAGCTGGGGAATGAGAAACCATTTATGTACCCTTCAAGGCTGCAGTCCCAGAAAACACTTTCTCCAGTCTCACCCTACCTACCTAACAGGTGCCACCTAAGTAAATTCATTACAATGGATTTACCCGGACTTCCGGGAAGATGGCGACGGAGCAAAACGGGGCTTACAAGCCCCGCTAACAACCAATCTCTATTACCACAAAATCAGCGCCTTTCATTGCCAGAAAACACCATCAGCAGAGAAACAAAAAATGTAATTTTAAGGGACAGAGAAAAGAGGGCTGGAAAAACGAGACACCAGATACCAGACCGCAGTACTGCAGCCGGAGCCGCGGCGTGAAGCGGCGGGCGCCATTTTGCCTTGCAGCACCAGGCTCCAGAGAGGAAGGGAACTCATAACGGAGTTCAGAAACCAGAGAGGAGATAGGCTTGCCTCATGCCTGAGAACGCAGCAGCAGCGCCTTACTGCTGGCGGCAGCGGCGAGTTCACTGGACGGCACCAGACCAACACACTCAACAGCCCACCAAGCTCCAGAGAAGAGCGGCGGACAGCAAGGCGAGGTGAGCCGCTGCGGAACAGATTTCTCGGCGCAGGGAGCAGCTAAAGCTCCCAGGGGCTGGGCTTAGCACACCCTGCAGGGACTCAGAGTGGAGTTCAAAAACAGAAAAGAAATACGCCAGCCTCACAGCCTAGGGCGTGGCAGCGGCGCCATATTGCTACTGGTGGCAGCAGCAGCGAATTCACCGAGTCCACGACAGCTCCATCTGCTCACTCAACAGTGAGTCAAATTGCGGCCCCTAGAGGAGAAATCCCAGTACTGTACTACCAGGGACTTGACCCAGTGGGGGAGTGGTGGTGGCAGATATATTACACCATAAGAGAACACCCAACCTGGCACCCCCCATGGTCTAAAGCAGCCTCGATTGACTCCCTGGGTCTGAGACTCTGTGATACAACCCAGTAAAGGAGTAGTGGGGACTGAGATACCACAGACTCGAGATCCAGAGCACCTTAAGTGAAGTCGTAGTGACCTAGGGAAGAACCCAGAGAAGGCACAAACTTCCGAAATCATGGGAAAGAGGAATAACAATGGAGCAATGAATGCCCACAACCCCACAACATCAGAACCTGATAAAACAGAAATTCAGAGATTTCTAGAAGATCAAATCAGGAAAATAACTGTAGAAATAATACAGTTTCGAAAAGAATTCAGAGAGAGCCAAAGAGAGATAAAGGATGCAATTAATGAAGTAAAGGCCTCAATTCAAAGTACAAACAACCAATTAGACCACATGGAGAATAGAATCTTGCTCCTAGAAGATGATCATTCAAAAAATGAACGCATAGTTTCTAATTTAGAAAAAAAAATCCGACAGCAGGAATCTGACATTGAAGAAATATGGGCCCATTTTAAGAGAGCTAACCTAAGAATAATTGGAATAGAGGAGAGAAAAGAAGGTGAAACCAAAGGGATTAACAATCTTTTCAAGGAAATAATAGCAGAAAATTTTCCAAACATAGAGCAAGAGGTTGATACACAGGTCCAGGAAACTTATAGAACCCCTGTTAGAGAGGATCAGAGAAGAGGATCCCCACCCCACATAATTGTCAAAATGACCAATGTGGAAGCCAAGCAGAGAATCTTAAAGGCAACAAAAACAAAGGGCCAAGTGACATTCAGAAACAAACCAATTAGAATCACTCCAGACTCCCCAAACCAAGTCATGAGAGCCAGAAGGGCTTGGAGTAACATATTCCAAACTCTGAAAGAAAACAACTTCCAGCCAAAAATTTTCTACCCAGCAAAACTTTCTATCAAATTAGATGGAAAAATAAGAAGCTTCCATGACAAACAGAAACTGAAGGAATTTATGTCTTCAAAACCAGCGCTAGAGAAAATACTCAAAGAGATTAACTACAAAGAAGAAATAGGTAACACACACCAGAACCAGAGAAACAAGATTTTCCATCCAGCAGACAACTAAGATTGGTTATCTTTGGAGATTCATTATTTATGTTAGTCTTTTACCTATCTCTAAATTGTATTGTTTGCTTTTATTGTTGCTAATTTTTAGGATTTCTAGTTGGAATATTAATATACCTTCAGATATAGCATTTGGAAATATTTTATCCCATTCTATCAGTAACTTTTAACTCTGTTTACATTGTCTTTGGATATACAATATTTTTTTATTTTTTAGGGAGTTTGTATACTCTTCTGTTGCCTGTGCCATTGAAATCATATCCAAGAAATCACTGCCAATTTCAATGTTGTGAGGTTTTATGACCCAGATTTTCTCCTAAAAGTTTATAGTCTTAAGATTTATACTTAGGTCTTTTATCTATTTTGAGTTAATACTTGTATATGTGTTAGGTAAGGGTCCAATTTTATTCTTTTTCATGTAATTATTATTTTTCAACAATATTTAGTTAAAAGATTATTATTTCCTCCACCAAATGTTCGTGGAAACCTTGTCAAAAATAACTTGACAATATATGGAAGAATTTATCTCTATGTTTTTATTTAACTCCAATAGTTTATATATCTGCCTTTAGAACAGTACTACACTGTTTCAATTATTGTAGCTTTATATGGTTTGAAATCAGAAAATATACATCTTCTAGTTTTGTTCTTCTTCGAGATTGTTTTGGGTATCTAGAGTCCATATTCCATATCAAGATAGATTTTTTCTGAAAAATAAATGAATAAATGTATGATAGCTTCACCTAAAAAAAAAGAAAAGAAAAAATATTCTCTGGTAAGAAAGAAAGTAAAAAGAAATATTGAACTGTTATCTTTTAGTCATCAAAAGCTTGGTATCAGACAAATGAAACTGTTTTTTGAGATTATCATCGTTAATATTGGATAAATTGCTATAAAACTAGATGTCAACCACTAAGCCAAGCATGGGAAGGAGGGATGGGGAGGGAACAGGGGGGGATCGGGTAGGGGCTAACTGGGCGATGTGTGCATGTATGTCTACAAAAGTATTTTCTTTATACCATTATGATGTATGAATACAGTGCACCAATAAAAAAAAAGAAAAAGAAAAAGAAAGAATAAAAAAAAAATGGATTTACCCACTTCTTGGATTACAACCCTCATGCCCAAATTATATCAACCTCGAATATAAATAAATAAGCTCTTTACGGGACTTTTATATCTAACTCTAACAACCTCCACTGAAACCAAGATAAGCCTTTTCTCCTTTTAAGTGTATTTGTCTCAGATGTTTGTTATAGTGGCTCATAGTTGAATAAAACAGTGTTATATCTTCTCTTCCCACTTAAGATGTCGTCCTAAAGTTTCTGTTCTCAACACATTGGACATTTCTCATGGGCATATCATCCAGTTTTGGTGGCTTGAAATATCCAGCTATCCCTGAAGCATGCATATATGGAGATGTAGGAAATCTTTCCAGAAGCCACTCCTACATAAATAGTTTTAAGAAGATCAATTTCCAGATTCTCAATTTCAATTTGTATTTCTTTCTAGAACTAATCTGCCTAATAACATGCCCATTAGAAAGGTATCTTCCTTCACAAGCTCTTTCCACCTATCCTGAGCCTGACTATGGCACATTTTCCCAGGGTATAAAAAGTGCTAGGCCCCCAACTTGCAAAATACTGTAAATGTTGAGAAAGTAAATAACTATAATGTGACTAATAAATATTCTTGTAAGTTAGATAGGTCCCAACCCTATGCTTTCGATAAAATTGAAGAAAGACTGGAATTGGCAGCCAGATGGACTGATCATTAAAAATAGTTTTTGAGGCTAGATCAGTATGGGAATTGGCATTTAATTCAGAATGGTTTTAAAGAATTGATTGGCATTGCTATAACAACTTTGTCTATCCTCATCTACTTGTTTGTCGGAACAAAGTTTCATATGAAAGAAATAAAAACTATTAAGAGAGTTTATGCTGACCTCTGTATTGTTCTAGTGATAAGTCACTTCCACTCATGAATACATGAACGAGTAGAAAAATATCAACCCCATCAATCCCATTAAGAAAGGCATTTGCAATAATATTTTACATTTATATTTAATGATTGTTCATTTAAAACTTTATTTGTTATCTTAATCAATTGGACACTAATGATAATTTTAGCACAAACTCAGTCTAGAAGAATTTAATTAACACTCAAGAGCCTTGCAGTTCTCAGGGGAAAATTTTTAATTTGTTGTAATCACCATATAGTACTTTTTGTCCAGACAAGTATAAAAGGACATTGAATAAAAAATTTTAAGCATAAAAATGCATTACTTTAGAATCATATTTGTGGAATGAAAATATAAATTCAAGAAGAAAAAGGAAAGATGTGAAATGTCCACCCCATTAAAGAGAAGTTAGTTCTTTCTTTTTCTTTTTTCCTGTTTTGTTGGTGCTGTCATTTTGTTTAGTTTTTATTGTGTGGCTCTTGGGATTGAACCCAGGGGCACTCTGCCACTAAGCTATATCCCCAGTTCTTTTTTTCCTTTTTTAAGACAGTCTCACTAAATTGCCCAACTGGCCTCAAACTTGTGATCTTCCTGCCTAAGCCTCATAATTGCCAAGCCTGGCTTGTTTTTACACGTTTTTAAATGGATGACAGCAAGTAGCAGATATCACTGGTATTTGATGCCAGTTTCTATGGGATGGATTGCAATGAATGATGCAATATTTTTCTTTTAAAATATCAACATTTAACATATAGTAGAAATGACATCTTTGAAAACATTCAAACTTATAAAAATAATTTTATATGTCAACTGAAGTGTGTAAAAGTAAGTACTGTACCTTTCTACTTATATGTAGTTCTGAATCAGGCAAAATTAATCTATGGTGAAAGAAAATCAGAACAAGGTTTGCCTCTAGGAGAGGTGGAGGCTTAGATTGCCTGGGAAGAAGCACACCTTCTGGGACAACGGTAATGTTCTGTACCTTAACCGGGTTGGGTATCTGTCAAAAACCATCATATGGTATAAATGTGTACATCTTGTTTAGGTAATAAATTTCATCTGAAAAAAAAAACAAATATTTGAACTCTCGTTGATGTCATGTATGCTAAAAAGATCAGGGGGAAACACATTATTTGTACATGCATAATAAAGAAGAGAGACAAGGGGACATATGTATAGATGAGTAGTGCAACTAAGGCAAAATGTCCATGGTAGAATCTAGGTCGTGAGTATTTGGTGTTCACTGCCCAATTATTTCAACTTTTCTGTTTGCTTAAAAATATCTGTGATAAAACATTGGGGGGAAAGTGTAAGGGGGGATGTTTTTCATAATTCTCTTAGTGCATGTATGGGAGAAAGACTTAAGATCATTGGCTTCCATCTATAGTCATTTGCTGGTGAACCTTACCGTAAGCTTAGAACCCAAACGTCTCTTCAGAATCTCAGTCATATTTCCACTGTATCTGGATTTCTAATGCTCAGCAGATCCAAAAGTGAATTTATGATCTTCCCTTTATCAGTTAGGAATATCTTTAGCTGCAAGTAACACAAAACCCAAACAGAACACAAAGCCCAACATGTTGAGGAATTTTCCTTACATAACAAGAAATCTGGAGGTAGGTAGATGTGCTGGCAGACCTACAGTGGTCTTGGCCTTCCTTCTAGTTACAGTATGTTCTAGAGCTGCAGGCACCACATCTGATTTGACAGGAGAAAAAGAAGAGGGAGCGATGCCAACGACAATCAGTTCAAGGGCTATTTTCTTTATAACATCATTTAATGTAGCCTCCTACTTTCAGATAATGATGTACTCTTGAAAATATGTTATTTAACCAGGATGCCTCCCAGTCACAATCCATCCATACACACATGCGTGCAAAAACCTAGTCTACAACTGGTTTCAGAATTGTCTGACGTCATGACTGAGTACTGTCATCAATAGTCTGGGTTTCTTTCGATTTTCTGCTTTATCGTCCTCAGTGTTGAATCTGTCCTCAAGCTGGGACCATGCTGGATACAGCTATCTTGAGCACAGCATCCAGACCCAACAACTTTGAGAGGAACAAGAGAGACCATCTGGACCCCATCACACACCACTCCCACCCCATTTTTTTCAGAACACTGACAGTTTGTTTTCTGAACTAATTACAAGGAAATAGAGTTATTTCCTTGTAATTTCCTTATAAGCCTAGACCTGCCAAGGGTCAGCGTTCCCTAAGACATATACCTTTGTGAAAGGGGTTTGGGCGAGTCTATACTCACGATCTAAAACTGTTATGCTAGGCAGGCAATCATCTGTCTCTAATACATGTGTGCTAAAACTGTACTCAAGAACAAGAGATTTATGACATAATAAGGGTTCTGTTCCCAGAGAGTATAAAATATATAACGTCTAAATATATTTTGTCTTAGAGACATGAAATTCAACAATATATTTAAAGTACCGTATCATTGTTGTTCATTTAGTTGATTTATTGAATGCCGACTAGGTACTAGACACTGCTCTTTAATTTTGTGCTTTTCCTTCATAGTAAAACAGTGGTGACAGATTTAGAACTGTAAGTGTTTGAAACTAACACTTCTCCTCCGCATACCTAATGACTCCTATCTTTGTCTCCAGTTCATGTGTGAGACTGCTTACTATCAGAATCAGCACTTGCATTTTTCTTTCTTCTACTCATTTTCATAAGTAACACTCACTATATAGTCAGATGCGTGTCCAAAAATGCAGATGTCGGCTGCGATGGTGGGATGGTAGCAGCTGGATGAAGAGCTGATAGAGTACAGTGCCACTACCACAGCTCACCCACCACCAGAGCTCACCCATCCACGGCACTTCTTTTTTGTTTTTGTTTTTGTTTTGCAGTACTAGGAGTGAAACCCAGGGGCATTCTACCTCTGGGCTACACCCCCCCCCCCAGCCCTATTTTATTTTCTTTATTTTGAAACAGGGTCTCACTGAGTTGCAAAGGGCCTCACTAAGTAGCTGAAGCTGTCTGAAAACCACGATCCTCTGGTCTCAGCCTCCCAAATGCTGGGGCTGCAAGCATGCGCCGCCACACCTGGCCTCCAAAGAACTAATTTGTGACAGGCAGTTCCGGGCTCTTGACACATGTTAGCTCTTGGCAACAACTCTTTGACACAGGTGCCACCATCCCCACATTGCAAATCGAGGAAACAGACCCAAGATAGTAGGATAGTGTTGCACACTGATCAGTTACCTGCACACTGCCATTGGTGACCTCCTGACTCACCCGCCATCCCTGCCTTCACCTGGTTTCTTGTTCCCCTTGAGCTAGCTACAAGGCTCAGCATTCCTCAGGAGGCAGTTCCCCTGCACCTGCTCCATGTGCTCTCCTCTGACCAGGCCAGAGCAGGCCCATTCTCCTTAGCAAAGCCTTCTCTGGCCATGGTGAGGCCAGGCCACTCGCCCAACCTCCTGGCCTCCCTACAACTATTTGTCTGCAGATGTTTCCACCAGGAGACCTGGTACAGAACTGCCCAATTTCCTCCTTGCTAATATGCCTGCCCAAACCTAGCACTTAGAGTGTTGCTGAATTAATGAATAATATCCCTGAATTTCACACTTTCATCTCTCCCCCATACTGTCTGACACCACATATTGTAGACCCTTAGTCAACTCAACAGGAGCCCGATTTCCCACCAGCAGCCTAACTCCATATTAAAAAAAAAAAAAAAAAAAAAAAGCGAAATGGAAAAACACACCCTTTTCTCCCATCTCCACATGACAATAAAGACCCGGAGAATGTGGATTCCTTTCAAGCCCTCCCATGGGTCGGATCCAGCAGGATGCGGGGCGTCGGACTCCGCTCCGGCTGGCAGAGACAGCTGGGTGGGCAGCAGTGTCCGGGCACAGGGCGGCTGCATGCAGAGCCTTCTCCCAGTTCTTGCCTATTAAGGTAAGGTCCTGGAGGAGCGCGGGAGGGACAGAAGAAGGGTCCCCTGCAAGCGGCCTCCGCAGCCTGAGCGCTGGCCGGGCGCCGCGGAACCCCAGCCCTGGACACTCAGCCGGGTGCGGGGCCACGAGGCCGCGGTTCTGCTCATCCCCCAAACAACTAGAGCTCAAGGGAGGCTGGGCACCGGGCGCTGATTACATGGGTCCCGCGTCCCGGGAGGATGCTCCTTCCTCGCGGAGCTCGGATAGCCAAGTAGGCGGGGATCCTCATCGCTAGGGCAGGAGGGAGACTCGGGGTACGGAAGGCCGCACCCCAGCTGCGGGTCCCACTGGCCCTGCAAGCCCCGCCCCCCAACAGACCCCGCCCACCCACCGGCCCCGCCCCTCCGCGGCCCCGCCCCCGCCCCCGCCGCTCCCCGGGCTCGCCGCGCGGGCCTGGGGACTCCGGAGCCCGCCGCCTGGGCCACAGCATGGGGCGCTTCCGCGGGGGCCTGCGGTGCATCAAGTACCTGCTGCTGGGCTTCAACCTGCTGTTCTGGGTGAGCCCCGAGCCGGCAGGCCCGGGCCGGGCCGGGCAGGGCGCGGGCCGGGGTCTCCGGGGGGCTGACCGCCGCCGTCCTCGCCGGCTCCCGAGAGGGCAGGGTGCTCCAAAGCCTAGGCGAGAAGGCAGACAAAGAGGGAGGGGACGGGTGGAGGGGCGAGGACGGGGAGGGAGAGGCGTGAGAGCCGAGAGAGCCGTGAGAAACGGAGAGACGGCGGGCGGCTCCCGCGGAGCCCTGCCCGCTGCCCTCCCGCGGCGCCAGGTGCAGGGACCCAGCCTCCGCCGCCCCCCGAGGGCCGCCCTCCGGCCTCGGGTGCACACACCCCCTTCTCGCTCTGCCTTTCCCGGGGGCCGAGGCCTGGGCCGGCGTGTGGGGAGCCCCTACCCCGGGAGGGGGAGGCGCCCCATCCGGAGCTGGGGACCCGCCGCCCGCCCCTGATGGTTTGCTTAGGAAATTAGCTGTAGGATTGAAAATGGTGGGGGTGGGTGGGGGAGGGTCGTCTTTTTCTCAGCATTAGGGCAGGGTCTCCTGGATGAGGAGGTGGCAGGTGCTCTTCTACGAAGGGGGTGGGGGTGGAAGGGCTTCCAAGGGGCAGCAGCATCTCTGCACAGCCCCCCTCCCGCAGCCTCTTCTAAATACTAATGCCCCGCGAGATGAGCTCATTCAACTTCGCAGGGTTTTGTCGAGCTAACCACATTCCCGGGTTAGTAAACCGCAGAGGGGGCTATGACATGTCTCCTACCTTCTTGGGGCAGAGTTAGGGCTTCACCCTCCCTAACTCCCTGGATACTCCCAGGTCCTGGAGAACTGTGAGAAAGGTCTGAAAATTGTCTTTTCCATACATTGCCTCTTAGGCTTTCTTAAGAGAATGCCAGCCAGCGTAATTGCTCAGACCCTTTGGGTGAAAGAGGTGTTTTTTTTTTGGGGGGGGGGGCTGGATGCCTTGAGACCACTGGTCTGAAGGAGGTGGTTGTCCTTTCTGCTCTGGGGAAGTTGTCTTCCCATGACTGCAAGTAATTAATTATTGAGTGATGGGATCAGCATGTCTGCCAACCCATTAGCCCAGACGCCCGGGTGACTCCAGCAACTCCAAGCGCTTCAGAAGCCAAATGGTCATCCTTAGCATCCTTCAGCAATGAAGGTGTGGAGGAAGCACCCATGAAAAGCCCTGCATCTCAAAGACACGCGTAGCTTTTGTATTCCTGGGGATTTATAGTCAGCGTACTACAGAGAGGAGCATTTCTCAAGCCCCTTATGTGGTGGTTTTTAGTAGTCTGGCTTAATTTCAAAACTGTTAATTTTAGAAGTCCTTGCTGCAGAGATACCCTTCACTCTTGCTGTTTACAAATTCAAAAGAAGTTTTACATCAACCCAAGAAGGAGTTCTTGGGCTGGGTCCCATGCGTATTTAGAGCTCGGTGTTGAGCCAGTCTTTCTAGGGATCACTGGAAGCATTTATTGAATGTTTTCAACGTGCTGGGACAGTGCTAAGTACGTTGCATTCGTTATTACACTCCTCATGGTGCGCACCATGCTATGCCCCTTTTTACAGAGGAGGAAACAGAGGTTCAAATAGGCCACACAGCCAGTGGCAGAGATGGGACCCAAACTCTGCCTCCTTACTTTGAAATACCGTGGTGCTTTCAGTTAACCACTGATTCTCAACAGTGTGGCTCCTGGACCAGCAACATCAGCATCTCCTGGGAATCTGTCAGAAATGCACATTCTCCACCCATCCCAGACCTGCTGAGTCAGAAACTCTGGGGGAGGAACCCAGCAATCTATTTTAACAGGGCATCCAAGTAAATTCGGATCCATGCTCAAGTTTGAGAAGTCCACTGTTCAACAATTACTAAACAAATGATCATTTGTAACTATAAACACTCTCCTCTAAGCTACTAAACTAGGTGAGGAAGCAAGAGCAAGATGCCTAGAACAACAAAAACAACAAAGCGATGACCAGCTTCACACTGCTGACCATGGACACGGCACAGAAGGGAAGTAGCAACACAGTGGAGTTTGAAGGCCTCCACGGACCAGACACTGGGGCCAGACATGGCCCTTTGTACATATGATCTAGTTAAGGAGTTCAGAGAGGGGATCAGCCAGGAGACTGAAAAGTTCTCCTGACGGTGGAGGTATTAAGGCTGAACGCTGAAGGATTGTCGGGATGGAGGTGGGAAAGGGGAGCCACCAGCATCTGCCAGTCCAGGAGCAGAGCAAGGGGAGCAAGAGCCACACTAGAGTGAGGAAGTCACAGACTGGAGTGCAGAGGTCCAGGGCGGATGTGCCCAGCAAGCTATTCTTCTCAGCTTGGTTTCTCATCTGTGCAACTGGAGTAATAGAGTTGTTGAGAGGTTTAACAGGAAATATGTAAAGTATCCGACCTCACCTTCTTATAAGCCTCATATTTAGTAAGTGCTCAAAAATGTTAATTATTATTTTTGTTAAGTAACTGGCACATATGAGACCTTCATTTAAAAAAAGCTCTCTTTGCCCTGGTTCCCTTGATGTAGGGAATAGTATCTATGCATGCACCTTGTCTTCATTTGCAGATAGCTACACCTTATCTTTCCAATTCATATTTGTGGCTTTTCCCCACTAGAACTTAGAACACTGAGAGCAGGAATATTGTTATTGTTATCATCATTATTATTATTGTTCACAGATGTATCTTCAGCACCTGGAATAGTGTCCAGCACATAGGAGGTACTCAGTAAACATCTGTAGAATTAATTAAGAAATCTACAGGTTAGAACACTGAGTATAAACTCCCTTCCTGATTTGCACAGATAATCACTTGTCAACTTTATCTGGAGACCAGGCCTTCCTCTGCCTGCTCACTACCTAGCTGCTGTTCTTTACACAGATCTAACTCAGCAGGGAAACCTGGGGACCTTCTTCTCTTCTAACTCCACGGGGCCACAGGGGGTAGGTAGGAGAGGGGTGGGGGCAGCAGCAGGTGGAGACAGCCTTCCCATGCCTGGGAACCCAATGCCTGCACAACCAAAATAAAAGGGGCGAACTGAGACAGGTGTGTGATGACTTCGGGGAGAGCAATTGTATAGGATGAACTATTTAGAGATCTACCCTCATTTTCACTGCAGGAACCTGAAACCAGAGAAGCCCCACCCTTGTTTCTGAAGTTGTTGTTTTTTTTTTTTTTTTTTTCCTGGTTGGAGGGCTTTTCCTGGAAGGACAGGCTTCAGCTGTGACTTAGAGTGTACCATTTACATCCACTCTTAGGTGCCTGCCCTTCAGAGGTATAAGGTCCCCCTGGGTGACAGCACTTCCTGACCTGTCAAAAACTGGCCAGAAAACAGGCACAGGCTATGTGTTCCGATGTACAGTTTGACAGATGGACTTATAGCCTCCTTTGGGCAGCTGGGTTTAAGTTCCCTGGGGCTGCTCTACTCTGGGTTTCCTAACAGTTCAGTTAAAAGACTGCACAGCTCACCCTGGCCCGGGGCCACCCACCAGCTTCAGGGCTAAATTTTTAAAAGCAAAAGTAAAGCCTTGCCATTCATTATATGGAATTAATTTCTGATATCATGGTTGCCGTCTACCATGTAACCCCTCCCAACATCTGCCAGGCCTGAATTCAGGCACTGCAGCCAGACAGCGCGATATTTTCCTGTGCCATTTATTGAAATCACCTTCATTGTTTTTTTTTCCTCCGTTGCATAGCAATATAAATAAAACACCACAACCCACCCAGCCACATATGTTGGTTTAAAGACCAACCTGGGTGCTGTTTATTCCTTGGTTTATTGTGGTCTGCTCAGCGTTTTCCTATCATTGTGCTGTACTGAGCCGCTCAGCGTCCTTCCCACAGGAAGCAGGGCCGTTCTCTGTTGAAAGCCAGATGCCGTATATGGCAAGTTTGAGGTTGCAGTCCCTTCCCTGTCACCATTAGTAATGCAGCTCTGGCTTTTCACTTGTGATGCCTAGCAGGTGCTCATGGGAGAGAGAATGTCTCTTTGGCTTGGGAGGGAAAGAAGTTAGACTCAGATGACACTTATAGAGAGGTCACCTCCTCCTCTTTCCTGAACACTTAAAATAGTAACTTCAGATAAATCACCGGTGGGAGAAACTGGTTTTAAAAAAAGAAGAGAAGCCGAAGAAAGTATATATTTTGGAGTTCATCCAAATGCTGGAACACCCCCTAAGAGCAGATAGGACCTCCCTTGGCCTCACTTATGAATCTTCATTCTTGATTTCTGTCCAGGTGGGGAGAGAGCAGCAGAGGTCAGCCTCCCCCAGTGTGGACCAGGGGAACTGAGTGTTCTAGAGGAGCAAGGAGCTTACAATAGGGCCAGTCTGCAGAGGCCAGTGCTACAGTTTCAGTGGTCTGGTAGACCGTGAACAGGGCTACACAGCATGGTAATTCAGATCCAGGAATGCAAAGCCTGGAAGGGAGATACTGGCACCACACCTGCTTGAGTGTATTCCTGACTCCAGTATTTACTATGTAAGAGGCCTTGGAAAGTTGTTTAGCCTCTTTGAGACTCAGTTTTTTTCATTTATAAAGTGGGCATAATAAATTACCCACATCAATCTATGATCTTTGTGCAGTTAAAACCAATTAATATATGTAAAGTCATAAGTACAGTACATGCACACGGTAAATACCCAATAACATAAGATATTGCAATAATTGAAGCCAGGCATGGTGCTACACACCTGTAATCTCAGTATTTGGGATGCTGAAACAGGATGATCACAAGTTCCAGGTCAGCCCAAATAACTTAGTAAGACCTTGTCTCAAAATGAAAAATAAGAAAGGCTGAGGGTATAGCTCAGTAGTAGAGTGCTCCTGAGTGCAACCCCCAGTTATGCAGAAACAAAAAGATATTAGTAATAATTTAATTTAAATACTAGAGATACAAGTGTAAAAATAGAATCCAGATTCCAAGAGGCTCAAAAAAAGCGAGGAGCTGCAAGCAGGTGTCCTATGTTTAACCAACCAAAGATCAGGAGCCCTGTAACTTATCAGAAGGAGTGTGTGGAGTCAGAGGAGAGAGCCCTCTTTCTACAGCCATCGGTCCACTCAGCAAACCTGTGCTGAGCACCTGTCACGTGATGAGCACTGAGCCGCTGCTGAGCGCTGGCGGTTCCCAGATCATCGAGATGCGGTCCTTGACCCTGAGGCCCTTGTGTCTTTACTTCGCCTCTCTTTTGCCTTTGCTTGTAGCTTATTCCCTCTCGGCCCTTTTCTCCTTGAGTGAAGGAGCTGTGCCACCCAGGTGCCCCCTCTTCCAGGCCCTCAGCGCCTGGTGGAGGGTCATCATGGCCCCAGCTGACAGGGTGTGCACACTGACACCAGAGCAGAACTGTTTGCTCCTTGCCCTGCCTCTCCGCGCTCACTGGAGGCCAAGCAGAGGCTCGGGAAAGCCTCAGGGGACCCATGCCTCCCAAACTCTCTCATTCAATCAGAGTTCCGACTCAGTGAGTGTGCATCTCTAACAAGCCCCCAGGTGGTGCCTGGGACCCCACTTTGAGAACCACATGTGGCCTGAAGTGGTCAGAGACCCACCAGAGGCGCTCGTGCCTGGATGGGGCAGGGAGTTCCTTCCTATTGGTTTGCTCTTGGCAGTCCTCTTAACTCCAGTTACCACTTTCCCACTACTGTTTAAAGATTCTCTTTTGACACTAATACTTTATGGTTTCTAGAATTACCACCACCTGTTGTACTTCACCGTATTATTCTAGAATGCCCTATCTTTGGGTCTCCAACCATGTGTGACAAAAGAAAACAACCTTAACATCAACGATGACTGTCACCCCAGGGCTGTTCTTCAAAACAAGCGATGCTATTCTGACCACTGAAGTGAGTTGTATACGGTTGATAAGTGATCAAAGAGAAGGAATAAGGCCAGTAAGATGGGACTGCCCCACAGGGTAGGCCCACATCTTGCACATGAATAAGGGCGCTTGGCCTGCCTCTTCATCCTCTTTGGCTTTGATTAGGAACAAAACAACAATGCTAAATAACAATCAGGTGAAGTTTTAGTCTTTTCGCACGCATTATTCCATCTGATCCTGTACCGCAACAACCCCGTGAAATAGTGTAATTATCCCCGTTTTACAGATGTAGCAACTGAAAGTCAGGCACAGTAGGTGATGTGTCCCAGGTCTTCTGATTTTCAACCCTATTTCCTCCACTGCATTTACTTTGGGGGCATGTGGAATATAAATTATAAGCAATGCCATGGGCTTGAGGTCCTGCATTGTGGCTCATACTCGTAATCCCAGCAATTCCAGAGACTGATGCAAGTTTGAGGTCAGCAAGGGTAAAGTGCCTCCAGGTTCAATCACCAGTATGGGGAAAAAATACTGCTGGCTTGGATAGTGTAAAATATTTGACCAAGGTCAGATCAGTCTTTACGCATTCTAGAAATGCAGATACACAGGGGTGTGTAATAAATTCTAGCCTATGGCAGAAGCAGGAGAGAGACTGAGAGCACCCACTTAAAGCAAGAAGGGAATTGAGAATGGGGTGTGGGTCAAGAGACAGTTCCATAAATTAATTTCAGCAACAACAAACTTGAAGAGTAACACATTACACAAATGCAAGCCATGTGCCATCTGCTTCTTAAGCACATCTTTATACTAGCTCCTTCAGTCTTCACAACAATCCTATGAAACGCCAGCTATTAGCACCCCCAAGTTACCTATAAAGAAACAGAGATACAAAGAATTTCAGAGACTTGTCTGGATCGCAGAGATAACAAAGGGCAGAGCTGGGCTTCCACAGTTGCTCCAGAGCCCATACTCTTAACCACCTCCCCACCCCACATCTACAGACTAACAGGGAGAAGGTGGATGTCCTGAGGAGTGTGTGACTTCTAGACCTGCACTGGAATAGAATAGTCCAGTATGGCTAGGCTACTGAGCACAGGTAGCTATTTAGACATAAACTTGTTAAAGTTAAATAAAATGTAGTATTCATTTCCTCAATCCCAGTAACTACATTCCAAGAGCTCAAGAGCCATTGTGGCTAGCGGCAACAGTATTGGAGAGGGAACATTTACGTCACCGGGGAAGCTTTTGTCAGACAGCTCTAGCCTACAGATAATTACCCTTTCTCTCACAAATACATCTTTTCATATTTTTCTCTTACTGGGTCGTAATTAGAGAAAAAAGGGACACAGCTTTGGTAAAAGGCCATTAGCTTTTTGTATAGGTAGTTAAGAAGACGCAAGGGAATTTTAGCTGTCATGGACAGCAGGAGCATAGCACCTGCAAAAATTGGTCAGACGACAGGAGACAACTAAGTTATTGGCACTGTGGGGGTGACGTTTCCTCTCTGGAAGATGATTAAGCTTTCAATTTGAGTGTAATGTTAGTAGTCTACCAACATAATCAGACTAAGTGCCGTGTGTTCCCCTTAATGAGTGTGTAACACGAACTCTTTGAATCTCCTAAGGACACACTCTATGACCTGTGCTTTGCAGATGAGGAGGCCTGGGGCTAGAGAAGTGAAGTGACTTGCCCATGGGTCACAGGACTAGGAAGTGGCAGAGTCTGATTCCGTCCCAGCTGCCTAAGATCCCCATCTTTGCCCACTATCACCCCTCTGCATCACAGAGCTGTCTGTACACGTGGATATGCTTGTTGTCCATCTAAGGGCCTGGTTATTCAGTCTGAACCCTCAGAAGACAGAACGTGAGAAGATCAGGTGGCAAATGACCTGAAACACATGCCACGCTCTGTCCTCCCCACTGCCACGGGGACGGGGAAAGGAGCGGCTTGTAGATGGGGCACCAGGGAATTGAACAGGGATGACAGAGCCCCCAGCAGGGTGGGGCCCAGCGGGGTAGGGAGGTGGTGTCCCTCAGCCCAAAAAGCAATGCCACAATCTGCCTTGGCCTCTAGGAATGAGCAGGGCTGCACCACCCTGACTCAAACCTGTAGAACTCCCTGGGCCGCTAGCTGGTGGTCTGTGACAGTCGTGTTACCATCTACAGAAAAGTGTACAGCCATCCCCTTTCTCCTAATTCTTGCTGTTTCCACCTCTCCTACCCCTTTTCTTTTAAGATAGAAGGCATTCTATATAACCACTGTATAAACCTATTTTCCACCATCCATAGGGAAGTTTTCTGCTTCATCATTCACAGAAAAATTTTCATCCCAGCTTCTTTTGCTTCCTGCAGACTTCCCCGAGCACTTCTAAGGTCAGTTGATCCTTGCACATTAACTTTATAACAACCTCAACAAAGAGGAGAACGTGCTTGGTACAAAGAGATAGCCCAGTGTCCTTTACAGAGATGAACAGAAAGAACACTCCTAATTCCATGGAAGTTTGAATTGCAACACCCTGCTCTCAGCACAGAGAATTAGCATTGATTGATCTTGAAATAGACTCTTACCTGAAAGAAGTCTTTTTTAGCATGAGCCTGTTCTTAGAAAATTCTGTGAAGAAAATAATAAGGGAAATCAGAAACACTGGTATCTTGAAGAGCTGCCGTGTTTTTCCAAAATAGCAGAGCCTCCTGCATCACGAGCTGCTGCAGTCCTGCCTCCGGGTCCCGCTGCACCTGGTCCTGCCGTCCAGGTTATGGTAGCAAGGTCCCTAGCGGCCGTCCAGTGTGAATGTCACGTGCCATTCAGCTCTTGAGTTTTTCCTGATAAAAATCCTTGATTTTGAGAAAGTGCCATCTGAATTCTGTCCTTGCATGCAAGTCTTGGGAGCCAGTGTTCCACTTTAAAAAAAATTAGTATCATCTTCCAAAGCAAATGGGTTTCTGACATCTGCCTGCTGAGAGGCTGAGGCCGCATCACCCTCCCGTACCGTAACGGCATTTCAATCAGATCAAACATCCTGAGTGCTCATAACAGCTCCATCTAGGATGATAATTGCCATCAAGACCAAGTATTAGCTTGAAAGCATTTAATGAAAACTCTAGAATTGAAGCGCTGTCTCCAATTTTGTGTGACTTCATCCCAAAGAAGAGAATAGCTAAGGAATCGGGAAGAGCAAGAATGCAGGGTTGATTTTGCCCATTCTTTCGTGCTCCTGTGCGCGTGCTATGAAGTGTTCACAGCCCGGTCCCAGCCAGTAGAAAACATGCACAGATTGATTCTTTGTGGCAGCACGTGTGCCCTCAGGCCAGGAAAATACAGAACTGATGCTACACACTCTGGCTGTTTTCCTTTTCCTGTGGGCGAGGGCTCCGCTGAGTATATTCGACATCAAGTTCACATGCTGCCTTCCAAGGTACCTGTGGTGTTCCCCAGGTGCTGAGGAATTTGAAAAGAGTACTTTGTGAGGCGAGCCATTCCCTTGGAGAGCTGTAAGGGGGCTGTTTACAATCGCTCCGAGCAGCCTGTCTGTCAGCATGGGTGACCAAAGAAAGATACTGGGTTCGGTCCCAGGAAGGAGTGGTTTAAACAACAGAAACTTCTCTCTCACCACCCTGGGGGTTGGAAGTCTGCGGCGGCGAGGGCCGGATCCACGCCGTGCAGTGGTACCTTCTCACTTTGTCCCCTACGGCCAACAAGGAAAACAGGCCCCCTGGAGTTCCTCCTCAGCAGGACACTAGTGCCATGATGAGGCCCCTCCCTCGTGACCCCATCTAATCATCTCCCAAAAGCCCCATTGCAAACACCATCACACTGGAGGTAGGGCTTCAACGTGTGGATTTGGGGGTGAAGGACCCACTCGTTCCATAGCATAGCCCAAGCAGTGCCTTTGGGTAGGGCCTCTGTTCGGTCCTTTGACGGAGTCCCCTGGGAGCCTGCTCTGCAGGGCAGAGAGGAAAGAGTTTACAATGGAGCAACGTGGGCCTGGTCCCTGATCTCACAGAGCTCAGCCCTTAAAAAGAATGACCGAACTACTTAAATAGAAATGGTTATGTGAGCTATGAAAGAAACACATAACCAGGCCAGGCTCGCCTTCCCCAAGGAAAGGGCAGTGTCGCTGAGTGGGTCGGCCCGGTGGGAGCAGAGGGCTGTGGCCAGCCTCCGAGTGGAACAGAAACTGCTGGGGCATCTGAGGACCATTCCTTTGTCTCCTACCAACGTATACTCACACGTGCTGTCTAGAACATTCCCTGGGGATGCTTTTGACCTAGAAAAGCATTGTCTGCTGGTCTCCTCACCAGATAGCACAGGAGCGTGCATTTGTTCCCTGTGATCCAGGTTGGCTGGTGTCCAGGATGGGTGGGCTGGGCAGACTGAAAAAGCCAGGTCTGGGGCGGGCTCTGTATTTCACGTGGATACCACCCTCTCTAGCTTTATTACTGGGGACCATGTTTGTGATTCATAAAACTTTTTTTTAAGTGAAATAAATATGTCCTAGAGATAGAATGTTTTATCAGCAAGCCCAGGAAAGTGGAAATAAATGCAGTAAAATAAAATCGAAATCCATAAACGAATTCTGCTTCACATTAAGTGACTTGGTTTTGGCAGACAGCCGTTACTTAAAGGAAACTTTAAATCAGCTCTTTGTCCTGTCTTCTCTTTCTTTAGTTTTAGAAAACAAACTGTCTTCTCTAAAGACATATGCTTGCAATTTGCAATTTTGTTTCCTGCAAACTCTCTGGGATATGGTTAGCTACCGGAGTAACTTACTCATGGAAAGCCTATTTGATGGCATAGGTGTGTCTATTCTTTTTCACTACATATTCTCTCTCTCTCTCTCTCTCTCTCTCTCTCTCTCTCTCTCTCTCTCTCTCCCCCCCCTTCCTATTTTATGTCTTTTTTCTTTTTAATTAGTGCTCATGCTTTTGTCCTCAAAACATCTCATCACATTTCTTTCTTTTTTTTTTTTTTTTTTTTTTTTTTGCGGGTCTAGGGTTGGAACCCAAGAGGATTCAACCTCCAAGCTACACCTCCTGCCCTATTTTTTTATTTTTTATTTTGAAACCGGGTCTCACTGAGTTGCAGAGGGCCTCACTAAGTAGCTGAGACTGCCCGCGAACCGTGATCCTCCGGTCTCAGCCTCCCAAATGCTGGGATTACAAGCGTGCGCCACCACGCCCGGCTTCTCATCACATTTCTTAGCGCCTCGTGGGGTCCTCAGAAAAGGAATGACGGCTGAAGAAATAATGTGCTCTGGCACTTTCTCCTGAGCTCTCGAAGGCTGGGTCTCTGATTAGTCCTCCTCTGCAGGACCAGGTTCCTTCCTGCCCCCCCCCCCAGTGGCTTCTCCAGGAGCCCCTGAAAACCCAGGAGTAGGACTAGTTGTTCCTCATCTCTGAATTCTTGGCCCCTGGCTCACAGTGCAAGTTCAATAAATGTTTTCATGACTAACATTAAGACTCATGCTGTTATATGAAAAAGTCCATTCCTGCAAAACAACAATATTTCTGGTTGTAGTTCTCCCAAAGACACCGGGAGTGGCAGTGGCCTGAGGCGGGCAGCCCTGGCAGTGAGTGCTCTGAGTCGGTCCAGTGACTCCTTGGCCCTCAAAGCTCCCCACAGCCAAGCCCTCGCATTCTCTTCTTGGTCCTCTGCAGGTCTTCCTCTTCAGCTCCTCCCTGTGTCTGGCATCCAGGCAACATTCAGGCTCCTGAATGTTTTCATCAAAAGGAGGGTTCCCATCTTCCCACCCCTCAAGGTCCTGCTCTGGGCCTCCCGAGAGGGTAGGTAGCAAGCTAAGCAGAGACCATGAGTACCGGCTCCCCTGACTCCCTTCTCAATCCCAGACCTGACCTCCCTCAGACTCGCCTCTTTCCCTAACACCTGGTCGAGGTGAGGAAGCAAAGCCCTTCCCCTGCTTTACCTCTGCCTGGAGCTCTCGCCTCCCCCCAGTTCATCCTTCAAGGTGTCAGTCAAAAATGAGTGACTGGGGGGCAAGGTAGTCCACACGTGTAATCTCAGTACTTGGGAGGCTGAGACAGAAGGATCCCAGGTGCAAGGTCAACCTCAGCAATTTAGTGGGGCCCTCTACAACTTAGAGAAACCCTATTTCAAAACAAAAAATAAAAGCCAGGTGTGGTGGCGCACACTTGTAATCCCAGCGATTAGGAGGCTGAGACAGGAGGATCACACAGGTTGAAGCCAGCCTCAGCTACATAGTGAGGCTCCCAGCAACTAAGTGAGACCCTGTTTCCAAATAAAGTATAAAAAATAAGTCCGGGAGTACAGCCTGGAGGTAGAAAGGCCCCTGGGTTCCACCCATAGTGCCACAAAATAAATAAATAAAAAGGTCTGGGGGTGTAGCTCAGGAGTAGAATGTTCCTGAGTTCAATCTCCAGTACCAAAAAAATAAAAAGTAAACCACCGTTGCCCGCTGAGAGTTGCACTTTGCACAGTCTGACAGTGTACACGCTCTTTCCCTTCCGCACATTTCTTTATTCATATATGTGATTGTCCTCAGAGCTGGACTGTGGGCCCCTCCTTTGTCATTATTGTTTCCTTGATGCCGAGCACAGATCCAGACCTGGACTGTAGTTGATTCTTAATAAACATGCACGGAAGAGACGGGGAGGAAGGAAAGGCGTTGAGGGTGGGGGCGAGTGAGGGACAGGGAGGAAGGGGACAGCCTCTCTTTCCTTACTTCACCTTGGCTGACATGTAGATACATTTGAATGCAAAAGAAGGGCTGAGATTAAGAGAAGAGAGAATTCGTGCATGGGGGAGGCAGAAGACCATCTCTTCTGGTTTTACAAGACAGAAAGCGATAAGAACTCAGTGACACTACACTTACTCGCTTTGTTCCTGGCTGGACTGGAAATGGTGAGGAGTTTTCTCAAGCAGCTCCTAGTGTGTGTTAGACCAACTCAAGCCGGGGAACATAGAGTGCTCCCTGAGCCTTACAGGAGGGCGAGGTCAAAGGACCAAAGGCCGCGGGGCCTCTGCTGTGCTCTCTGCTGTGCGTGACCACTCTGTTTCTCTCACAGCAGGGCCTCGTGCAGCCAGCAGCATGCTGGGAGGATTCCCCTCCACGCAGTGATGACATTCACTAAGCCACAGTTTCCTTGAACCAGGAGGAAACCCGTGTGGTTTGGGGTTGGGGGTGTGGGTGCGCAAGCGCAGATTTTTTTCCCTGTTGCCCGGTGGCTTTAAATTGCAACCTCTCTTTTAATTTTCCATTATGCATCAAAGACATCCGTGCCAAGCTGGACAAATGTATTCCGTCTGGGAGGATGATCCCAGACAGCTATAAATTAGAGTTTGTGTACAGAGATTCCAAAAATGTGGCCTCGTGGTAGGGTGTCCCTGGGCCTGGGCACCTCCTCCACAGTCTGCGTGGTGGCTGCTGGCTCTAGCCTGGCGCCTCTGTCAATAGGGTTTGCTTCATATTTGAAAACTCTGTCTTTCCATCAGGTTGCCACAGAGACGAGGGTGGCAGGTTGACTGCAAGGCTTTTCTGGCCAGACTGTGTCAGGCAGCCCGGTGCTTCTAGGGATGGTGCTTGGCCGAGGGTAGCACCCTCTTTCCTACACAGCACCTCTTGCCTACATAGGACGCCGGCTTTTCCCCAAGTTAAAGCACAGCCCAAGCCCACTTCCCTCACTTTTTCCCCATCAAAAAACTTACCACATAACACTAGAAAAATTTCTTCTCTAAGGTTAAAAGACTAATAAATACATGCACAAAACAAAATATAGTAAGAAGAAAAGAAGTCACCTATAATCTCACCTTCAAAGATAAGATATGGTTAATTTTTAATGTATTTTTATTTATTTCTTTTTTGCAGTACTGAAGATAAAACCCAAGGACATTCTACCTCTGAGCTACACCCCTAGCTCTATTTTTTATTCTTTTTTTTTTTTTTTAAACAGGGTCTCACTGAGTTGCAGAGGGCCTCACTAAGTAGCTGAGGCTCTCTGCGAACTGCGATCCTCCTGTCTCAGCCTCCCGAAGGCTGGGATTACAAGCGTGCGCCACCATGCCTGGCAATGGTTAATGTTTTAGCATGACTTCTTTCAATACATTTTCATGCTGTGCTACACCCCTTTTTTGGTAGTGGGGAGGTGAAGGAAGGGGCATTCTACCTCCGGGCTACACCCCCAGCCTAATGTATTTATTTGTTTGTTTATTTAGAAACACTCTCACTAAGTTGCTGATGGTGGGCTTAAATCTCCAATCCTCCTGCATGCTCCCCTTTTTGAAAGAGCAGAAGTCTTTCAAAGGCTGGCTGGGCCAGTTCCATAGCTGCCCTTCACATTATCCAATTAGCGCTCTCCTCCAAGGGCTGGAAACTCTTAGCTGTTTCCCCGGGAGAGTCCAGCTGGTAAAACTCTCTCATGGACTCCTCTCTGCAGCCTAGCACGTTTCTGAGGAAGCCGGCCACAGAGGCATTGGCCTGGAGGCAGCCGGTGAAGGGAATAAAGCCCTGGTGTCAATCCAGCCAGGTCGTACCAGGTCTTTAGTAAGCACCCCACAGTAAGGAAGGGGCCCACAGGAAGCGGCGTCTGGTGTGTCCCTGGCTTTGGCTTCTCCTTATCAGGGCTCTGCCTCTCTGATTTTCCTCACATTGCCAGCATGTGTGTGCTCTTCTGTTGGTGCAGGGCAGACTCCAAATTGCTTGTCTGGTGATAGGCTGGGGTGGCCTGACGGAGACTGATGGGTTGGCAGAGGCAGGGGACTATTTTTACATCTCTGCTTATTTTCCCATGGTGCCTGGTGCCCAGAAGGAGCTGTAAATATCTGTTGGCTGATTGATACGTGAGTGATACTGAGCATGATGTCTGTGGAGCGAGCTGGCTGGCCCGTGGCAGTGACAGTCCTGCCATGGCAGAAGGGACTTCCAGCACCAATGCAGAGCTCACAATAGCCTCCAGAGCGGAGTGGAGGGAGCGGTGATGACTCTAGCAGCTGCCGGCCTACCCAGCCATGGCCTCCCGGCAGCCGGGCGGCACACAGACCACGCTTCTTCAGAAAATTATTTTTTCCTTTCTTACTTTCCATGGAAACTCAAAATAGCAACTAAAAAAAAAAAAAAAAAAAAAGCCAGCTCCCTCCTTGCCTGAGAAACCATCCGAGGCAGGGGCAGGCAGGGGCAGGCAGGGGCAGGCAGCAACCACCTCAAGGGGTGGGGGCTGCAGGAGCCGCAGGGGCGGCTAGGAGGAGACTGCCCACCAGAGGTGTGGGTGGATCAGATGGGTACTGTGTCTTCTAGTTTAGGAAAGCGGTTCCCCCAGGTCTTGGAGTTGGTCTTGTTCTCGGTAGCCTGGCACCTCTCACTGTGTGCTGGGGAGCAGGGCCACTATGCCACAGGGGCGGACACCTGGGTGCAGAACTGTCAGAAATGTTCTCGAGCCGCCCAGCCACGTCTCAAGTGCCACATAACCACAGGGCAGCCCCACAGCATGGACGGTCCTGTGCTGGTTAGTTAGGAAAGCCTAGTTCTGCGGTCACGTCAGGGCCCTGAGAGGCTGCCTGCACACACTTTCACCTCTCTGAGCCTTTGTGTCCTCCCCTAGAAAACATGAAGGGTACGCTGGGTAATGTCGAAAGGGTGACCCCTCCAGCCTCTAACTCCACGCCTGTGGGCTGCGTGCCCACTCTCCCCTTCCCCTATAACACAGTGTTGCTTGCTTTCCCTGCAGCTGGCTGGGTCAGCCGTCATTGCTTTTGGACTATGGTTTCGGTTCGGAGGCACCATAAAGGATTTGTCATCGGAGGACAAGTCCCCAGAGTATTTCTACGTGGGTGAGTGACATCAACTTCCCTAAGCATTAGTGTACAAAGGGCTGCCTGGAGGCTTAGAGCAGCCTGGGCTTGGTGGGAGGGGGAGGCACAGAAGGGCAGGAAAGAGGCCATAGGGCCAGTGCCTGGGCCCCTGGGCCCTCCGCCCAGACTTCAGGGAGGCAGGTGGAGAAGACCTTGCTGCACCCCTCTCTCCTATGGCCCATTCCCACTCCAAAATCAAGAAGAGCCTGTGTCCAAGACTGACCTGCTGTACTAAAGAAGTTCCAAGGAAATGTAACTAAAATTCACTTCAAAAAATTAGAAGCTGGGCACCGTGGTCCATGCTTATAGCCCCAGTACTTGGGCAGCTGACAGAAGGATCTCAGTTTGCGGCCAGCTTCAATAACTTAGTGAGACCCTGTTTCCAAATAAAAAGGGCTGGGGTGAAGCTCAGAAGTAGAGTACCTTGGGTTTGATCCCCAGTACAAGAAAAAGAAAAAGAATTAGAAAGCTCTCCTTTCCTCCCAGGAAAGTGGGAGTACCAGAGGCTGTCCTTCACTAGCCTATCTCTGTCTTTCAGGAGTTTATGGGGTGACTCAGGACCCTGCAGAGTCAGGACTGTACTTCTGATCTTGTATTTTAAATTGTATGGAAAGAATAATAACTCAAAGTGAAAAGACATCTCAAGATTTGGAGGTGTGCATCTCAGTCCCTCCGTGACAGCGACTGTGGAGAATGCGGGGCTGGCCTGGAAGAGTGCTGGCAGGAAGGGCAATAGCTCTGCCTCCTGCCCCCAGTGGGAAGGGGGTGAGAGCCTGGGGTAGGGCGCGGCCTCCAGTGGAGGGGTTGGGCATTAGTAGGGGCATAGTAGGGGCTGGACATTGAGGCCTTGTGTTTAGTTCCCTCTGATTCTCTCCAGCCCACTCCTGTGGCCACTTCTCACTCCCCAGCTAAGTGCCTCTGGACTCTAGATTTCAAAAGCCCAGGAACATTGTCATTGCAGGCCATAGGGTAAGTTCCGTTGTTCTGGCCACCTCAGTGCCCTGGGGAGGGGGCTTACACATGTCAGTGGCTCCAGATCCCAAGAAGAGTAGAATCTCTATCCTAGAAAGAGTCTAGGCCCCACTCAGAGCCATGAATACTGTCGTGAGAAGCCATGGCACAGCTGGGTCACCTCCTTCTCCAAAGGCATTTCCTGCACAGCACCTCCAGGAAGAAGAGCCATAACACTTAGGAAAGTAGCAGAAGACCTACCAAAGATGGATAATAAGTACATTCCACCTTTCATTAAATCATCCATGGGGGTTATTTAAAGCACCCAATTATTTTAGGTTAAATTAAAAAAAGAAAAAATGCTGTTAACTTAATTGTAAGGTAGCGTAAAAGATGAGTCCTAATTTTACAATTTTTAAAATGTCAAAAAAAAAAAAACACTCAAACTTGATAAAATGTGGCCAACGAGGTCTAGAGGTGGAGAATTTCCAGAGTTAGATCAGAGCTCAGCAACGTTGTCAGAGACCTGGATTCTTACCCTCTTTTCACCCTGCCACCCTCAGCATGGCCTCCGAGGTCTCCCTGTGCTTTAAAGATACTTGCAATGGCTCCAGGCGTGGTGTCCTCATAGAGCAATATCCATAGGAGAAAAGGGGAGCTTTACTTCATATGGCCCTTTTTGGGAATGAATAAAATCATTCCCAGGAGTCTCCTGAAAACCATATTTTCCCTGGCAGCTCCTTGGCCAGACTGAATAGTATATTCATGCCTAAACTAACCATCGCCAAGAAGAGAATTACTAGGACTGGTTCTCTGATTAATTGATATTCATGTCTGAGCCTGGAGCAGGGCCCAGTCCCCTGGAGGGCTTCTGACACTTGGACAAGGTTGGGATTTTGTGGCAAGGAATCTGCTGAAGACTTTCCTCTGAAATGCTCTTTTCTGTTCATATGATTTCCAAGGGGCACACGCCCTCACATCCCAGCTAGCGCGCATACACAAGCATAGCACATTCTTCCTTGAGGGATGCCTGGCCCTGCAAACTTCTCAGAAGCATCTTGTTGCAGAGCAGGTCAGAGCACCTCCAGGAATTGGTGAGCCCACCCCCAGGTATCCCAGGAGAAGGAGAGGGCAGGGTAGAGAAGGAGTGCACCTTCTCTCATACTACTGGCATTCCAGGAGCTGTCCAACATGTGACATTCCCAGTCTCCAACTCAGTTTTAACAAAATCCTCACTTAATCCCATGTCAATGGGATTTTGCCTCTCTAGCTGTATGGAGAGGAAATCTTCAATAAAAATCAGACAGCAATGACAAGCATATGGCAGATACTACAGTAGAGGCCCAGGCATAACTACTGAATTAAGGAGAGAGAGGTCCCAGGCTGGGGCTGTAGGAAGGCCTCAAGGCCTACTATGCTTAAATGGTCTTTAAAGAACATGGAGGTTTGGAGTAGAATGAGTTAGGAATATCTGAATTTTTCCTTAGCCAATAGAGAGTAGGCCCCTACTATCTTTTCCCTTGGCTATAAAATTGTTTAGGAGATTCTTTGGGGGGGCCTTCTTAACCCAGCTCTTCTAGCCGTTTACAGTGGATACTCAGGGTGAACCTTCTTTGCTGCCCCTACTTTGAGGTCAGTAGTTATATGAAGTCAGTACCAACAAATAGTGGAAATGTTCTGCTTCTGAAATTCAGGCACATTGGAGTCCAAGGTGTTCAGTCTGTCTACACTTTCATGCTATTGGGTTTGCTCCAGAGCCTTATTCGTCTCATCTTCCTTAGTATAATTCTTGGTCTTTACAGCAAAATCCACATGTGTGCCCTCAGGTCAGAGGGAAGGAGTCCACCCTTAGAACAAACACATGGAAAGACACCAGCCAGTTCAGACACATTCACAGACTCCTTCAAGTCGTCTGGCAATTATGAAATGCCTAAAATGCCTCCGCCCCACCCCCACCCACACACACTGACAAGTTTGCAGGTGAAGGATTTAAAGCTCTAAAATGTAATTTTTCAGCCGGGCGTGGTGGCGCACACTTGTAATCCCCGCGCTTGGGAGGCGGAGACAGGAGGATCGCGCAGGTTCGAAGCCAGCCGCGCTGGCGTAAGAGACCCTGTTTCAAAAATATAAAATAGGTCTGGGAGTGTAGCCCGGAGGAAGAAGGGCTTCCAGGAACCCCAGTACCACCAAAAAAGATAAATAAAAATAAATAAAATGTAATTTTTCTGAGACTGAACTATATCTTTTTTTAGGAATAGTAAGGAAAAGAAAACATTTTAAAAAGACTATAAAGGCCAGGCGTGGTGGCGCATGCTTGTAATCCCCACGCTTGGGAGGCAGAGACAGGAGGATCGCGCAGGTTCGAAGCCAGCCGCGCTGGTTTAAGAGACCCTGTTTCCAAATAAAAAAGTATAAAAATAGGTCTGGGACTGTAGCCCAGAAGTAGAAGGGTTTCCAGGAACTCCTGTACCACCAAAAAAAAAAAAAAGACTACAAAGACCTGGGTTATGTGAAAAACACCTAGAGGAGCCATATCCATCTCAATGATAATAAACACCTATTTATTTTAAAAATCACCATGGTTACTTAATTTTTTTGATTTCACTAAATATTTAGGTTTACATAAACATAGTTATATATTCAAGTAGGGGTACCTTTCCACATTTTTTATATATTTCTCCATTAGAGAAAAATATAACCTATTGATATAATCAAATGTAGCTAGGCATAGTGGTGCACGCTTGTAATCCCAGCATTTGGGAGGTGGAAACCAGAAAATCACAGTTCATGGATAGCCTCAGCTACTCAGTGAGGCCCTTTGCAACTCAGTGAGATCCTGTTTCAAAATAAAGAATAAAAAAATAGGGCTGGGGGTATAGCTCTGAGGTAGAATGCCCCTGGGTTTCATCTCCAGTATTGTATAATTGTATATATTGTTATATTATATATAATACTATATATAATAATTATAACAATATAATAATATATATTATATATTGCATATATATGTATATAACCCCACCAGCCAACATTATAGTCCCAGGCTCTGGAGTCACACAAAAAGAATGCTGCAGTTGCCCCCACATAACTTGCAATACATTTGAAAAGAGTAAAAGAGTCACAGACTTGGACAACTTCAATTACAATAAAAACTAGCATGCATCTAGGTGCCATCTCAGTAGCCTTTGCAGTAGGTGCTTCAGAGAAGCTTATATTTTAAAAGACTGGAGAGGAGGAATGGGGGCTTCAAGGGCTGAGGGTGGAGACTGCAGAAGGCAGGTCTACGGGCCAGTGAGCAGCATGCCCGGGAGAGCAGACACTCTGAGTGGCATGAGCAGAGGGGCATAGTGGGACTACTTACTCAGAGAGAGAGGGACAAGTATAAAGAGCCTTTAATGTCACAGTAATTTGGTAAGCAGAAACATCATGAGTGATTGGGATAGTCAGGCCCGAGGAAATTAAGGGCATAACCCCAAGTGATTAAAGTAAGAATTATAAAGAAAGAGACAGAAAGACAAGAAACAGTATTAATCACCATTAAGCCTAACTAGTCAAACTCAAGAACAGAAGGAATCAAAATGGCAAAAGAAGTCAGTGGTGGCCAGCCAAGGCCAGCAGTATCATTCGTGATTTTCAGGTGAAAGCCTGAATTTCACAAAGTACCACCTTTGCAGTAGGGCGAGGGGCCCTGGCTGGAACTAGGGATGGAACCCAGTCCTGGAGCCTTGTCTCTGCTGCTCCAGAATCAAACTTCTGGTGGCCATTTCACAGGTCCAGATTTGGGTTCAACATAAGAAAATATATTTTTGTGTGTGGTACTGGGGTTCCTGGAAGCCCTTCTACCTCCGGGCTACACTCCCAGATCTATTTTTACATTTTTATTTGGAAACAGGGTCTCCTAAGCCAGCTCACATGACTGACTTCGAACCTGCGCGATCCTCCTGTCTCTGCCTCCCAAGCGCGGGGATTACAAGCGTGCGCCACCATGCCCGGCTAGAAAATATTTTTAATGATTTGATAACTCAAAAATGTTGAACTAACTGCACAGATGAAAGTATTAACCACTAATTTAATAAAAAAAAATTAGAATCAGGAGATGCCTGTGTTGGGTAGGAGGATGAACTAGCTCTTCATGAATATTCCTGATTCTCTTTTTTAATATAAACCAAAGGATTTCTCATCCTGCCTGAGATATAGGGAGTGAGTTATCACATCCTATCTTTGACTTATCTGTTAGGACTCTTGAGCGTTGTGACATAGGAATGGAAGAGGTTTATCTATCTAAATAGAGAAAAAGAAGTGGATCCTTGCCTTGGCAAGCAAAACAAGTCAAAAGGCAGAGTCTAGATCATTTTTGCTTGTCCTTGGTGGCTGGGGACATGGAGGCAGGTTAACCCACTCTGAGTTCTTCCAAAGCTTCATCTCCCCTCGAATAGCTGATGGGGAGAATGCTCCTGGTCAGTGCTCAAAAGTCAGGGAAGGTGTGTTGTCACAGAAACAGTGCTAAGCAGAATAATGAAACCAAGGGCCAGAGGTTTAAGCAGCGGGGGCCAGCAGTGGGCCTTGGTCTCCTCCTTCCCTGGTGGGGTTCAGCTCAGCACCCAGGTCTGCTGACCCTCAGGCGGGACCTTGCTCCTGCCCCTTGCAGCTCCCTGGAAAGTGTCAACAAGAGCCCCTTGCGACATCAGGAACCTTTTCTGCACTTCAAATATGTCTTACAAATAGGAAGAGCAATATGCATATTTGTACAAATTTATTTTTTTCTCAATTAATAATTTTCTGAAAAAAAAGATACCTGCTCTCTAGCAATAAAGCAAGAAGAAAAATATGCTAGGATACCACTTATGCCATCTCATAGCATACAGTGCAAGGTAACAGAACTTTAAAAAAACAGAGCCAATTCTTGGAAAATCTCACAGGCATGTTCACCAATCTATTTTCTTTTCAGAATAGGTTCCAGAACAATCAGTTCATTAAACTCTTATTACCACTCTGTTAAAGAGTGTCCTAAACAGGCTTGGCACAGTCACATGGTTTTTAAAGAAATGAGGCTTTAGCTGGACTCAGTGGCATGCATCTAGAGTCTCAGCCTTTTGGGAGACTGAGGCAGGAAGGTCACAAATTCAAGGCTGGATTAGGTAATTTTGCAAGACCCCTTCTCAGGGAAGACAATAAGATAAAATAATAAAATAAAGCCCTCTGAGCCTCGAGTCCTGTCTCTGCGGGACCCTGGGGAAGCTGCATTGCCTGGCTCCTGCTTTGATAGAGGAGCTGTCCCGCCCTGTGGGGTGCTTTTCTTCCTGGCATGCTTGGTGATGGAGTTTCCCTTCCTATGGTAAAGATCCAGACATGACTTCCAAGCCTGGGGGAGTGGTAGATTCTAGGCCAAACCTGGAGGATCCAGCTGCGGGAAATGAGGACAAGAGCGAGTGGTCAGACTGGCTGCCTCCTACAGCGCCCTCTCAGGGCCCTCTGGGTCCAGGCCGCGGTCTGGAGGCCAATTCAGGGCATTTGTGTCCCTCAGTTGCTAAGGTGGGGGAGTGCGAGCCTGGTGAGAATAGAACTGGCAACAGCAGACTTGAGTTAATGGAGTTTCCAAGGGCTTCTCCACTCTGGTCTCTGCTGGTGAACTCCGAGAGAAGCCCCACATCTTCCAAATTCCAGCAACCCACCTGTCCAACTCCCTCTTGTGGCCCGTCTCCAGCCTGCCCTTTGGACAGGCAGACACCTTAGGGTCCTCTTCCTAGGGGAGCAAAGTGGGGTGAGAGCCCCTCAGCCCCGGAGGCTGGGGAGACTGTGCTGGAGCATATGAAGTCATGTCTGTGCGCAGAGGATATGAGCAGGTTTCTCCATGGAGGGGTTGCCCACACAAACAGGAGCCTCTTGGCTCTCCTGGGTCACAGGCTGGCTGCAGCTGCCTCTCCCGGGCAAATCCAGAGTCCTGGAGCCTGGTTTCGATTGTGGCTGGAGGTTATGTGTAAGGAAAGTGTTCCAGTGCCGAACATTATGGGGCTGGCTTGCCTTTTTTAAAACGCTGACTCATTCTGATAATATTATTTAACTTTTTGGTTTTCATTTGTACCTGACAGCCTGGGTAGCTGGGGAGCAGAGAAGTATTGTAGCCTATAGTGTTAAGACAATTTCTCCAAAGCACTTTTACAAGTAGGTGGAGTAGGTGATCATCTTCCTACTGAAGAATAAAAGGATTTACCTACAAGAGAGGTTGACAGTCCTAGACATGGTGCTCCAGACCTGTACTTTCAGAGTAAAACCCAGGCATCATCAATTCTATTTTTTAATTTGAGGCAAGATCTTGCTAAATCACCCAGGCTGGCCTCAAGCTCACCTTCCTCATCCCTCAGTCTCCCAAGTTGCTGGGATTATAAGGCATATGTCACTATGCCCGGCATAAGAATCATCAAGTCTAGACACCTCAAGAACTTCTGTCAGGAAAAACCCCTCTTCCATTTCTAAATGAGCAGATGTCTAGCTAAGAGAATCACTGTTCTGAGTTCCCACTGAAAGCGTACCATGAGTATTATGGACATGTGCTTTGGTCCCATTCTGGCTTAACCCCTCACTTTGCAGAGTGAGTGCTGAATTCTCTGTGTCTCAGACTCCTCTTCTGTGAAATGTGCACGTGCTTACGTGTACTACCCATTGCGGAATGAGCCCGCAGTAAATTCTGGCGCTATTACCGTGTTTCAGGCTGGTTAAAGAAAGGCTGTCTGTCAGGCATGATCACATAGGAGAATATAAGACGGAGAAAAAAAGGAGAAACTAGTTCCCAACATGGAGCTCCTCAGCTGGCAGGTTCTTGAGGTGACATCTGTCAAGTGCATGGTACACACACTTCCCAGAGCAGCCGGAGCCACCAGGAGGCTGTGTTTACTTCCCAATAGTATCAAGCAACTCCATGCCTGAGACATGTTAAGCACCTAAAAGAGTACTCAGTAGCATAGCTACTGCTGCTGCTGCTGCTGCTGCTACTTAGGGAGGTCAAGTCCTCCCTTCCCCATTAAGAGTCCCACTCTCTATATTTATGTACAGTTAGTCCTCCAAAATGGTGTGTTCAAAATCCATGGTTTTTGCATCCATGGATCTAACCAACCACAAATCAAACATATGTAAAAAAAAAAAAAAAAAACTCTACTGAATGTGTACAGATATTTTCCTTGCCATTATTTCCTAAACAATATAGCATAACAACTACTTACATTATGTTAGGTATTATAAGTAGCCTAGAGGTGATTTAAAGTAGAGGAGAATGTGTGTAGGTTATGTGCAAGTACGATACCATTTTATTTATTATTTATTATTTATTTATTTATTTAACTTTGCGGGTCTGGGGATGGAACCCAGGGGCATTCTACCTCCGAGCTACACCCCCTGCCCTATTTTTTTTTTTTATTCTTTATTTTGAAACCGGATCTCACTGAGTTGCAGAGGGCCTCACTAAGTAGCTGAGGCTGTCCTTGAACCTTGATCCTCCGGTCTCTGCCTCTCGAATGCTGGGATGAAAAGCGTGTGCCACCACGCCACCATTTTATACAAGAAACTCGAGCATGACTTTGATATCTGAAGGGGATCCTGGATACTTGAAGGACAGTTGTAATTATGTGCATTCAGGAGAAGTTGGGAGAGTTTTTATGCAGGAACATAAAAAAAGAATTTTTAGATAAAAGATGGTCATTAGCAGGTTATATGAAACCATCTGCTGCAAAAAGCCACTGAAGTTGATGACCTTGCCAATATCCAGGTCCTAACAGGTGGAGCCATTTTAAAATGACTTTATACCAATGAGCCTTTAAGAAGATCTTTTGTGTCTTTTTTAACTGAAATTATGCTACTTACTTTGAAAGAAGTATCTGAAATCTCAGAAAGAGGAGATGGAATTGTCAGGGAAGAAGGTACAGGGGGAGCTCTTGCCCCTAGGACGTCACTAGAGGCCACCGGCATCGCAAAGTCACGCTATGAATGATAAAAGTGCAGTTTCAAAGTGTCTTCTCCTTTTAAATCAAGGGAAATAGGGCTTGGAGTGCATGAGGGATTCAGGAAATAGGTCACAAATGCTGCTGTGGGAGGGAGAGGGCCCTATAGAAGCCATCTTGGAATGGACAGGTGACCGAAAATTAACTATCCACCAGCAGCTAGCTTTCAAGGGGAGGGCCACGTAGAGGATAGGTATCACAGAAAGTCAGAGGTGGCCTGATGATGTACAGAAGACTACAACCCAATTTTGGACAAGATTCAGCAGACCCAAAGAACTTTTCCACTTACAGAGTTCCCTCTGATTTCCCTCCAGCTCCCCAAGCAATGCTCATTTGGAATGGAGGAATCAGTGGAGCACTCCTCCATGAACAGAGGCTTGCTGGGAAGACACCTCCTGGGGGGAACCGCTAGGGCAGTTAGGTTGGTTTTGCCATGAGCTCCGGGATCCTGAGAACCTCAGCATGGAATATTTGGTCAAGTCAGCACATGTTCCTGAAAAGCTATTTGTTTCAGAAAAGCAAGGACCTCATCCAGAGAGACGGAGCGTCGGCCCAGTGGGGAGCAGCTCAGTCCTCCGCAGACCAGGCTGTCCACTGTGCACCACCCTGCAGGGGCGCCCTTCTTCCCTACATCCCAGACCTTCTCGGGGTGTGGAGCTTCGATCCCCATCTGCCTGACCTTGGAGAGCCCAGCTCAGTGGTGGCTTCATGGACTATGTTTTTGCTGAGAGGGGTTCCCAGCATGTATCTCTCTGTAAGACAATCAACGAGGCAGCCAGTCCAGAAATTCCTATTTGATTTACTCTCCTTGTCCACCCGACCTACAGACACTGAGAATTCTGCCTTGTAGACCATATCATGTGGCAAGGTAGCAGTAGCAATGGGGAGGCAATGGACATATCAAGCAAGAAATCGGTCTATTAGGATGGCTCACCTGTGAGACATTCCAGGCAGGCACCACACACACATGGCGGTGCTGCCGCTGACCCTTATTCAGTCCGTTTCTGTGAGGAGTGCAGGATGGGAATGAGGATCATGCTCTCTGATCCCATTTGTAAAACAAATGTTTGTCTTACCTAACCAGGTTGTTTTATTTTTTTATTTTAATTTATTTTATTTTAGTGGCACAGGGGGTGGAACCCAGAGGCTTTCTACCTCTGGGCTATACTCCCAGACCTATTTTATATTTTATTAGAAACAGGGTCTCACTAAGTTGCTGAGAGCCTCACTCAGTAGCTGAGGCTGGCTTCGAACCCGTGCGATCCTCCTGTCTCAGCCTCCCAAGCGCGGGGATTACAAGCATGCGCCACCACGCCCGGCTTAACCAGGTTGTTTTAAAGAATCAATGAGATGATGATGTGGAGGAGTTTTAAAAAATAAAGACATCAAAAACAATAGGTTATTTAGACAGCGAGGCCCATAAGACTATTATTTTTAATATGCTATTATTTCTCTTGTTACCACATCCATTACCCATAAAATTATCCATTTAAATAAAAGGAAGTTATCCCTGTAGAGGAAGTGGCAGAGCTGGAACAGCAAGAAGTAGGGCCCTCCCCCAGGCGGCAGAGCCCCGGGACAGCACGCTCTGAGAAGGACCCTGTTTCACTGGGCTGCCCCGGGGCGTACAGGAAGCCAGGCAGCCACGCCTGCGCCTGCGGCTCCAAGTCCTAGAACAGACGGGCCTGCCCACAAACCACTTTCAGCAGCCCGGAGGAGCCTCAGGAAGCACCTGGATGCCAGGCCCAGGGTTTCCCCACAGAGGCGCGACACCACCCCAACTCCGGTGAAGGGGAGTGGTTTCCAGGTGACTCATCAGAGTAAAATGCAGAAAAGCAAACAGAGACCATTAGCACTCCTCCAAGAAAGTCAACTGCGGTCTGCATTGTGTGCTGCTCTATCTCAGCATCAGAAGGAAATCTGGGACGGCTGGGGTGGGAGTTCACTCCCAGCACACCAGAGCGTGTCTGCCCTTGGCTTTCTCCATTAGAACAAATGTTCAGGGCTTGCCTGAGGTAGGAAGTGAAGTCGCCACCCTCCAAAGGCGGCTGCTTTGCTGGAGTGGAGGATTGGGTCACCGTGAGGAGCTCTGAGGAACACCAGCTCTGTGACCTTGGCCAAATTGCTTAAACTTTTGGGGCCCAGCGCCCTTGTCTAAAGCATGGGGGTAGCAACAGTATCTGCTTCATGGGGCTGTTATGAAGGTGACAAAAAATATACTCTCAGTGCTCAGATCAGTGAAAATGAGTCCTTCGTATGTGGAGCTAATGCTGTATTAGTCACACGGGTGATGTACATTATGTTATCTCCTGTCCTTGTTGGATATTTTCTTGTAGCAAAGCTTCCTGTGTGTCCAATGTCTATGGTGTTGCCTTCTGAAAGAGAAAATTCACACAAAACCAGTGTCTTATTATCATGCCTTCTGCTTCTGGCCTTAACCACAAGCCCCCTCTGTCCCACCCACCTACAGCTTCCCCGCCACACCTGGGCAGGTGCTTCCCTCCCAACACTTGGCTCAGGTCTCTTGTAGATGGAGAAAGTCATGAAGTCCAGAGTGCCAGAGGCCCAGGGGCTCAGGAGAAAGGCCTGGGTTTGTACCCAGCTCTGGCACCAGCTCCTGACCAGCCCTGGACACAGTGTCCTGGCTCTCATGGGCATGGTGTCCTGGCCAGGGAGATGGGCCAGCATGGCTTCCACCACTGGCTGACTGCGTGCCTTTGAGCTGGTTCCTTTGCCTCCTCAAGCTCGGCTTCCCTCTGTGTGAACCGGGGATACTGGCAGCGCCCACCTCAGAGGCTCACTGCACAGGTTTAGTGAACCACTAACTAAAGTGTGCTCAGCAAGCTTCAGCGTGTGGTGCCCATCACAGCACTTACAACCAAACGCCCTGTGGCGCCAGAATCTCCAGCCCAGCTACCGGGAGGCAGTTCTGCTGGCTCAGGCCCTCAGGGGAGGGAGAGCCAGGCACTTCACTCTGATGGTCTCCCCTGCCCTTCTGTCCGCAGGGCTCTATGTGTTGGTCGGAGCCGGCGCCCTGATGATGGCTGTGGGGTTCTTTGGGTGCTGCGGAGCCATGCGGGAGTCGCAGTGTGTGCTCGGATCAGTAAGTGGGGACCCGGGGGTGGGGGTGGGGGGTAGAGGACCTGGTCTGAAGGGAGTCAGGAGGCCTGGCCTGCAGCTGGATTCAAAGAGGCTAAGTAAATTGAAAAGATATTAAATTAATGAACTTAGTATTCTCTCTCCTTTACAGTTTTTTACCTGCCTACTGGTGATATTTGCTGCTGAAGTAACCACTGGAGTATTTGCTTTTATAGGCAAGGGTGTAGTAAGTAAAAGTTACATTTCTTTTTATGATGGTTAAAGTGTGCTCTTCACGGCATAAGATACGAGAATATCAATACCCATGATATTGTTAAGAAATTAGATAGCCCCCAACGTAGTATCAGCAGAGCTTTTTAACCTAGAAGCAGTACACAAAACTGAGCATATGTGTGTATGAGCATGGGTAACTGTGCAAGCTTATACTTGTACACATTTTTCTAGGGAGATAGTTCATAGCTTCCATTTGATTTACAAACTAGTCTATGATTTTTTAAAAGAATCTCTAGTTTAAGATTATCCCTAATTCAAAATGAGGCAAGGGTATAAACGAGAAAGAGTGGTAGAGAAAAAAGACACATGGTCAAACTGTCCATTGTCACATTGTCATTTATCTTTAAGGCTGGGCCCATACAAGGCCACTGCATCCTCCAGGAGTAAAGCCTGACCTGCTGTGTGCTGCTGATGCCAGCTTAGATTTAGTGCCCAAATCTAGGTGTCGAGAATAGGTCATCAGGCAGCCTCGCAGAAGAAGTAGCCTTTTAGAAGAAAAAACACACTGTGAGATGAAGAGGGATAAAAAGAAAAGAAAGAAGAAAGGTACCCTATATGTGCTATATTTCAGATTTACTGATAACTCATATACCTTCAATACTGTGTTTATGACTATACTATGTTTCTTTTAGACTAAAATATGACAAACATATAAAATATTATTTCCCATGGAATTTTTCTAAAGTACCCGGTTATAGCCATAGTTTGGTTTAAACTCAACTCCATGCAGAAGTAGATCTAGATCTTAAGACTTTTGAGATTTTAGTGGATTTGGGGTTACACACTTTTATACATTTTCTACACTGTTTTAGAGAATAAAGTATTCCTTGGTGATGAGCATCTGCTAAACCATGTTATGAAAAAACTGAGTCATTTTAACCATGGCGTGCCATGACTGCAATAGGTCCTCACCCTGCCGTGTATCAGAATCTCCTGGGTGGGTCCCAGGAATCTGGGATCCAGTTGATGCTGGAGTGCTATCAGGTTTGGAAACCTCCACTCTAAGAAGTCTTTGTAGTCTATGGAAACTGTTCTTGGATAGTCTATCCTTCCATCCTCAAAAGCATCTTAAAAACTCTAGAATCTACATTTTGTTCCATATGTGCAAAATCATCTTAAAATAAACATATGGAAAGGCATCCTTTTTAGGGGTATGGAAGAAGGGGATTTTCTTAATGAAAAAAGAACATTTGAAACTTCCCACTCCGTGATCTCGGTTTTCGTGGTATTCTTTCAGGCTATTCGACATGTACAGACCATGTATGAAGAGGCTTATAGTGACTACCTGAAAGACAGGGGGAAGGGAAATGGGACTCTCATCACCTTCCACTCGGCAGTGAGTAACTTTGCTTCTTCTTTGACATCACATATTGTAAAGATCACGTATGAGCAGGTTATCTCTAATCACCTGGATCAAAAATAAATCTAAGAGAGGCAGGCAGCAGCCTATTTTTGCCCTTATGAGAGCCACGGTTTGCATTCTATAAAGAACCCTAGAAGACAAAAAGAGAGTCAGACTGTGTGCCCACAGAGACAAAGAAGTGTAACAAAAACACAGAGAAACAACCCAAATAAATGTCAAGTTCTCTCAAAGGGCAGCATTGTGCTGTAACAGAAGTAAACATTGGCTTTTGAGCCAGGAAAGCTCATTTCAGCTGCAGCTCTGCTACGAAACAGCTCTATGACCTGGAGCAAGTTACTTGGCCTCCCCAGTACCCACTTGTAAAATGGAGAGTCACAGGAGATGGCTGTACTCCCTCTGGAACCCTCTGTGGGACCGCTCTATTAGTGGAGTTCCCAGAACTACATAGTTAATCAAGGGAGGCTTGTCAAGGACATGGGCCAAGCCAGAGTTGTTCTGATTTTTAAACACTGATGTGAAAACGTAGCTATGAACTCGTGAGCCAAGTATTGGATGCCTTTGATTACGGAACCAGCCCTATGGCAGGTCACCTGTTTGCCAGCCAGTCTTCAAGTCTGGCCTTTCAGCCCCTGGGGTTTACTGTGGCCACTTCTCTCCCTCCAAGACAGCCCCCAGCCCTCCCCAAAGTTCATTAAACTTGATCCCCCTCATCGGGTTATAAGATTCCCCTTCTGAAAGAAGGAGTCCAAAGGCCTAGCTCCTCTCTAAAGGCAGCAGCGTCCACACAGACGCTGTCAATTAGCTTTTTGCCTTGAGTCACCTCCTATCATAAAACAGACAGCTGTAGGGAAGTCATTTTCTTGGTGTGCTAGCATAACTATGTGATTCTTCATTCTCTTTCCAGAAATAGCAGATTGAGTTGTAGAGATGAGAGCTGCTTTGCTGCCTTGGCATTGCCAATTCTTAGCAGCCATGCCCGGACTCATAGAGGCTGCTGCTTCTCTCTCCCTTTCATGTCCTAAAGTGCTTTTTTTTTTTTCCTCTTCAGTTTCAGTGCTGTGGAAAAGAAAGCTCTGAACAGGTGCAACCCACATGCCCAAAGGAGCTTCTAGGCCACAAGGTGAGCTTCTACCAGCCCCCATCCCACCCTGTAGTGTGAGGTGGAGCCAGGCAGGCTCACGTCCTACTTCGAGGGATTCTAGGAGATTCTCTTCCCGTGGGTTCTGGACCTCACTTTATTTAATGTAGAACAATGTTGGCACAGTCTCCTAATACCCTGGGCAATGATGGCAGATTGACTTGTCAGTTATGAGGCCACATACTGGGTCAGAGGAGTTTGCCCCAAGAATGTTGCCCCACACTTCTCCAAGGTAGTCATAGCATGGATAAATGCATTGTTTATTAAGTATTATGCCAGGTATTGTGCCACTCTAAGATGAAAAAGACATGATTCTTGCCTCCGTGGCCGGTGTGAGAAGTCTGTATAGGACACCAAGGACACAGAGCAGGGTTAGGAACGCTTCACATAGAAGGGGATCCTTGGGCTTAGTTTTGACAAAAGCAGGTCATTCCAACCCCAGAAAGCAAGAGGAGCCAGAGGCATGGTGGTGAGGAACTCCAGGACCACAGGAGAACAGGGAGCCCAGAGGGATCAGCAAGAGATATTCTGAGAGAGGTGGGCAAAGGCACAAATTCATACTTGGAGGTTTGAAGAAGCCATCACTTTTAGCAGAACATGAAACTGAATCAGTTTTGCATTGTGCAGAGAGTACTCGGGTAGCTGTGTTGAGGGTAGTATAGAAAGTTGGAAACTAATGAAGGGAGACTACTCCAGTGGCACCTGTGGTCATACTGAAAGAGAAGATGAGGGGTCAAAGCAAGTCACAAACAGTAGGGAAGGAGAAGAAGTGAGATATTCCAGAGATGTTCAGGAGTCAGCAGGATTGGGCTGAGTTAAGGCTACAGTACCACCACCTGGGCCCCAAGCTTCCTGATGTGTCAGGAAGAATTTCAAAGGATGATTAGGAGTTCAGTAAGCAAGAAAACCAAAGAGAATGGGTATTCCAGGCAGAGGAGGTAGGATAAAGGCGTGGCGACAGGAGAAGGTAGTTGGGTTCTGTTAAGTGCAAGCACGGAGGAGAGGCTGAAAGCCCCAGGTGTCTTCCTGGGGCAGATAAGTTCCTCCTAGCCTTCATGATGCAGCTCAGTAGAATCTGGGGTAGGACTTGTATTTGGTCAAGTTGGCTCTGGGAGCAATGTGGAGGACTGGTGGAAAATGAGTAGCCTAGACCTGACAAGACCAGATGGGAAACCTTCTCTTTATCAGCCAAGAGATGTTATCTGGGACAAGCTGGACTGAGCAACAGCACTTAAGAGGAGAAGGTAAAATCTGTAAGACTAATGGCCAGTGAGACATCAGAGAAGAGGGGAAAGCTCCCGGGTTTGTGGCTCTTCCACCTGTATAGTTGATCAACACGTTTATTGTGTTGACAAATAGAGGAGAAGGAACCAATTATGGGGAAAAATGAAACCAGTGTTTAATATGGTGACTTTTGAGGTGCCAGAGGAACTTCCAAGTGGAAATATCCAACTGGCAGTTGGAAAATCTAGTTTGTGATTCTGGAGAGAGGTTGGGGTATCTGACATATAGAATCTTAAAGTTATAGGTAACGAGCCGGGCATGGTGGCGCACACTTGTGATCCCAGCATTCAGGAGGCTGAGACCGGAGGTTCGCGGTTCACGGACAGCCTCAGCTACTTAGTGAGGTCCTCTGCAACTCAGTGAGACCCGGTTTCAAAATAAAGAATATTAAAAAAAAAAATAGGGCAGGGGGTGTAGCTTGGAAGTCGAATCCCCCTGGGTTCCATCCCCAGACCCGCAAAAAAAAAAAAAAAAAAAAAGTTATAGGTAATGCAGTTGATCCATGAGATTTGGTAGAAATGAAGAAGGATAGAACCCTAGGGAACAAGAACACTTAAAGCTGGACAGAAAAGAAGTGGTCAAAGAAGGAAACAGGGAGGGGTGGCCAGATACAAGTGAGAAGATGCCCGGGAGGAGCTGGGGTCGGCACCAGGGTCAGGTGCTGCCATCGTGGTCAGTTCAGCACGATTGGCTACCACCTCATGCCGGCACTGTGGATACAAGATGCGTAAGGAAGGCTCCATACTAACAAGGAGAAGTGAGCACAGAGATGGGCACAGTGCAGCAGTGCAGGTACGCACAGGCTTGTGATTTGTTGAATTTTTGTGGTGTTATAAAAGCAGCGGGGAGGGCACTGAGGAGAAGCCGGAAGTTGGGGGACCCGGCAAAGGCTGACTAGATGTAATGATGTCTGAGCCAACACTTCAAGACTGAGAAGTGTTTATGTAATTAAAGAAGGGAAGGAGGTTTCTTTGCCTGCCTGCAAAGGAAATAGTGTAAACCATGGCACAGAGGCAGAAAATGTAATGGTTTTTTGAGAACTAAAAGCCCAAGAAGGTCCACTAAGGTAACTATGGAAAAGCCAACAAGATTTGGCATTTAAGGTAAACAGTGACTTGGTTGGTATGAGGACAGAGGCCAGGCTGCAGGAAATGAAACAGGAAGAGAAGGTGTGCTTGCAAGTAGTTTGGCTTTGGGCTAAGGATATGAGAAAAGTGGTCATAAAAGATAAAATCCAAATTACCATTCAACACATTAAAAGCACAGGCAGTTAAAAGTAATCTTGAAAATTAATAGCAAATTTAAATGAAGAGTTGCCATTGTTTAGCCTGTGAAATTGACCAAGTTTCCCACCCTCTTTAATAGCAACATACAGTTTGGACAACAATTATGCAAAAAAATTTATTTTTTGGTGCTAAGAATTGAACCCAGGGAGTTAAACTCCCAGCCCTATTTTATTTTTTTATTTTGAAACACAGTCTAAATTCCAGAAGGCCTTACCAAGTTGTTGAGTCTAGCTATGAACCTGTGATCCTCCTATCTTAACTTCCCAAGTACTGGGATTACAAGCGTGTGTGCCACCACACCCAGTTGAAAAGAACATTTTTAGAAAAATTGGTACAATAGTCTTAAAGGACAGTACAATTATGTAAGACTAGAGTGTTAAGTATGTTCATGCCCTTTGATTCAGAAATTCCACTTCTCAGAATTTATTCTAAGAAAAAGGAATGAGAAATGTGAACAAAAAATTTTGTGTGGTAGTATTCAGTACAGTGTTATTTGTAAGAACAAAATATTGGATTGTTCCTTAATATATGACAGTACGGAATTATTATGTACATGCAATTATGTAACAAGTATGTACATAAGTAAATTATGATATACTTTCATATGATAAAATGTCTTACAGCAAATAATAATCAGGGTTTCAAGGAATTTTTAGTGAAATAAGACATTTTTGAATTTTTAGCATTAAGTTAGAAAAACCAAACAGTTAAATGCAAAGAATTAACTATGTATGGGGGTGTGTTTGTATATGTAAGAATCACCAACAATGTTACTTATTATTTTGGTGGGAGTACAGATGTTTTTTATTTTCATTTTTTTAACATCCATTTTCCAGATCTCAATAACCTTTGTAACTAAGTAAAGCCCATACATGTCTCATTAGTTTGTTTTTCTCAAGAAGATGCTAACTATGAAGGAAGGGAGGGACCATTGGCAGCTAGAGGAGGGCCTTGTTTTTAGATTGAAAAACTTGAGCATGGTGTTAGGTGGTGAGTGGAAATGTCATTGGCGGGGGAGAGGCTGATTGATTGTACAGGAGAGAAGGAGACACAGGCTCCCTGAAGAGAAGAGAGGGAAGGAGCCCCAGAGGCATAGGAGGGGTGAACTTTCAGCAGAGCAGGGCACCTCCTCGGTGCTGGTGAGAGGAAAAGAAGTCAGGGCGGCGCTGCCGTGTCCCCTTTCCGTGTTTGCTATATGCGACTGTCCTGGCGCTGAAAGAAGGAAGCATCAAAGAGTGTAGTGAAGGGGAGGGAGGGTGGAAGAAGTGCCTAGGTTGACTCCCATTTTCTACAGGATGTGAGAGAACCACTGTCTACACTGGTGTCTCTAGGCTTTTATCAGAATGTGTTATAATATTTTGTGAATCTGTGCCTTTCTCTAAGCTGAGATTCCTGAGAGCAGAAGAAATCATTTCTTATTATCTCCGCATCCACCAACCCAGTGCCTGATGCAGAGTAGATAATCAGAAAATGCTTGTTGACTCAGTAAAGCATGAAAGGAAACATAAGGACATGGGGAGGGCTCCGGTACCTTGCGTGGTTATCAGGGGAAGCTGACCAGTGACAAGTGAAAGAACCTGAGGAGCTCAAGGCTGCAGCTGAGCTGAGATCAGACCTCTACTTCAGAGGACTCCACAGAGAAGCTTGTGGAGCCAGTAAAACTAGTAATGAGTAGGACCATCTATTCTGCTCCCTGTCCAATTTTCCCTTGTCCATGACGGTCCTGTGGACCCACGCTGCTCCACAGGTCTCTTAGGGGTTCAGGATAGGGACCAATAGCCCAGCCCAGCTGCCACAGGAGAGAATCGTCCTCTTAACTCCCAAGATCTGGCCTTCCTGTGTCAGGACTTTACTGTACTTAATTTAAACCTACACAGACTTGTTAGTCTCTTAGTAAGCAATGCCGATCTCGCAACATAAATTGGATCACATACATAGAAACTGTAAATGGCAATATGAAGACAAAGGATTGTTATTTTAGGAATATTAATTTATTTCTTCTTTGCTGAAAGTAAGAGCCCTCAAATTTTAAAATGCCTCAGATAGATCCTAGAGAAATAGCTTCCTCTGGCCATTTGTCAGGCCACTGAAGCAGCCTCTGGCCTACATAGCAAAAGCCACCAAAAGGAGAGGATTGCATTTCCCCAAACTCCATTTTCGCTTTCAGGTTGCTGGGATGATGTTACCCAGGAGGACTGGTTTGTTTATACATGAGCAAAGGCTGACATAGATTAACTCTCACAGAATGGTCTGTGGAGAAGGAAAGGACTGGGTCAGCAGGATGATTCACACATACACTCAGTTTGTATTCCTTTTCTTCCCCAAACAGAATTGCATTGATGAAATTGAGACCATAATCAGTGTAAAGCTCCAGCTCATCGGAATTGTCGGGATTGGAATCGCAGGCCTCACGGTGAGGAAGATTCGGAACTTACCCTTTTTTGCCCTCTAAGAAGCCTTGAGCTGCTTTGCATCTGATTTCTCTTCAAGTGTGAGATGGCAGTACCAAAAGAGAGAATTCTCACTAGGTTTGGTGGTGCACTCCTGTAATCCAGTACCTGGGAGGCTGACACAGGAAGGTCACAGGTTCAAGGCCAGCCTCAGCAATTTAGAGGCCCTCAGTAACTCAGTGAGACCCTGTTTCAGAATAAAATAGGGCTGCGAGGGTAGTTCAGAGATAGAATGTCCCTGTCAGTGCTCAGCATTCACACTTGTGTAAGTGCACACACACAGACAATTCTCATTAAAGACAAAGATATTTGTGTACACTACATATTTTAAGAACAAAGCTAATTAAATATATCAATATGTAGCCCTTTAAAATATGGTACTGCTGGGCGTGGTGGCGCACACTTGTAATCCCTGCGCTTGGGAGGCTGAAACAGGAGGATCACACAGGTTCAAAGCCAGCCTCAGCTACTGAGTGAGGCTCTCAGCTACTTAGTGAGACCCTGTTTCCAAATAAAATATAAAATGGATCTGGGAGTATAGCCTGGAGGTAGAAAGCCTCTGGGTTCCACTCCCAGTACCACCAAAAAATAAAATAAAATAAAATAAAATAAAATAAAATAAAATAAAATATGGTACAAACCTCAGTGCTGACCTAATTCTGACCTTGAGTTTATCATTGCAATAATTTCTCACTTTAAGGCCACCAATATTAACCTAGGTACATGACTTTCAATTCAAGATAACACAATACCCAGCTAATCTCTCTCACCTGCTATTTGAAGCGGCAGCATAGTATAGAAATCTATAATAAGCCAAGCACTGACATCATATAACCTGGATTCAGCTCCTGGTCTCACTACTTACAAACCTTGGGATTGCAGGAAAACTTTATAGTTTCTCGATGCTTTAATTTCCTTATCTGTAAAATGGATTTTTTTGTGTGATACTGGGAATTGAATCTGGGGCCTCACGCATGCTTAGCAAGCACTCTACCACTGAGCTACATCCCTAGCCCTTTTTATTTTTTTTATTTTGAGATGAAGTCTCCCTAAGTTGCTCAGCCTGGCCTTAAACTTGCAATCTTCCTATCTCAGTTTCCAAAGTAGCTGGGATTACAGATATGTGCCAAAGTGTCTGACTAAAAATGAGGATTTTTGTTTGTTTGTTTGTTTTTCTTTTGGTGGTACTGGGGTTCTTGGAAGCCCTTTTACCTCCGGGCTACACTCCCAGACCTATTTTATATTTTTTTATTTGGAAACAGGGTCTCTTAAGCCCTGTCTCCGCCTCCAAAGCGTGGGGATTACAAGCGTGCGCCACCACGCCCGGCCAAAATGAGGATTTTTAACATACCAAATTCACAAGATTGTTGTGACAATTAAATGGGACATTAAATGTAAAGTATCATTACAAATTATTGAATATAAAGTGTCTGGAACATGTAGCACTCACTAAATGCAGCTCTCTACATAATTTGAGTGTTTCAAACCCAGAATCAAGGCAAAGCATATGAGAAAGCATAATGCTTCTGGGTGCCCACAGCACCTCTGAAGTACAAAGGAAGATGTACAGGAAGAACTGGCAGCCACAGACAGAATGGCTAGAGTGGCAAGAGACACTTGCACTGGCGGGCTATCAGGCCCGTACAATTGAGAGTTTTGTGTGCCCTTCTGAGAGGTTGGGCTTCATTCTTAAGAAGAGAGGAAGCCGGGCATGGTGGCACATGCTTATAATCTCAGTAGTTGGGAGGCTGAGACAGGAGGGTTGCAAGTTCACAGCCAACCTCAGCTACTTAGGCCCTCCACAACTCAGTGAGACCTTGTTTCAAAATAAAGAATAAAACATAGGGCTGGTAAAAACATAAATTAAAACATAGCTCAGAGGTAGAATGCCCTTGGGCATTCCCAGTACCACAAAAAAGAAGAAGAAGGAGAAGGAGAAGGAGGAGAGAGCCTTTAAGGGTTAAAACAGCCTGTGGCACACCATGGGGAATGGGTTGGAAAAGCAAGATTGGAGTTGGGAAGGCCAGTAGGAGACGATTTCCACTGTCCAGAGGCGGGTGGTAATAACTAGATAGCACTTCCTCACTAGCCCTCTGCGTCAAAGGGTTCATGGCCCTCTCTAAAAGGCAGGGCTGTGAGAATGGTAAGGAGATCCACGAGTCCGTAGTTTCCAGGAATACACAGCACTTTCCCCTGTCTCTGCTCACACAGCACAGAGGGGTGGGGCAGTGATTGAAAATACTATGGTGAGAACCTCCAAATCCAGGGACATCTCCCAGGCCCTCTCACCTATCCTGATTGCAGGCTGGTTGCACTTCTACAGCTCCTCAAGGACAATCCTAAGAAGTTTGCAAACATTCTCATAATGGAGGTATCAAACAGACTCTCCTAATAATTCTCTGACTTCAGCAAACAAGCAGCCTGGAAGAAGTCACGACTGACTCATGACTGCAGCAGTCTCTTCAGAGATTGAAGAAGTCTCTTTCTAAGGGGTTCCCTTCAAAACACAACCAGAATGAGATAAGGGTTGAATCCAACCTCGCAACCATGGTGTTAGTCAGCTTTCCTATACTAGGACAGAATACTTGGGATGAACAACTAAAAAAGAGGAAAGGTTTTTAATTCATGGTTTCAGAGGTCTTGGTCCATGGTCCCCGGGGCTGAGGTGAGGCAGAGCAGCTTGTGGAGAACAAGGCTTCCCACTTCATGGCGCCCAGGAAGCAAAGATTGAAAAGAAGGGCTAAGGCCCCAATACCCTCTTCAAGGGCACACCCCAGGGCCGTACTTGCCTCCCCTAGGCCAGACTTCCTCAAGGTTCCGCCACTTCCCAATATGCCATCAGCTGGGGACCACCTTGAACACACTAACCCTGGGGGACATTTAAGAGCAAACTGGAACATGGTAAAGAGGGAGTGGCCTTGTTCAGCTGTCCTGAACCAGCTCCTGTAGACTTCCTTCTCCAGTTCTTTTCTGAGATTGACTTTACAGCACAATCAGTTAATCAAATGTCCATTAGGTGTCTCCCCCACCACACACTGGGACTGGGTTCTGTCAGCCAGGAGTGTAGAATCCCGTTGCCGGCTATGCCCTTCCTACAGTCTGCTGTTTGAAGGCCAGAATGTCTGATTTGGCCTGTTGCATTTAGCATTTGCAGTCTGGTTTAAGATGAGATTGAGGGGAGAATCAGAAAATTATGGTGCTAGTTTTTAAAAACAAACATTGACAGTTGTTTATAAAAAGGTACCTACAGACAGGGCTCCACAAACTCTGCAAAATCTGGGAAATGACTGAAACCAACACAGATTTGTCAGCATTTTTTTCTTTAAACCAGGAAAGTGGATGTTGATTTGGCCCAAGTTTTTGGCTTCTCTTTGGAAAACTATCCAAGAGAGCAGGCTTGTAATCTCAATACTGAGAAAGGAGGATCACAGGTTCACCACAAAATAAGAAGGAAGGAAGGAAGGAAGGAAGCTATCCAAGAGGTAGAAGTTGTAAATGTCCTAGTTCAAGTACCTTAGTTTATGCTTTGATAAAACTATTAACTACCGAAGCACTTAGAAATGGACAGACATGAAGAGAGGCCCTACTTTTTGTGGGCCTGGGGATGGAACCCAGGGGCACTCTACCTCTGAGCTACACACCCAGCCCGATTTTTTATTCTTTATTTTGAAGCAAGGTCTCACTGAGTAGCTGAGGCTGTCCAAGAACCACGATCCGCTGGTCTCAGCCTCCCAAATGCTGTGATTACAAGTGTGTGCCACCACGCCTGGCGAGATACCCCATTTTTTAGTATGTGGTCACTACCGTAAGAATCTAAAGCTTTTTTGACAATACAAAACTAATTGGACCATAAGTATATTTAAACAAAAATAATGAATATGCAAAAGGCATCTAGGAAATGTACAATAAAACCAGTAATGTACCAATCTTTAACAACTATTGAGAACTGTTCTACAAGCCAGAAACAGAGCCAATATAGTTAGTTCGTTAGTTCGTTAGTTACTGGTGTGTGCTACCAGGCCCAGCGAAAGGAAGGAGCAGCTTCTTTTTATTCTTTTTTTCTTCTTCTTCTTTTCTTTGTTGGTGGTACTGGGGATTAAAACCAGGAACACTCTGCCATTGATCTGTAATACTCAACTCTTTTTATTTATTTTGAGACAGAATCTTGTTAAGTTACCCAGGCTGGCCTCAAATCTGTAATCCTCCTCCCTCAGCCTCGCGAGTGACTGAGATTACATACAGGTGTGCACCGCTGTGCCAGGAAATCCTTTTTCTTTTTTTTTTTTTTTTTTTTGGTGGTACTGGGGTTCCTGGAAGCCCTTCTACCTCCGGGCTACACTCCCAGACCTACTTTTACATTTTTGTTTGGAAGCAGGGTCTCCTAAGCCAGCGCGCGCGGCTGGCTTCGAACCTGTGCGATCCTCCTGTCTCTGCCTCCCAAGCGCGGGGATTACAAGCGTGCGCCACCACGCCTGGCAAGGAAATCCTTTTTCTTAAAACAGAGCCTTGGCCGGGCATGGTGGCGCACGCTTGTAATCCCCGCGCTTGGGAGGCAGAGACAGGAGGATCGCGCAGGTTCGAAGCCAGCCGCGTGCGCTAGCTTAGAGGACCCTGTTTTCAAATAAAAATGTAAAACTAGGTCTGGGAGTGTAGCCCGGAGGTAGAAGGGCTTTCAGGAACCCCAGTACCACAAAAAAAAAAAAAAAAAAACAGAGCCTTGCTATTTGTTAACAATAATACCATAGCAACACGTTTTAAGCAGGGTTAATAGGGAAGTCTTTACCTAGTAGCCATTCTTAAGGAACGTATAAAAACACTACTTATAACCAGCATTTTGTACTTATTAACTTGACTTAGACACCTAGGCAGGTGTGCCGACCTTTCTGTCCAATGGGAGCCACTGGAGAGCCGCTAATGAGCTGTCCTTTGTCCTTCTGTTTCAGATCTTTGGCATGATATTCAGCATGGTCCTCTGCTGTGCGATACGAAACTCGCGAGATGTAATTTGAAGCTACTTCATTATGAAAACTGCAGTCTAGAGCTTTCATGCTAAATGTCCCGAGAGCTGTCTGTCAGCTCATTTTTAATATTCAGAGGACATTAGGATCTAAAAGAATTTGCTGACATTTGTATATTTGCACATGTGTGTGTGACTGGCTGAGAACAGATTCTCCCCTTGAGTGAGTGCCCGTGTATATTGACTGAGCACATATTCCCATGTGATCTGTGTGTTTCTGGTACATGCATTACGGTAGTGGGGTCTGTTTGATGGGAATTCCTAGTTCTTGTTATATAAGAGAAACAACTTACTTAGCTACCAGAAAAAGATCAAAAAGGCTTTGAGAAACTTTTAAAAAAAAAAAACCTGTCTATTCAGGAAATATGATAATGGACTAGTTTCTTAGACCTAAGCCACAAAAAGTAGCTGCATACAGAGAATTCAGGGATTTCTAGTTAATTGAAGCAATAAGCTACAGCATGGAGAAATCATGGTGCAGTGTTAAAATAGACTGTGTCTGAGTCTAAGGGTATCCTGGGATTTTTTTTTATATACATGCTTTCCCCAGAATACAGTAAACCACAGTTTTAGAACTAAACACATCTGTAAAACTAAATATAGCATGGAAAATCTAATTTGAATAAGTCATGCTTTCCTAGTATTTAAAAAAATTTTAAAAAACCTCCTTCTGGAAAGAGTAGTCACACAGACAATCATGTGCCCTATAAAAGTGAGTGTTTTTAAAACTAAAAAAAAAAAAACCTTTTAACTATTTAAGGAAATATTTTTGTTCTTATACAAAGACATGTAAGTATCGCTTTATCCGTCTCCTTTCCTCACTCTGCTCTGGCCTGCTGCAACCCTCACATCCTCAAAAGGGCTTCTATCTCAAAATTCTAACGTGTTTCTCCAAATGTAAGGACAGAAAGACTAAAGCAAGAAGTCCAGCAGTTGCAAACTGTGGGGAAGAGAATGTTTACTGGCACTGTATCTTTGAAATACCTCATAACTTGAGTTTACATATTTTCCCAGTTTTTTGTATTTTTTAATTTATCCACCTAGAGAATTCTTCATAGATTGAGAACTATCGTTTGCACCGCTTAAAATAAATAAAAACAAATTGTTGCATAATTCAGGTATTTTCTTCTGAGCATCCTTGGCCAAACTAAAATAAGCAAAATAACCCATCTTGTGTACCCACAATAGAGACATGTTAAGGAAACAAAGCTACACATACACACTACAAATATATTCTTTCTATGCAAGTCCCCTATAAAAATAAAATGTTCAGGTTTTTTTTTCTTAATTTTTTAAAATTTTAAGTAGGTAAAACCAAATTTAGGACCTAAGTTGGGTCCCAATAATACTTATGCTTATAAACGTCAAGTAATATTTGTCAGTAATTTCTAACAGTTTCTTACATTTTAGGTTTTAAAATTACATTTTAAAAGGCCACACAAAAGTGAAAGTGTGGGGGACTCTGGAAATCCCCGGTGAGCTTCTATACATGTAAGAACACAAGACTTCAGATGTTCACTAGAGAAACTGTCATGTTCCCAAGAAACTTTGACAAAACATTTAGCTGAAAACGCATAACTGCTTGTAATCATCTCTCTGCCATTGAGTACCAACATTTCTCTTTCAGCCATACTTGCCACTGCAACCAACTATGGAGGAAACTTTTCTAGAAAAAAGTCAGATTGGACGAAGCTAAAAACTTAAACATGGCTCCATTACTGCATTTAAAGCTAAAGGAAGTATTTCAAGAGAATCACTTCATGGAATAGACATTTGTTCCCCAATAGTTCACAAATGTAACCTTTTAAGCAAAGAGCAGTCTCTTTCTCTTAGAAACTTTAGTTCATCCACCTGCCTAAAAAGAGGAAACAGGCCCAAATATATACTCAGGTTCCTCCAGCTCAGAATTATCTTAGATTCTACAAAAGTGAGTTTCATTCCATATCTAAATTAACAACCTTAAAGAAGACTACAGTACTTAAAAGTGGAAGAGTAGAAATAAATTTTTTAATATTTTTAAATTTTTTAAAATAGGAGACTAGAGATCTGTTTTATATATGACTAGTGTGCCTCTTTAGGGGGGTTAAGGTTTCCAAATTATGTGCCATAAGTAAAATTAGAGATTTCCACCACTGAGAGAGGGTAGATTTGAGGGGTTTATATGCATTCGCATGTACACACACAGTTTCATGTATGTGTGTGTATGTACATGTGTATACATATATACATATATATCTGTGTGTAGATATATAGAGCTATATATATAGTTATATAATCCCTATATATCTTGAATCTATATCTTGAGTACATATCTTTTGAGTATATATATATATATATATACATATATAATTTGGATATATGTACGTATGTATGTGTGCATATATATATGCATGTATTTATAAATTTTCAGTTATTTCTGTTTACCTGAACTAATTTGAGATCAAACACAACCATTTTCTTAAATCTTTGGTGCCAAGGCACTAAACTAAAACTTCTTAATGATAAAATATTTTATTTCAAATTAAATTTTCTATGTACTGGAATTGCTTGTTTGATTTATCTTGAAATCCAGGTATATTGTTCTATATACCTTCACACAATTTATCTAAATGTCTGACTACCCATCAACCCAAACAATACAGTAGAATATGAAACATACTGGTGATCTTTCTATGATAACATTAGGAGCTGGACTTAAATACCCCAAGGACTTTCACTGCATATGGTTGTAGTTCAACTAATACTATTTCACCAAAATTGTACCTCTTTTATCCAGAACAACTTCTCTGTTATATTTGGCTCAGTCTGCAAAACTGCACAGTGACCAGTGTCGGATGTGATCCTCCACGCAGTTGAGGGCAGCGGTTGCTCTCTTTTCTCTTTCTCTGTGGACCCTGCAGATAGGTGTGGCTGGGTGAGAGCGAGGCTGTGGGAACACGGCCCTGGTCGGGATAGCAGTTCTGAAGAGCCACCTCCTGTCAGAGGTAAAGGTGGTCTCCATGACCCTGAGGAACCACCGGGCCTTCAGTAGGTACACCACACCCCAGGTCCCCTGGTTTACACCCCCTCCACAACCATTTTGACCACCAGCTCCTCAAAGTCAACGATCCCATTTCCCTGCCACCAGTGGGAAAGCACTGATGGCCCCTTGGAGCTAGGTTATTGGCGCTATTTTAATTTGAGTTCATCAAGATCAAATTTGTGTTAATGTATAAAAAAGGATAAAAGTTGTTTACTTTCTTCCCACATGATTCTTCATTTTTACTATAAAATATACCTTTAAGTTATGATATATAGGTATCCTTTTAATACAGAATCTTACACGTTTTTTATATTCTTACTATAACAGCAAAGACTAAATGCATGCCAGGAACCCTTTGTTCTTCTGGCTTTCTCCTAGAAACAGGAAAAACGTGAGAATAAATACAGTATGTTCTCTAGGCCACAGAAACATAATCTACGCTAATTTCATAAAGTGCTTAGCTAATGTGCTAAAAACCCTCCACAGTTTTGGTATTTGGGGATTTTTTTTTAGGGGGAAGGGATCCCCCTGTATAATTTTAAATCATATTAAATAGAAATTTAAATCAAAATAAATAACCAATATAAAATGCTTTGTTTACCTGGCAATTAGTGAATATTGGCTATTATTATAATTTTTTATGGTACTAGGGATTGAACCCAGTGGTATTCTACCTCTGAGCTACACCCCTGCCTTATTTTATTTTTTATTTTGAAACAATATCTCACTAAGTTGAAGCGTACCTCACTAAATTGCTGAGGCTGGCCACCAACCTGCAATCCTCTTGTCTCAGCCTCCCAAGTACTGGGATTACAAGTATGTACCATCATTCCCATCTGATTATTATTACAATTATTAAATTTAAACTCTAATAAGGAGAGTTTTATTAGTTGTAAATCAAAGAGTTTTCTAAAAATCATGCAAAACCCAAGATACTACTGTATGACACCAATTATCAAAAGTATCAAGAAAACCCTGAAACACAGTGTGAAAGCATTCAAGGAGGGCATGTCATGAGCTAATGTTTTAGGGGCCTTACTATTATTTATTTGTGTGGTACCAGGGATGGAACCCAGGGTCATTGTACCTTCAAGCTACACCCCAACCCTATTTTTTAGTCTTTTTATTTTTGAGATGGGGTCTCACTGAGTTGTGAAGAGCCTCGATAAGTAGCTGAGGTTGTCAGCAAACCACGATCCTCCTGTCTTCTTCTCCCTAATGCTGGGATTACAAGCATGCACCACCACACCCAACCTTAAGGGGCCCTATTAAACTGCACTTTAAGAAGTCTTTTCTTAGTCCTGAGTTAATAGGGAAATTTTTAACAGTGAATTTCAAAATCAAACTTGAATCATTCAGCTTCAATGTAAGAAATGATTGGATGCCAAGGACTAGAGCCATAGGATTTTTAACTACAAACGTTACCAAAAGGTAAACAGACTTAATAGAAATCAGATGTGAAAGAAGGGAGGAGCCTAGAAATAATTCCAAGGGTTCTGACTTGGCAACTAGAAAATAGTACTGCACAGGAGTAAAGTGGATTGTACTGGCGATGTAAGAAATGAGTCCTGGATATCCAAGAGAAAATATAAACAGGCATTGGATACATGGCCCTGAAGCTCTGCACTAAACCTGTGTTTCAGGAATCTTCCACATAAAAGTGATAGTGCCCACATTTGAACAAGATGAACACATGTCATGATTAAATCCCCAGTGAAAAAAATAAGTTTAAAAAATAATAAGAAATAACAATTCTTTAGTCTCTACCCACTTTTAAATCTTGGGCTAGAGAGTCTCTCTCAGCTGTCTGTCTGTGTTCCTTCTATAGCAGCCACCTAACATATAAATGAAGTCCTAACTAGTTAAGCAGTGGGGAAAGATTCCATTAGTGTCTTGAAAAGCAGCTGTGCTCACCACTATACCAACACCACCCTATGGTTTCTTCTAGTGTGAAGCCATCTTCAGATTACCAAAATGGTTCCTTAGAGCATCCAAGGATGAATTAGTATAAACCCAAGTTTTTATATGATCTACATTTAACAGTGTCCAAATGGACAACAAGATACATACAATTATTATAGCTCTAGCCCTTCTTTCACAAAGTTTAGAATTTTCACCCCTACAGCATCAAGCAAAATCACCAAGAACAAGACAGTCCAGACCTACCTACATTACTATTGCTAGCTAGAGACCGTAGCATAGACTTTGAATCATTTTTGGAGAAGGGTAGAAAAAAAGGCATGAAAAAATGACAGAAGGCTGATTCCATCCTCACTATGATTAATTATAAATGCCATAGCTGTATTACATTATAAATGCATATGTGTGAACTCTACTGGACCTTTTGGGGAAAAGAGAGGTCAGTAAAGATTAAGACTAAAAGGTTTCCATTGTATTGGACCATTAGCTAGTCATGGGTGCCCTTATTAGAACGGTTTTAAGGGAGGATAGCAGTAAAAGCCGAATTACAGTAGATCAAAAAGAAGAGAATAAGGATTGCAGTAGTAGACGGTTAATACACACACACACACACACACACACACAGGAATAAAATCTCAAAAGAGTGAGGGAACAAATGACTAGCAGGTTACACATAATCAAGAGTTATCTGCTCATATTTTCATTTCCTTTTATTTCTTAAGATGGGAAGAAAACAACAGATGCTTCATACTGAGGAAAAGTTATCTAGAAAGAAGTAGGTAAATATGCAAGATGAAGCATCAAGGTCCTAGAGGAGATGGAAGATGGGATCAGGAGCATCTGAAACTAGTGGGAAAGAAGCTGAATGATTCAAGACTACTCAGGTGCAGTGTCAGAAACCCAACTCTAGTTGAAGAAAAGGAAACTGGAGTTTTTTTGTTTTTGTTTTTGTTTTTTTGTGGTACTGGTGATGGAATCCAGGGGCACTGTACCTCTGAGCTACATCCTCAGCCCTAGTTTTTAGTCTTTTTTTAATTTTTAAAATTTTTTATGGGTGTGGAGATGGAACCCAGGGGCATTCAACCTCTGAGCTATACCCCCAGCCCTATTTTTTATTCTTTATTTTGAAACAGGGTCTCACTAAGTTGCAGAGAGTCTCACTAAGTAGCTGAGGCTGTCTGTGAACCAGTCTCCACCTCCCATATGCTGGGATTACAAGCATGCACCAGCTTGCAAGGCAAAGTGAAGGTTTCTTTTCTTTTCTTTTCTTTTTGTGTGTATATGTGTGATGAGGGTGGAATAGGGGCTTTTCTACTTCTGGGCTATACTCCCAGACCTATTTTATACTTTATTTGGAAACCGTCTCACTAAGTTGCTGAGAGCCTTACTCAGTAGCTGAGACTGGCTTCGAACCTGTGCAATCTTTCTGTCTCAGCCTCCCAAGCGCTGGGATTACAAGCATGCACTACCATGCCCGGCTCAAAGTGGAGGCTTCTTAAAGGGTGAAACTGACTTTAGATTAAACTCAAATGATATCAGTCTGTGTGTCTGTCTCCCAACTTTCTTGCTTTCTGGTTTGCTTTATTCTCAGTTTTTCTCTAAGTGATGTCAAAGATGGCCAGCGGTGGCCAAGATTTGACTCCTTTAAACTTGAACTTAAACATCATAATGTTCCAGTTTCCATCTTTCTCCTATTCTGTAAGCAAAGGCTCTTCATCTTCCCACTTCTAAGTTCCCTGTATCCCTCCTCCCATACTTAAACCCAAAGGACATTAAGTCCTTCCAAAACAGTGCTTCCATATTTCCAAGGTCAAAACAAATTGTTAGTCACCCTAATCCCTAAGGATTTTCTGTCTGGGCCAACTCCATTTTTAAGACTGGTTTAATATAATTCTCATGTGCATCCATCCAAATAAATTAGCTTTAGTGTAAGTAAACAAATTTTCTTATTATACCCACTGGAGAGCTCTATGGCCCATGATGGTACTGGCCCACATTCCAAGCTTGGCCTCCTCCCTGCAGGTTGAGGAAGCCAACTTAAGTAATTTAAATTCTTTTCAAGTGTTGAGCTAGACTGTTTATGAGGGGGCCTCCTTAAGCCTCTTGCCCTTTCCACAGTCAAGTCCTTGAAAAAAAGTATTTTTTCAGAATTCATGAAAGTCATTTGTGACAAGTACCATTAGGCTTAAACATTGAACTTTTTACTTATTAATCAAAAATCCATAGTTTACAAACAGTGTTTAGTTACATGTAGTTTTAGGTATACATATTATCAGTTGACTTGAGAACTCAAAGCCCCAGTTTAATTTTTGGAGATCATGCAAACCTCAACTTCTGATATTAAGGTAAAAGATAATGTAGGTCACTGACTTTTTTATATGCAAGTGCACAACCATTTCCCCCCAATGGCAAAGCATGGATTTGGTACTACTCTGTGTTACCTTCCCCTCCATCATGGGCACTGTCCGTGTGCAGGCAAAATGCCCAGTGGAACTGAATCAATGGCTGTGAGATACAGCAACGCAGTGTGCATGGAAGGTCATGGGCAAAGAGCATAAATAGTCTTTAAAGTCGAACAGCGGCGCCATATTGCCACCAGCGGCAGCAGCAGCGAATTCAACAAGTCCAGTACAGCTACATCTGCGAACTCAAGAACAGTGAGTCAAATTGCGGGCCACAGAGGAGAAATCCCAGTACTGTACTCCCTGGGACTTGACCCAGTGGGGGAGTGGCGGTGGCAGAGATATCACACCATAGGAGAACGTGCAACCTGGCACCCACCACAGTCTAAAGCAGCCTCTATCGACTCCCTGGGTCGGAGACTCTGTGATACAACCCAGTAAAGGAGTAGTGGGGTCTGAGATACTACAGACTCGAGATCCAGGGCACCTTAAGTGAAGTCATAGTGACCCAAGGGAAGAACCCAGAGAAGGCACCAACTTCCAAAATCATGGGAAAGAGGAATAACACTGGAGCAATGAATGCCCACAACCCCACAACATCAGAACCCGATAAAACAGAAAATCAGAGATTTCTAGAAGATCAAATCAGGAAAATAACTGTAGAAATAATAGAGGTGCTTTGAAAAGAACTCAGAGAGAGCCAAAAAGAGATAAAGGATGCAATTAATGAAATAAAGGCCTCAATTCAAAGCACAAACAACCGATTAGACCACATGGAGAACAGAATCTCGCTCTTAGAAGATGATCATTCAAAAAATGAACGCATAGTTTCTAATCTAGGAAAAAATATCCGACAGCAGGAATCTGATATTGAAATATGGGCCCATTTTAAGAGAGCTAACCTAAGAATAATTGGAATAGAGGAGGGAAAAGAAAGTGAAACCAAAGGGATCAATAATCTCTTCAAGGAAGTAATAGCAGAAAATTTTCCAAACATAGAGCAAGAGGTCGATACACAGGTCCAGGAAACTTATAGAACTCCCTTTAGACAGGATCGGAGAAGAGGATCCCCACGCCACATAACTGTCAAAATGACCAATGTGGAAGCCAAGCAGAGAATCTTAAAGGAAACAAAAACAAAGGGCCAAGTGACATTCAGAGGCAAACCAATTAGAATCACTCCAGACTTCCCAAACCAAGTCATGAGAGCCAGAAGGGCTTGGAGTAACATATCCCAAACTCTGAAAGAAAACAACTTCCAGCCAAAAATTTTCTACCCAGCAAAACTTTCTATCAAATTAGATGGAAAAATAAGAAGCTTCCATGACAAACAGAAACTGAAGGAATTTATGTCTTCAAAACCAGCACTAGAGAAAATACTCAAAGAGATTAACTACAAAGAAGAATTAGGTAACACACACCAGAACCAGAGAAACAAGATTTTCCATCCAACAGACAACTAAGATTGGTTATCTGTGGAGATTCATTTTATATGTTAGTCTTTTACCTATCTCTAAATGGTATTGTTTGCCTTTATTGTTGTTAATTTTTAGGATTTCTAGTTGGAATATTAATATACCTTCAGATATAGCATTTGGAAATATTTTATCCAATTCTATTAGTAACTGTTAACTCTGTTTACATTGTCTTTGGATATACAATTTTTTTTTTATTTTTTAGGGAGTTTGTATACTCTTCTGTTGCCTGTGCCATTGAAATCATATCCAAGAAATCACTGCCAATTTCAATGTTGTGAGGTTTTATGACCCAGATTTTCTTCTAAAAGTTTATAGTCTTAAGATTTATATTTAGGTATTTTATATATTTTGAGTTAATACTTGTAAATGGGATTGGGTAAGGGTCCAATTTTATTCTTTTCCATGTAATTATTATTTTTCAACAATATTTAGTTAAAAGATTATTATTCCCACCACCAAATGTTCGTGGAAACCTTGTCAAAAATAACTTGATAATATAGGGAAGAATTTAGCTCTAGGCTTGTATTTAACTCCAATGGTTTATATATCTGCCTTTAGAACAGTACTACACTGTTTCAATTATTGTAGCTTTATATGGTTTGAAATCAGAAAATATATATCTTCTAGCTTTGTTTTTCAAGATCGTTTTGGGTATCTAGAGTTCATATTCCATATTAGGATAGATTTTTTTCTGAAAAATAAGTATATAAATATATGATAGTTTCACCTAAAAAAATAGGAAAAAAATATTCTCTGGTAAGAAAGCAAGCAAAAAGAAATATTGAAATGTTATCTTTAAGTCATCAAAAGCTTGGTATCAGACAAATGAAACTGTTATGTGAGATTATCATTTTTAATTTTGGATAAATTGCTATAATACTAGATGTCAACCACTAAGCCAAGCATGGGAAGGAGGGATGAGGAGGGAATGGGGTGGGGATCGGGTGGGGGCTGACTGGGCGATGTGTGCATGTATGTCTACAATAGTTTGTATCCCACTATGATGTATGAATACAGTGCACCAATAAAAATAAATAAATAAATAATTTAAAAAATAGTCTTTAAAGTCAAGTCTGCAGAGGACTTTAAGCATCTATTAACATCAGACTGTCACAAGACAGTATCTAAGGAAAGAAAAGAAAAGAAGAAAGAATCTAAGGAAGGAAAAGTAAAAATAGTTTACTAAGCATATTTGCCAGAAATCAATGTTTCAATATTAATGAAGGTTTAGATTAGAATTGAAGACGATTCTGCTCCTTTAAATCCCTTATCAATCTCCCTCTATCCATAAAACCTTTCATAATTTTACTAGCTTTTCATGATATAGAAACTGAATGTGATAATAAAAGCCAAAACAGCACAAATTGCTTTTGGTATAAATGCTGGAAAATATCTCCTATTACTTGAAGGGCTATGAAGGATTTAGACTTGTACATGTAAAATGATCGTGGCCTCTTTTCCAGGCTTTGTAAATTGACCTTTTGGGGTATAACTTTCATAGGTCAGTTGGCCCACCAGAGTAATTAAATTAAGGAGAATAATTCCCATACTCTCCTCTAAGTCTTGGTGGAGCAACTGGCCTATGAAAGTTTATCCAGTGCATTTGAATGACCAGGATACAATGTGATACCGCAGATGTCACATATTCCTCCACCCCAGCCCTGCTCCTAGCTTTGAAAGGCGGTGTCTCCTGACGGTGCCCTGACACCAGGTTCCTGCAGCTTCTGACCACCTGACTTCCCTTCATGACTCTACGTTACGATAGCCTCTGGCTCTCAGTCAGGACAGCCAGCTCAGGGCAGGCTTGCACTAGTACTTCATGTTCCTGTTCTCCATCTTACCTTAATTCTGCTTTTTCACTTGAAAACCACAAAAAGGCTCTTTCACTCATGTTTTTCTCCTAAAGCCCCTTAAGCTCTCTAATCCCTGTGTGGGTATGCATGAGGATGAAATGCATGCACAAGGTATTGTGAAACATAATGATATTTTATTAGTTTTATTCCAGGTAAACACATTTAACCAAGTTGCAAATTACATCACTATTAACGCTAGACAGAAAATCCCACCAGGAAGGACTTCTGAGGTTTGGTGCAGTAGTTCGTCTTGATGCCCTCATGCACACAGTCACTGAAGTCAGTATCACACTTGCCACACTTACAGCTTACAGCCACCGGGTAGGAGAAATAAGGAGCCACATGGTGTGGGCACCCTGGTATTTCTACAGTTCTGTAAATGAAGTCTCTATATGTACAGACATCCTGGGAGAGAGCATATTTGGGAAGAAACAGCTTGCCATTGATATCCTGAGGAAAGAGTAGAAAAGAGATCATAATGTGCTAGGACTTTAGAAAACATAGATAATGGACACATAAAAGCCAGTTTACCATTTTTTCCCCCACAAATACAACTAGGGGAGGATTTCTTGGTCCTGTTCCCCAATACCAATTTAACATGTCTACACACTGGGATCAGATAAAGTTTAAATAAATTGGGGAAGTAAAACTTATCCATACCCATTTTACTTAGTACATTCACATATTATAAACTGTATGTTCTACTTCCTGAGGTGCCAATAATCATTGGATTTGGAAAATGAGATGGTGATTCACCTCCTTTCCTTTACAGATACAAATGGACTGCTTCTAGGTTTATATAATTCACAGCTAGAAGAAGTGAGATGGACTACATACCCGTGTCATACAATATCCTGCACAGATGGTGGTATTGATGGTGAGGCAGTAGGCACACTCTTTCCTATCGACGTGCATTGTATACTCAGTTGGAATACAAAAGGACATTGCTTGCCCCCATGCAAGACCAAAAAGAATGGACACCAGGAAGATAGCAGTCATGCTAAAATCAAAGATAAAGTTAAGAATTAAGAAACATATTAGTATGTATCCTTTCAGGACATTCAGAAGGCATATTTGGGAAAAACTTACACACACACACACACACACACACACACACACACACACATTTGGATACACATAAGTGCACACCCAATAATAAAAATTGCTTCCACTTAATGAATAACTTCTTTTACCTAGGCCCTATATTAGGTGTTCTTCATAGCTAATGTTCTCAAACCTTCCAATATACACTTCTCCATGCCTATGATTACCATACCCCATAGTGTAGGAGCTCACCTGCTTGCAAGTGCCACTGAGCATCACTGGACAGTGAAATGGCCTAAAGCATCATAGAAAATGGTAGAGATGCGTATGTCAACTAAATGTAAAATCTTCATTCAGTGGAAATTAATCCAAATACTTGCCTTTATAAGAAGTCAGTTAACAGTTATGCTTCAGAAAGGGATTTCCCAGAAATATAATTTTCTAAAATCTTTGGTTCAATAGCGTAAAAAATTCAACAAACCTTTTTGTCATAATCAAATAGGGCAAAGAAAACAAGAAAAAAACATAACTAAACTTCAATACCATTGCAGTGCATATAATCTTGAATAAAATTCCCTCCATTGTCAGTCAAGGAAGATATCATAAAGCTGGAGAAAGTCAAGAAAGGGTTCATTAAAATTACCACTCGTTTGCTGGGCGTGGTGGCGCATGCTTGTAATCCCAAGGCTTAGGAGGCTGAGACAGGAAATTGCACAGGTTTGAAGCCAGCCTCAGCTACTTAGTGAGGTTCTCAGCAACTTAGTGAGACCCTGTTTCCAAATAAAGTATAAAAAATAGGTCTGGGAGTATAGCCCAGAGGTAGAAAGCCTCTGGGTTCCACCCCAGTACCACCAAAAAAAAAAAAAAATACCACTAGTGTTAAGAAGGAACCCCCTCCTTAAAGGGTATTCCTTTAAGGTTGAAAAAAGTGAAGTTGGAAATTTACAAATAAAAGATTACTTTTCACAGAAGATATATGCAGCTTAATCTCTCAAAAAGATTTTAGAGGAAAAAAATATTGGCAGACACAATGAGAATAATACAATCAAGAATAGCAGATCCACTATGTTTTAGTTAGGAACATTAAATATTTCTTGGCTGCATGGAAGACAACAGAGAGTCCATTATGCCCCCCAGACATAAGCAGAAAATGCTTCTAAATAGAGCCTGTCTGATGAAGCACTTGCTCAATATCAGTTGGACATTGTAAGGATCTGGAAAATGTTATGACATAATTATTTTAGTTCTGCTACTGAGAGAGGGTAATCAAATTTCAGACTTTTGGATGTAGGTTGATCACCTCAATGATTAAGATTTTTTTCATTTTACTAATATTATACAGCTAGCTAGATATGTGTTTTGTTTTGTTTTGTTTCTTCTCAGGTATCATTGTCAGTAAAGAAAATATATACCTTACTGGAAGAGGATTAATACCTACGAACCAAAGTTGTTTGTTTATTCTACTAAATAAATTATTATTCACTAAACACTTTATTCAATCATCAAAAATATCAAGTTTTCTCAAATATGTCAATTAGATCCCAGCAGCATCTTTAAGCTAAAATCTCTATTTAATGAAGCCTCACACACCCAGTGTAAGTAAACCAGAAGTTTGCCTTCAATAAATTTATAAGAAAAAAATAGAGACCACATTACATAAGGTACCAAGGATTTATGTTAAATGTCAACTTTTGTGTGTGTTTGTGTGGTACTGGAGGTGGAACTCAGGGCTTTCTACCTCCAGGCTATACTCTCAGACCTATTTTATACTTTATTTGGAAACAGGGTCTCACTAAGTAACTGAGGCTGGCTTTGAACCTTTGCGATCCTTCTGTCTCAGCCTCCCAAGAGCTGAGATTACAAGCCTGCACCACCACATCCAGCTTAAATGCTAACTTCTAAAAATTAGTAGTTGTTCATCAAATCTCTTTTCCTGGAATGAGAATTACAGATACATTGGATAAACATATGTGGAACGTGTAAGTCAGGTACTGAGAGACACAAAATGGGGGAAATATGGTTCTTCAGCTAAAGGGCTGATAGTCCAGCGAAGGAACTAAGAATGAACCAAATAATTGAAGAGTCCAAATTGGGGGTTGGTGGGGGCTAACTGGGAGATGTGTTCATGTATGTCTACACAAGTTTTTTTTATCCCATTATGATGTATGAATATAATATGCCAATAAAAAAATTTTTTTAAGTACATATTTCAGAACATGAAAAGAATTATAAATTAGACTCACAATTAATCAGATTTCTTTAGGCTTATTATGCTTACCTGTGAATAGACAAGTAACCTAAACCAGATTAAAAAGAAGGGTTTTCTGGTAAACTATTTTAAATAAAATATTTCCTAGTCAATCATTCCTTATAGGTTAATTTTTGGTTTTGCATTTGAATTAGGGAGTGAAAACATAAGAATTCCTGTGACTTTGTTTTTTGGTTCTGGGGATCAAACTATGGCCTTACATTTACCAAGCAAACTGCTGTATTGATGAGCTGCGATTCCAGCCTGAAAACAGGAATTCCTTACTCATGAAAACTGGGATTCTCAAGTGCCTTAAAAATGTGAGCTCCCTCTATGGTATAGAATTGGTTCCAATATTTTAGAGTCACAGACTTAAAGAATCCTCTCAAAGAACTTACAAATATTCACTAGGTAAGTGATATAAAACACTAACCCATCATGATCATATAGTTTCTGCCTGTCTACCATAAGATATAATTCACTTCACATAGTTTAACTTCTAGCTCCTATACTCTCTATAAAATAGATGTGTGGTGACCTAGAGGTGAGAATATTGGTCTAGAAATTAAGGGACAGAATTTTCTCATGGATCTATGAAAAATTGACTAAAATATTTAATATGTTTCAGCCTTGTTTACAAAACAGAGACAAGTATACCTGTTTTTCTTTAAAATTATATGATGAAAAAATTGTGCTATAACTTTTTACCATTGTTGCCCCATTCATTACAGGCAGTTTTCTTTCTGAAGTTCCTCTTACATATGTAGAACTTTAAACTAACAAAAGTAAAATATTAAAAGTATTGCATTACCAGCACAGTAGTTTTATATATATATGTATATATACATATATATGTGTGTACACATATATAATTATATATATAATCACTATTGAATCCAGGGGCATTCTACCTCTAAGCTACACCCCTAGCCCTAATTTTTTTTTTATTCTTTATTTTGAAACAGGATCTCACTAAGTTGCTGAGAGCCTCACTAAGTAGCTGAGGCTGAGACAGGAGGATCACAGGTTCGTGGCCAGCCTTGAAACAAATTTGGTACACTAATGTACCAAGTTAGGGTGATATCCCTGGTCTAAGGATTAGCAAACCAGAATTCTGCTTCCAGATTTAATTGCAATTGCGTGTAAGTGAGCAATTTAATATCTGTATCCCTTCATTTTTTCCACATATGCCTTCCTGAAATCATAAAAGAATTGAACAATACCTGTGAAATACTTGACTCTGCATAAGAAAAATTATACAGCTATATAAATCAGTGTTAGTTAAATACCTTTCTATGTATCTGCTATAATTTTTCCTTTCTTGTCACCTGGGGTTCCATCTGTGATTTAATTGCCTCTCCTAAAATCATCACCTTACTGAGCATCTAAACACAGAAGGCATGATTTCAGGCAGGCCATGAATAACAGCAGCTTCTTCAGCAGCTTGACCATATGTCTCCACTTTCAGTGTTTTCTCTTATTCCAATATATATTCTTTCCTTTGCTCCTTTCTCCACCTTTTCTCTTTGTGTGCTCACTGCTTCCAGTCTTAATGAACAGATGATTCTCTGTTCTGCCCAGTTCCCTCACCAATTGTTTCTTTCCAAATTCATTTTTATATTATGAAAAGAATCAATTGCTCATTCAATGAACAATTCCAGAATTTCACTAAAGCAGCATATTTTTCTAGAGAGAAAAATGTAGCATCAGGCAGGAGTGTGTGTTAAATATTACCCAAGGAGATCTCACTATTAAATAACTAAAAAGACCTTGTATACAGGGTATATTATGCCTGTAGGCATTCAAAACTGAATTTAAGATTTCCCAAAAGTATATTTTCATCAAAGATGACTATTAGTAACTGAGAACACTTAATATACAGATTATACAATTGATAAAAACATTTAAATCAAAAAACATAATCAGAAGAAAGCCATGTATATCTTTCTTCATTAGGAAACTGACCAGCTGTTTCTCTTCTCTTCCTTTCAGTCAAAGGAATTTTTTCTTATCCTTGTGTATACAGTTCATTCACCCTTACCCACCACTGAACAATTCAGATCAATAATTAAGATTTTTAGACCCCCCCTCAGCATTTGAAATTTCTTTAAAATGCTACAAGTGTGAAGATAAACAGCTAGAATGTGCACATTTTATTTCACCGAGCCTTCTCAATAAACACCTACCTTACTTTGCATTGATGAGCGGGTGCTGTGATGAGCCAGACTCTTGGTTCCTTTTATACCCTTCAGGATAATTCCTCTCTGATCTACTTGTTTATATAACTGCATCTGAATTACTGCTTTCTTATCTGAAAAACATGTATTGAAAATTCATACTGAACCCCAAATAAAATATGTTTAGATAAACAAGTTCACAATACCTTACCCTGGAAACTCTTGACATTATTGTAGCATTCATTTTCCTCTCTCCTATTTCAAAATAAAGTTACTTTTAAATCTATCTTTCATTAATATAAAAAATATTAATGAAGGCTAGACATATAATGGGGAAAAACAAATTTAAAACTGCCTTGCCATGATCTAAGTAAGTCTTGAGAATGAAAATGTATTTAGGGCTTGAATGTTCCAAATTTTGCCTAACTGCTCATGTAGACAAATACAGAAGTGTTCCTTATCTACAAAACAAAGACAACTTCTTTAAAGAAATCTGGGGCAATTTGCCCATATGTTTCAGATTTTTTTCATTAGTTCAAAATTGTTTACTATTCTTTTATTTAGATTTAAAAGATATTAAGTACAGTTTACATGTGTGAAATAGTGTCTGTTTAAGTAACGTGGCCAAATCTGGCAGGATGTGAGGCTGCCCCGAGATTTTCTGGCTCTGCCATCCACTTCTCTTTGCCAGGGGCACCTCCACCTCTGTTTACTTCATCTTCCTCACCTATTAAAAGGTAATGCCACTGTTTCTGTAAGGCACTTAATACAGTGTCTGGCACATAGTAAGGGCTCAATAAATGACTGTTAATTTACAATAATCTAATGTATTTAGTGACAGTGTCTATATTCTAATAGATAGTACATTAGTTGAATACATAAATGTCTGAGGGGACCCGGGTGTGGTGGTATACTCCTGTAATATCATTACTTGAGAGGCTGAGATGGGAGGATTGCAGGTTCCAGGTCAGCCCAGCAACTTAGTGAGACCCTGATTCAAAATAAAAAATAAAATAGGGTTGTGGGTATAACTCAGAAGTAGATTGTCCCTGAGTTCAATCCCCTGTGGGTGTAACTCAGAAGTAGATTGTCCCTGAATTCAATCCCCAGTACAACAAAAACAAATAAATAAATAATAAAAATATCTGAGGGGGTACATAAATAATTACTGAATGCTTGGAACGCATGTACACATTTCTCCACCTCCATAACTATAACTCAACTATATTCCTTTAAGCCTCTTTCCTCACTGTAACTACAGTAATATGTCAAAAAAGCATTGGGAATTTCTAATTGCCATGAGAAAACAATCCAAAGTCCTTACTATCATTTACCAAGCCCCTCATGATCTGTTCCAGCTCTCCAGTCTCATTTCTGATCTGCCACCCTCCCTCCATCTTAAGCCGCATTCCTCTCCACCTCCCATATTTGTTCAGCCAAGCTGAACTGAGTGTCCTAAATCGGTCCCATTCTTTTTTGCCTCCAAACCTTTTCATATGCCATTCCCTCTGCTGGGACAGCTGCCACCTCCCACCCCATTCCTTCTTCATCTCGCCTCACTCCTACTTACCTTTCACAGCTCACTTGAGAAAGTGCCCCTTTAATAAAGCCTTCTCTGATCTCCCAAGGCCTTCCTTGTGGTTAGTAGCTTTAAGAAAACTGGAGAAAATATGCAGAACCCCTGGCCTCTGGTAGATGCACAATAAATCACATATTTTTCTATAGGTTATTGACAATCCCACTTGTCTTTACTTACCCTCATCTTTATTGTTAGTGATTTTTAAAGAAAAAAAAAGCCTGGATAGGTGATTCTCCATAGAAGATGATGGAGAGGTCAAGGCAGAGTCTGGGCTAAGTTAAAAAATTTTATGAGAAAATAAGTACACTTGACCGAGTTTAACTAAACAAAGAGCGATTCACAAATCAAGCAGCAATAAGAACCGGAAGAGGTTCTGAGAGCTCAGTCCAATCCACATGAAGGCATCATTTATGGACAAAAGCAGGGTGAGGAGCAGAAAGCTTGACTGGTTGCAGCTTAGCATAGGCCTTTCAGGAAGATGGTCTGATTGATTGGCCACCTGTGACTGACTGAAGCTTCGCTGCTGTGAATGGCTGAAACTCAGCTATTTGTTGTGAAAGTGTACTCCTAAAATAGATTTCCAGTTAGTGACACTAAGTTAGGTTGCTGTTTATTATGTAAGAAAAGAAAGACCAAAAATAGGAGTACATGCTGATGATTCAGTTTATACAATTCTAGAAAATACAAATTAATCATAAAATAGAAAGCAGATTAATAATTGCTGGGGTATGGGGAAAGGTATGGAGGGGCAGAAGAGAGGGCTAACCAAAGCACAGAGGGAACAGTGGAGGATGAAAGATGTGTTATCCTGATTGTGATGGTGATTTCATGGGTTATACATATCCTACAGCAAGCAGTGCATTCGCTGTATATGCAGCGTGAGAGGTTATTATGTACCACTGAAATTTACTTTTGAAGTCCTAATTACTAGAATTTGAGATTGCAATTAGTTTAGGTAAAGTCATACTGAAAAAGAGTAGGGCCCTATCCAGTATGATTGTCCTTTTTAAAGGGGCAAATTTGGACAGAGACACATGAACAAGAGGAGTGCCATGTGAAGACCAGAGGTAAGCTTCCACAAAGAAAGGACAGCCAGAGCTTGGGTAGAAAGTCCTAGAAAATTAACACAGGCAGTTTATTGTATGCCAATAATTCCTCAACAAAGCTGTTTTAAAATCCAGTGGGTCAGCTGGGCGTGGTAACACTTGTAATCCCAGCATTCAGGAGGCTGAGACAGGTGGATGGCGGTTCGCGGTTCATGGACAAACTCAGCTACTTAGTGAGGCCCTTTGCAACTCAGTGGGACCCTGTTTCAAAATTGGGCTGGAGTTGTAGCTCAGAGGTAGAATGCTCCTCGGTTCCATCCCCAGTATCACTAAATAAATAAATAAATAAATAAATAAATAAATAAATAAAATCCAGTGGGTCAAAACGATCTATACCTATTTCTCTGATCTCATGTCATCTGTCTGTCTCTTTCTCTCTTTTCCTCCCTCTCCCTGTGCCCCCTCTCTCCCCTCTTCCTTTCTTGCTCACTTCCACTTCCATTTTCCTTTGAATGTTCCAGAATTATTCTTATATCAGAAAGTTTGCATTTGCTATTTGTGTATTATCAAGAGATTTTCCACCAAAATTTGTAATGACTCCTCTTTATCATTTCAGCTTAAAGATAACTTTCTTGGAAAAGCCTTCCTTTCCACAAAATCTAATAGAATGCACTGTCTTTGTCATTTTTATCCTATATCTCATAGTTTTCATAGTTCTTGTTATTTTATAATATTACATTATTTATCAATGTTTTTTCACTCTCTCTCCTCCCAACAAGAATGTAAACACATTAAAGTGAGGACCATCATTGTCTCTTCAGAGTTCAAAACAACATATACCATCTACCAGATGTTCATAGACATATTGCCTAAATGGAAAGACAGATGCTATTCCTAGGATTTATGATTAAATCCACAGAGAGATTATTAGAAATTCTGATGTTCTATCAATAGTGCCAGGCAAAGTCTACCCCCAAAATACATGTTTCTCAACATCTTTTATATATTTTGCATTAAAACTCTAACTCATTAAAAAAAAAAAAAAGAAAAGCCACCCATACTTTTCAACTCGCTAAGCACAGGAACAGCAATGGAATATGAATGAGACACTAATATACTAATATTGTTCCCCCAGGAGAGTGTTTTTCCATCTTATAATATCTTCTACGTCCATAAAATTCTAAAATCCTGGGCAGTAGCAGGTATATTTTTTAAAATAGCAGCTTATATATCTAAAATCTAAGTTACCTGTCACATTAGAATGGTCTGATATTTGAAACATACCAGTATGTTTATTTAAGTTTTTAATGTGTTTTTCATAAATAATACAGATAATTCATAGCAATTAGAGTTGGTCCTAATGTACATATTGGTCATTTTATATTATCTTAAAGCTCCTAAGTTGAGAGACAAAACTGTTTTAAAATGTATAAAAATGATGTCAATTTGCTTATTTCTTTTGGTAACAAATGAAAGCCAGATATATCAGATTTATATGAATTTACACAAGCACTTTTAAGTCTATCTCAAAACATTTTTGAAATTAAGGTCATATATAAATGTTAATAGGAATTGCTAACATCTTCTATAATAAAATTCATAATGTTCTAAAGTCAGATCATTATCAAATTTCCCTTTCCTGTGTATCAAAACTAGCTCCTGTATTCTGTAGTATAATTTCTCTCATGCTACTTATGTTACTTTATATAACCTCTTGGTAATCAGATATTATTTCTCTACCTGAATAATGTGAGCAGTATTAATTGTACTCACAATAACAGGTGTAACCATTTCTCAGGAACTAATGGACAATATGCTGTGTGTGTGTGTGTGTGTGTGTGTGTGTGTGTGTGTGTGTGTCTGTGTCTGTGTGTGTGTTACTAAAGATTGAACCCAGGGGTATTCTACTTCTGAGCTACACCCTCAGACTTATTTTATCTTTTATTTTGAAACAAGGTCTTGCTAAGTTGCCAAGGATTTCACTAAATTACTGAGGCTGGCCTCAAACCTGTGATCCTTATATCTCAGTCTTTCAAGTACTAAAGGTATAAGTACTTCCAAGTGCTACAGGCTTGTGCCACCATGCCCAGTTAGGAATATAACATTAATCTTAAAAAAAGTATTTTAACATTTTCATCTTTGTTCTGCATCTTTTATTTTAAAAAAATTCACAGTATTGTTACATACAAAATCAATAAAAAGTCCAGTTAGCAAACTAATCAGTGTAAGTCAAGAAATAATCAACACATAACAGTTAACTTTCCTCACTACATATGTGCAAATTCATCCTAGTGTTCTAAATTATCTCTCATTGAGAATGATGGATATTCAGGAATCCATTAATTCACTTGTTCAGCAAATCCCTACCTCATACCAGACACTACCTTCAAGGAATTGACCCCAGTCATCTACCCTAGTCCCATTATCCTTATACATGTATAAGATGGCAGTCCAGACCCATATATTCAATTACATGCAAGCCATCTCTAACTCAGTGTCCAAAAGCACTTCAGATTCAGAGAGCACACTCAGCCCCAGCACTGGATGGGATTTCTCCTTGTACCAGCATACTGCCCTTTGGGCTTGCATCCATTAAAGGCAGAAGAACAGAACTAAATCCGTTCATTTTGCCAAGACATCAGCCAAGTTTAGTGAACCTCCCTATCATGAGTAAAAGAAGAGAGGTCCAGAATGAGTTCAAGGAAAAATATTCCCCAAGGAAACAAGACCAGAGAAAATATTCTCCCTACTTGGAGAAGAGGAGGCCTCTAAAAGTCTCTGCTTCAACACTGTCAACATATCTCTCAGCTCAGCTCAGCAAGACTATTCTCTCTACTTGGTTTCTCCTTCCGGTGCAGAGGCCTAGAAACTGCCTAGGCAGGAAGCTGGGACAACCATAGGGCTTAATATATTTGTTTCCTGTCTTTCAGTATCAGTCTAGTGTTTCTTCTTGTCCAATATCTATAGACAGTTGTTTCATATATTTTGTCCTGTTTTCTAATTCTTTTCAGTAAAAAGGCTGAAGTGACTAGAATTTTTAGGACAGAGTATTTAGCCCTATAGTTAATGTTGCTCTGAACTTTCCTGAACAACAAAGAACGGGGACTTTCAAAAGGAATGAGCTGACTGAGAATAATAAAAATGTGTGACAGAACAAAATCCAGTATTCTTTAAAGAAATATAAAATCACCAGGTGTGGTAGTACATGTTTGTAATAGCAGTACTTGGGAGGTTAAGACAGGAGGAAAATTGCAGGCTCGTGGGCAGCCTCAGCTACTTAGTGAGGCCCTCTGCAACTTAGTGAGATCTTGTTTCAAAATAAAGAATAAAAAATAGGGCTGGGGTGTTGCTCAGGTAGAAAGCCCCTAGGTTTAATCCCTGTTTCTAAAAATAAATTACAATATCTAGCATATAATAAGAAAAACAGGAAAAATACAACCCATGTCAAAAGAAAATAGATAAGCCGGGTGTGGTGGCTCACGCTTGTAATCCCTGTGCTTGGGAGGCGGAGACAGGAGGATCGCGCAGGTTCGAAGCCAGCCGCGCTGGCTTAAGAGACCCTGTTTCCAAATAAAAAAGTATAAAATGGATCTGGGTGTGTATCCCGTAGGTAGAATGTATTCCAGGAACCCCAGTACCACCACCACCACCACTAATAATAATAATAATAATAATAATAATAATAATAATAGAAACAAATTAAGATATTGCAAAAATAATGGGTTTCACAGACTAAACCTTAAAATAGCTTTTATAAATACTTTTAGTGTGCTGAAGAGTTATAACGGACACATGAACAGGAGGAGAAAAGAAATGGAAGACACGAATGGAACTTGTAGAGATGAAAAGTAGGGTATTTTATTTTTTACTTATTTATTTATATTTTTGCAGGTCTGGGGATGGAACCCAGAGGCATTTAACTTTTGAGCTACACCCATGCTCAATTTTTTATTCTTTATTTTGAAACAGGGACTCACTAAGTTGCAGAGGGCCTCACTAAGTAGCTGAAGCTGTCCGTGAACCATGATCCTCCAGTCTCAGCCTCCCAAATGCTGGGATTACAAGCGTGCACTACCACACCCAGTGAAAAGTAGAGAGTATTTTAAATGAGAAAAAGAAAATTAATTATTGGATACTATGAACAAAAGATAAAAGACTTCAAAAGAAAATAACAGGTAATTTGACATAACAACAGAAGCTGTGGTAGCCAGCTTCCAGGAGGGCCATGATGGTCCTCACTTCCTGGTCTGTGTGTCATTGTGGCATATCTTTTGCTATGGTTTGGTTATGGCTTGAGTGCCCCCCACCGGGGGTTAATGTGCTAGAAGCTTGCTTCCCAGTGTGACAATGTTGAGAGTAGTGGAAGGCTCAGTGGAATACAATTATGTCACTGGGGGTTTCGCCCTCCAGGGGATTAGTGTGCTTTTCATGGGACCCCAGTTACTTCCTGTGAGAGCAGAATGTTACAAAAAGAGCAAGCTTGGACCCTAAACCCACCTAGCTTCCTACCTCATCATATGATCTCTCCTGCATATGGGGTCCTGCCATTGTGATGCCATCATCTTGTAAAACCCTCAAAAGAACTGAACAGAAGCTGGTGCCAGGCTCTTTAATCTCTAAAGTGTGAACTAAATAAATTTTCTCTTTATAAATAATATGTATTTGGTTTTAGCAGTAGAGCACTTTCATTATGTCTTACCTTTTAAGGTTTTGTATGCCTTTGTGATCTGCAGACTACAACAGAATTGAAAGTCTGTGATTCCGTAGACTAAGTCATAAATGGCATTCCCACTCCCATCTTGCTCACTTGAGTTACTTTCTATAGGAGAAGCCAGCTTTCAAGTCATAAAAACACTCAAGAGGCACTATGGAGCAATCCATGTGGTAAAGAACAGAAACCTCCTGATAGCCATTAGAACCAACTTACCAACAATGGAAGTGAGCTGTGTTGGAAGTGAATCCTCAACCCTGGCAATGCTTCAAATGACTGCAGTCCCAAGACAGTATCTTCAGTGAATCTTGATGAGAGATGCTCCAAGTCACTCCCAAATTCATGATCCACATGATCTGTGATGTAATATATGTTCATTGTTGCTTTAAGCTGCTAATTTTTAGAATACTTTGCTAAGTAGCAATATATATATATATAAAATTTACATATATATTTTTTCATATATATATGAATGAAAAATATATATATATATATTTACATATATATTTTTTTCTTTTTGTGGGTCTGGGGATGGAACCCAGAGGCATTTGACCTCCAAGCCACACCCTCTGCCCTGTTTTTTATTCTTTATTTTGAAACAGGGTCTCAGTGAGTTGCAGAGGGCCTCACAAAGTAGCTGAGGCTGTCCGCAAACTGCGATCCTCTGGTCTCAGCCTCCTGAATGCTGGGATTACAAGTGTGTGCCACCACGCCCGGCTAGCAATAAATATTTATTATTCTATGTTATTTATTCTGGGTAGCAAGGAGCTACCAAAAATAAAGAACACAGAGGAAAGAATATTTTAAAGAATAGGAGCTTCTAGGAAGATGGCAACCAAGGGAAGCAGCACATCTCAGTCCTGATGACACTTCATCTCTATTGCTGTGAAAACAGTGTCCTGACAAGAGATTTAAAAAAAAAAAACAGCATAAAACCAAACAGAGCACTGAGACTTGAAAGGCAGTGAAAATAAAGCTAGAAGGCAGAACAGAAGGCAGAAAAGTACCCTGCCCACCTTCAATGGCTACAGCAGCGCCATCTGGCCTCACTGCACCAGACTCCTGGCAAACTCATACATTGGAGAAAAGACAACCTTTTCAACAAATGGTGCTGGGAGAACTGGCTATTCATTTGTAGAAAGATGGAACTAAATCCTTACCTCTCATTATGCACAGGAATCAACTCAAGATGGATCAAAGACTTAGAAATTAGACCAGAGTCTGTGAAGTTATTAGAGGAGGGCATAGGCTCAACACTCCTACATATAGGCACAGGAAGTAACTTTCTCAACAAGACCTCCAAAGTGCAGGAAATTAAAGCAAGAATTAACAACTGGGATGGCATCAAACTAAAAAGTTTCTTCTCATCAAAGGAAATGATCAAGAACCTAAAGAGAAAGCCTACACAATGGGGGAAGATCTTTACCAGCCACCACTCTGATAGAGGGCTAATATCCAGAATATACAAAGAGCTCAAAAGACTCTACAGTAGCAAAACAAACAACCCAATCAAGATATGGGCAACTGAACTGAATAGACACTTTACAAAAGAAGAGATACAAATGGCCAATAGATACATGAAAAAAAATGTTCTATATCATTAGCCATCAGGGAGATGCAAATCACAATTACACTGAGATTCCATCTAACCCCAATCAGAGTGGCAAGCATAAAGAAATCAAATAACAACAAATGCTGGCAAGGATGTGGGGAAAGAGGAACTCTTTTTACGGAGATCAGTGTGGAGATTCCTTAGAAAACTGGGAATAGATCCACCATATGATCCATCTCTACCACTCCTGGGTATTTTTCCAAAGAGGTTGAAATCAGAGAACTACAGTAACATATGCATACCTATGTTAATAGCAGCACAATTCGTAATAGCCAAAATATGGAACCAATCTAGGTCTTTATTAACAGATAAATAGATTGCAAAATTATGGAAAATACACACAATGGAATTCTATTCAGCTATAAAGAACAAAATCATGCCATTCGCAAGAAGATGGAAAGATCTGGAGAACATTATGTTAAGTGAGATCAGTCAAGCACAGAAAGAGAAGGGACATGTGTTTTCTCTAATATGCCCAAACTAGGGAGCATTGGGGATACCAGAGGGACTTCAGATAATGGAGGGGAAATCTAAGCAAGGCTAGAATGGAAGGATAGGAAAGGAAGAAGGCTGAGGTTGATTAATGGAGGAGCTACATCTGAATATGTGTAAAAGGGGGTTAAGGGGAGCCAGGGGGACACCAAGCACAGTCTAAATGTATACCAGTTTTAATATGTTTCACATAAAAATAAAATTAAAAAAAAAAAAAAATATATATATATATATATATATATATATATATATATATACACACAATAGGCTAACAACCAACATCATGTTAAATGGGAAAAAACTGTGAGAAGTCCCCCTAAAATCAGGAACAAGACAAGGATGTCCATTATCACCACGTCTTTTCAATATAACACTTGAGTCTCTAGCCAGAAAATAAGGCAAGAAAAGGAAATCAAAGGAATACAAATGGGAAAAGGAAAACTAAAACGATCACTATTTGCAAATGACATGCTTCTATACTTAGATGACCCAAAAACTCAACCAAAGGCTTAAAGAACTGATCAACAAGTTCAGTGAAGTATCTGAATATAAAATTAATCTTAAAAAATTTGATTAGCCGGGCATGATGGCGCACATTTGTAACCCTGCGCTTGGGAGGCGGAGACAGGAGGATCACCCAGGTTTGAAGCCAGCCTCTCTGGCTTAAGAGACCCTGTTTCCAAATAAAAATATAAAATAGGTCTGGGAGTGTAGCCCAGAGAAGGGTTCCCAGCACCACCAAAAAAAAAAAAAAAAAAATTAGAAGCTGTCCTGTATGCCAACCATAAATTCACCAAAAAATAAGTACAGTAGCCGGGCGTGGTGGCGCACGCTTGTAATCCCCGCCCTTGGGAGGCAGAGACAGGAGGACTGCACAGGTTCAAAGCCAGCCGTGTGCGCTGGCTTAGGAGACCCTGTTTCCAAAAATGTAAAAATAGGTCTGGGAGTGTAGCCCGGAGATAGAAGGGCTTCCAGGAACCCCAATACCACCAAAAAAAAAAAAAAAAAAAAAACTTCCACTCATGATATTCCTCACACACACAAAAAAACTTAGGAATAAGCCTAATCAAGGAGGTAAAAGACCTCTACAAAATATATATATAAAACATTAAAAAGAAGAAATCAAAGAAGAACTTAGGAGATGGAAAGATCTTCCATGTTCTTGGATAGGCAGAACAAGTATCATCAAAATAGCCATTCTTCCAAAAGTGATCTACAGATTCAATGCAATACCCATTAAATTACCAAGGTCATTCCTCACAGACATAAAAAATTCATTCCTTAAATTCATTTAGAACAACAACAAAAAAAAAATCCAGAAGAGCCGCAGTAGTTCTCATGTGATTCAGGAGGCATCATCATACCTGACTTCAAATTATATTACAAAGCCAAAGTAATAAAAATAACATGGTACTGGCACGAAAATAGACACATAGACCAATGGAGCAGAATAGTAGATTCAAAAAACAAAACCACATACTTAGAGCCAATTGATTTCTGACAAAGGGGCCAAAAACATACACTGGAAAAAAATAGCATCATCAATAAATGGTATTGGCAAAATTGGTTAACCATATGCATAAAATGGAATTAACCTTACTTTCTAACCCTGCACAAGAGTCAGTTCAAGATGGATCAAAGACTTGGAGATCAGACCAGAGATCTTGCAGCTCCTTGAAAAGGGCATAGGGTCAACACTTCAACATATGGGCACAGGTAAAAAACTTTCTCAATAAGACCCCAAATGTATAAGAAATTAAAAGGTGGGTCAATATGTGGGAGTGCATTAAACTGTACAGAAGAGCTTCTGTACAGCAAAGGAAACTATTAAAAATCTCAATCAAGAGTCAACAGAATGGGAGATGATTTTTGCCACCTACTCCTCTAATAGAAGACTAGTATCTAGAATACACAGAGAACTCAAGAAAGCACTAAGAAAACAAATAACCCAATCAAATATGGACAAGTAAACTAAACAGACACTTCACAAAAGATGAAATTAAAATGAACAATAAATGTATGAAAAAATGTTCAACATCATTAGCAATCAAAGAGATGCAAATCAAAACTACCCTGAGATTTCACCTAACTCCAATTAGAATGGCAATCATTCAAAACAAACAACAAAAAATGCTGGCAAGGATATGGAGAAGTGGGAACTCTAATATATTGTTGGTGGGATTGCAAATTAGTGCAACCACTTTGGAAAACAGTATGGAGGATCCTCAGAAGAATGGGAACGAACTTAGCTTATGACCCAGCAATACCACTTCTGGGTATCTACCCAAAAGAATGGAAACCAAACTACCAAACTAATGCATGTGTATCTATGTTCATAGCTGCACAATTCACCATAGCCAAACTATGGAATTAGCCAAGATGTCCATCAACAGATGAATGGATTACAAAACTATGGGATATGTACACAATGGAATTTTACTCAGCTATAAAGAAGAACACAATTATGTCATTTACAGGAAAATTGGAGAGTGTTATGCTAAATGAGGTTAGTCAGTCACAAAAAATAAGAAATGGGATGCTTTCCCTAATATGGAGAAGTTAGAGAGAAAATTGATTATAGGAGGAATTTTAGATGAAGAAAGAGATACTATAGATGAGCAAATAAGGCAACCTAACTGAAGGGGATGGGAGGGAGGAAGAGGGAAATTCCCTAATCTATATGATGTACATTAACAAATATATTAAAGTCAATCACTAAGCTAAATATACAAAGGAGGGAGGGGGAGGAAACAAAGCAGGAATTGGGTAAAGGCTAATCAGGCGATGTGTGCATGTACGCCTCTACCATCTTGTACTCCATTAAGATGTATGACTACAATGCACCAATAAAAACTGAAAAAATCTCAGAATAAATTGGAAATTATTAGAAAAATTAGCTGGGTGTGGTGGCACACACTTGTTTTCACAGCATTCAGGAGGCAGAGACCAGAGGATCACAGTTCATGGATAGCCTCAGCTACTTAGGCCTTTCACAACTCAGTGAGACCCTGTTTCAAAAAATAAAGACTAAAAATTAGGACTGGAAGTGTAGTTTGGATGTAGAATGCCCCTGGGTTCCATCCCCAGTACTGAAAAAAAGGAGAAAAATTAGACAATTTGCCCTATATAGCAGTTTTATAAAACAATGTTTGTAAAATATATTTTGTCATAAAATATATCTTCAACTTTTATTTACTTAATGATATATAGTATGATCATGTTTATGCATGATACAAATTATATACATATGCATATAAAAATTAAGACTATTTTTACAATCCTCAGTTTTTCTTTTTTTTGTGTGTATGTGTGTTACTGGGATTGAACCAGGGATATTTTGCCTCTGAGCTATACCTCCAGACCTATTGACTTTTTATTTTTTATTATTTTATTTTATTTTATTTTATTATTTTTTGGTGGTACTGGGGTTCCTGGAAGCCCTTCTACCTCCAGGCTACACTCCCAGACCTATTTTATATTTTTACTTGGAAACAGGGTCTCCTAAGCCAGCGCACGCGGCTGGCTTTGAACCTGCACAGTCCTCCTGTCTCTGCCTCCCAAGTGTGGGGATTACAAGCGTGCACCACCACGCCCAGCTGATTTTTTATTTTTTAACAGAGTCTCAGTAAGTTGTTGAGGCTGGCCTTGAACCTGAGATTCTCCTATCTCAACCTCCCATATACTGAGTTTACAGGTATGTACCACCACACCCAGCTTGGTGTGTGTGTGTGTGTGTGTGTGTGTGTGTGTGTGTGTGTGTGTTACTGGGGATTGAGTCCAAGGGAGTTCTACCATTGAGTGATGCTACCATTGAGCAACTTACCCAGCAGGGTCTAAGTTGCTGAGGCTTGCCTTGAACTTGCAATCTTCCTGTCTCAGCAGGGATTACAGGCGTGTGCCAACCACACCTGGTTGGCCTTCATTCCTTCCTTCCATTTACATTTGCATGTGTGTGTTACATCTTCAACTCTTTATTTTTTATTTTGAAACGGTCTAGCTAAGTTACCACACTCTGTCCTTGAACCTGAAATCCTCCTGTTTTACAGATCTGTACCAACAGACCTGGCTTTTCTTTTTCTTTTTTTTTTTTTTTTTTTTTTTTTTCTTTTTTTTTTTTTAATTTTATTTTATTGGTGCACTGTATTCATACATCATAGTGGGATACAAACTTTTGTAGACATACATGCACACATCGCCCAGTCAGCCCCGACCCGATCCCCACCCCATTCTCTCTACATCCCTCCCTCCCATGCTTGGCTTAGTGGTTGACATCTAGTATTATAGCAATTTATCCAAAATTAAAAATGATAATCTCACATAACAGTTTCATTTGTCTGATACCAAGCTTTTGATGACTTAAAGATAACATTTCAATATTTCTTTTTGCTTTCTTTCTTACCAGAGAATATTTTTTTCTTTTTTTTAGGTGAAACTATCATATATTTATTTTTCAGAAAAAAATCTATCCTGATATGGAATATGGACTCTAGATACCCAAAACAATCTCGAAGCAAAAACAAAGCTAGAAGATGTATATTTTCTGATTTCAAGCCATATAAAGCTACAATAATTGGAACAGTGTAGTACTGTTCTAAAGGCAGATATATAGACCATTGGAGTTAAATACAAGCCTAGAGCTAACTTCTTCCCTATATTGTCAAGTTATTTTTGACAAGGTTTCCATGAAGATTTGGTGGTGGAAATAATAATCTTTTAACTAAATATTGTTGAAAAATAATAATTACATGGAAAAGAATAAAATTGGACCCTTACCTAATCCCACATACAAGTATTAACTCAAACTAGATAAAAGACCTAAATATAAATCTTAAGACTATAAACTTTTAGGAGAAAATCTGGGTCATAAAACCTCACAACACTGAAATTGGCAGTGATTTCTTGGATATGATTTCAATGGCACAGGCAACAGAAGAATATACAAACTCCCTAAAAAATAAAAGAAAATATTGTATATCCAAAGACAATGTAAACAGAGTTAAAAGTTACTAATATAATTGGATAAAATATTTCCAAATGCTATATCTGAAGGTATATTAATATTCCAACTAGAAATCCTAAAAATTAACAACAATAAAGGCAAACAATACAATTTAGAGATAGGTAAAAGACTAACATAAATAATGAATCTCCACAGATAACCAATCTTAGTTGTCTGTTGGATGGAAACTCTTGTTTCTCTGGTTCTGGTGAGTGTTACCTATTTCTTCTTTGTAGTTAATCTCTTTGAGTATTTTCTCTAGTGCTGGTTTTGAAGACATAAATTCCTTCAGTTTCTGTTTGTCATGGAAGCTTCTTATTTCTCCATCTAATTTGATAGAAAGTTTTGCTGGATAGGAAATTTTTGGCTGGAAGTTGTTTTCTTTCAGAGTTTGGAATATGTTACTCCAAGCCCTTCTGGCTCTCATGACTTGGTTTGGGAAGTCTGGAGTGATTCTAATTGGTTTGCCTCTGAATGTCACTTGGTCCTTTGTTTTTGTTGCCTTTAAGATTCTCTGCTTGGCTTCCACATTGGTCATTTTGACAATTATGTGGCGTGGGGATCCTCTTCTCGGATCCTGTCTAAAGGGAGTTCTATAAGTTTCCTGGATCTGTGTATCAACCTCTTGCTCTATATTTGGAAAATTTTCTGCTATTACTTCCTTGAAGAGATTGTTGATCCCTTTGGTATCACTTTCTTTTCCCTCCTCTATTCCAATTATTCTTAAGTTAGCTCTCTTAAGATGGGCCCATATTTCTTCAATGTCAGATTCCTGCTGTTGGATATCTTTTTCTAGATTAGAAACTATGCATTCATTTTTGGATTGCTCATCTTCTAAGAGCGAGATTCTGTTCTCCATGTGGTCTAATCGGTTGTTTGTACTTTGAATTGAGGCCTTTACTTCATTAATTGCATCCTTTATCTCTTTTTGGCTCTCTCTGAGTTCTTTTCGAAGCACCTCTATTATTTCTACAGTTATTTTCCTGATTTGATCTTCTAGAAATCTCTGATTTTCTGTTTTATCAGGTTCTGATGTTGTGGGGTTGTGCACATTCATTACTTCAGTGTTATTCCTCTTTCCCATGATTTCGGAGGTTTGTGCCTTCTCTGGGTTCTTCCCTTGGGTCACTATGGCTTCACTTAAGGTGCTCTGGATCTCGAGTCTGTATTATCTCAGACCCTACTACTCCTTTACTGGGTTGTATCACAGAGTCTCCGACCCAGAGAGTCGATAGAGGCTGCTTTAGACTGTGGGGGGTGCCAGGTTGCACGTTCTCCTATGGTGTGATATCTCTGCCACCGCCCCTCCCCCACTGGGTCAAGTCCCAGGGAGTACAGTACTGGGATTTCTCCTCTGTGGCCCGCAGTTTGACTCACTGTTCTTGAGTACGTAGATGTAGCTGTACTGGACTCGGTGAATTCACTGCTGCTGCCGCCGCCGGTGGCAATATGGCGCCTCTGCCACGCCCTCGGCCATGAGGCTGGCGTATTTTTTCTTCTCTGGTTTTGATTTCCACTCTGAATCCCTGCAGCGTGTGCTGAGCTCAGCCACTGGGAGCTTTAAATGCTGTCTGCGCCGAAAGATCCCGCCTGGCTGTTCCGCATCAGCTCACCTCGGCTTGCTGTAGCCGTCCGCTGAGTTCGCCGCTGCCGCCGCGTCCTCGGGCGCGTGTGTCTCCTCTGTGGCCCTGAGCTCTGTTCTCAGTCCGCTTTCTCTCTGGAGCCTGGTGGTTTTTTGTTTTTCTGGTGATGGTGTTTTCTGGCTATGAAAGGCGCTCTTTTTGTGGTAATGGAGATTAGTTGTTAGCGGGACTCTTAAGCCCCGCTTTTCTTGGTCTTCTTCTTTTTCTTTTTATCGCTTTTATGTTGCCTTACATTACTGATCTGTTAAAAGTGAGTTATCTTTGCAATTCACTTCAGCTCCAACATTGATAATTTCATAACTTAAATAATGTTGAATCTTATCTCTTATTTGTCATTTTCTATTTCTAATCCACAGTTGACCTGTTACCAATTAAAGTTCTTAATGTACTACAGCCTGTGGACTATTAGTTATACTGAATTCAGGTTGTCTGAATTATGAATAATGTATGTCTAACCTTTATACCAACCAAAGCAACTTGCTCTTTGACATCATTAATTTACATTTGCATGAAGTTCTGGATATTTTTATTACTGCTAGAATGATAAAGTTTTGGATATTTCTCTTAGGAAAGGATTAGATCTAATCTAAAATATGGAACTTAAACATTCAATCTCAGTAATGTTTTCATCTTACCTAGTCTATATTCCAATACCTGCAATAGCCTTACCCTGTTCCAATTATTTTTAGAGATCTTTCTAAAATAAAAATCTTTTTTCTCAACTGGAAGGGTAGATGACAAAATTAGGAGAATTTATACTTTTAAAACTTGGGTAAAATTTTAATTTAGAAATACCATATTTTAAACAATAAAGTCTGATTTTCTTTGCTTAAGGGTCTAAGTTGTTGCGGCTAGCTTTGAACCTGCAAACCCTCCTGTCTCAGCAGGGATTCTCTAATCCATTTTATACCAAAAAAATTCCAAGCCTTTCAATATAGCATCCAAAGTACTACTCAAAGAGACCATGACTTGGTTTCTCTAACTACTCTTGACTTTGTTCTTTATGTTGATATTTTCCTGCTTTGGTTTATTCTTCTTGAATGTCTGCTACACTCTTATTTATGTCCAAAGCTCATCTGTCCCTGAAGGTCTTCTCTGATGCCTGAATAAGTGACATGAAATTATCGTTCACTTTTCTGTAGCTCTTACACATGAATACTGTTGAATTAATTATAAGTGATTCACTTGTTTATACATAAAATATTTGCTCCTTGGCTGTGAGTCACTGGAAAAATAAATTATATGGTGGAAATAACCCCAAGTCAAAATATTTATTTTCTGCTTCCAGGTACTGACATTCAGCAGGATTTGATATAAGGAAACACTCCATTCCTTAATCACTGCTCTGTAATCTTCTATGATCTCTTATACGCTGAGGTTTTGGTTTCCTATCCCAGTCTCTCCTCTTTCTTAATCTCATTAAGTTCCTCCTTTTCACTTTCAAATGTTCTAGTGCACCAAGGTTCAGTATTAGCTCCTTTATTTTATATTATTTTATATAATTACTTAAAGGTTCAGTACTTCCTCTTTTCTATAATTACACATATATTATCTATAAAGAAAGTGTATTCAGTACTTTAAAAGGCATGATTACTAAATACTAGCCCTTCTGTAGAACTCTAGATTCATTTGTTCAATGGTCATTCAACATCTTTCCTTGGATATCTAAAATATCATAAATGTCACATATGCCGAAAACAGTACTTCAAAAATCCAATTTTGTACCCTCTTTTCTCTCTGATCTCATCCTTATCTCCAGCAAATCATTTGGGTTCCATGATCAAAATATATCTGAAATATGACTTCAGATTCTCACATCCTTTTTCAGTCTAGTATGGCTACTCTGATTTTTTAGCAGCCAGTATTTGGCTGAGGCCTGCTCAGCCATGTCTCTTCTAAAATCTACAGCCTGTACATTAAAGTACTTGTTTCTGTTTAAGACATAGCTTCCTCACTATCCACTGAAGACCTAGAACCAACAATTTGTTTCTGTAAAAAGACAGTAACTCACATAACGATTAGGCTACCATAGACAACAGTGACCCACTGTCTTCTGTTTAGCTAACACCTTGAGGAGAAAGTATATCAAGTGTTAAAGTTACCAGGCAATTCAAGTCATTCTATAGTAGAATAGGTGCCAAATAGTAGGGGTCATAACAGGTGGAGAAGTATGCAGACTGGTATATAAGATCTTTTCCGAGTTTATCAGCCAATTCAAATATAAAGCAAATATGGGTGTCATATGCCTATGCCCACCCCCAAGGAGAGAGGTATGCTTCCACATGGGTTGACTCTGCTTTCCTAAATAATCAATATCCTTAAATATGATAGATTACACTATTCAATAGAGGCACATCCCATAGTTATAGTTGCCCAAGAGAAATCTCTACTATTATTTCTTTCTATACAGAAAGGAACTTCCCTTCCTTTCATTTCTACCTGTCCTTCACTTTGCTACTTCCACACCATCAAACCCAAGTACAGGCTTAGCCACATCCATTTGTTCCCACACCAACTAGAAGACATATTTGGTGTTCTTAACTGTCAGGGCCAGCCCGACAGCGGTGGGGCTGAGAAGGATGGTGAATGCCGACGGCTCAAACAGAAGCACATGAACCGGGAGTCATGTCAAACAGAAACTCGTTTATTTCTCTCAGGCAACCCAATTTAAAGCAAATAACCGCAAGGGAGATTTCCAACAGGAAACTATTCTAACCTATCATGCTAAAGGTCACTCTTGCATGCGCAAAAGCATATAACTTGTAGCCAATCATTATACAAGGCACGAGGGGTTCACAAGCACGGAAGCATTATATGAGCCAATAAGGCTCAACATTACCAAATTGGGCTAGCAGGGGCAAGGGGAGTAGTTATGCCCTCCACATCCACTCAGCGCTACATGTAGCTGATTCATCAGAAGTTTTGTCAGGCGGTTGAGCAGACCCCAACATTTAACAGAGGGTAAATCTGCATTCAAATCCATAAGATAGTTGTCTACCTGTGTCCATGAGTGGTGGAAGCTTTCTAGCTTAACATTCACTTTCATTGCACCAAGATAGGTACCACAGGAGAATAATGGAAGGCAGAGGCACTGCACTATACATCCAGTGATCTGTCCCCTTCTGTACCTTCACAGTGGTACTTGCCCATTCTACAAATAGATTGGCTAAGGATAAAATGTAAAGTATTTTTAGCTGGGTGTGGTAGTGCACACTTGTAATCCCAGCATTCAGGAGGCTGAGACAGGAGGACCATAGTTTACGGACAACCTCACCTACTTGGTGAGGCCCTTTGCAACTCAGTGAGACCTGTTTCAAATTAAAAAGAATAAAAAATAGGGCTATGTAGCTCAGAGGTAGAATGCCCCTGGGTTCCATCTCCAGTACCACAAAAACATAAACAAATAAATTAATATTTTTAACAAGTGTTAACACCAGCAAATCCTGATTACTCTGCAATAAGTAAGCAACTTCATCATCCTGAGTGAGAACAAGCACCAACTCGTGGGCCACTTCCAGATTTTCAACACCATATTTCTGGACCCAATGATCCCCGTGGTTTTGGCAAAGAAATCTATGGCAGTAGCAAGGTTTTCATAGACCATAAGACAACACACTATCCTTTAGAGAGTAAAAGCCCCAGAGTGAGGGGGTCTCCCATTTATATGTCCTGTTTACTTTGCCCCTGGGCCTGGGAAACCAGGACCACTGGAAGCCTTATCTGAAACCCCTGTTGCCAATATACTCTGTGGGTCCCCATGGCAGGTCCTGTAGCAACAGCAATAATAGCAAATTATCCCATGCTTCATTTGTGGAGTGCAAGTGTCCTTCTTAAGCCCCATCATTTGAATCTAGATGGTGTCATCTAGATTGGACCAATATCAGGCAGGTATGAGCTGCAGTGATGTTCATTGGTCCTGATGGCTGGCCAGCCGTAGTTATGTGGTCCACAACATCAAGGAACCATATTTCACATTCAGTTGCTATGGGCCATTCATTCGTATAATTTGTCCTGCTGTTACTGGTTTAAAAAATAAATGGCAATGCCAATGTTTGTCTGAATTCTCAACCCATTATTGCACCATGTGGCCAACAGGGTACACTATACCCATGCCATTGTCTATGTCCATAAGGGTGCTATACACAGTGTCAAACAATCGAAGGCTACATACGGTTGCTTTTCATGTAGCCATTCTTCAAGCATATGTCCACAGTAGTCCAGAGTGCATGTCTCACACTACAGCTACCTGACAAAGACAAGAGTCTGATGAAGTCAACCTGCCAATGTTGTGCGGGTTGCTTCCGCTTCCCTTGAACTATCTTCCCCATCACATGAGGCATTGGCCTTGGCTGCTACATGGGCCAGGCAGAGTAAAAGTCACATATATAAACAATGTCTGAGTATTTCATTGGGAGCCCCATTTCTTTGCTATGAGTTGAAGAGCTTTTCTCTCCTGTGGCCTTTCTATTCAGCCAAGACACATCCTTAACTGTCCATCTTCTAGAAATTTAAATTTAGTTAAGCCACCTGCTTCCTGATTGCCTGGCAGAGGAGTATGGCTGTATGTGGTCATATGATACAGTCAATTCCAAGTGTGGAAATCATTCCCAAATATCTTCATATCTCTGCTCCTTTTCATAGTTATGACCAAGGTCTTAAGGGAACTCTTATTTCCTGCTATTGCCCCAAGACCCATTCAAACCCATCAGGGCAGCTAAAAACATCCAATTCATAGTATTATTCTCAAACTAATATGCCCAAACCTTATAATTGTTACAAAACTCTTTTGCTTGAGAAAAGGCCTCAAGGTGCTCAAGTTCCCAGTCCCAGTGGGCTCTCTTTTTTTTTTTTTTTAACTAAGCCATATAATTGTTTTAACACTTGAAGTAAACATGGAATGGAGGAAGCCCAGCATTTCAACATTCCCAAGAAGGTCTATGGCTGCTTGGGAGTTAAAAACAAAAAACAAAAAACAAAAAAAAAAACTTGTATGATGGCGTGGTGGCACATGCTTGTAATCCCAGCTTGGGAGGCTGAGACAGGAGGATCACACAGGGTCGAAGCCAGCCTCAGCTACTTAGTGAGGCTCTAGCCCGGAGGTAGAAAATGCCCCTGTACCACCAAAACAACAACAACAACAACAACAACAACAACAACAACTTATAATTTAACAGTAGTACTCAACCGAGTAACTCCCAAACAATTAGCATATAGCCCTGGTCTTTGCAACTTGGAGTTGATGGTCAAACCTCTCTTGGAGATTACCACCACTGCTTGAGCTGCCTCCTCTTGGTGGGGGGAAAACTCAGATGCTAACACCATCAATATAATAAAACATCGATGCTGTCAGGTTTTGCCCACCATGCCAGAGCTGCTGCCACATCTCATGACATATGTTTAGACTATGGAACTATCCTTGGGGAAGACCACTGCAGATCCATTTTTGCTCTTCCCACAAAAGCATATTGCTCCTGGCTTTCCTTATTTGATCTCTTGTGATTCCTTTTCCCTTTCTTCTACCTTCTGGTCCATATTCCATATCTCTTGCTTCTTAAGCTTTTCAGTATCCCACAGATCAGCTATGCTCAAGAAATGAAGACCTACTAACAGGCTCAAGATTGATACCAGAGCTCCATAATGCCCTGAAGCAGTCTGAAAAAAAATGGTGTCCTTCATTCCTGCTATGAATGTTTCATTATCAGGACCAGTGTAGTTCACTGTATAAACAACCTAATTCATCCCTTATTCCCTTAGGAGGTCTTGCAGTTCTTCCATGATTTCCATTTTGGGGACACTATGGGTAACTCCCTACATTGAGCCAAGCATATCTGCAGGTGGCTATCAATTAGGACAACAAAGATATTCTGGTTAATACTGACCATAAACATTGCTGCAGGGTCAGGTATGTGGAGACTGAGGCAATTTTACTCATTTCACTTCTGGATTATATACCTTCTATACCAGGTTTAAAACCACAACAATAGCCAGGCGTGGTGGCACACGCTTGTAATACCTGCGTTTGGGAGGCAGAGACAGGAGGATCACGCAGGTTCGAAGCCAGCCTCAGCTGACTTAAGAGACCCTGTTTCCAAATAAAAATGTAAAAATAGGTCTGGGAGTGTAGCCCGGAGGTAGAAGGGCTTCCAGGAACCCTAGTACCACACACAAAAAAACCCCACAACAATCATTCTACTACATTTCCCCTGGCTTTCTGCCTAAACTTATTCCAATTCAACAATATATCTCTCCTAGAGATATGTACATACTAGAATGGAGAGATCAGATTCCCAATATCTACTCCCACCAACCTTGGCTGGTCTGTCTTTATCTTTTGAGTTGTGATTTATCTGGTAACTGACACTGGCAACCCAGTCCTTATCCTCTTCTGAGGCCCAGGGTTCACAAAGGCTCCATTTGGTGGTACTGGGGTTCCTGGAAACCCTTCTACCCCCGGGCTACACTCCCAGACCTATTTTATATATTTATTTGGAAACAGGGTCTCTTAAACCAGCAAGGCTGGCTTCGAACCTGCGCAATCCTCCTGTCTCCACCTCCCAAGTGCAGGGATTACAAGCATGCACCACCACGCCTGGCTATGTGTCTTTTAGTTTAGCAAAGCAGCAAGCTAAATTTCCCAAACTTTCATCAGTATTCCTCATACGTAAGCAAATAATTATTTGTAGTCCCTGCTTGAGCTAAATGTGTTTCATGATCTAACTTTAAATCCTCTTGCGGAGGTCAGGCGGGGCACGCCGGAGCCGGGAAGAGCCTGGGCCCAGGTCGCAGAACTCTGGGACCTGGGCGGGATCACGTGGAGCACACCAGACCCCTGGAGAAACTAGGGCCTGGTTGCAAGGCCTGGGCTCCGGGTGGTGATCAGGCATAGCACGCTGGACCCCCTGAGAAAATGGGCCAGGTCGCAGGACCCTGGGCCCCAGGCGGGATCACGCGGAGCACTCCAGACCCCTGGAGAAACCAGGGCCCGGTTGCAAGGCCCTGGGTCCTGGACGGGGGTCAGGCAGGGCACACCAGACCCCGGAAGAGCCAGTGCCCAGTTGCAAGACCCTGGGTCCCAGGCGGGGGTCAGGCGGGGCACGCCGGAGTCCAGAAGAGCCAGGGCCCAGGTCACAGGACTCTGGGCCCCGGGCCGGATCGTGCAGAGCACGCCAGACCCCTGGAGAAACCAGGGCCTGGTTGCAAGGGCCTGGGCCCTGGGCAGGGGTCAGGCGGGGCACGCTGGACCCCCTGAGAAACTGGGGCCGGGTCGCAGGACCCTGGGCCCCGGGCAGGATTGCGCGGAGCACACCAGACCCCTGGAGAAACCGGGGCTGGTCACAAGGCCCTGAGCCCTGGGCAGGGGTCAGGTGGGGCACGCTGACCCCGGAAGAGCGGGGCCCAGGTCACAGGACTCTGGGCCCAAGGCGGAGTCATCCGGAGCATGCTGGACCCCTGGGGAAACCGGGCCCGGGTTGCCTTATCCCACAACCTCCTCAAACCACACATACTGTCTTCTCTTATTTAAAAAAAAAAAAAAAAAAAAAAAAGGAAAAGAAAAAAAAGAAAAATATCGGAGAGGGGTCAAGAAGGCCATGGCAGATGTCAGGATACTGGAGATGCAGACAAAACTTATCCAAATGAACTGGAACTTTTGGGAAAATTCCCTGCAAAGGAGGACTGCTTCTTCTCTACATTCTTAAGAATCTTGGACATCACCTGTAAGGAGAGAGTTTAGCAGAGACCTAGGAGAAAGGCGGTGTTGGAAGTGGTCTCCGCATTGGCGGTGGAGACTTGTATTCAGGAGAAGCAGAAATCTGATCCTACCAACCTTATTTTTTGGAGAAATTACACCAAATGTCGAATGCTACCATCACGCATGCTTAGGAACACTGGACAACATTCAGAGTGGGAGAGCTTGGGAAAGATTTGAAATGGTGGAGCAGTGGCAATGGCAGTGGCCAATACTCAGGGGAGGCAGAGATCTGATGCATTACACCTGGAACCTTTGAAGTAATAACCCCAGAGGCAGAATGCTACCACCATACACCCTCAAGAACGTGGGACAAATGGCTGGGCAAAGAGGGTGCTCGGATTGGAGCCTACCGAGGGGTGAGGCCAGCGACGGACACAGCAAAGCTGGAATTGGAGCCTGCTGTGAGGCAAGGCTGGTGCTGGGGCCAGTGAGGCTGGGATTGGAGCCTGCCGTGAGGCAAGGCTGGGGTCTTCGAGGCCGGGATCGGAGCCTGCCGAGGGGTTAGGCCGGTGCCGGGGCCAGCAGCCAACATCGGACCCTTCCGTGAGGCAAGGACGCTACTGGGGCCTCCAAGGCCAGGATCGGAGCCTGCCGAGGGGCTAGGCTGGTGCTGGGGCCAGCGAGACCAGGACTGGAGCCTGCCATGAGGCAAAGCCAGTGCTGGGGCTTCCGAGGCCGGGATCAGAGCCTACCGAAGGGTTAGGCCGGTGTGGGGGCCAGCGAGGCCAGAATCAGGGCCTCCCGTGAGGCAAGGCTGCTGCTTGAGCTAGCGAGGTCTGGATCAGTCCACCAGGTAGCCAGGCCACTACTGGGGCCGTCAAGAGTGGGATCGGTACTTGCAACGCGGCGTGCACAGAGAAATATCGCAGAAAATAAAAACCAGATGCTTCCCCTAATCAGCAATAACTAGGAGGAAAGGGGCAACAGGAAGAAGTTGAGCTATAAAAAGGGCCCTATAGTGAAGCAACTAAGGTGACCAATCAGAGGGTATGGAATAGGGAAGGATGGAGCCTCTTTAAAACGCAGGAGGTACATAAACAAATGTAGCAAAGTTAATCACCAAACAAGCATGGGATCGAGGGAGGGGGAGGGAATGGGATGGGGACTAGATGCGGGCTAATTAGATGATGTGTGCTTGTATATCCTCTCAAGTCTTGTATTCCAATGTGATATATGATTACAATGCTCCAATGAAAATAAATTTTAAAAAAATCCTCTTGCAACAGCATTTCTCCTAATCATTTGGCATCACCATACTCACATGTTGACCCCCAAGTATTAAGAGCCACCACCCCCTCACAAAGATGGAATTCCCCCTCCTCCAAAACACACCACACACACACACACACACACACACACACACACACACACACACAACCATTTCTCCTTCTTAATTGCTATTTTTGGTGATCATGGGAATTTCTTTGGCCTTTTGTCCTATTTGCCAGTTTTCTTATCCACAGCTCAGTTATGCCAGAACAGTAGGATAGGTTACAGTAAGGCCAAAGAGTGCCTAAAGACAGCATGAAGACATATTGTTTATTATGGAAAGCTTAAAAGAGATGAGTTTCAAGAAGAGTTCAATGGTGACAGATAGATACCACCTGTCCTTCATGGTGCTTTGCCAAGCATCCTCTTTATACATCACAATATTTTTTTCCACTGGTGACCAGCTGAATAACACATATCCTTTCCACACTGCCTTAAAATTCCACAGAGATAAGGAATTTATATGTAAGGTTGCAGAAGCAGCAACATCATCAGCATTCACTTGTTTAATTTACTTTGTATGACCACTACCTCAAGGAGCAACTGTCCTGGCATACAAGAAAGAAAGTAGCTTTCTAAAGATACTACTAACTTGACCTAATTCCTAATGTACATAAAATAATGTCAGTATCCTTCAAAATAATATGTATCTGGACTTTATGGCCTAGGCTTATCCTCATTGTTCCTTTAACTTAGGTAGATTTTTGGGAACAGAAAGGGAACATCAAGGAACATGATGTTTCACCCTTTCTTTAGGGATGGTACATCTATCCTCCAGCTACACTGGCCTTTTTGCTGCTTCCAGATATACTGGGCGCACTATCCTTTCTGGGCCTTTATACTTCCTATTCCATCTGCTAGGAATACTCTTCCTCTAGAGAATCCCAGGCTCACTTGCTGTTTGCATCAGATCTTTACTCAAATGACATTTAAGTGAAGTTTGCCCTACCAAAATTTCAACCCAATATTTTTCCATGTTTTATTTTTTCCTTAGTAGTTATCATTAAATAGTATACTACATATTTTATTTCATGTATTATTTTGTGCACTAAAATGGAAACTAGAAAGAAAACAGAAGTTTTCTTTTTTGTTCAGTTATATTTCCAATATCTAGAACTGTACTTGACTCTTAGTTGACAATAAATATTTGCTCACTAAATGTTGAATAAACAAAGTATTTTAAAAAGTCATATTGGTTTAGACTTTCTTCTGAATAAAATCTATTTAACAATTTCATAAATAGAGCAAAGTGCTTGAGAAATATAAAACTCCACTAATATAATCTTAAGATTTAAAAAATACATATATGCTAGGCGTGGTGGCGCATGCTTGTAATCCCCGCACTTGGGAGGTGGAGACAGGAGGATCGCACAGGTTTGAAGCCAGCTGCACTGGCTTAAAAGACCCTGATTCCAAATAAAAATGAATAAAAATAGGTCTGGGAATGTATCCCAGAGGTATAAGTGTTTCTAGGAACCCCAGTACCTCCAAAAAAATATAATAAATAAAAATAAAAAATAAATATATGATATTAGCTGTTCAGACATCCTCATAAAATCAATGAGAAGTATTTATTTGCATCTGAATATTTTATTAGAAAAGAATAAAGAATAAGTCTCAATAATGTACTTCTATCATTCAAAGCCTAACTTTATTTTAAAACTTAGTAAAAAGTTTTTATCAATACAATAAAAGGTAACAAAATACAAATACCTAATTATGCGAATATAATTCTAAGTTTTCAGATAATATATCATTATTTCACATTTAGACAAAACATAATAACATATTGAACCACAAATTATTTATGCAAATGTTTAAGTCTTAATTTCTAGATATTATTTGGCCCTTTGTAAAATAATTAAAAATTAACTATAAACTTGATGTTAGTAGGCTCCACAATTGCACTGATTTTCTGAGGTTAAGTAAATAGCTTTCCTGCTTCCTTTATTTTATTTTTCCTATCCATTTTAGCAATTATAGCCCAATGGTCCTCTTTGATTTTTCTCAAAGCTCCAGACTTCAGTGTAGATCCAGGGGTTGTTAAAGAAGAGGTCTGGAAAAAAAAAATCATAATACTTTAACTTTTTAAAACTGAAAGCCCAGCTTTTTTATTTTGCTTTTTGAAATAAAATTTAAAAGCTACCTTTTTTGGTGTTTTGATGCTAAGATGAGAAACTGGTGGTGTATTATTCTTGTACAGTCTGTTTGATGTCTCTTCCTCCGAAACCATGCTCTTAAAGAAAAATTTTAAAATGTAATGTTGTGGCTACTATAATTATTATATTCTTAAACTTTGTCAGCATATCACATAGAAAAATAATGACAGTAGAATAAGGGGAGGGTAGGAAGGAAAAAGGAGGGAAGAGAAAAGAGATGAAAGAAAAGAAGAAAGACAAAAGAAAGAAGATAACAGATAAATCCTCAGTCAAAAAAAAAAAAACCTAAAATTTTGTTCTATTAAATACACTCCTTTTACTCAGCCATCAAAAAAAAAAATCAATTACATCATTTTCAGGAAAATTGATGGAACTGGAGGACATTATGCTAAGTGAGATTAGTCAGTCACAAAAATTAAGAAATCAGATGCTTTTCCTAATATGTGAAAGCTAAGGAGAAATGGGTCATAGGAGGAACTCTAGATGAAAAAGGAAATCTATAGAGCTGCAAACAAGACCACCTAAATGAGGGGATGGGAGGGGAGAAGAAGGAAATTCTCTAAAACACACAATGTACTTAAACATATCGAAGTCAACCATTAAGCCAAGCAAGGGAAGGAGAGATGGGGAGGGAATGGGGTGGGAATTGGGTAGGGGTTAAATCGGTGATGTGTACAAGTATGTACACACAAAGCAAGGCTTGGCAAATACATATATATACATACACACACACACATATACACACATACACACACACACATACATTTTAAAATCCCTTGAGTCTTTTTAGATATAGATATTAATGAAATTAGAAACTAATAGCAAGAAAAGCCATAGGGAATTATATAAATATATGGAGGGTGAGCCATATACTTTTAAATGAGGACTGGATCATAGAAAATAGAAAAGATTTTCCAAATGCCTAGAGTCAAATGAAAATAAAGATAAAATATACCAAAATCTAAGCCAGGCATGGTGGCAAATGCTTATAATCCCAGTGCTTGGGAGGCTGAGACAGGAGGATCACACAAATTTGAAGCCAGCCTCAGCAGTTTAGTGAGGCTCTCAGCAACTTAGTGAGACCCTGTTACCAAATAAAGTATAAAATTGGTCTGGGCGTATAGTCCAGAGGTAGAAAGCCTCTGGGTTCTACCCTAGTGCCACAAATATATATATATATATATATATATATATATATATATGGAAGAAAAGAAATACTTATACACTGTTGGTGGGATTGTAAATTAGTACCACCACAATGGAGATCAGTATGGAGGTTCTTCAAAAAACTAGGAACGGAACCACCATATGATTTAGCACTATCACTTCTCAGTATCTTTCCAAAACAAAGTTAGAACACTGTAGTGAACATGTACCCTCTTGTTTATAGTGGCATAATTCACAGCAGTCAACTTATGAAACCAACCTAGAGGTCTATCAGTAGATTAATGGATAGAGAAAATATATATACACAATAGAATTTTACTCTGTGGTAAAGAAATTACATCATTTTCAGGAAGATAGGTTGAAATATAAAACATCATGCTGAGTGAGATAAGCTAGACTCAGAAAATCAAAGGTTAGATGTTTTCTCTCATATATGTAAGTTACTGAGAAAAAAGAAATAAACAGAACCTCATGAAAATTAGGAGACCCCTAGAAAGGTTTAATGGATGGAATAGAGGAATAAGAAGTGAAGGAGTAGGTTAGGTATGGAGAAGAAAAAAACAAAATAATGTTATGTGCACATATGAATGTATCTACTATGAATCTCACTATCATGTATAATTTTAAGTAGCAACAAAAATTTTTCTAAAAGCTAGAAAATAACCCTGAAAGGTTATGTGAAATATAAGAGGTGTATAATAAGCAGCACTTTTCTATTGAATTGTTTTACTTTGAGTCTTTATACTTCTACTCTCCCTGTCCTTCCCAAGCTGGCTTACTCAACTAACATTTAGATCTGATAAAAAGCATTTATAATCTACAAAAATCATACTACCTATTATCTAGAAAATCCACTACTTGGTACATACCCATAAGAAATAAAAGCAGTGTCATAAAGAGAGAACTGTAAAGCTATATTTATAGTAGCATTTTCACCACAGCTAGAATATTGAAGCAAGCCAAGTACCCACCAACAGATGAACAAAAAAGCAAAACGTAAAATATACATACAATGGAATATTTTTAACCTGAAAAGGAAGGAAATTCTGACATACAGAATGACACAGGTGAATCTTTACCATTATAAGTGAAAAGAGTCAGTCACAAAAAGACAAATTGGGTATGATTCTACTTATAGAACAAAATAAAAGAAACAAAGTAAAACAGTGGTTGCCAGCCAGCAGCTGTAGGGAGGGCAAAATGAGAGATTGCTGGCTACTGTTTAATGGGTATACCATTTCAGTTTTATAAAATGAAAATGTTATAGTTAGAGACAGATAGTGGTGATAGTTATTCATATCATGAATATCCTTACTAATACATCTGATGACTTTACAGCTAAAATGGTTAGAATGAGCTGAGTATGGTGGCACACACTTGTAATCCTAGCATTTGGGAGGCTGAGAATGTTTCTCAGACAGCCTCAGCTACTACACTTGGTGAGGCCCTTTGCAGCTCAGTGAGACCCTGTTTCAAAATAAAAGAACAAAAACTAGGGCTAGAGGTATAGCTTGGAGGTAGAATTTCCCTGGGTTTCATCCCTGGTACCATGAAAAAGAGAAAAATAAATAAAATTGTTAGAATTGTAAATTTTAGAATGGTATATTTTGACATAATAAAAAACATAAAAATTTGTTTTTGATTATCAATTTGTCGATTGAAATTGTCCTAAATAACAGATAACATTTCCTATATGGCAGTTGCTATTTTTAAAAAACTACATATTTTACTTCTCACAATAATTTTTAGGTAAGGAAACTCAGACATTAAAATCTTCAGTAACTTGCCCCACAGGATATAGCTATTATGAAGTAGAGCTGAGATTCCAATCCAGGTGTCTGGATCATGAATCCATCCTCAATGAATATGCTACCCAAATGAGTTAGTAAACAATTCACATGATATTTTCATTCTCACTAAATTCACACTTAACAAAAACTTCAGAAACTTTATGAGAATATTCAGATTTTCATGAATTCTAAGATTTCAACAGAGTGCAATAAGGAAGTTATAGGACTACTTTCAAGATACTCTCAAAACCGCTATGTACCAATTGACCAGGTTAAAGAGAGAGACAGAGACCATTGATGTATAATAGTTCTTAATTTGAGGAAGTCTAATTTATCTCTTTTTTATTTGTGTGTATGGTATCATATCCATTATAGTTACTGATAAATCCAATATCATGAGGATGTGTCCAATATTTTCTTCTAGATTTTTATAGATTTAGCTCTGAAGTTTAGGTTTTTGGTTTTTTTTAGGTACTGGGAACCCAAGGGCGAATCCGAGCAACACCCCCAGCCCTATTTTTTATTTTGAAACTAAATTGCAGAGGGCCTTACTAAGTGCCTGAGGTAGCTGAAAATTGATATCTCATTTCAGCTTCCCAAGTACTAGGATTACAAGTATACGCCAACAAGCCCAGCTTGAGTCTAAGTCTTTGATGCTTCGCTTCTCCCCCCCCCCATCTCTCTCTCTCTTTCTCTGTAATGGGGACTGAATCCAGGGACACTCTACCTCTAGCTATACCCTTAGCCTTTTATTATTAGTACTATTTATTTTTACTTAGGTTTTCCTAAGTTGCTGAGGCTCCCATTAAGTTACTAAGCCTGACCTCGAACCTGTGATCCTCTTGTCTCAGCCTCCCAAGTACTGGTATTACAGATGTGCAAACCTGTGCCCAGCTTCTTTAATCCTGTTTCAAGTCACTTTGTATATGGCCTAAGAGTTCAAGTTAATTATTTTACATGTGGGCATCTACTTTTCCCAACCCTATCTGTTGGGGAAAATAATCCTTTTCTCCACTGAATAGTCTTGGCACTCTTGTCAAAAAAAATATGTGAGTTTTTTCTGGGCTTGTTCCTATTGCATTGGTCTGTATATATTCCTTATGCCAATAACAAGCTGTTTTCATTCTTAGGGGTTTTAGGGTAGGGTCTTTATATGTTACTTTAAACAATTAGAACGTTAAGACTTCAATTATTCATTTCAAGAACATATAAAAAATAGAGGCTCCCAAAGCAATAAAGAAGGTATTTTCAAATGCCATGTTTTCTCAAATTTAGGGGGAAATTATTTGAACCCTGATTTCTCCAAAATGCTGCCAAAGCATAAGTTTTGCATGTTAGTAGCATTTTACTACATTTTGTTATCGCAATGATAGATACTATATACCTATTCATTACATATATATCAAGAAATAATTTAAACAAAAAATAAAATGTAGGCAAAAATAAATACTATTTGTAATATTTTTACCAAAAGATCAGTAGTTTCTGAACTATCTGAATTAACATCAAATTCAAAGACCATTCTTCTCTTTTTGGCATTTTCTTCAATTAGTGTATTTTTGTCTTCTCTTGGCTGTGTTTTTAGTTTAGTTGGTGTTCTCACTGTATATGCCTATTGAAAAATAAAAAGAATGTATTACTATATCAATAACATTAACAATAAAGTATTTAGTAAAACAATTCAAGGCAACTTGAAATTTTAGCAATGAGAAATCACTATTATCAAATATATGAAGCAGAGCCGGGAGTGGTGGCGCACGCTTGTAATCCCCGCACTTGGGAGGCAGAGACAGGAGGATCGCGCAGGTTCAAAGCCAGCCACGCTGGCTTATGAGACCCTATTTCCAAATAAAAATATAAAATATGTCTGGGAGTGTAGCCCAGAGGTAGAAGGGTTTCCAGGAATCCCAATACCACCAAAAAAAAAAAAAAGACTTGTCCTTCCATTTAACTTATTAAAGAAAACAGACAGACTTCTACTCTACTTCAGCAATTGACATTCTTTAAAAAAGGTCTTTAATTTTCTAACTATAATTAAGAACAATGACTAGAGTGAATTTTGTTCTCTCCACAAAGCTCCTAATTATTCTGTGAGAAAATATATCTTGAGTTGGTAAAGTAATTCACATAGTCAATGTTTAGTATTCCATATATTACTGTACTTTATAATTTATAAAACATCTTTATAAGGTCAATGACATGAGCAAAAACTACAGAACAATGAGCTCTAAATCTTCACTTGGCATAAAAGCAATAAAAATACTGGCAAAAATAGTCACTATCAGCTTTTTCATAACTCTGGAAATTAACAAATGGCTTTCAGCAACTTCAAGGGTTTTATTTTAAAAAATTAAATTTCTCGGACTTCCGGGAAGATGGCGAACGAGAAATGCAGCGCTTACGAGTCCTGCCAAAACTCGATCTCTATTGCCACAAAATCAGTGCTTTTCATAGCTAGAAAACACCATCGGTAGAGAAATAAAAATGTAAACACAAGGGACAGAGAAAAAAAGACTAGAAGAACAACCAGAGACCAGAAATCAATCCCGCAATGTGGTGGTGGAGCCACGCTGGCACCATCTTGCCTCACAGCACCAGGCTCCAGAGAGGAAAGGTAAACGAGGTGCTGAAGTGAGCAGCTGCAATCATCCAGGTGTAATTCAGCAGTTCTTTCAGCGCAAAGAACGTCTAAAACTCCCAGTGGCCAAGTTCATAACACCTTCCAGGGACTCAGAACGGAGCTCAAAACCAGAAAAGAAATATGCCAGCCTCACAGTCAAAGGCGTAGCAGCGGCACCATATTGCCAGCAGCGACAGTGAGTTCACCGTGCGTGCAACAACTCCAGATTAGCGCGCACAATAAACGTGAGTGAAATTGAGGCCCCTAAAAGAGAAATACCTGTAACTGCACTCCCAGGAATTGTGCAGCTTTGATAATCTCCTTGGGTCTGAGATTTTGCAGTCCAACCCAGGGAAGGAGTAGCAGTGGCAGAGATACCACACACTAGTCGCAGCTCCCCGTGGGAAAACTTGCAGCACGGCATCCCCACAGTCTCATGCAGCCTCAATTAACTTTCTGGGTCTGAGACTTTGCAATAAAACCCAGTAAAGGAGTAGTAGCGGCTGAGATTACCACAGACTCAAGATACAGAGCACCCTAAGTGAAGCTGTAGTGATCCAGGGAAAGCACAAACTTCTGAAATCATGGGAAAGAGGAACAACAATAGAGCAATGAATGCTCACAACCCCATATTATCAAAACCTGATAACACAGAAATTCAGAGATCTCCAGAAAATCAAATCAGGAATATAACTGTAGAAATAATACAGGACCTTCGAAAATAATTTAGAGTCTAAAAGACATAAAAAATGCAATCATTGAGGTAAAGGCCTCAATTCAAAGTATAAACAATCGATTAGACCACATGGAGAATAGAATCTCACTCCTAGAAGAAGATCACTCCAAAAACAAATGCATAATTTATAACTTAGGAAAAAAAATCAGATTGCAGGAATCTGACATTGAAGAAATATGAGCGCATTTTAAGAGAGCTAACCTAAGAATAATCGGAACAGAGGAGAGAAAAGGTGAAACCAAAGGGATCAATAATATCTTCAAAGAAATAATAGCAGAAAATTTTCCAAACAGCGAGCAAGAGATAGATACACAGGTCCAGGAAATGTATAGAACTCCCTTTAGACAGGATCAGAGAAGAGGTTCCCCACACCACATAATTGTCAAAATGACCAAAGTGGAAGCCAAGCAGAGAATCTTAAAGGCAACAAAAACAAAAGGCCAAGTGACATTCAGAGGCAAACCAATTAGAATCACTCCAGACTTCCCAAACCAAGTCATAAAAGCCAGAAGGGCTTGTAACAACATATTCCAAAGTCTGAAAGAAAAGAACTGCCAGCCAAAAATTTCCTACCCAGCAAAACTATCTATCAAATTAGATGGGGGAATAAGCTTCCATGACAAACAGAAACTGAAGGAATTTATGTCTTCAAAACCAGTGATAGAGAAAATACTCAAAGAAATTAACTACAAAGAAGAAATAGGTAATACACACCAGAACCAGAGAAACAAGATTTTCTATCCAGCAGACAACTAAGCAAAGAAGAATATATTCATGTGTTTATTGGTTAAAATCTTTGGAGATTCATGATTTATTTTAGTCTTTTACCTATTTCTAAATTGTATTTTTTGCTTTTATTGTTCCTAATTTTTAGGATTTCTATTTGGAATAGTAATATACCTTCAGATATAGCATTTGGAAATATTTTATCTCATTCTATCAGTAACTTTTAACTCTGTTTCATTGTCTTTGGATGTACAATACTTTTTTATTTTTTAGGAAGTTTGTTTATTCTTTTGTTGCCTGTGCTTTTGAAATCATATCCAAGAAATCACTGCAAATTTCAATGTTGTGAAGTGTTATGATCCAGGTTTTCTTCTAAAAGTTTATAGTCTTAAGATTTACATTTAGGTCTTTTATCTATTTTGAGTTAGTATTTGTATATGGTGTTACGTAAGGGTCCAATTTTATTCTTTTTTATGTAATTATTTTTCAACAATATTTAGTGAAAAGATTATTATTTCCTTCACCAAATGTTCTTGGAAACCTTTTCAAAAACAACTTGACCATATATGGAAGAATTTATTTCTAGGCTTTTTATGTACTCTACTGGTTTATATATCTACCTTTATAGCAGTTCTGCACTGTTTCAATTATTGTAGCTTTATAAGGTTTGAAATCAGAAAATGTACATCATCTAGCTTTGTTCTTTTTTGAGATTGTTTTGGGTAGTTAGAGTTCATATTTCATGTTAAGATAATTTTTTCTGAAAAAATGTATAATAGTTTCACCTTAAAAAAAAGAAAAAATATCCTCTGGTAAGAAAGAAAGCAAAAAGAAATATTGAAATGTTATCTCTAAGTGATCAAAAGTTTGATATCAGACAAATGAATCTGTTACGTGAGATTATCATTGTTAATTTTGAATAAATTGCAATAATATTAGATGTCAACCACTAAGCCAAGCATGGGAAGGAGGCATGGTGAGGGAATGGTGTGGGGATTGGGTGGGGGCTAACTGGGTGATGTGTGCATGTATGTCTACACAAGTTTTTTTATCCCATTATGATGTATGAATACAGTGTACCAATAAAAAGTAAATAAATAAAAATAAAAATAATTAAATTTATCTAAGAATAGAAAGCTGTATGGTATCTTAAAATTCCCTGGTCCCATCCTGATCTCCAGCTCTACATTATTAGGATTGTTTAAAATTATATGTTTAAAAATAAACATCCTGGTATAGCCTGGCAACCAACAGAAAACAGAACACACTAAGACAACTGAAACTATATCAAAAACTTTCTTTCTTTCTTTCTTTTTTATGGTGGTACTGGGGGTGGAACCCAGAGGCTTCCTACCTCTGGGCTATACTCCCAGACCTATCTTATATTTTATTTGGAAACAGGGTCTAAGTTGCTGAGAGTTTCACTAAATTTCTGAGGCTGGCTTCAAACCTGTGTGATCCTCCTGCCTCAGCATCCCAAGTACTGGGATTATAAACGTGCACCACCACGCCCAGCTTAGCATATTATTTTATTTTTTTCTTGGTGGTACTGGGGTTCATGGAAGCCCTTCTACTTCCGGGCTACACTCCCAGACCTTTTATACTTTTTATTTTGAAACAGGGTCTCTTAAGCCAGCACGGCTGGCTTCGAACCTGCCCAATCCTCCTGCCTCCACCTCCCAAGCGCGGGGATTACAAGTGTGCGCCACCACGCCCGGCCTTGGCATATTATTAAATGTTATATTAAATGTTATGTTTTCAACATAAAATCATGATAGAAAGAAGGAAGAAAGAAAGATGAAAGAAAGAAGAGGAGGGAGGGAAGGAAGCAAGGAAGGAAGGAAGGAAGGAACAAACAAACTCATAGAGAAAAAAAACTAACAAAAATTATCCCTGTAAGAGCCTCAACAACAGACTTACTAGTCAAAAATTTAAAAATAGCTATTTAAAATATGTTTAAAGAGCTAAAAAAAACATGTCAAAGAGCTAAAGGAAAGTATAAAAACAATGTCTCATCAAAATGATGACCAATAAAAATAAAACAATTACAAAAAAAAACAAAGAAAATTTCTGGAACTGAAAAGTATAATAACTGAAATTCAAAGTTTGGAAACAGCTTGAGCTGCAGAAATAATAATCCCTGAGCCTGAAGATAGTTCAGTTGATATTATCCAGTCTGAAGAACAGAAAAGTAAATGAAAAAAGTGAACAGAGTATCACAGTTTTGTGAAACATCATCATGCACAGAATGAAAGCAGAGAAAGAACAAAAAAACCCTGAAAGTAAAAATGGCTGAAAACTCTGAAATTTGATGAAAACACCAATCTACAACCATGAATCTCAACAAACTCCAAGTAAGAAAAATTCTGAGAACCATACCTAGACACATGTTAATCAGTCAAAAGACAAAGACAAAATGAAACTTAAGAGCAACCTAAGACAAGCAAGTCATCATATTCAAGGAATCCTCAAAATCAACAGTTGATTTCTCATTAGAAACCACAGAGTCCAAAAGCCCACTGGTTTATATATACATTCAAAGTGGTTAAAAAAAAAAAAAGATCTGAGCCTGGCATGGTGGCGCACACTTGTAATCCCCACGCTTGGGAGGCTGAGACAAGAGGATCGCACAGGTTCGAAGCCAGCCTCAGCTACTTAGTGAGGCTCTCAGCAACTTAGTGAAACCCTGTTTCCAAAGAGAAGTATAAATAGTTCTGGGAGTATAGCCTGGTGATAGAAAGCCCCTAGGTTCCACCCCCAGTACCATCAAGAAAAAAAAAAGAAAAGAAAAGAAAAAGAGCTGGGTATAGCAGCACATGCTTGTAATTTCAGTGCTTGTCTCAAACTAAGACAGGAGGATCACAGGTTCACAGCCAGTCTCAGAAACTTAGTGAGGCTCGCCAGAACTTACTGAGACCCTATTTCAAAATAAAGAATAAAAATAGGACTAGGGGTATAGCTTGGAGGTAGCATGCCCAGGAATGAAAAAAAGAACAACTATCACCGAAGAATTCTGTGTTCATCAAAATGTAGAAAAGGAACTTGCAGAGGTCACATTGGACCCTGCTCAATGGGAACACAGGAGATCATAGAAAATATTGCTACACTGTCCCAGCTAGTGCCTATAATGTGGCCATTGATGTACCTAGACAAACACAATTGAAACAGGCATAGATAAGATTATATCCAGGGAGATTCGGGTCAGAGATATAAGTGGAGTACAACTCATTTTCTCTTTGAGTGTAATAAATTTTGTTGCAAGCTGAAAAGGGTTGGGAAAACAGGTGAGAGTGACTTCATCTACAGACGGAGCCTTGGAAGGCCATCCCTCTCCCTCTCCCTCTCCCTCTCCCTCTCCAGTAACAGGGATTAACACCACACTTCTGAATGAAGAATGGGTCATAGAAGACATAAGAGGTGAAATCAAGAAATTCCTAGAAACAAATGAAAATAAAGATTCAACATATCAAAACCTCTGGGACACTTTGAAGGCAGTATTAAAAAGAAAATTTATAGCACTGAGTGCTCACATAAGAAAAACAAAATCAACAAACAAATAACTTAATGACATACCTCAAAGCCCTTGAAAAACAGGAACAATCTAACCCCAAAGCCAGTAGAAGGCAGGAAATTATTAAAATCAGAGCAGAAATTAACGAAGTAGAGAATAAAAAAACAATACAGAAAATCAACAAAACCCAAAGCTGGTTTCTTGAAAAAAAATTAACAAGATAGACAAACCACTAGCCAACCTAACTGAAAAAAAGAGAGAATAAACCCAAATTATGAAGATAAGAGATGAAAGGATTTCTACTGACAGTGTAGAAATCCAAAGGATTATCAGAAACTACTTTGAAAAACTATACTCTAACAAAATGAAAAATCTGGAGGAAACTGACAAATTTCTAGATAAATACAACCTTCCTAAACTGATTCAAGAAGATATAGAACACTTAAACCAACCAATAACAAAGAGATTGAAACAGCAATAAAGAGCCTAGCATCAAAGAAAAGCCCAAGACCAGAAGGTTTCCCAAGTGAATTCTATAAAACCTTTATAGAAGAGCTAATACCAATACTCCTCAATCTATGTCGTGAAACAGAAAAAAACGAAACTCTCCCAAATACATTTTATGAAGCCAACATCACATTAATACCAAAACCAATTAAAGACAGTTCAAGGAAGGAGAACTACAGTAGGCCTATATCTTTGATAAATTTGGATGCAAAACTGCTAAACAAAATACTAGCAACACGCATTCAAAACCACATAAAGAAAATCATACATCATGATCAGGTAGGGTTTATACCAGGGATGCAAGACTGGTTTAACATACGAAAATCAATCCATGTAATACATCATATAAACAGAACCAAAGACAAAAATCACATGATCATTTCAATAGACGCTGAAAAAGCATTTGATAAAATTCAACATCCATTTATGATAAAAGCACGATAGAGAATCAGAATAGAAGGAACATATCTCAACATCATAAAGGCAATCTACAATAAGCCCACCACCAACATCATATTAAATGGTGAAAAACTTCAGGAATTCTCCCTAAAAACAGGAACAAGACAAGGATGCCCATTATCACCACTTCTCTTCAATATAGTACTTGAGACTTTAGCCAGAGCAATAAGGCAAGAAAAGGAAATCAGAGTACAAATAGGTAAAGAAGAACTCAAACTTTCACTATTTGCAGATGACATGATACTATATTTAGAAAACCCAACAAACTCAACCAAAAGGCTTATAGAACTGATCAACAAATTCAGCAAAGTGTCTGGATACAAAATTAATCTATTCTTTATTTTAAAACAGGATCTCACTAAGTGGCAGAGGATAGAATTTTAAAAGCTTCAAGGGAAAAATATATCACACTTAAAGGTAAACCAATCAGCCAGGCGTGGTGGCGCACGCTTGTAATCCCAGCATTTGGGAGGCTGAGACAGGAGGATCGCACAGGTTCGAAGCCAGCCTCAGCTACTTAGTGAGGCTCTCCATATCTTTGTGAGACTCTGTTTCCAAATAAAATATAAAAATAGGTCTGGGAGTGTAGCCCGGAGGTAGAAAGCCCTGGGTTCTACCGTCAGTACCACCAAAAAAAAAAAAAAAAAAGGTAAACCAATCAAAATAACATCTGATTCTCAAAAGAAACCCTAATATCTTGGAGGGCATGGAATTATGTGCTTCATGCCCTAAACAAAAATAATTGACAACCAAGATTACAATAATCAGGAAGAAATGAAATGGTGGAATAGAGGAAGGTAGCACTTTCCAGTTACTACATGATTCAGAATTGAACCTGTGAATGCCTTTGGGTTCAATCTCCACTACCAAAAAAAACCAAAAACTTAAAATCTACCTATATATTGTTTTCAAGAAACTCACCTTTATAGATAAAGCTATTCACAGGCTAAAGGTGAACAGATATAAACATATATTCCATGCAGAGACTGAAAACTAGCAGGAGTAGCTACTCTCATATTTGACAAAGTAGATTTCAAGCCAAAACTTATCAGAAGAAAAAAAAAGGACACTAACACTGATAAAGGGAAAAACCCAACAAGAGATAAAATGGTAACAGTTATGCTCCAAATGTCAGCCAAATAACCTACATAAATGCTAACTGACATTAGGATTCATACAGACTCCAATACACAAAAGGTTCAATCAGAAGATGTGTAGAGCTGATATACAAATCAGTAAAGTATCCAGGTTAAAAAAAAAGTCAACTTACAAAAATCAATAGCTTTTCTATACATGAATAATGAATCTACTGGAAAATAAATCTGAAAAAAAAAATTTTTGCAGTAGCCTCCAAAACATATACTTAGGAATATATCTAACCAAGGAGGGAAAATACCTATACAATGAAAATGATATAAGATTAAAGATTGAAGAAAGAAATCAAAGAAGACCTTAAGAGTATGAAAAGACCCCTCCATAATCTTAGGTAGGCAAAATAGTCAAAATAGCAATAGAAAATGGAAAGGCCTCCCATGTTTATAGATAGGCTTACTAAATATTATCAAAATGGCCATATTAACAAAAGTGATTTATAGATAGAATACAATCCTAGTCAAAGTACCAATGACAGTCTTTATAAACACTAGGATAAAAAGTCACTGCTACAACTCATATTGAATAACAAAAGGCCTATAATAGTCAAGGCATATTTGAGCAATAAGAACAATGCTAAGGCCATCACAATGCCTGATTTCAAATTATACTACAGAATTATGGAGACAAAAATAGTATGGCATTGAAATAAAAACATATAAACCAATGGAATAAAATAGAAGATACAGAGACAAACCCACACAGACATAGTCATCTAATCCTTGACAAACGTTCCATAAACATATGTTGGAGAAAAAATAGCTTTTTTAACAAGTGATGCTGAAAAAACTTGATATCCAGATGTAGAATAACAAAGTAGAACCGGGCATGGTGGCACATGCTTGTAATCCCAGCATTAAGACTGGAGGATCACGGTTCGCGGACAGCCTCAGCTACTTAGTAAGGCCCTCTGCAACTTAGTGAGACCCTGTTTCAAAATTAAGAATAAAACTATACTGAAATTTCATCTCATGAGGAAGATAGCTAAAATTGAGTAACCTTGCTTGCAGCACCTGCTCTAAGGTAACTGCTAAATAAAGGACTCCAGAAGGAAGATGATATGGAATAACAAAGGAATATAAAAGGGGTGATATTATAAAACAGCAAGTCAAAACCAGATTTTCAACACTGGGAACTTACATAATGGCAAATGACCAGCAAGTTATGGAATCTTTCCAAGCCACCATTAAGTTTTGGACAGTGTCAATGAAAAAAATGAAGACATTTCTTACTGATACCACAAAAAATAAAACTTTCAAAAATATCAATTTTACATGTGATAACACAAAAAACTTTCAAAACATCAATTTTATATGAGATGATAGATACATAGTATATGATACCAGAACCTTTTTAAAAGATACATTTTAATAAAAATGGAAATATTAGCAACCAACCTTTGGAAATGATGCAGATGAGGTGCTTTTGGCAGACGTCCATGGATATTCTCTTTTATCTTTGGATTTGCCACGATCAGCTAATGACAAATTTCTAGATGTATTTTGTGAAGGAGCTGCTTTAGAATCAATTTTCCGAGAAATGGTTTTAGGTGTTTCCAATAAAGATGTCTGTATTTTCTAAATTGAAAGAAATCATCATTAAATTATGTCTTAATCATTTCTTTAAAGTATTAGTAGAATACTGAAATAAACTAGCTCTCACTCCCAAATTGATTAGATAAGTGAGAATAAATTACACTTATCCTCTGTCACTTTATTTGCCTATTTAAGATGAATATGGTATCTGCTTCCTCCCTATCTTCACAGAGCTGATGTGAAAACAAAATATCTCAAGTCTCTATTGACCAAAAGTTGAGGATTCTCTAAAAACACAAAAGAAAAACAAAACAAAACAAAACAAAAAACTCTCTCTGGCAAAAATTCTTAATCTTATGGTTCACTCAAATAGCCTAAAAGCCAGAAGCCAATTTACTCTCATTTTTATCTGTTCTCTTTCATAAGTTCTTTTATTCTCTCATCTATACAAATACAGCATTTCCCTATCCACTAAACTCATTCACCTTCAAAAAAAGGAAGGAAAAATCATAAAAATAAAGAATAAGAGAAACTCTTAGGAAAAAAAGAACTGGCTTTTTGCTTCAATTCTAAAAGTAAATAAATTGCCAATTATTCTCAATATTTAGACATTATTTCAACTTGTTTTTCTCCATCTTATTTCTCTCCTTTGTATAGTTTCATTTAGTACCCAATCTACCTTTCTAATAAACAGTACTCATAATTGCCATAGTAGAATCCTATCTAAAAACTCATGCTTATGACTTTCTGTTTTACTATTTCCTTTGGTCACTACCACTTCCATGAATATAATCCCAGCAATCACTCACATGAAACAACTGAACATCCATGCACATGAGTGTACATACACACACAAGGAATAGAAGGACAAAACTTAAGACCCTTTGTAACTAGACCTTCAGTGAATTTAAGTTAGGAAGGTATAGAGTGCAAGATTAAGAGGTAACCACATATATGAATGAAATACACTGAAGTAGGAACCATGTAATGGTGATATTTTCTCATGGATCTTTTACTATAGTGCCAAGTGATTTTTAAATAAATCTCCAAGCATAACCCAGTTTAAATTTATCCATTTATAAAATCAATAAACTAAATGAGGTGATTCACAGCTTTTTTCCCAGCTTTAGTGATCACTTCTTGTCTAATTCTAGTTATCATTTCATAATCATTTTCCAGGAGGTATGAGTTTTAGAGACAATTTTTCAGAGTTGCATTTCTGTATCCTTTTTACTAGATATTTTATTTCTGTATCACCACTGAATGCACAATTCTGCTAAAAAAATTTTTTTCTGCTCTCTGGATTCATTAGAAGGAACCTCCAAAATGTAACTTTATGGACAAATATTTCCCCTAATAGGCCTGAGAATGGAAATTTAAAGTCACTGCACCACCACCTTGTGGCCATTTCAGGAAATTAACATCCCCCTGGTAGCCTAAAAGAAAAGTTCCCTTCATTGGAGAATATTTATCACTCTTTGTAATACATCATGGCAACATATACCTCCTTACATGTTATATTCTTTTCTTTTCTTTTTTTTTGGTGGTACTGGGGTTCCTGGAAGCCCTTCCACCTCAGGACTACACTCCTAGACCTATTTTTATACTTTTTATTTGGAAACGGGGCCTCTTAAGTCAGCAAGGCTGGCTTCGAACCAGTGCGATCCTCCTGCTCTGCCTCCCAAGTGCAGGGATTACAAGCGTGCGACACCACGCCCGGCTATATTCTTTTCTGAATATTTTATTTCCGGTATTGTATATATACATAACATGCACTTTGTTTTCTGTTTTAATTTTTTAAAAAACACATGATAGTCATTTTGTGCCAAACATTTTTCTTTTTCTTTTTGCATGTCTGGTTATGGAATCCACGGGCATTTGACCTTCAAGCTACATCCCCTGCCCTATTTTTTTTTAATTCTTTATTTTGAAACAGTCTCACTAAGTTGCGGAGGGCCTCACTATGCAGCTGAGGCTGTCCGTGAACCGTGACCCTCTGGTCTCAGCCTCCCAAATGCTGGGATTACAAGTGTGTGCCATCACTCCTGGCTGCCAAACACTTTTAAATGTTTTCCAAATACTATTTCATTTCATCTTTATTACAACTTAAGGTAATATTATTATTAACCCTTAATATATGATGAAAAGGAGGCATGAAGAAGTCAAAAAATTGCCCAAACTCAGAAACATTTGGTAAATTTAATGATTATATAAGATCTATGATTTTTTTTTTCAGTAGTGTTAGAGCAAAACCAAGAAAATTCCAGTTAAATTTCATTTCTTTGAACACTTCATTTTTGCAACATATTTAATATGCAGACCCCTACAAGGCATATATTATAGAACTGTGTCTGAATAAAACATCTCTATAAGAATGTGATATACATTTTCATAATATGAATACATCCTATATCTATAAAAGAATATTATCATTAATTTTTCCCTAAGATCATGTCTAAATTGCTTGTTAATATTATGTTGATAATTTTTCAAAATATATTTTCAAGTATCTAATGTAGTGTTTGGGACAAATGAAGCAGTAAATATTCATTACAAGTTCAATATTTATTTCCTTATCTTTCTTTGAACTCAAACCTAACAAAACTGTAACATTATGTAAGTCTAACCAACTGATATGTTCCTAAACCATTTTAGTTGACACTCTCAGAGTAACTACAGTCAGAGCAACTTCTGTGTGGACTTAGATAACTACATCATTACACATATAAAATATGTTTAGTAATTTTAACTCAAAATTCGTTAAATCAAATTTCTCCTGTGACAATCCTATATTATCAAAAAAGGTTTGTGGCTGAGTTGTATTCTTTCCCATACTTGGTGCTTTGTTCCACAGGTAGGGGGCTCTGCTAAAGTAACACTCCTAATGGCTCACTACCTCCTTAGGGAGAGAATCAATGACTTCTTGTGATTGGTGAATGTGGAAGAAGAAATTTTACACAACCCTTTCCTTACTCCTCTTGAAAACAAAGGAAGTACATATCTGCTCTGCTCCTTTACACTATAAGTGTGTGAGATCAGGTCATCAAGTGGGAGGACCTGTCCTAATCAAACACTACTTATGACCAAATAGGGAAACCTGTCTAATTTGGGATTTCAGGATTAATAAATTACCTTGCCTTTAATTATAAACCACATTCTCCAATACTAATTTATCAACTATAAAGACATTCTTTTGAATCTCTTTTGGCTTTCTAAATTGGTTCAGAACTTCAGTGAGGAAAACAAAATGCCATTTATTTAGTCACTTCAAAACTCAAATAATTTAAACTAGAATTTTCTAAGCTAGAATTAATAAAAGTATTTTTATTAACATTAAAATTTTTTGAAGAGAGAAAACAGAGAAATACCTAATTTAAAATAAGACCATAATAAGAATGAAAAAGACTGAAATCACCTCTAAATCACCAAATAACAAATGTTTTAAAATTTTTAGCTAATGCTTTTATATTAATAAAGAGAAGATAATTTAGAAAGTAAAATTGTGGAATATATATATATTTTTTTTTCTGGTACTAGGGGTGGAACCCAGGGGCTTTTCTACCTCCGGGCTATACTCCTAGACCTATTTTATACTTTATTTGGAAACAGGGTCTCACTAAGTTGCTGAGAGCCTCACTCAGTAGCTGAGGCTGGCTTCAAACCTATGCAATCCTCCTGTTTCAGTCTCCCAAGCGCAGGGATTACAAGCGTGCACCACTATGCCCAGCTCCATGGAATATATTTTAAATTTTATTTTCCTATATGTGAACAAAAATAATTATTTCTAGATAAATGCTAGAGAATGATTTGATTATATAGAAAAGAGAATAGTAAACTCTTACCTTATCTTTTTTTTCTTTGAGAGTAATTGTGTTTTCTTTTACTTCTCTTTTGAGTTTTTCCTATTAAAGTGAGTATCAAATATATACAACATAATCATTACTACTATCACAAATGTTCTTAATTATAAAAATTTATGATAACCATTAACAAAGAAAGAAGATTCTCCTCTCAATCTTATAAAACAATAAAAAGAAAAATAAATTAGCTCCTCTCTATAGAAGTGCTATTTGGTTTTTATTGTCTTTTTAAAAATTATGATGTGTCTCTAGTTTATCTGTGCAATCCTGAATAAGTCTCATAAAACTATGAATCACAACTTTTTTTATTTTTAAAATGAAATGGGTGAATGAGATTAAAGAATAAGGGAAACAGAAAAGTAAACTATGAAGAATTGCAAATAAATAAAAAATTATGAGACTTTAGAAGCAGAATCAGCTTTTTCCCTGTGTGTTAAGAAAAGAATCACTTGGTGGGAATTTGACTAAGAAACAAATCTTCAACATAAGTAGAGATGAGGGATTAAAAAAACAAATGTTGAGAAGCAAATATAATCATCTGAACAAGTATAGAAAAATATATAATACTTAACAAATAATATGTAACTTCTGATGAAGAATAAGGTATATATATAGAAGCAGTCAAGGTAAAAAATGATAAATAGTTGTGGTCAGAGTGGGAAGTGAGTCATACTAAGTTACAGAATTTATTCAGTAGGAAAAAAGAACACCTAAGTCTGGCCAATAAAAATGAATGTTCAGTATGCCTATAATATGATAGTCATCTGTAGAACATAATTGTTATTATCTTGGAATCATAAAGGTCTCCAAGAAGGTAAAAATGCTCCAGTATAAAGAACTTTAGGCAGTCAAACTTGTCTGCCTTGCCCATGATGCCTTTGCCAATACCTATTCTCACTGAGTGCCTTGTGTACAGCATGACATCTCTCCCACATTATTACTTGTCCAGAAAACTCACCATAAAGAGAGCTGGCACAAACTGTTTTAATTTCTTTACTGTTCTTACTCTGTATCCTATTATCCAGCAAGTGGATGATCTTCAATTATGTCAACTAGGATCTACTCTAAAGAAATTGAATGCTGTCTGACAGAACAAAATATATTCCCTTAAGTAACAATATTGCATTGACTCCCAGAACATGTTGACTTCCAGAAGACAAAAGGAGAAAGCATCACCCACAATTGAAATGTCTCTACAACTCTGACATTGCTGGTCTGGAGATCTTAGGATAGTGTGTTCTGACACAAAGTGTTTCCAAGATGTGATTAGCTCATACATGAATGTGTACTTTGGTGATGACTATCTGATCATGAATTCCTCACTATCAAAGAGATGTGTCCAGTAAGGTCCGCATTTAGTCAGAATATGTAAAATGTGCCTATAATATGACTTGGCCAAGAGAGAAGTAACTTGGGCCACCAGAGCAGAGGAGAGAATGAAAACCCTGTGACTGAATTTCAGACCTGAATAAATTTACAAACCTATAGCCTTCTCAATAAAAGGAAGCCTGGTGCCTTTATGGAAGGATTCTGCAATATTATCCACATATACATCAACCTACCAAATGTCATATTGGTTCTGACCACAAAATGAGATATTTTAAGGATGAAAGGTCCAGCTAGAACTCCTTGAAACTCTATTTACATCAAGAGAGTAAATAAAGAAATTTCATACCACTAAACAGAGGTTATGACCCCATCAAACTATGAGATATAAGAAAGGTGATTTCTCATAATTTTGTAAGGCCAACCTATTTTGATTGAATGTTAAGATGGTCATACAGTAAGTTTCCTCATACTAATGGGCTTTTAGGTAAAAATGGGAATTACCATACTGTCTGGGATCAAAATTAGAACTAAAAAAGTGGCTGAACATAAAAGAGCAACTGAAGCCGGGCATGGTGGCGCACGCTTATAAATCCTAACATTCGGGAGGCTGAGACCAGAGGATCATGGTTCGCATCATCACTAAGTAGCCTCAGCTACTTAGTGAGGTCCTTCACAACTCAGTGAGACCCTGTTTGAAAATAAAGAGTAAAAAACAGGACTGGGGGTGTCTCTCGGAAGTATAATGCCCCTGGGTTCCATCCCCAGTATTGCAAAAAAAAAAAAAAAAAAAAAAGATCAACTGAATCTATGTAAGTATAGAGCTCAAGTTAGATACAGGATTCAGGGTTATAGTAGAGAATATATATACACACACACACACACACACACACACATTTTTATAAATCTTGACTATGTAAAATAATAAGATAAATATTAAAATTATATCTGTAGGTGAAGATAAGGTAGGAGAAATATTAAGATATATTGAATATATATATATATCATACCAACACAGGTTAATATCGAGATTCTATAAGCAACTCGATAGCCAAAAAATTAAGTTATTAAGATTCAAAAGTAGAGACAAAGAAGAAATGCCTATGTACAACAAGCATAGTGAAAGGTGCTGAAAATCACTCATTGTAAGAGAATTGCGAGTCACCACTATAATGATGTATCATCTCACACATACTAGAATGGAAGCCGCTATCCAGAGAGTAGAAAATAAAAAAGCACTGGCAGGATGTAGACAACTTAAACTCTGTGCACTATTGATGGGATTTTCAAATGGTATAGTTACTATAACAAACAATATAATGGTTCTTCAATGACAGAACTATCAATGATCTAACAATTCCATTTCTGGATATATATCCAAAAAAATATGCTAAGCAAAATAAACCAGTCACAGAAGAGCAAATACTGTGTGCTTCCATTCACATGAAGCATCTAAAGTAGTCAAAATCAAGTGAGAAGCCAGGTGTGGTGGCACAAACTTGTAATCCCAGCATCTGGGAGGCTGAGACAGGAGGAATCAGGGTTTGCAGACAGCCTCAGCTATTTAGTGAGGCTCTTTGCAACTGAATGAGACATTGTGTCAAAATAAAGAATAAAAATAGAGCCAGGGATGTAATTGGGAGGTAGAATGCTCCAGGGTTCCATCCTCAGAACCTCAGGAAAAGAAAAAAAAAAAAAATCAAGATAGGCCTGGTGACCATGCCTATAATTTCAGCCCTTTGAAGACTGAGACAAGAGGATTGCAGGTTCAAGGGCAGCCTCACAATTTAGCCAGGACCTCAGCAACTTAGTGAGACCCCATTTCAAAATAAAAAAAATAAATTAAGGTTGGGATGTAGCTCAGAGATAGAATGCTCTTGGGTTCAATTCTCAATACCATAAATAAAGTAGTCAAAATCAGAAACAGAATATACAAAGGTAGTGCCAAGAACTAGGAAAGAGGAAACAGTGCTTGTTTAACAGATAAAAAGTTTCAGTTCTGCAATATTAAGAAATACTAAAAATATATTTAAATAAAAATTGAATGTACTTAACACTATTGAAATATAAACCTAAAAAGTACTAAAAATATATATATCAATAATATAATCAGGAAAACTAACCTATGAAAGAAAAAAAAAAGATTCTCAAATTACAGAGATTCAATCGAGGTTAATAAACAATGCAAAAAACACAAGAGACAAATACCAAAAAAGTGGTAATTCAGAGAAAGCTGACGTTTGTATGTGTGGTATGATGTGGTATCTATGCAGGGAGCTGGTGACTAAACCCAGGGGAATTCTACCTCTGAGATATACCCCCTGCCCTATTTTATTTTTTATTTGGAAACACATTCTAGGTTGATAAGAAACTCACTAAATTGCTCAAGCTGGCTTTAAACCTGTGAGTCTCGTCTTAGTCTCCCAAGTACTGAGATTACAGGCATGCACCACCATGCTTGGCAAATTAGGCTGACTTTGAGGCAAAAGGATAAAGATAAAGGAGCAGGACGGCATGAGGTTTCATAATGCTAGTCACAATGCTGTACAATTTAAAACATAAATTGCTTATTTTGGGAATTTTCCATTTAATATTTTTGGACTGCAGTTTACCAGTCCAAGAAACTTGGGTAAGTGGGGACTACTGTGTTTGCAAACCATTTATCCAATTGTATGAATGTTCTCTTCAAAAATTAAGGTGATGGGACCATAAGGGTTCTGCCCTCATAGATGTGATTTACACCATTATAAAAAGGCATGTTCAGTTTCTCCCTGTCTGCCATTCACCATTTAAATATGATATCTGTCTCCTTTGAAGTAAGCAAGAAGGCCCTCTCCAGATGCTAACACCTTGATCTTAGACTTCTCATCCTCTAGAACTGTGACAAGTTTTTATTCTTCATAAATTTTCCAATATTGGGTATTCTATTATACCAGCACAAATGAACTAAGATATCTAATAAATTACTAGTAACTAAACTAAATGAAACATTCTCAAAATTCAATAGTGAAAAATCTATTTAGTAAATGAGGAAAATTTATGAATAAATATTTTATATAGTAAGATATACAGATGGCATATAGGTACTTGAAAGAGTATTTAATGTCATTAGCCATCAGAAAAATGCAAATTAAAATTACAAGGAAATAAGCTGCAAACCTATCAGAACAACTACAAAAATAAGTTGATTCTGGCAAGGATACAAAAACCAGATAACCTGATGATGGGAATATAAAATGGTACCACCACTTTGGAAAATAGTTCGGTAGTTTTTCATAATACTTAAAACTACCATACAACTCAGAAATTGTACATTTCTGAGATGTAAGAGCTTATGTTGACATCAAAACCTGTACATACATATGCTCATAACAGCTTTATTCATAATAGCTCAAAATAAGAGATGACTATTGTTTATATGTGTATCATACTGGGGATTGAATCCAAGGGCATTCTATCTCCAAGCTATACCCTAGCTCAATTTTTTATTCTTATTCTGTTTCATTCTATTTTATTTTATTTTGCAGTATGGAGGATTGAACCCAGAGGCATTCTACCTCCAAGCTACATCCCCAGCCTTATTTGTAATTCTTTATTTGGAAACAATATCTCACTAGGTTGTGGAGTGCCTCACTAAATAGCTGAGCTGAGAACCCAGAACCTCCTGTCTCAGCCTCCCCAGTACTATCATTCTAAGCATGTGCCACTACACCCAACTTATTCTTTATAAACATCTGGCATACACATACAACAGAATATTATGCAGCCTTTAAAAAGCATACCCTGTTGCAAGCTACATTCTTCACTAGGGGATTATTTTTTTTTTTAATGTGGTATACCCATACCAGGGACTACAAAGAGGCAATAAAAAGCAACAAACTACTGATCTATATAACAACTAGGGTAAATCCTCAAACACTCCTCAATTTTAAAAAGCTAATTATAAAACATTTTATACCATATAATTCCATCTATATAACATTCTTGGCATGGCAAAATAGGAATGGAGAATAGATTAGCTGGTTACCAGAAAACAGGGAGTCAAGAGAGGGAAATGTGTATGACCTTAAAACAGCTATACAGGAATCTTCATGATGAAACTGTTCTGATTTTGACTGTATCAATGAATATTCTGACTGTAATATTGTACTATAATTTTGTAACATGTCACCATGAGGGGAAAATTGAGTTAAGGGTACATAGGATATCTCTGTATCTATTCTTTCTTACAACTGCATATGAACCTACAACTACCTCAAAGTTAAAACTTTAATTAAAAAATCTGTACCTCTACCTACAACTTTTCTCTCTTCTCATGATGTTTTTCATAATCTGTTTACTTTAGGATTTAAGCTTTTAGGAACTATTAAATGTTTGGTAAATAAATATTTATTTAAAATTTAATAATTTTTAATTTTTTTTTTTTTTTTTGGCAGTACTGGGGATGGAATCCAGGGGCATTCTACCTCCAAGCAATATCCCCAGCCCTATTTTTTTATTCTTTATTTTGAAACAGAATCTCACTAAGTTATGGAATACCTCACTAAGTAGCTGAAGCTGGCTATGAACCTGCAATACTCTTGTCTCATTACAAGAATGCAGCCATATGCCCAGCTTAAATTGAATAATTTCTAAAATTCTAATTTCAAGTTATTTTACTAATAAATTCAAACATAATTACAGTTTAAAATAGTATGTATGTGTCTGGCTTTTTTTGTTTTTTTCATAGAAGATACAACTAAAGTAACAAATGCAAAACTGATAATAGTTTTTCTGGTATGCAGGCTCTCGATTTAATTAAGACTTTTATTTATTACTTTCATTTTACTTATAAAATATAATTTATCATTATAATTTACACTTATAGACTTATTCATATATCTAGATATCAATATATAGATTATAACTTCATTTTATGTCCTCATGGACATTCAAAAACACTGACTATAATTTAGAGCAAAGAGAAAATGACAAAAATTCTAAAAAAAAAAAAAACCAATAGGATATCTTGGGTGTGGTTGCACATGCCTGTAATCCCAGTACTTGGGAAGCTAAAACAGGAGGATCAAGGCCAGCCTTAAGCAACTGTGAGACCCTGTTTCCAAACAAAAAATTTTTAAAGGGCTGGAGGTAGAGCTCGAAGGTACAATGCCCCTGGATTCAATCTCTAGTGTGTGTGTGTGTGTGTGTGTGTGTGTGTGTGTGTGTGTGTGTCTCTGTCTCTCTCTCTCTCTCTCTCACACACACACACACACACACGCGCGAGATAGAATAGACAATAAAAGTGTAAAATAAAATAAAAATATAACTTTCAACTGTAATGCTAAATTTTTTACTTAGACTTTCTAAGGCTAACGAGGGAAGCAACCCCAAATTGCAGAATATATGAGCAAAATAATATAAATCAAGGCAAACTCATAGTATGAAATATACAGTATTTTAAAATTAAATCTAAATCAAATCTTTGAGATTTTAATATATGCCTCCAAACATTATTTAATAAAAGTTAGTATTCAGAACAAAATTTCTTAAAAGGCTAGGTAAGTACTAGTTGGTTTGTTTGTATTTTGTTTTTTGTTTTTGTTTTTGGTTTTTTTTGGTACTGTGGATTGAACCTAGGAGCCTTCTATCTCTGAACTACACTCCCACCCCTATTTTATTTTTTATTTGGAAACAGGATCTAATCAAACTGCTGAAGATCTGCTAAATTGCTAAGTTGGCCATGAACCTGCAATCCTCCTAAGTACTGGGATTACAGGCATGTACCACCTTGGCGGTATTAGATTTTCATGATGAAAAACACATCTTTCAAACCAAAAAAATTAAAATTCACATGTAATAGTGTGGACCAGAAACATTTCCACTAAAGTAAAAACTAAAACTAGAATATTTATTATAATCACTATTACTTAACATTGTTATTTAAATAAAAGTCACTGCAATGATATATTTCTTTCTGCAAAGAGAATAAAACAAGAGTTATAAATATTAGAACGAAATAGAAAAAGTTATCAGATTAGTAAATTTCTAAAAAACTTAAGGAATGACCTTTGTAACTATCAGGCCACTCTATATTAGACCAATATGAAGTTGAAAAGATGGAAAATGGTATAAAACAGGAAACCAGGAATATGGTAAACTCTGAAGGGATGGGCTTGTAAACTATTCTTAATTTTTTGTATTTTTGAATAATTTATAACATAAAAACAATGTGTTTTATAAACAATAAACATTTAAATTATATATAATAATAAATAATCCCAGATCTCTATGACTTATAACACATTTCTCACTCACGTGACACGTGATTTACAAGTTGGTCTCTGCTCTGTTCCCTATGATCTTCAGGAATCTAAGCTGAAGAAGTTAATTCTACCTGGAACATGTCAGCCTCCAGGCCAAAGGAAAAAAAACACTTGGATAAGAACACCTGTGATTCTTAAAGCTTTGTCTCAAAAGTGCTACTTTTGCTCATATTCCATTTGGTAAACAAGTCATTTTACCAAATCTGAAGTCAGTAAAGTGGAAATATATAATCTTTCATTTGGAAGGGACCCTATAGGAAATGACAACCAAAGATTTTTTTTTTTTTGGTGGTACTGGGGTTCCTGGAAGCCCTTCTACCTCTGGGCTACACTCCCAGACCTATTTTATATTTTTATTTGGAAACAGAGTCTCCTAAGCCAGAACGCTCGGCTGGCTTTGAACCTGCGCGATCCTCCTGTCTCTGCCTCCCACAGCCAAAGATTTTGAATAACACAATCTATACCAAGCCCAAACTTTTTAATGTATCTACATAAAGGCATATTTTTATATATGCATGTGTGTGCATGTATGTATTTAGTATATATATATATATATATATATATATATATATATATATATACACATAAATGATGAGAAATAAAATACAGTGGCCTTGAATTATTCCTAATATGCAAATAAAAAGAAGACATTAGATTGGTCAATAAGGAGTTCAACATGACTCAAGTCAAGAAAGTGGTTAGATCAATACCTAAATTCTAATAGGTGAAAAATGAGAAGTGAAAATATAGATGGTATTTTAGACTAGTTTTTTTTGTTGTTGTTGTTGTTTTTCTGGGTTTTTTTTTTTTTTTTTTTTTTTTTTTTTTTTTTGGTGGTACTGGGGATGGAACCCAGGGGACTTCTATCTCCAGGCTACACTCCCAGACCTATTTTATATTTTATTTGGAAACAGGGTCTCTTAAACCAGCTTAGGCTGGCTTCAAACCTGCACAATCCTCCTGTCTCAGCCTTCCAAGCGTGGGGATTACAAGCGTGCACCACCGCGCCTGGCTAGGCTAGTTTTTTTTCTGAAAGATGCTTAAGAGCATCGAGATAGTATGGTAGCTTAAGAAGCAGATAAAGGTTTTAGGACTTAAGATGCTAAATGTATTATTTATATTTATTAGATAAAGAGCAAAAGTTGAAGATTACTGAGGGTTTAATTAAGAAAATCAAAACTAAAGATACATGATGATTCCTCTTCTACTGAAACAGTAAGATAAAGGCAAAGATAAATGTTATTAGTGAAGAGAAGGCAATTTAGTCAATTAACAAATATTTATTGAAAATATAAAAATTGTAAAGCCCTGTGCTTAGATCAAAAGAAAGCAAACACATAATCCTAGTTCTTGAAGAGCTGGCAATATAATGGAGAGCACAGATTGAAATAACTACTTTAATGGGAGAACAAAGTGCTATAAGAACACATATATAGTAAGCTCACATTTGTAAGATAAAAGATGTGCAACATTTTTCATATATGGAGAATAATAAAAGAAATTAAATGCAGAAAAACAAAGTTGGCAAATACACAGACTTGAAATTCAAAGGATATGTTACCTAGGCCATTGTAGAGTGACTAAGTGAATATGTTTTAAAGTCATACATAATAGAACTAGATATGAATTGCAGCAATTCTATTTTCTTACTATATGATCTTGAATAAATAGCCTAACCTCTGTAAAAATAAAGATAGATAAGAAGTACTGTATCCAATGCTATTGTAAGGATTAATATAGATGAAAGTAGGGAATTTAGCAAAGTGAGTGTCCTACAGAAAGCAAAAATATAAACAGTATTTGTTATTTTAAAGTGTGTCAATTCACTTTGTAAAGTGCAAAATCCTACATAAATATGAGCCATTTTTCTAAAACAATAGCTAAAAACCATGTTGAATATGTATTTTTAATATATGCGATAATATTTATCAAATAGTTATAGAATATTTAAAAGCATTTATATTCTTTTTTCTTTAACATCTCTCAACTTAAAGGAACTTTATTTCCAAATATAATTTGGAAACACACACCAGCCACTTATAGCACAAAAAGGAACAAAATGGTGAAAAACAGCAGCAATTATTGAATTTGTCATTCCAAAATCTATAAGGTAAAGCATTAGCAATCAAAAGGAATAAAGGTGCATATCCTTTTTGTTCTTGGCACCACAAAAAAAGAAAGAGAAACTAAGAAAATAAAAGAATAATCTTTTGTGACTTGAGTTTCTAAGCACTTACAGTAAACAAAAAAGCATTTCTAGTCTTAAAAGTACATGTATATTCATATGTATTTAGCATTTAAATGAAGAAATATGCCAAATAGCTGTGGGAAAATGTTAACAGGGAAAATCTTTATAATTCCTAGATACCCAAATTTATCCAATTAGTTTCTAATATATGTTTACAAAAATGCAAAGTTACAACCCTAAACCCTACAACCATTTTACCTATGATGTCACAAAACCTACTTTTTGTTCTTTTTCTATTTCCAATTGCTTCTTAATAGACAAAAGTTCACTTTTGAGATTAGATAGTTCAAGCTCCTAAAGAAAAAGAAACATGAAATTTATAGGTGTTCCTGTACATTGCTCAAGACAATGAAAATGTAAACTAGTACTTCAAGTAAACTCATTTATGTATAGAAATAAATGCACTCATGAAATACCCTTTAATAGTCTAAATAAAACATAGCAAGATGTCATTGATCGAGGTCTCTGAGGCTCTTATCAGAAAACAGCTGTATATCTCCCACTCTCTCTAGTCTGTCCCCTTTTCCTTCTCAATTATCAGAGCTCCAAGTTTACTTAACAACTAGAACTGTAACAGCCATCTGAAATTAGTTAATTCCACCATTTCAAAAGAATAAAATGAAGAACCACTTAAACAAAAGATCTGTTAATATCTATTTCAGATCTACAATTATGATTCTATAGCTAAAAATTTTAGCTTTACTTTATATTATTCTTTACTACCAGCCACGCTGACATCAAAACTGGCTTTATTGCTATTTGTTTTATATCTCACCAAAGATGCTTTCACTGATGACTGTTCTTGCTCTTTGCTCTTATAAAGTCCTAATTCAGAGTCTCTTTCTTCAACAATCTTATCATATTGGTGCTACATTAAACAAAGAAAACACTATAAGTATATTAAACTGAATAGGCTGTGTTTTATAAGATGGTATCCTAATGTTTATACATTTGAGTGTATTATTGTTCAACTTTTCAATTTTTTTCATTCAAACAACCTGAACAGTGAAACACACAGAAATAATCTAACAGAAAAACAAGAAATAACTCTTTTTAATTACAGTGAATTTCATCATTTAAAAATAAATTAGAACCACCAGGACTTCTTAGATAAAGAATCATTGTTAAATAATTCTAAATCTGAAACAGAAAATATGAAATAAACTTAGAAATTTCTGTCATAAAGAGTGAAAATTATCAGAAACTCTATTATTAGAGTTAAGTCAAAAGAACTTCCCAGTCAGCATGAAGTCTCTCTCACTGGCCAAAGGTAGGACAATTTGAGTATCAATATGAACAAAAAATGCACAGGACTGAAACATACCACATTTATTTAAATCCATGAGTTCATAATGTTATTTAAACTACTTTTTTAAGCTCTTCTTTGATACCACAATAATGTTTGCTTCCAGCAACAATTTTTTTTTCTTGTGGTACTGGGGGTGGAACCCAGGGGCTTTTCTACCTTTGTGCTATACTCCCAGACCTATTTTATACTTTATTAGGAAACAAGGTTTCACTAAGTTACTGAGAGCATCACTAAGTAGCTGAGGCTGGCTTTGAAGTTGTGCGATCCTCATGTCTCGGCCTCCCAAGCACTGGGATTACAAGGGTGCACCACCACACCCGACTCCAGCAACAATTTTTAAAAGTGGACAGGTAGGCATAGCCTACCTACTCTCTAAGTCTTGAAGAAAATGAGGTTTCCTTTCCTAAAAGGAAGATTACTTGATAAAAAAAAACAATGAAAAGATAACAATTATAAAAATAGAAGACACAAACACAATCAACATTAAACCTTTCATCTATTTATTCCTTTGTTTAAAATGTTTACCTTAACCCGGGCATGGTGGTCATGCTCATAATCCCAATAATTGGAAGGCTGAGACTGGAGGATCACAGATTAGAGGACAGCCTTAGCAAGTAGTGAGACTTTCATCAACCTAACAAGGGATTGATAGAAAATAAAACTAAAATTGGAATGGGGTCTAGTTGGGAGGTAGAATACCCCTGAATTCAATCCCCAGTAGTGTTAGAAACACCGAGAAAATACAAATAGTATTGAGAAACATATCCAGAATATATGCTTAACTAAACGATGAGAAGTGGAATGAGACTTCTAGAAGAATTCAGGCGTGATTACCTTCATCTAAGATTAAGAGATTTACTAAAGGAAATAATATCTAAACTCAATTTTGTATGATTAAGATCTGAACTTAGAGAAATAGGGCATCAAGAGTATTACAGATCTAATTATTCATTGTTTTACAGACACTAATAAAAAGGAAAAGAAAAAATCAGAATAAAAAACAAAATATTACAACAAATCAGAATATCTTGAGTTCACCTTTTTTTTTTTTTTTTGGTGGTACTGGGGTTCCTGGAAGCCCTTTTACCTCCGGGATACACTCCCAGACCTATTTTTACATTTTTATTTGGAAACAGGGTCTTCTAAGCCAGCGCGCGCGGCGAGCTTCGAACCTGCGAGAATCCTCCTGTCTCTGCCTCCCAAGCGCGGGGATTACAAGCGTGCGCCACCACGCCCGGCTTGAGTTCACCATATTTTGAACAGAAATAGGCCTTCAATTAAACTTTTTATGATGTAAAAGTTACCTTATGCTTTTCCATAAGTGCTACCATTTCAGCTATTTTATGTTGACATCGTATGTCAATTTCTTTCTGTAGTTTTACTGCTTCATCAGCTATTACTTTTGCCTTCTCAACCTATCAAATAATGTTTAAATTAATGTAAAAATTTAACTCAAATGTAAAAAAAATTCTCTGCTTATATAAAATGCAAGCTCAATCACCAGTGAATTAGAAAAACAAGAACATGTATCATTGTTTTGGTTTATCTTAGGGTGTTCTATCAAGTGAAATGACACTGTGATAAATATTCAATCTTTTCAAAAATTATATGCTACTCAATAGTGAAGTATTTAGAATAATAAGAGTAATTTTCCTTCTATAAAAACTGGTAATTGTTCCTAATAAAAATTTACTAAATCTTTTAAAATATCACAATTCAAAAACTAATAATATGTATTACTTTCTTCTTTAAATGCTAGTAAACAAATACAAAATATTAGTATAAGTTCTAAACATGTTTAGTTTTTCCTACCTCTCCCAAAAGATTTTCTTCTGATATCTTTTTGTCCTCAATTTCTTTTTGATAGCTGCCAGTCATTTCTTCAAATTTTTGTTTAGCACTTTCTAGCTCTAGCTCTAATTTACTGACCTTAAAGAAAACAGCATGAGTATTAGTAAAAGTTGTGAATTATCTGAAAATATTCCATTTTATTTTATGGTTTTGTGAATCTTAAAAGTTACTTATTGATAATCACCAGGAATTATTCACAAAATTTGTCTTATTCCCTAAAACAAATATTTAGTCTTTACAGGTAACATAAAATAAGCAGTCACATATTTATTTTTAATTAGTTTCTCAACAATACTTAAACTGGTTAGTTTAATTTTCTATTTTTATTACAATAAGTAACTATACAAGTAGGGCAGAAAACTCATATATTAAAAAAGCATATTCTAGCCGGGCATGGTGGCACACACTTGTCCCACGCTTGGGAGGCAGAGACAGAAGGATAACACAGGTTCAAAGCCAGCCACATTGGCTTAAGAGACCCTGTTTCCAAATTTTAAAAAAGTACAAAAATAGGTCTGGGAGTGTAGCCCAGAAGTAGAAGGGTTTCCAGGAACTCCAGTACCACCAATAAATAAATAAATAAATAAATAAATAAATAAATAAATAAGCATATTCTTAATTAGTTTTCTATAAAAAACAAACACCAGCTGGGCATGGTGGTGCATGCCTATAATTTCAATATTTGGGAAGCTGAGACAGGCAGATTACAGATTGAAGACAGGCAGATTACATCAGCCATTCCCACATAGCAAGACTCAGCAATCTAGTGAGAGAGACCCTGTTTCAAAACAAAAATAAAAAGAGCTGAAGGTATAGCTCAAAGGTAGAATACCCCTGGATTCAAACCCTAGTACATCACGCATACACACACACACACACACACACACACACACACACACACACACACTTGATTTCTATCATTATGAAATACCTAGTGTAAATATTTACTGAATTACATAGCTATGACTCAAATATAATAATTATCAAGAAAGAGAACCCTAAATTAGCCACACCCTTGAAGATTCACTTTTACCTTAGAATGAATTAGATTTGGGGAGAGGTGTATATAGCAGAGACAGAGAAAGGGGAAGGGAGGTATGGACAATTTAGCCATAAACCAGACTATATTCTATTTCCATGAGTTAACCTCAAATTTTAAGACCCAGAACATTACCAGTATTGATAAAAGCTTCTGAGTGTCCCTCTCCATTAGTTTTCCCTTACTGCCCTCTAAAGTATAGCAAATATTCTTAGTATTTGTAAATAAATGCTCTTTATTCCCTTATTCTTCTTTACAGCTTTACTGCATAATCATGTATCCCTAGGTAATAGTTGCTTTTGAACTTTTTATAACTATTTTCACAGTATATGTACTTTTTTGTGTGTGTTTGGGACTGGAGATTGAACCAAGGAGCATTCTACCTCCAAGCTACACCCCTTATCCTCCTGTCTCAGCTTCCCAAGTAGTGGGATTACAGGCATATGCCACACAAAGGTAGTATATGTATTTCTTTTACTTAACCTTTTAATTCAATAGCATGATATTTATGTGTATGATCATAGTTCATTTATTTTCTCTGGCTACTAGTGTTCTATGAATAAACCACAAGTTATTCATATATTCAATTGTTCTTAGACATTATATTCTTGTAAACATCCCCCAATGCATGTATAGAATTTCTCTATAATATACACCTAGAATTAAACAATTGTTAAATAACTGCATAGGGCAGGTTACATGTTCAACTTTATAATTCCCCATGGATGGTATGTATATTGGGTATTACTTCCAGTTTGTGATTTCTTTGCTTTTTAAACAAAAATAATTAATGATAGCATAAATGAATATCTCAAATATGGTTGTTTTTTATATTTAAGAAATCTGGCTAGGCGTGGTGGTGCACGCTTATAATCCCAGCCATTTGGGAGGCTGAAATAGGAAGATCATGGTTCGGGGACAGCCTCAGCTACTTAGTGAGGTCCTCTGCAACTTAGTGAGACCCTGTTTCAAAATAAAGAATACAAAATAGGGCAGGGGATGTAGCTTGGAGGTCAAATGACCCTGGGTTCCATCCTCAGACCCACACACACACAAAAAAAGAAATCTGTATTACCAGAGAGTAAATTTATTCTCTATATCTGTTTCAAATGGTTTCAAGTCCTGCCTTTCATTGATATTTATAACTTTAAGGAATTCTTTTCTGTCTGTAGTGTAAGGCTACAACAGTCAAATGTTTCAGCACTATATATCTGCAATACAACCTCTATATTATGTCTGCTTTCCATTTATTCATGGATCATTTTTTAGGTTCTCTCAACTGGCTTGATTACCTTTGTACCAATGTCATACTGCCTTAAATACCTTAGTTGCAAAAATAATCTTTATATCTGATAGGACATATTTCTCTGTCTTTTCCTTTTTAGGGACTGCCATATAGCTAGGTATAGTGTCACACACCTGTAATCTCAGTATTTGCAAGCTGAGACAGGAGGATCTCAGGTTCAAAGCCCACCTTAGCAAGACTGTTTTCCAAGTAAAAACAGAGTAAGGCTAGGAGTGCAGCTTAGAGATAAAAGACCCCTAGGTTCAATCCTCATTACCAAAAAAAAAAAAACAAAAAAAAAAACTGACTTGGTTATTTTCTTGGCTTACTGCTCGTTCAGATAAATTTTAGAATAAACATGTCAGGTTTTACAGAAATACTTGATAAAATTTTAAATAAACATATAAATCAAACTTGGAGTAAACTAATGCTTTCATTTTAATATAAATGCTGTGAGTGTGTGTGTGTGTGTGTGTGTGTGTGTGTGTGTGTGTGTAATATTAAGGAATGAACCCAGGGGCATTCTACTGAAGTTACAACCCTGGCCCTTATTAGTTTTTGTTTTGAAATAGGGTCTCACTAATTTACTGAAAGTCTTGCTACATTGCTAAGGCTGGTCTTCAATGTGCAATCTTTCTGTCTCAGTTTCCCAAGTACAAGTGTGTAGCACCATACCTGGCAAGTGTTAAATTTTAAATTATATTTTGAAATAGTTTTCAGCAGGCTTTTAAGATGAATAATGATTTCTGTATCTAATACTACTACTAAACACACTTAATATGATTGTATTAATTCACATAGACAGAACTCCTGTCTAAAACCAACTGAATCTGAAGTTTGCCTCGTCAAATATTTTAAGTCAGCCAGGTATAATGGTGCACAACTATAATCCCAATACTTGGGAGACAGGAAGATCAGAGATTTGAGACCAATCTCAGCAACTTAAGCAAGACTCTCAGGAACCTAGTGAGACCTTATTTCAAAATAAAAAAATTAAAAGGCCAGGGAGTATAGCTCAGAGATAGAGGCTGAGTTCAATCTCCAGTAACAAAATACACACACATACACACACATACACACACACACACACACACACACACACACACACAATCTCAAATCACTAATTCGATTTCTTTATGAGGGCTATCCAGGCTAATTATTTCTTTTCAGATTATTTTGGTTAATCCTTTTCAACTTTTTTCAAATATATTCTATTATGATATTCACAAAAATCTACCTTTAGATTGTGATAAAAAGTATATGCTGTAAAGCCAAGCATGGTGGCACACGCTTGTAATCTTAGTACTTGGGAGGCTGACACAGGAGGATCTGGGTTCGTGACCAACCTTCACTACTTAGTGAAGTCCTCTATAACTTAGACTCCATTTCAAAATAAAAAGAATAAAAAATTGGGCTGGGAGTGTAGTTCAGAGGTAGAATGTTCCTGGGTTCAATCCCCAGTACCACAAAAAAAGGTGTGTGTGTGTGTGTGTGTGTGGTGTGTGTATATATATAATTTCTATATTAATAAGACTGTAAAGGACATGTATTACATATATATGAGTATAAATATATAAGTTGTCTTTGTTAAATAGTCTGAATATTTTTCATAAGTATGTTTCCATCAATTTATTTATTTATTTATTTATTTATTTATTTATTTATTGGTACTGAGAGTAGAACCCAGTGGCTTTTCTACCTCCAGGCTATACTCCCAGACCTATTTTATATTTTATCTGGAAACAGGGTCTCACTAAGTTGCTGAGAGCCTCACTAAAGTAGCTGAGGCTGGCTTTGAACCCTGTGTGATCCTAGTTTCACTAGGAGGCTCCTGTCTCAGCCTCCTAAGCACTGGGATTACAAGCATGCGCCACCACACCCAGGTTCCAATACTTTTTAAAGGTAAGTATGTTGTATATATAATTCAAGGTAAACAGTAAGACTGGTATCTTCTTAGTACAAGAGAATATTTTCACACTATTTTCTGACTTCCATTGTTGTTTATTAAGAATTTTAGCCAGGCATGGTGGTGCACGCTTGTAATCTCCCTGCTTAGGAGGCAGAGACAGGAGGATCGCGCAGGTTCGAAGCCAGCCTTGCTGGCATAAGAGACCCTGTTTCCAAATAAAAATATAAAATAGGGCTGGGAGTGTAGCCCAGAGGTATAAGGGTTTCCAGGAACCCCAGTACCACCAAAAAAAATATTTTTATCTCCTGCCACCCTTTCATTAGTGATCTTCAATCTGATATTCTGTAATTTTACTATCCTAAGCCTAGGTATGTATTTCTTTTAAATTTTCCTTCTTGATAGCAGTTTATCTTTGTGTATCTACAAATTCATGTCTTTCATCAGTTCTAAATAGTAGCAGTTATTATTGCCTCTCCCCAATTCACTCTACTATTTTCTTCCTTCTGAACAATATAAAACCCTTCAAAAAACAAATTCACTATAATTCATGACAATAATAGGATAATAGCATAAAAGTTAGCCATGAGACATAAAAGAAATAATGTATTTTAAGACTAAATATACCAGGCAAACAAAAATTTTAAGAGTAGGTAAAATTATAAATTGCAACTATATATGCTATTTACAAGAGACATATAAAACATAAAAATACAGAATGGAGCTGGGCATGGTGGCGCACGCTTGTAATCCCAGTACTTGGTAGTCTGAGACAGGATGATCATGGGCTTGTGTGGTCAGCTTCAGCTACATAGTGAGGCCCTTCACAACTCAGTGAGACCCTGTTTCAAAATAAGGAATATAAAATAAGGCTGGGGGTATAACTCAGAGGTAGAAAGCCTCTGGGGTTCAATCTCCTATACCACACACACACACACAAAAAAAAAAAAGGAACAGACAAAAATAAATGGATTTAAGTGACATTCCATGCAATGCAAATAGTAAAGAGAATAAAACAGGTATAATAGAAAACTCTGTTCTAAAGCAAGAAGCACTACTAAATATAAAGAAGGTATCTTTGTTTTAATAAAAATTTCTAACCGGGCATGGTGGCACATGCTTGTAATTCCAGCATTTGGGAGGCTAAGACCAGAGGATCGTAGTCTGCAGACAGCCTCAGCTACCTTAGTGAGACCCTTTTTGCAACTGAGACCCTGTTTCAAAATAAAGAATAAAAAATAGGGCAGGGGGTGTAGCTCGGAGGTCGATTGCCCCTGGGTTCCATCCTGAGACCCACAAAAAATTTGTTTCTATTATATATAAATATAAAATGCATATTAAGTATGAATATAAAGTTATATCTTACAAAATAAAAAGTTTCATTTATTATAAATTAGAAGCAACTAATATGACCTTAAAAGAAAGAAAAGTTGAACAGGGCACATATTATTATAGATACTCAGGAGGCTGAGGCAAGAGAATTTCATGTTCAAGGCTAGCCTTGGTCATTTAGTGAGACCCTATTTCACAATAAAATAAAATAAAAAGGGCTAGGGATATAGGTCAGTGGTGAAGTGTTTGCCTATTTGGCATAACACAAGGACCTGAATTCTATCCCTAGTAATGAAAAAAAATGTTGACAGAACTACAAATAAAATAAATTCACAATCATCATGTAAGATTTTTATCCCATTTATCTCAGTCAAGCAATTAATAACATAAAGAAAAAGTCAGCAAATTTAGAAGGATATACAAATTTAAAGAATATGACTAGCAATCAGTAAATTTAGAAGGATATACAAATTTAAAGAATATGACTAGCAATCTTGATCTAATTAAATACTCCAGCAACTGTAGAATATGCATTATTTTCAAGTACATAAGGCATATTTACAAAAAGTGACTCTATAATGGGCCATCAAGAAAATATCAATAAATTTCAAAATGCTAAAACCACTCCAGAGTGTTCTTTCTAATCACTATGCAATTATACTAAAAAATCTTTAACAAAACAGAACATCACAGTTTAGAAATTAAGAATTACAGGAGAATATTGAATCAAGTAATGCTAATTTACTGTATTTCAAAACCTATAGGATAAAGCTATAGTGAATCCTCAAGAAATTTATAGCCTTAAAATGTGTACATTATTCAGGTGGTGGTTAACACACACCTATAATCCTAATATTTGGGAAGCTTGATACAGGAGGATCTTAGGTTACAGAACAGCCTCAGCTATTTACTGAGACCCTAAAAGAATTCAGCTTTATTATGACATAATTTACACAAAATAAAATTTGAATTTTTTCTGTGTGGTACTGGGTTTTGAACCCAGAGGCAATCTACTTCTGAGCTACATATACCCCCAGCCCTATTTTTTATTATATATACACACACACACACACACACACACACACACACACACACACACACATTGTGGCACTGGGGATTGAACTCTGGGGCATTCTACTTCTGAGCTACACCTCCAGCCCTATTTTATTTTCTGTTTGGAAACTGGGTCTCTGTAGGCTGATGACAGTCTTGCTGAGGCTTTTTTCAAACCTTCAATCCTCCTGTCTCAGCCTCCCAAGTACCAGGGTCATAAGCATAAGCCACCATTCCCGGCTTTTATTTTTTTATTTTGAAACAGGGTCTCAGAAGTTGCTGAGGCTGTCTGTGAACCTGGTATCCTCCTGTCTCAGTCTCCCAAGCACTGGGGTTATAAGCATGTGCCAATACACCAAGCTAAAATTCATTTAATTTTAATTATAAAGTCTGATAAGAAGCTGGGCGTAGTGATGCACGCTTGTAATCCCAGTATTTGGGAGGCTGAGACAGGAGGATTGTGCAGGTTCAAAGCCAGCCTCAGCTACGTAGGCCCTCTGCAACTCAGTGAAACCTGTTTCAAAGTAAAGAATAATAAAACAGGGCTGGGTGTGTCACTCAGAGGTAGAATGCCCCTGGTTTCCATCCCCAGTACTGCAAAAAAATAAAAACTAAAAAACAAGGTCTGATAAGCTTTGAAAAATTATTTTAGAACCATATAATGGCAGTAGCAATCTATATACAAATTATTTTCCTAATCCCAAAAAGTTCTCTTATATACCTTTCCAGATTGTCACATCCTCCCAACCATGCAACCAACTATTCTGCTTTCATTCTCTACAAACTGGCTTTGTGAGGTTGACACAGGATGATGGATGTTTCAAGGCCAATCTCAGCATCTCAGTGAGACCCTGTCTCAAAATAAAAATACAAATAAAATAGGGATGAGGGAGGGTGTAGCTCAGAGAATGCAACTGATTTCAATCTCCAGTACCACCAGAAAATAAATAAAGGAATATAAATTGGCTTTGACTCTTCTAAAATTTCATTTGGAAGCATGCTCAATGTACTTTTCAGTATATAGGTTATTTCACTCAGCCTCATCCAAGGTTCTTTTATGTAGCTGGGCATTGTGAACAACTGTGATCCCAGTACTTGAAAAGCTAAGGAAGATCAAAAAATTGCAGCCAGCTGCAGCAACTTTGCAAAGCCCTCTGCAACTTAGTGAGACACTGCTTCAAAATAAAATAAATAAAAAAAATAGGGCTCAGAGGTAGAATGCCCTTGAGTTCAGTCTCCAATACCACACACACACACACACACACACACACACACACACACACACACACACACACACAGAATTCATTCATGTTCATAGCAGTATCAATAGGTCTTTTTGTTATTGAGATTCCATTAAATAATGCCAAATTTGTTCATTCAGTTTTTTGTTGACATTTATATTGTTTTCGTTTATTTAATCATTGTGGATAAAGCTGTATGAAAATTCTTGAAATCTTTTTTTTGTGTGTGTGAGTCTGAGGACGGAACCCAGGGGCATTCGACCTCCAAGCTACACCCCCAGCCCTATTTTTATTGTTTATTTTGAAACAGGGTCTCACTAAGTTATGGAGTGCCCAAATAGCTGAGGCTGTCCACAAACTGTGATTCCCCGATCTCAGACTACCGAATGTTGGGATTACAAGCAGACGCCACCATGCCCAGCCTCTTGTAGAAGTCATTTAGTGAACATTTTTTCAATTATCTTCTGTTAATATGCAAGAAAAGAATTGTTGAGTCATAGAATAAATGAATATTTAATTCTATAACAAACCACCACACAATTTTCCAAAGTGATTATTTTACACATGCCTATTAGGAATGTATGGGGCTCTAGTTTATCCATATCTTCACTAATGTTTGCTGAAGACTGTGTTTTTAATTTCAGCTTCTTGTGGATAGAACCCAGATTCAAGTGTATGACACTTGTGTAGTCACAAAAGGCCCCTGACATATTTTCATGTGGATAAAGCTGTATAAATTTTAAATAATTTTTTTATTTTTTATTTTTTTGGCGGGTCTGAGGATGGAACCCAGGAGCATTCTACCTCTGAGCTATACCCCCTGCCCTATTTTTTATTCTTTATTTTGAAACCAGGTCTCACTGAATTGCAGAGGACCTCACTAAGTAGCTGAGGCTATCCATGAACCGCGATCCTCTGGTCTCAGCCTCTCAAATGCTGGAATTACAAGCAAGCGGCCACCATGCCCGGCTTAAATAATTTTTTATCTGGGTGCCCTACATATTCATTTTGCAGTGAGTTCTACAAATTTTCTAGTTGGCCACAGTTATATTTGTAGTGGTATCCTATTGTAGGTTTATTTTTCGTGTATGTTATGACTAATGACATTGAATTTTTCTTTTGTGGTACTTGGGATGGAACCCAGGGGCTTTTCTACCTCTGTGCTATACTCTCAGACCTATTTTATACTTTCTTTGGAAACAGGGTCTCAACTAAGTTTCTGAGAGCCTCACTAAGTAACTGAGGCTGGCTTCAAATCTGTGCAATCCTCCTATGTCAGCCTCCCAAGCACGGGGATTACAAGCATGCACCACCACGCCCAGCGAATATTTTTTCAAATGCTAGTCATTTGTATATTTTCCTTTTTGAAGTATTTAAGACTTTTACCCATTTTATTTTTTACTGTGACAAAACACATAACATAAAATTTACCATATGAAACTTTTTTTTGTGGTACTGGAGATTAAACTAAGGAGGATTTTACTTCTGAACTACACCCCCAGCCCTATTTTTTTTTTTTCTTTATTTTGAAACAGGGTCTCACTAAATTGCGGAATGCATCACTAAGCTGAGGCTGGCCATGAACCCAGATCCTCCGGTCTCAGCCTCCCAAGTACTGGGATTACAAGCATGCACTAGCACACCCTGATTCATATGAGCCATTTATAACTGCACAGTTCCCTAGTTTAGGAACATTTACAATTATTATGCAACCAATCCCCTAAACTCCTTACAAAATCTTTTTTTTTTTTTTGGTTTCACATTTTTATTAGGGGAAGGGGCTTCCTCCTGTCAATGGAAGTGTTCACAGGTTCTTCAGCCACTCCAAGCTGGGGCCCTGGGGGTCCTGAGGGGTGGCTGGGCACATCGGGCATGTTCCCATCATCTCAATCAGGCACTGGGTAGCTGTAGGGTGTGGCTCTATTGGTCATGATGGCATACTTGGTGTAGGGGCTGATTGGGGTCAGAATTATAGAGAGGCCTGTGACGGTGAATGACACAACCAGCACTGGATGCTGGGCCCAGGTGTTCTTGAGGTAGTCGGCAATTCTTGCAGCCATCTTGCTCCCGGCAGCAGTGAGGGTGCCTTACAAAATCTTTTAAGACTGAAAGTAGACTAAAAATTCCCAAACTTATTTGGCTTACCAGCCCTTTTTCAGAAAAAAAAAATTACTCAGAAGTCCACTGGAAATCTACCCTCTTTAAAAAATAAGCAAGACAGGCATGGTGGCACATGCTTGTAATCCCTGCATTTGGGAAACTGAAACAAGGATCCGAGTACGTGGACAGTCTCAGCTTCTTAGTGAGACCCTTTGCAACTCATTGAGACCCTGTTTCAAAATAAAGAATAAAAATTAGGGCTGGGGTCTGGGTGTGGTGGCGCACGCTTGTAATCCCAACATTTTGGGAGGCAGAAACTGGAGGATTGTGGTTCACAGATAGCCTCAACTCCTAGCAAGTCACTTTGCAACTCAGTGAGACCCTGTTTCAAAAATAAAGAATAAAAAATAGGGGTGGGGGTGTAGATTGGAGGTAGAATGCCCCTGTGTTCCATCCTCAGTACTACAATAAATAAATAAGTAAATATATAAATACATACATAAGATAAGCAGAAAGATTGCTAACAAATTTGTTATATATTAACATGTATAAATATAAGTATATAAAATATAAAATGTAAAAATGAAATTTATATTTCATTCCAGCAGTCCCCAGGACTCATATAGCCCACTTTGGGAATGTGTGGTAAACTTTATCTTCTCTTCTCCTCATAGCCCTTGACAACCACCACTCTATTTTCTATCTTTTTAAGTTTGACCAGTCTAGGAGCTCATGCAAGTAGAATTATACAATAGTTGTCCTTTTTTGACCAGCTTATTTCACTTAATATGTCTTTAAGGTTCATCCATATTGTATATATAAAAAATTGCTTCCTAAGGATGAATATATTACATTGTACCTCTATAGTAGCACATTTTGTTTATCCAAACATCTGCCAAAACACTAAGATTGCTTCCAACTTTTTCTTTTTTCTTCTTTTTTTTTTTTTTTTGTTGCAGTAATAGGAATGGAATCCAGGGCCATTTTACCTCTGAGCTACTCCCCTAGCCCTATTTTTTTAGTCCTTCCAATAGTGATAGGATCATCTGACATTTTCATAATAGTCCTCAAGAATTCCAATTTCTCCTCATAAACATATATATTGGTTTATTAATAATATCTATCCTAATAGGTATGAGGTGACACCTCACAGTACTTTTGATTTGCAATGATTAATGATGTGCTTATTAGCAATTTGTATATCTTCTTCAGAAAAATGTCTATTCAACTCTTTTGCCCATTTTTGTAGTCAAGTTGTGTATTATGTTGTTTCCTTTTGCCCATTTTTAAAATTTTAATGTTTTTCTTATTATTGAGTTTTAAGCTTAAGTTCTTTATTCTGGATATATCCTTTGTCAAGTAAGTGTTTTTTAGGTGTTTTTCTCTTTCTTTGTATCTTGCCTATTCATTTTCTGTGTCAGCCTCCCAAGAAGTGGGATTACAAGCATGCACCACCATGCCCAGTTATCCAGCTTCAATTTCATTGACACTCTGTTCATCTGTCTTAATGTACTATTAGAAAAACATGAAGTTGTTTTGTTTTCTACCATATTTCACTTTTTAGTTCTAGATTCTTTTTATAATTTCTGTTCTGCATTGAAATTCTCCATTTGGTCTTTCATTTGAATGACAAATTCTGTCTTTGAACATGTTTATAGTAGCTGCATATAAGACCTTATCCGCCAAAACTTCAACATTTAGGTTATCTTGGGGCCATTTTCTTTTAGACTGATTTTTATAGTACTGATAGACACCAATATCTTCAGTTTGTCAATACTACAAATAATGGTGCTATGAATATTTTTGCATATTTATGTTGTACCTACAAGTACAGAATTATGCAGTATATCTATCAGCTACTTTTCTACATAATGTTAGCAGTTTATAAAAATTTTGTTTATCTTAAAGTGTGTGTGAGTGTGTGTATGTATGTGTTTCCCCACATGCACACACAGTACTATATATTGAATACAAGGGCATTCTACCTCCAAGCTACACCCCTCCAGCCCTTTTTAAATTTTTTTTCTTTTTTTAAAACAAGAGTCTTGCTAGGTTGCTGAAAGTCTTACTCAATTGTTGAGGCTGGCTTTGGATCTGTCTCATCTTCCCACATACTAGGAGTACAGACATCACAATATCTGGCTCTACCTTAACTTTTAATCACAATATTTATTTATTTTTATTTCAAAGAGAATTTTAAAAAGTATAAAATTTTTGTTACCTACTAAAAGCACATATTTAATACATTGATAACGATTGCTTTCCATTCAAGATTTTAAAACTATTTATTGCCACATGCAGTGGCACACATCTGTAATCAACTACTCAGGAAGCTAAAGAGGAGAAAAGAAAATTTGAGACCATCCTAGGAAACTTAGCAAGACCTTGTCTCAAAATAAAATTTAAGCCAGGCGTGGTGGCGCACACTTGTAATCCCCGTGCTTGGGAGGCGGAGACAGGAGGATCGCACTGGTTTGAAGCCAGCCTTGCTGGCTTAAGAGACCCTGTTTCCAAATAAAAAATACAAAAACAGGTCTGGGAGTATAGCCCGGAGGTAGAAGGGTTTCCAGGAACCCTAGTACCAAAAATAAAAGAAAATAAAATTTAAAAAGAGCTTGGGGTGCAGCTTAGTGGTAGAGCATTTGCCTCTCTTGTACCAGGCACTGGTACTGCAAAAAATAAAAGTAAATTTAGTAAGAAGTGTTAACCATTACTTAAAGACAGAAACAAAATGACAAAAAGTATGACCCTGAAATAATAAATTTACATTATAGAATTTCAATTTGTTTACTACAACGCTAAAATAGTTGTCAAATCCCTAATATCACAAGATAATCATACATGGAGCTTTTTAAATATGTAGAGTCCAAGCTTCTTCCAACTTTTTCAATCTTGGTTTTTAATGTATGGGTAAAAGAAAAATGGATACATACACAGAGAGTATACACACATATTTTAAGCTGCTTGTATAATTCTAACCCAGTTAAATCACAGGTAAATACTTTATTACAACTGTAAGAAACCATCTCAACTCACAAAAATAATAATCTTTTAAAGTAACTGTCACAATGACAAAACATTTCTAAATTCTCATGCATTGTAAGTATTTACAAAAGTAAAGATGTCAAATACCTTTATCTCATAAACATTCAGTTGCTTGCTTTCTGCTGTACCCTTTTTTTTCAAGGCCTTATTCTGTTAAGTTAAAAATAAAAAATTAGCCAGGCATGATGGTGCATACTTGAATCCTAGTACTTGGGAGGCTGACGCAAGAGAATCCCAGGTTCAAGAACAGCCTTAGCAACTCAGTGAGGCTCTCGGCAATTTAGCAAAGCCTTGTTTCCAAATATAATTCAATCCCTAGCACCACAAAAATAAATAAATTAATTTAAAGGGGTTCTTTTTTTTTGTCTTTTTGGAACCAGGGATCGAACCCAGAGCGCCACACTTACAAAGCAGGCACTTTGCCACTGAGCTACATCCCACCCTTAATAAATTAATTTTAAAAATTATATTTAGTACTAAAGCAATTAAAACTCAAATTGTTATTGCCTTAAGTTTAATCAGTAGTACAAATAAAAGCATTATCCTCTAAAATTATGGTGAAAATATCAATTTTATTTCAAGAATATGCATAAAATACCTACCTCCTGCTGAAGCTCTTCAATGCATTTGCTTTTATTTTCAACTTGTTTTCTTAAATTGCTCCACTAAAAATTATTAGAAATTAGTTATTTTACTCAATATTCCAGTCCAACTGTTCTGATAATTTACTACATTGAATAACATAAAACTCACTTTAAAAGACACACTGTGAAATAATTCCACTAATGTAAAATTATAAATTATAGGTAATCCCTAAGTTTGAAATTCTTAACATTTCTTAATCTACTTAAAGAAAGTATGATTCAACTTTTTTGAGGGGAGGGCACTGGAGATTGAACCCAGTGCATTCTACCTCAAAGGTACATCTCCAGACCTTTTTAATTATTTTTTTTTTATTTTGAAACAGGGTCTCATTAAGTTGCTGTGGGGTCTTACAAAGTGCTACTTGATGGCCCCTAAGTTGTGATCCTCCTGTCTCAGCCTCCCAATTTTTTAATCACAGGCACATACTACCACACCCAGTTAGAGTCAACTAATTTAAATAAAACTTGCCTCTTGGAGCCGGGCGTGGTGGTGCACACGCTTGTAATCCCTGCGTTTGGGAGACAGGAGGATTGTGCAGGTTTGAAGCCAGCCACGCTGGCTTAAGTGACCCTGTTTCCAAATTTTTAAAAAATGTATAAAATGGGTCTGGGAGTGTAGCCCGGAGGTAGAAGAGCTTCCAGGAACCCCACACCACCAAAAAATAAAAAATAAAAAATAATTTGCCTCTTGGTTAATTCTATATGATGGTTGAATCATATTACTAAATAGATTGTAAGAGATAAGAATAACTATAATTTGTCTTTTCCTTATTCATTATTCTCCCTCATTTTTGAGATCCTTATATTTTAGAGAGGAGATGAATATGACACTCGAATGCCTCCTTACTAAACTCTAATTCCTCTTATTAGGTACTAATGAAATCACTTTAATATATTAGTTTTAGAATTATTTCATCTGGATACAGACACAGAACTGGGCCATGAGGCATTATCCTGTGAAACACTTGGAGTACCATAAAAGCAGCACTGAGCTAGGCATAGTGACACATGCCCATGTCCATAATTCCAGCATTCAGGAAGCTAATGTAAATTCCTGAGCTCAAGTGAGGAGCTCAAGGAATCCCAGACCAACTTGAGCAGCATAGTGAAACCCCATCTAAAGCATCACAAATATGTAAATTGTCCTGCTTTCTTTCTGTAGTACTGGGGGATTGAATTTAGGAACTTGAGCATGCTACGCATACACTCTACCACTGAGCTACATTCCAAGCTCTGTTCTATTTTTCCATCAAAGCAAAGCTCTGACAAAATTTTAAATCTCCCTTATTAACACAAACCCCTGTTAAATATTTTTCAGTCCCACATAATCATATTTGGCTAATATTCTAAAAATAAATGATATATGGCAGTGCTGTCTTTAGTTTATTTTATCTAAATTTTTATATACCCCAAGCCTACATTTTGTATTTATTTTTTAAAAAATCAAACATTTCCATTTTGGCAGAAAAGCCACTTAGATCCTCATAAAATAATTTTAAAATAAAAGCCTAAATTATTATTATAAAGTGAACCTAGAAGATTTTGGGCTAACACCAAAGCCAGCATTTGTTCTAAGAATATCTGCTGAACCCAGCCAGGTTAACAAAGACATGGGACAAAATTTATGGTCCACTAAAGGTATGAAATATTAACTTGAAGAACTACATACTCAGTGAAAGGATAAACAAGAAATAAATCTGCCATATAGTAAGGAAACTCATCTGTCTTTATATTGACACTGAAAGAAATAAAAACCTTCCCTAAAAATATGTAAATATGAGATAGCCTTATGTGAGTTTATATGCTGAATTTTTGATGTCTGTATGATCTGGAAGAAAACACAAATGGAGAATTTCATTTAAAATGGCCCATGGTTAACAGAGCTACTAAGAAATCTTCTGTGGAGAATATCAACTTCATACAAGTCTTAAAGAATTCCCATAGCCAGCTGGGCATGGTGGTACATGCTTATAATTCCAGTACTTGGGAGGCTAAGGCGGATCATGCAGGTTCAAAGCCAGCCTGAGCTACTTAGACTCTCAGCAACTCAGTGAGACCCTGTTTCCAAATAAAATATAAAATAAGTCTGGGAGTGTATTCCAGAAGTAGAAAACCCCTGGGGTTCCATCCCAGTACCACACACACACACACAAAAAAAAATTCCCATAGATAAAATTCCAAGGAATCATAAAAACCAATAAATAAATAAGGCTCAATGAGTAAAAGTCAAAAGAACAATGAGAAGAATCAAACCTGAAAATTTTCCGATATCAAAATAATCATAAATAGAATATAAAATAAATATATTTACTATAAAGAACTCAAAGAGTTAAAACTATGACTAAAATAGGTCATAGAAGAATACAAACATTAACTGGGAAGAAATCTTTTAACAATGCAAAAATCAGTTGAAATTTAACAATAGCAGAACAATCAGTGACTTCTTGGTTTCACCAAATAAATGTTGGAGAAACTTAAAAAATAACAGTTTAAAGCATTGCCAAAATATTTATTATGTTGCCAGAAAAAGCACATGCTGCATGTATTTCTTAGTCCTCTATTCTTCAGGCCATCAAAACCTATTGCCCCCGGGCATAATGGTGCACACCTATGAACACAGTACTTGAGAGGCTGAGACAGGAGATCACAGGTTTGAGACCAACCTTAAATTTAAGCGAGACTCAGCAACCTAGAGAGACCCTGTTTCAAAACAAAGAAATTTTAAAAAGGCTAGGGGTGTAGCTCAGAGATAGAATGCCCCGAGGTTCAATCCCCAATACCAAAACAAAACAAAAAAATATATATTCCCTTAGAATTAATATTAATGAGTATATCTTTCTCCTGCCAGAAAGTTTTCTAAAAACTATCTTTTAAACTGGCATTACTACACATTCCCAGATATGTAAATATTTATACTAAAATGATGATAAGTTATTAACTTTGGATCTCTTGATTGCCCCCTCCCAAGCCAACCATACACTCTTCTGTATAAGCTAATAAAAATTAAATATATTTAAGTCTACACCAACTTCAAGTTTAAACTCTCTTCAAAACTAGGGCTAATTAAGATTATATGGTTTTTTATTTAAAGTTCTTTCTGGGCCAGGTGTGGTGGCGCACATTTGTAATCCCAGCATTTAGGAGGCAGAGACTGTAAGATCACAGTTTGCAGACAGCCTCAGCTACTTGGTGAGGCCCTTCACAACTCAGTGAGACTCTGTTTCAAAAATAAAGAGACTAGCAGGGCTTGGTGGTACACGCTGTAATCCCAGCGCTTGGGAGGCTGAGACAGGAGGATTACACAGGTTCGAAGTCAGCCTCAGCTACTTAGTGAGGCTCTCAGCAACTTAGTGAGACCCTGTTTCCAAATAAAATATAAAATAGGTCTGGGAGTATAGCCCTGGAGGTAGAAAGCCTCTGGGTTTCTATACCCCCGGTACCATCAAACAATAAACGAGCAACCAGGCAAGTAAAAACACTTCACATAGAGTGGAAAATTTTCTGTAGCTCTCTCATTTTAGGAATGAGAGAGATATCTAACAATAATTTCTAAAAGCATTTTGCCACTTTAAGTATATCCATATAAATGGAACTACTTATGAAGTATAACATTTTAAGGAAAGGGAAGAAAAAGCTAAGGAGCTATTTAATGAAATTTTGCTCTTTAAAACAATAGGCAAAACCCCTCAAATCTTACAAGGGAAAATTGATTTCCTAATGCAGAACAGTATAAAGGCTGGTCTTTCAGAATGTAGTCATACCTATATTACTATAAAGTTTCTATTCTCAAACATTTTACAATTTGAAAATACCTTGTTTTCTAATATCTTCATTTGTTTATCTTTTTTTATAACTTCACATTCAATACTTCGAGCCTAAAATAAATTGACATTAAATTAAAATGTTAATAAAATTTCAATTTTATTCTGCATCATTTAGAAATAAAACTATAAAACTTAAGTCTTATATTTCTACAAAAAGATAGTTATCAGTTCTCCCAGAAATAATTCAGTATACTTTTCCCCAAAAAAGTACCTTCGCATGTGAGGTAATGGATATAGACTTGCTTGATTTAATTATCCCACAATATGTGTATATATGTATAAGTATTTAAATATTACTTTGAACACCATATATTTATACAATTTTATCTGCCAATTATAAACACAAATCACCTTTATATTCATCTATATTATGTCAATATTCATCATTCTTAGCTCAAAATTACTTTGCAATATTTTTTTGTATATGGTACTAGGGATTGAACCCAGAGGCATTCTACTACCAAACTACACCCTCAGCCTTTTGTTGTCGTTGTTCTGAAACAGGGTCTTGCTAGGTTGCTGAGTCTTGGAAAGTTACTGAGACTAGTCTTGTACCTGCAATTCTCCTGTATGAGCTTCCCAAATGCTGGGATTACAGGTGTGCATCACTGTGCCCAGCTACTTTGCAGTACTGTATTTGATTTCCCAGATTATCTTGAATTTTTTAAATTGTCAATATGTGCCAGAATTAGAAAATTTTTCCCATATTAATTACCAAAATATAAAAAGCAGTCAGAGCCTGGGTGCTGAGCAAGCACTCAGGCAGGGACGGCAAGCAGTTGATACACTGCTGAGCTCTCTCCCTCTGCCCTTTGTCCTAATATTTACTCAGAGCAAAGCCTTTAGTCCCAAAATATGTAGAGACAACTGAAAACCCTAAGATCACAGTGTCTCTGCCTGGTGCATTTCAGAACCAAACAGAGAAAAAACGTTAAGCCTTGCTCTTAGAAATTATACACAGCTACACTGGCTCTAATCAGTCTCCCTCCTATTCTTTGGGATCCAGAAATGCAAACTCTGTGCTACTTTAAAGCACACATAATTGTGAGCAACCAATACTGCCTAATACAATAGAGGCGGAAGCCAAGTAGATTATTGACCCCTGAACTTAGTAACTGCAATACCCGGAGACAAAGAGGAACCACTTAGCCACAAAATAAGTTACTAGTCCATTGCCTTGGTAAGAACCCACCCATAAGAAGACAGTATTTATGCTGGGCGTGGTGGCGCACGCTTGTAATCCCTGCACTTGGGAGGCAGAGGTAGGAGGATCAAGGCCAGCCGCGCTGGTTTAAGAGACCCTGTTTCAAAAATACAGAAAATAGGTCTGGGAGTGTAGCCCAGAGGTAGAAGGGCTTCCAGGAACCCCAGTACCACAAAAAAAAAAAAAAAGTGTTTTTAAGGGCTGGGGCCTCAGAGAAGGAGAGTTCCATTTTGGGGATCTCCAGAATGCCTGTGCACTGATTTCTCTATTTCCTACTGCTTTTGTAATAAAGACTTGTTAAAGCTGCACCAATCTATTAGTTTTAATTTCCCTATTTAACAAATCTTAGTTGAATAGAAGGGAAAGTGCCCACAGCACTATTTTAACTGTAACAACGTATAAATATGTACAGTGCCTCAAACATATCTTTCACAAACATTAATCTGAACCATGTAAAAACCCAATTATATATAAAAGACAGGTAATTATTGACCCTATTTTAGAGATGAGGAAATTAGGACTCTGGAAAAGTAGGTAAGAAATAATATATGAACTAAGGTAGTGAACTGGGTAAAAGCAGTAATAAAATTAAATGGCAAACTATTTTTTAAAAGAATTTTTTTTTTTTTGAGGATGGAACCCAGGGCATTCTACCTCCAAGCTATACCCCAGCCCTATTTTTATTCTTTATTTTGAAACAGGGTCTCACTGAGTTGCAAAGAGCTGGTCCCCCTAAGTAGCTGAGGCTGTCCTCAAACTGAGATCCAAGTTGTCTCAGCCTTCTGAATGCTGGGATTACAAGCATGTGCCACTACACCCAGCTTCATTTTTTTTTTTTTTTTGGGCAGGTCTGGGGATGGAAACCAGGGACATTCGACCTCTGAGCTACACCCCCTGCCCTATTTTTTATTCTTTATTTTGAACCCGAGTCTCACTGAGTTGCAGATGGCCTCACTAAGTAGCTGAGGCTGTCCACGAACCGTGATCCTCCAGTCTCAGCCTCCTGAATGCTGGGATTACAAGCATGCACCACCAATCCCGGCTTCAACTTAAATTCTTTATGCAAAACAATTTCAATAAAGCCGGGCATGGTGGCACATGCTTGTAATCCCCACTCTTGGGAGGCTGAAACAGGGGGATTGCGCAGGTTCGAAGCCAGCCTCATCTACTTAGTGAGGCTTTCAGCAACTTAGTGAGACCCTGTTTCCAAATAAAATATTTTTTTAAAAAAAGGTCTGGGAGTATATTCCGGAGGTAGAAAGCCTCTGGGTTCCACCCCCAGTACCACCAAAACAATTTCAATAAGTTAGCTGAAATCCAACCATGAAAAGCTGAAGTATGCCAACAATATGTTATACATTTTGTTTTTTTCCTTGATTCATCACTATTATCTTCCACATTAGCAAAATAGACCATATTTTAAATACTTAGCAGAGGATTCTGATTTTACACTAAACATCAAATTTGTATTTTACTGTCACCAACAACATAGTGCTTTGAAGCAGCTTCTGATAAAATTTTAAGTACTGAATTACATATCAAGTATTTAGTGAATTAAATTCATTTTTCAGGTTAAATTTCATAAATACAGACCTGAAAGAAAAATAGTTTATTCTAGGTATGGGTTAATATGAAAGATCCTAAAGACTGCATAAGATCAGCTTTATCACCTATCAGCCATATAATATTTTGAAGGTTTTTACCCTTTGAAAGACTAATTTTCTAATTAATAAATCAGGACAATACTGAATTCCATTTATGTTAAAAAGACCAGAACACACGTGTCTGGTCCACTGCAAGCCCTTAAAAATGTTCATTCATCCTCAGGTTATTCCAATAGTCTTACAACTTTCTAAAGCATAAATATTAAAAATCCTAAAATCAAAACTCTTCAAAAACCTCAAACTCCTATATACAAATGATATGGCTTAAATGATTTACCTGCATCTTTCTTTACCCTCATCTATGCATACCTTCATCTTTTCCCATTCTCTCCACTATTTCTTTAAACTCTTAAGCTCTATTTTTCAGCCTATATAAGTACATATAGCAAATATATACATATATATTTACATATATACATATACATACACACATATAAGAATATCTATATTCTTAAGTTACTAAGCATTAAACCCAGGGCCGCAAGCATGCTAAGTAAACATTCTACCATTAAGCCACATTCCCAGATCTTGTTTTATTTTTGAGAGAGGGTCTCCCTAAATCACCAAGGTTAATCTTGAACTTGAAATACTCCTAGCTCAGCCTCTCAAGAAGCTATGATTTCAGGCATGAGCCCCCACATCTAGCCACAACAAATTTTTTGTAGTTGTTTAAATATGCCATGCTTTCTCACAACTCCCATGTCTTCCTAGATAATGTGTGAGGTATTTTTAACTTGGAATATTCTTCTACTATTTTTGTGTCCATCCCTCTATGTTCCCACTTACAGCTACTAGTTTAAGTGAACTGAATATCACTTCTTCAGGAAGCTTGCACTGACAAGTTTAGATGTCCTTTTTTTTTTTTTGGTGTTGTTTTATTTTGTTTTGTGGTATTGGGAGTTCAACCCAGGGGCATTCTACCTCTGAGCTATGCCACCAGCCCTATTTTATTTTTTATTTGAAAATAGGCTCTCACCAAATTGATGAGGGCCTCACTAAATTACTGAAGCTGGCTTCAAACCTGTGATCTCCCTGTCTCAGTCTCCTAAGTACTGTCTATTACCAGCACAAACCACCATACCCCGGTTTAGATTAGATGTCCTTTTATGGGCTCAAATAGCATCCATAAAGAACTATGTTTTGGTCTGGCCTATATCCTTTCCTGCAAGAACTTCTTTACTATAAATTCCACAGCAATTCTGCTCATTTCATGCAGTTTGATAGGAGGTGACTCTGTCTTCAGGAAATGGTGTGCAGCTCAAGCCTAGCCAAATTATTTTATTCCCTAGCCACAATGATTTGTTCAGGAGTAAGTAAGTAAAGACTGGAGAATACGTCAGTCTTATCCAAAATTGTTTCAGAGCCTTCGAGACTATTTTAATAGGCTTTCAACTGATTTCAGTGCCCTGTATCTCTCCCCATTCTCAAATTTTAAAAGGTGTCACTTTCCCAATATATTAGATCACTAATATCCACCAAAGAAAATAAAATCTAAACTCAGTATCCAGAACAATGACTAGCACATAGCAGGTGATATATAATTCTTGTTAACTGTATGAAATTACACAACGCCTTCATCGCCTAGTTTGATCTATTTTGGCTTAATTCTCTCTCACTCTGTATATTAAATACTATATTGTATAATCATGTCATATACTTTGTGTAATTCCAGTTTTGTGATATTATTCCCTAAAATCTTCTGTTTCAACTTGTTTAAATCATATTCACCAAAGTGCAACACAAACATTTATTTTTCAGTGCTGGGGATCAAAGCCAGGTCTTTGAACATACTAGGCAACTGCTCTACCTCTGAGTTACACCCCCAACACCTACTTTTTAGTATATTCCCTGTTAATACAGCATAAGCCTTTTACTTAGCCTAGAAATACAAATAAGCCTTAAATATTGGAAATGTATTAATAAATTTAGGATTATGCCACTATTTCTTTCAGATATAGATCGTAGAAGCAAAATAATACAAGTTTTTGCCATTATTTTTAAGGCTGATGATCTACAGCAATCTCTACAACACTATTTACACAATAATATAATTTGATATTATACTTTGATATACTTTTGATGATCTGAGATTTTCAATACAAACTATTATTAAATATAACATACAAGCTGGGTGTGGTGGAACACACTTGTAATCTCAGTGCCTGGGAAGGCTGAGACCAGAGGATCACAGCTTCAAGACCAGTCTCAGCTACTTAGGCCCTTCTCAACTTAGTGAGACCCTGTTTCAAAATAAAGAGTACAAAAGAGAACTGGGGACCTATCTCAGAGTAAAAAAAAGAGAACTGGGGACCTATATTCCTGGGTTTGATCCCTGACACCACACAGAAGTAAGCAAGCAAACAAACACAACATACATTTTCTTCACTCTTCTCCAATTTGCATTTAACTTCATCTTCTTTCTGTTTTAGCTCTTCTTTCACAGATTGAAGCTCATTCCTAAAAGGAAATGGAAGAGTGACATTATTTTTAATGGTTGTCTATTTTTTTGTTTATATTTTCATTTTTTGTAATGTTTCATGCATTAACTACAACCAGGAATACGTCCATTCCCACACTTAATTAATTTATATATTTATTTTAAAATTATCTGGGTCCAACCAGGCATGGTGGCATGCACATGTTGTACCAGTACTAGGGAGGCTGAGAAAGAAAGTTAACAGGTTCAAAGCCAGCCTTGGCAATTAGCAAAACTCTGTTTCAAAATAAAATAGGGGACTTCCGGGAAGATGGCGACCGAGAAAAGCGGGGCTTAAGAGCCCCGCTAAAAACCAATCTCCATTACCACAAAATCAGCGCCTTTCATAGCCAGAAAACACCATCACCAGAAACAAAAAAATCACCAGGCTCCAGAGAGAAAGCGGACTGAGAACAGAGCTCAGAGCCACAGAGGAGATAACTGGCCTCATGCCCGAGGACGCGGCAGCAGCGCCATACTGCCGGCGGCAGCGGCAAATTCACCAGACGGCTACAGCAAGCCGAGGTGAGCCACTGCAGAACAGCCAGGCGGGATTTCTCGCTGCAGGTAAAATCTAAAGCTCCCAATGGCTGAGCTCAGCATACGCCGCAGGGATTCAGAGTGGAAATCAAAACCAAGAAGAAATACGCCAGCCTCACGGCCAAGGGCGTGGCAGCGACGCCATATTGCCACGGGCAGCAGCAGCAGAGAATTCACCGAATCCAGTACAGCTACATCTGCGTACTTAAGAACAGTGAGTCAAATTGCAGGCCACAGAGGAGAAATCCCAGTACTGTACTCCCTGGGACTTGACCCAGTAGGGGAGGGGCGGTGGCAGAGATATCACACCATAGGAGAACGTGCAACCTGGCACCCCCCACAGTCTAAAGCAGCCTCTATAGACTCTCTGGGTTGGAGACTCTGTGATACAACCCAGTAAAGGAGTAGTGGGGTCTGAGATACTACTGACTCGAGATCTAGAACACCTTAAGTGAAGTCATAGTCACCCAAGGGAAGAACCCAGAGAAGGCACAAACTTCCGAAATCATGGGAAAGAGGAATAACACTGGAACAATGAATGCCCACAACCCCACAACATCAGAACCCAATAAGACAGAAAATCAGATATTTCTAGAAGATCAAATCAGGAAAATAACTGTAGAAATAATAGAGGTGCTTTGAAAAGAACTCAGAGAGAGCCAAAAAGAGATAAAGGATGCAATTAATGAAATAAAGGCCTCAATTCAAAGCACAAACAACCGATTAGACCACATGGAGAACAGAATCTCGCTCTTAGAAGATGATCATTCCAAAAATGAACGCATAGTTTCTAATCTAGGAAAATACAATTTTTTTTTTTTAGGGAGTTTGTATACTCTTCTGTTGCCTGTGCCATTGAAATCATATCCAAGAAATCAATGCCAATTTCAGTGTTGTGAGGTTTTATGACCCAGATTTTCTCCTAAAAGTTTATAGTCTTAAGATTTATATTTAGGTCTTTTATCTATTTTGAGTTAATATTTGTATATGGGATTAGGTAAGGGTCCAATTTTATTCTTTTCCATGTAATTATTATGTTTCAACAATATTTAGTTAAAATATTATTATTTCTACCACCGAATGTTCGTGGAAACCTTGTCAAAAATAACTTGACAATATAGGGAAGAATTTAGCTTTAGGCTTTTATTTAACTCCAATGGTTTATATATCAGCCTTTAGAACAGTACTACACTGTTTCAATTATTGTAGCTTTATATGGTTTGAAATCAGAAAATATATATCTTCTAGCTTTGTTTTTCAAGATCGTTTTGGGTATCTAGAGTCCATTTTCCATATTAGGATAGAGTTTTTTTCTGAAAAATAAATATATAAATATATGATAGTTTCACCTAAAAAAAATAGAAAAAAATATTCTCTGGTAAGAAAGAAAGTAAAAAGAAATATTGAAATGTTATCTTTAAGTCATCAAAAGCTTGGGTCAGACAAATGAAACTGTTACGTGAGATTATCAATTTTAATTTTGGATAAATTGCTATAATACTAGATGTCAACCACTAAGCCAAGCATGGGAGGGAGGGATGGGGAGGGAATGGGGTGGGGATCGGGTGGGGGCTGACTGGGCGATGTGTGCAGGTATGTCTACAAAAGTTTGTATCCCACTATGATGTATGAATACAGTGCACCAATAAAATAAATAAATAAATTAATTAATTAATTTAATTTAATTAAATAGGGTTGGGGAGGTATAACTAGGAGAAAGAACACTCTTGGGTTCGACCACTAGTACTAAAAATAAAATAAATAAAATTATCTGGATCTTTATAGTGGTTTTCTTTTTTTTTCTTTTTCTTTTTTTTTTTGTGGTACTGAGGTTCCTGGAAACCCTTCTATCTCTGGGCTACACTCCCAGACCTATTCTATATTTTTAATTGGAAACAGGGTCTCCTAAGCCAGCACAGCTGGCTTCAAACCTGCTCGATCCTCCTGTCTCTCTCTCCCAAGCATGGGGATTACAAGCATGCACCACCCAACAGTGATTTTCTATTAAAAAAAAAAAAAAAACATAGAATGAAGCCGGGCGTGGTGGCACATGCTTGTAATTCCACCTACTTAGTGAGGCCCTCTACAACTCAGTTTCAAAAAAAGAATAAAAAATAGGGCAGGGGGTGTAGCTCAGAGATTGAATGCCCCTGGGTTCTATCCCCAGACCTGCCAAAAAAAAAAAAAAAAAGGAATGGGCATAAATTATACCCCAATATTATAACAGTTGGTATGATTAGAAATAACTTTTTAAAAATTCTTCTATATTTTCTTGAATATGACAAATGTACTTTCTTTTTATATGTGTGTGTGTGGTACTAGAAACTGAAACCCAGAAGTGTTCTACCACTGAGTTTTACCTCTAGCCCTTTTTATTTCTTGTTTTTGAGATCAGGTCTCACTAAATTGCCTAAGTTAGCCTCTAATATATAAACCTCCTATCTCAGCCTCCCAAGTATTGAGATTAAGAGAACAACACCCAACTAATTTGTGTACTTTTTCTTAATTAAATATTAAATAATTAGGTTTGTGATGCTTTAAAGTTAATTTCCATCTAATTCCACTAATTTTCAACACTAAATATAAAATAAACACTTTTTATAATTTTAGTATTAAGCAAAACTCAAAAACAGTCATTTAAGTCCAATTTTTTACTTTATACAATACTCAACATAAGCTTAATCTAAATTAACCATAACAAATAAAACAGATATACTAAAATCTTTTGCCAGACAAAAAGGTCAACTTATTAGTCTTGCCTTAAATGTGTTTCTGTTTCTTCCAGATTTTCTATTTGTTTTAACATCTTTTCTTCTTCCTTTTTGCTGTTCTGAAGAGAAAATCAACATTGTTTATATCAAGTAATTGTTTCAACAAAAGTAAAACTGAAAATAATATTTAAAATCTTTATCTGTCACATAAAATTTATTTAGCTATATATAAGCAGGAAATGAGCTACTTGAAAATTCCACACTATTTTTCAAGTTTTATATTAATTATTCTTCTAAGACTCTCAATATAGCAGCTAACTAAACATGTTTAATTCTTAATGGTATTTTGAGTCTCATATCCTTTGTTCATATTGTTCTGCTTCAAGAAACGCTTTCCATTCACTATTACCTACTGAATTCATAATTCTACTTTCAAGGCCAAACTCAATGCTATGTTCTCTGAACCTTTCTCCTTCCACCAAGGCAAAATACTGTGACCTCCAATAACACTTAGTCCCATTAAAACACATATGATATACTATGCTATTTTAAGTTGAGTGCTTAGCTATTTTTCTAAGTTGTAAACTCTTGAGAAAAAATGGTATTATAGTCATCATTGTATCTTCCACAGTCTTCTGATTTAATAATAGTTGACTAAATACTTTATAAAAATCTTAATGCTTAAAATTATAATAAGTTTATCTATAGATAGCTTCTATATTCTGTGGGTCATTATTACCATCTAAGATTAAAGATTAATCTCTAAAATAATCATTTTTTTTGGAGGTAATCTACAGACCTCCCCTCCTCCTTTTTTTTTTTCCCCCAGTACTGGGGACGGAACCCAGGGACATTCTACCTCCGAGCTACACTCCTAGCCCAATTTTTTATTCTTTACTCCTGACTCAGCCTCCCAAATGTTGCGATTACAAGTGTGCGCACCATGCCCAGCTAAAACTCCCTAATTTTAGAGATAAAAACTAATTCAGTGGTACTTTCACACTTGATCTTAGCCAAAAGGCTGAGAAGTGATCAGTAGCATTTTCATTTTCAACTCACATTAATATCTTCTTGATGCTTCTTGAGTTCTAGTGCCATATCACTTGTTTCTTGTGCTAGTTCTTGGTTCTCTAGTGAAAGCTTGTTGCAACTTGCAGCCAATTCGGTGTTCTTAAGCCTATTTTTTAAATTACATCAAAAATATTTACATATGCAATAATATAATGGCATAAGATTTAATTCAATATAATCTTAGGAGACAGAAAGGAAAAGCTAGGTATATAAATAAAACAAAATTTGCCAGTAGTTGGTAATTCCAGAAGCAGGTGTAGGTCCATGCTGATCCATTACATTATTCCCTCTACTTTGTACATGTTTTAAATTTTTCCAGACTTCCGGGAAGATTGCGACGGAGGAAAGCGGCACTTACAAGTCCCGCTAACAATCCAACTTTACTACCACAAAACCAGTGCCTTTCAGAGCCAGAAAACACCACCAGCAAAGAAATAAAAACGGTAAATACAAGGGACAGAGAAAAAGGGCTGGAAAAACAAGACACCAGAAAAAAAAACCAGCCTGAAGTGCCCCGCCCGCGCAGCACAGAGAGGCCGGAGCAGCCGGAGCGGCCAGAGCCGCAGCGCGGATTGGGGGGAGCCGCGGAGCGGAGCGGCCTGAGCAGCCGGAGCAGCCAGAGCCACGTCGCGGAACGGCCGGAGCTGCCGGAGTGGCCAGACCCATGGTGCAGAGCAGCCGGAGCCACGGTTCAGAGCAGCCGAGCAGAGCGGCCAGAGCAGCCGAGCGGAGCAGCCAGAACAGGTGGAGCAACCAGAGCCGCAGCGCGGATTGGCTGGAGCGGCGGCACGGAGTGGCCGGAGCCACGGAGCGGAGCAGCTGGGGCAGCCAGAACTGAGCGGCCAGAACAGCTGAGTGGAGCAGCCAGAGCAGCCGAGCAGATCCCTTTGTTGATCCAAAGGGACCAACAATCTCTTCAAGAAAGTAATAGCAGAAAATTTTCCAAACATAGAGCAAGAGGTCGATACACAGGTCCAGGAAACTTATAGAACTCCCTTTAGACAGGATCAGAGAAGAGGATCCCCACGCCACATAATTGTCAAAATGACTAATGTGGAAGCCAAGGAGAGAATCTTAAAGGCAACAAAAACAAAAGGCCACGTGACATACAGAGGCAAACCAATTAGAATCACTCTAGACTTCCCAAACCAAGTTATGAAAGCCAGAAGGGCTTGGAGTAACATATTCCAAACTCTGAAAGAAAACAACTTCCAGCCAAAAATTTCCTACCCAGCAAAACTATCCATCAAATTAGATGGGGAAATAAGAAGCTTCTATGACAAACAGCAACTGAAGGAATTTATGTCTTCAAAACCAGTGCTAGAGAAAATACTCAAGGAGATTAACTGCAAAGAGGAAATGGGTAATACATGCCAGAACCAAAGAAACAAGAATTCCCATCCAGCAGACAACTAAGCAAAGAAGAATAAACAGTATCTTAAACAGAAATAAGATCTTAACATGTTGGGAATTAAAAATTATCTCTCTATAATCACACTGAATGTAAACGGCCTCAACTCCCCAATAAAAAGACATAAAGTGGCAAAATGGATTAAAAGCCAGAATCCATCCATCTGCTGCTTACAAGAAACACACCTTACAAGTAAAGATAGGAACAAACTCAAGGTAAAGGGCTGGAGCAAGGTGATCCATGCTAATGGTACTCGAAGAAAAGCAGGAGTAGCAAATATGATATCAGACAAGTTAGACTTCAAACCCAAACTTATTAGAAGAGACAAAGAAGGTCACATTTTACTGGTAAAAGGAATAGTCCAGCAAGAGGAAATGACAATAATCAACATCTATGCCCCAAACATAGGGGCAGCTACTTTCATAAATCAAACTCTTTGTGACATGAAGTCACACATAAATCCCAACACAATAATACTGGGAGACTTCAACACACCTCTCACAATACTAGACCGATCTTCCAGACAAAGGGTCAGTAAAGATGTCTCACAACTAAAGAACACCATTAACCAAATGGACCTGTTGGACACATATAGAATATTTCACCCAACTACAGCAGAGTTTACATTTTTCTCAGCTGCTCATGGAACTTTCTCCAAAATAGATCACATCCTGGGACACAAAATGAGCACTAGCAAATTTAAAAAATGTTACATACTTCCCTGTGTCATTTCAGATCATAATGGAATGAAACTAGAAATCAACTATAAGAAGACCCAGAGAAACAACATAAACATGTGGAAACTGAACACCACACTTCTGAATGAAGAATGGGTCATAGAAGATGTAAGAGGTGAAATCAAGAAATTTCTAGAAACAAATGAAAATGAAGAAACAACATATCAAAACCTCTGGGACACTTTGAAGGCAGTATTAAGAGGAAAATTTATAGCACTGAGTGCTCACATAAGAAAAACAGAAAATCTTCAAATAAATAACCTAACGACACACCTCAAAGCCCTTGAAAAGCAGGAACAATTGAACCCCAAAGCCAGCAGAAGACGGGAAATTATTAAAATTAGAGAAGAAATTAACGAAATAGAGAATAAAAAAACAATACAGAAAATCAACAAAACCAAAAGCTGGTTTCTTGAAAAAATTAACAAGATTGATAAACCACTAGCCAACCTAACTAAAAAAAAAGAATCAACCCAAATTATGAAGATAAGAGATGAAAAAGGAGACATTACTACTGACAGCGTAGAAATCCAGAGGATTACCAGAAACTACTTTGAAAAACGATACTCCAACAAAATGGAAAATCTGGAGGAAATCGACAACTGCCTAGATAAATACAACCTTCCTAAACTGAGTCAAGAAGATATAGAACACTTAAACCAACCAATAACAATCAAAGAGATTGAAATAGCAATAAAGAGCTTACCATCAAAGAAAAGCCCAGGACCAGATGGTTTCCCAAGTGAATTCTATAAAACCTTTATAGGAGAACTAATCCCAATACTACTCAAACTATTTGGGGAAATAGAAAAAACCAGGACTCTCCCAAATACATTCTATGAAGCCAACATCACACTAATACCCAAACCGAATAAAGACAGTTCAAGGAAGGAAAACTACAGGCCTATATCTCTAATGAACTTGGATGCAAAACTATTAAACAAAATACTAGCAACACGCATTCAAAACCACATCAAGAAAATCATTCACCATGACCAGGTAGGGTTCATCCCAGGGATGCAAGGCTGGTTCAATATACGAAAATCAATCCATGTAATTCATCATATAAACAGAATCAAAGACAAAAACCACATGATCATCTCAATAGATGCTGAAAAAGCATTTGATAAAATTCAACATCCATTTATGATAAAAACACTGCAGAGAATTGGAATAGAAGGAACATATCTCAACATTATTAAGGCAATCTACAATAAGCCTGCTGCCAACATCATATTAAATGGGGAAAAACTTCAAGAATTCTCCCTAAAAACTGGAACGAGACAAGGATGTCCACTATCACCACTTCTCTTCAATAAAGTCCTAGAGACTCTAGCCAGAGCAATAAGGCAAGAAAAGGAAATCAAAGGAGTACAAATAGGAAAAGAAGAACTTAAGCTTTCACTATTTGCAGATGACATGATACTGTATTTAGAAAACCCAACAAACTCAACCAAAAGGCTTAAAGAACTGATCAATAAATTCAGCAAGGTATCTGGATACAAAATCAATCTTAAAAAATCAGAAGCTTTCCTGTACACCAACCATAAATCCACTGAAAAAGAAATTCAGAAAGCACTTCCACTCAGGATCTCCCACAAAAAAATAAAATACCTAGGAATAAACTTGACCAAGGAGGTAAAAGATCTCTACAAAGAAAATTATAAAACACTGAAAAAAGAAATCGAAGAAGATCTTAGAAGATGGAAAGACCTTCCATGTTCATGGATTGGCAGAATAAATATCATTAAAATGGCCATCCTCCCAAAAGTGATCTACAGATTTAATGCAATGCCCATTAAACTACCAAGATCATTCCTCACAGACATAGAAAAATCAGTCCTTAAATTTATATGGAATAACAAAAAGCCCAGAATAGCCAAGGTAGTTCTCAGCAACAAAAACCACGCAGGAGGAATCACAATACCTGACTTTAAACTATACTACAAAGCCATTGTAATAAAAACAGCATGGTACTGGCAAAAGAACAGATATATAGACCAATGGAGCAGAATAGAAGACCCAGAAACAAGTCCACACACTTTCAGCCAATTGATTTTTGACAAAGAGGCCAAAAACATACACTGGAAAAAAGATAGCCTCTTCAACAAATGGTGTTGGCAAAACTGGTTAACCATATGCAGAAAATTGGATGTTAATCCCACTTTTTCACCCTGTACAAAAGTCAACTCACGATGGATCAAAGACTTGGAAATTAAACCAGAGACTTTGAAGCTCCTTGAAGAGGGCATAGGTCCAACACTACAACACATAGGCACAGACAAACATTTCCTCAACAAGACCCCAAAGGCACAACAAATTAAAAGGAGAATCAATACATGGGATTGCATGAAACTGAAGAGCTTCTGTTCAGCAAAGGAAACTATCAAGAATCTCAATCGAGAGCCAACAGAATGGGAGAAGATTTTTGCCACCTACACCACTGATAGAGGACTAATATCTAGAATATACAGAGAACTCAAGAAACTCAACACTAAGAAAACAAAGCATCCAATAACAAAATGGGCAAATGAACTAAATAGACACTTCACAAAAGAAGAAATTCAAATGGCCAATAAATGCATGAAAAAATGCTCAACATCACTGGCAATCAGAGAGATGCAAATCAAAACTACCCTGAGATTTCACCTAACTCCAACTAGAATGGCCATCATTCAAAACACAAACAACAACAGATGCTGGCGAGGATGTGGAGAAGTGGGAACTTTAAGACATTGTTGGTGGGACTGCAAATTAGTGCAACCACTTTGGAAAACAGTATGGAGAATCCTCAGAAGAATGGGAACAAATCTACCATTTGATCCAGCAATACCACTGTTGGGTATCTACCCAAAAGAAAAGAAACCAAACTACCAAACTAATGCATGTGTATCTATGTTCATAGCTGCACAATTCACCATAGCCAAACTATGGAACCAGCCAAGATGTCCATCAACAGATGAATGGATTACAAAACTGTGGGATATGTACACAATGGAATTTTACTCAGCCATCAAAAAAAAAACTCAATTACATCATTTTCAGGGAAATGGATGGAACTGGAGGACATTATGCTAAGTGAGATTAGTCAGGCACAAAAAATAAGAAATCAGATGCTTTCCCTAATATGTGAGAGTTAGGGAGAAAAGAGGAGTAAACAAGACAACCTAAAGGAGGAGAAATGAGGGGGGAAGAGGAAAATCTCTAAAGCTCACAATGTACTTAAACATATCGAAGTCAATCACTAAGCCAAGCAAGGGAGGGAGGAATGGGGAGGGAATGGGGTGGGATTTGGATAGGGGTTAAATCAGCGATGAGTACATGTTTGTACACACAAGTTTTTTACCCCAATAAGTTGTATGAATATAATGCACCAATAAAAAATTTTTTTTTAATTTTTTTCCATATTGTTTTCAAAGTCATACAATATGCTTTCTTGCATATTCTCCACACTCTCATTTCCCAATACTTTTCCACAGATTCTGAAGGGTATATTATTTTCTTCACATAGCTTTTTTCTCTATAATAATCTGTCTCAGAAATTATTTCAAACTTCTGATAATTTGATTGGAGTAATACATGATACATAATATATTTTAATAAAAATTAATAAAATTATATTTAACTTTTGTACACAAAAATTAAGTGTTCTTACAAGGTATTTACTTCTGAGTAATAATGCAATAATTATTTCCTACATTTAACTTCCAAACTAAATTTACTAAGTAAAATTTTATTTAATATTTTATTTGGACAAAGTAAGAAATAAATTTGGATCTTGACTTTTTTATCAATATAAACCTATTAAATATTTTAGGGGAAAAAACACAAAACAACTAGTTAAAACTATAAATTAAGCTGGGTACGGTGGTCATGCCTGTAATCCCAATACTTGAGAGGCTGAGAGAGGAAGAGCATAGGTTTGAAGCCAACCTCATCAGCTTCCTGAGGATCTCAGCAAGTTGTTGAGACTTTGTTTCTAAATTAAAAATAAAATGGGCTGGAGATATAGCTTGGAAGTAGAATGGAACTGAGTTCAATCACCAGCACAATACATAAAAACACAAAAAAAATTACAAATTATTATTTTTATAAGAAACTAAATACCTCCAAAAAAGATAATAAAATTATCCATTAGTAACTGTAGGTTCTGTTTCCATGTAGTCAACCAACTACAAACTAAAAATATTCAGGAAAAAGGTGTACCTATACTAAACATACAGACTTTTTCCTCACATCATCCCTGTACAATACAGTCTAACAGTAATTTGCATAGCTTTTGTATTATATTAGGTATAAGTAACCCAGAGTTGATTTAAAGCATATGACATGACATATATAAACCATATGCAAATATTTTTCCATTTTAGATAAAGGAACTTAAGAATAGACAGATGTAGGTATCCTCAAGGTTCCCAAAACCCATCCCCCACAAATACCAAGGAATAACTACATTATGATTTCTAAAGGGGCTTAATTACCTATATACTATTTTTATGTCAATAAGTACTTCCTTTAGTGATGAAACTGGTAATTTATTTGATCTCTAATTCAGAACAAATTCCAACTTCAAATTCATTAATATGAGCATAATTTGCTAATTTATTATTTACTATCAAAAAGCTTAGTGATTGAATATATAATCTATATATAGATACATGGAAACATACTTCTCTTTTTCAAGCTCAGTTTTCAGATCTGAAACCTGTTCTGAACAATGCTGTTTACTTGTTGCAATGACAGTTAATTTTATTTCCAAATCATGTAATTCTTTCTGCAAAATAAATGTATATAATTATGCAAATGTTTTTCAGTTAAAAGGTATGGTCATTTTAAGTAATTAGGTCATTTATCTGGCAAAAATTTTCCAGGATATGTCAATTATCTTAAATTTAAATGCACTGAATGTGATAATCATTTTAATTTTAAAACAATGAGCAATAACAAAGGCAACATAAGTAAAGTATTTCTTGATGTTCTGAAAATCAACCAGAAAAATTAAATTTACTTAGTACAAAATATTTTTAACAATTTTACTCTACAAAGTAATTAATTTCAATTAAAATGGTATAATATTATAAAAAAGCATATTAATGGAATCACATAGTATTATAAAAAACTAAGATGTTCTTATTATTTTAAAAAGACAGTTGTAATCCCAGTATTTGGGAGAGTAAGACAGTAGGATTGAAGGTTCAAGGCCAGCCTTCCTTAGCTATTTAGTTAGACCCTGTTTCAAAAATTAAAAGTAAAAAGGACTGAAGTATAGTTCAGAGGTAGAATGCCCCTGGGTTCAATACCCAGTTAACATGAATGTGCACACACATCCACACACAATTTGTTATTTTCTCAATATTGTTTCTCTTTGTTAAAGTGTACTGATTTTAGCTGGGCATGGAGGCACATGCTTGTAATCCCAGTACTTGGGAGGCTGAGACATAAGGATCACAGGTTTGTGGCCAAACTCAGCAACTTGTGAGGCCCTCCACAACTTAGTGAGACCCTGTTTCAAAATAAAGAATAAAATAGGGCTGGAGGTGTTGCTTAAAGGTAGAATGTCTCTGGTTCCAATCCCCAGTATTGTAAAAAAAAAAAAAAAAAAAAAAAAGACAGTTGTAATTCTGTTGTGGCTTGAAAACATATTCTAAATTCTAAAACTATAATATGATCACTATAAAAATATTATAAACTAAGAACCTAACTTGTAAAGGATAAATTACACATGTAAGAAATACTCAAGCTGGGCACGGTGACACACACCTATAATCCCAGTACTTGGGAAGCTCAGAGTTCGCAGCTAGTCTCAGCAATTTACCGAGGCCCTCTGCAAATTAGTGAGACTCTGTTTTCAAAATTAAAAAATAAAAGTAGGTTTCTCCTCCATTATCTGGAGTCCCTCTTATAACCCAATTATTCCCTATACTATACATATTAAAAAAATATATGATCCATCATTTTCTGTGACTGGGTAATCTCACTTAACACAATGTTTTCCAGGTCCTTCCATCTTCTTGCAAATGTTATAATTTTGTTCTTTACTGCTGAGCAGAATTCCATTATGTGTCTTTCTCATAATTTTATAATCCATTAATCTGTTCATGGACACCTAGGTTGGTTCCATAATTTGGCTATTGTGAACTGTGCTGCTATGAACATGATTATGCATGTAATGGTTATGTAATTCTCATGGTTATGCATGCATGGTTATGAGTAACTCTTTGGAACTGGTTTCTAACTCTTTGGAAGGATACCCAGTAGTGGTATAGTCAGATCCATTCCCAGTTTTCTAAGGAATCTCCACACTGATCTCCATAGCAGCTAAACTAGTTTGCAATCAGTGAAGGTAGGAAGATCTAAGGGTAGGAGAAAGGAAGACTGAGGTTCATTAATGAAAATACTACCATCAACTATGTGTACATGTGAGTATACCAATGTCAATGTGGATACTCTGTATTGGGTGAGAGGATAACAGGAATGCAGGGAGGGAAGGTGTCACCAAGTGCTTATGTGCATGTATGTCATTGTCAACATGATTTACATTATGATGCATAATGCACCAATAAAAGCACAAAAAATCAAATAAAAAAGTAGGGCTAGGGTATAGCTCAGAGGTAGAATGTCCCTGAGTTCAATCCCCAGGAGCACAGTAAAAAGAAAAGAAAAACAAATACTCGAGATATGCCAGGCATGGTGACACACACTTGTAATCCCAGCATTTGGGAGGCTGAGACAGGAGGATCACAGTTTGTGGACAGCCTCAGCTACTTAGTGAGGCCCTCTGGAACTTGGTAAGACTATGTTTCAAAATTAAAAAAAAAAACTGGGCATAATGGCACACGCTTGTAATCCCAACATTCAGGAGATGGAGACAGGAGGATCACAATTCACAGACAGCCTCAGCTACTTGGCGAGGCCATTCCCAACTCAGTGAGACCATTTTTCAAAAATAAAAAGACTAAAATTAGGGATGGGGTGTAGCTTGAAGGTACAGTACCCCTGGGTTCCATCCCCAGTACTGCAAATAAATACATACATACATACATACATACATACATACATACGTAATCTCATTGAGTGAAGGTCAGAGGTAGAATGCCCCTGGGTTCTGTCCCCAGTACAGGGGGAAAAAAATACTCAAGATATCAACTATTTTAATTGATATAAATCACAGTATTATACATCGGATATATTTTTTGCAGGTCTGAGCTACACCCCCTGCCCTATTTTTTATTTTGAAACAGGGTCTCACTAAGTTGCAGAGAGCCTCACTAAATAGCTAAGGCTGCCCGTAAACTGCGATCCTCTTGTCTCACCCTTCCAAATGCTGAGATTACAAGAGTGAGCCACTATGCCCGGCATAGGATATCTTAATGTTGACCTTTCCCACATTATGAGAATTTTTTATAGGTGTGTTTTAAAACAATTATTAGCTTTTTATTTTTGTGGCACCAGAGACTGAATCCAGGGGTGCTCTACCTCTGATATATATCGTGAGCCCTATTTTATTTATTTTGATTTAGGGTCTTGATACATTAGTGCACTAGTCTTTAACCTGCAAACCACCTTGAACTTGTCTCGGTCTCTCCTCCCTGTGATTACAAGTATGCATCATAGAGCCTGGTGAGCATTTCAAATATAAACAGAAGCATATACATTTTTAAAAATTTGTGAAAAAATATTTTATGAAGAAAATAGCTAAACTATGAACTATTTTATAAATCTATATTCTAGCAACATAATACTTGAATACTCTTAAGCAAACCTCTCTGTTTTGTAAAAGACCAGTTAGTTCTTGTGCTTTTCCTTTTAATTCTTCAGCAATCTTCTCAACTTGTTTCTTTTCATCCAAAAGCTTTTCATTTTCTGCCTACAAAAAAATATTAACAAATCATGAGAGCCAAGCTTCACACACATTCAGAATAATTAAAATTCCCAAATAGAGTTTTTAAAAGAACTATGGTAGCTGAGCACAGTGGTGTACACTTGTAATCCCAGTGGATTACTTGATTATTCAGGAGGTGGAGACTGGAGGACTATAGTCCATGGAGAGCCTCAGCTACTTAGCAAGGCCCTTTGCAACTCAGACAGTTTCAAAAATAAAAAGATTAATGATGTTGGACATATTTTCATGTATCTACTGGCCATTTGTATCTCTTCTTTTGTGAAGAGTCTATTCAATACAGTTGCCCATTTCTTGATTGGGTTGTTTTGCTAGTGTAGTCTTTTGAGCTCTTTATATATTCTGGATATTAGCCCACTGAGTGGTGGCTGGTAAAGATCTCCCACTCTGAAGGTTTTCCTCTAGGTTCTTGATGGTTTCCTTTGATGAACAGAAACCTTTTAGCGTGATGCCATCCCACTTGTTAATTCTTGCTTTAATTTCCTGTACTTTGGAGGTCTTGTTGAGAAAGTTACTCTTTGTGCCTATATATTGTTGAGCCTATGCCCTCCTCTAATAATTTCACAGTCTCTGGTCTAATTTCTAAGTCTGTGATCCATCTCGAGTTGATTCCTGTGCACGGTGAGAGGTAAGGATTTAATTCAATCTTTATACAAATGGATAGTCAGTTCTCCTAGTACTATTTGTTGAAAAGGCTGTCTTTTCTCCAGCATATGAGTTTGGCACCTTTGTCAAAGAATAATTGACTATAGGTGTGTGGGTTTGTTTCTGTATCTTCTATTCTGTTCCACTGGTCTGTATGCCTGTTGTTGTACCAATACCATGCTGTTTTTACTACTATTGCTCTATAGTATAATTTGAAGTCAGGGACTGTGATGCCTCTTGCATGGTTCTTATTGCTGAGGATTGCTTTGGCTATTCTGGGTCTTTTCTTTCTCCATATAAAATTCATGACTGAGCCAGGCATGGTGGGGCATGCTTGTAATCCCAGCACTTGAGACAGGAGAATCATACAGGTTTAAAGACAGCCTCAGCTACTAAGTGAAGCTCTCAGCAACTTAAGTGAGACCCTATTTCCAAATAAAGTATAAAATAGGTCTGAAAGTATAGCCCAGAGGTAGAAAAAACCCCTGGGTCCCACCCCGAGTACCACACACACACAAAAAAAAAATCATGACTGACTTTTCTAGGTCTATGAAGAATGTCATTGGTATTTTGATAGAAATTGCATTGAATCTGTAGATCACTTTTGGAAGAATGGACATTTTGGTATTTATTCTGCTTATACATGAGCAAGGAAGATCTTTCCATCTTCCAAGGTCTTCTTCAATTTCTTTAATGTTTCATAGTTTTCATTGTAGAGGTCTTTTACATCATTGGTTAGGTTTATTCCTAGATATTTTATTAGTTTTTAGGTTATAGTGAATGGAACTGTTTTATTTCTTTCGATGTAGATTCATTGTTGGTATATAGAAAAGCAACTGATTTCTTTAGATTGATTTTGTATCCTGCAACTTTGCTGAATTGGTTAATCAGCTCCACTAGTCTTTTGGTTGAGTTCTTTGGGTCTTCTAGATAACGAATCATGTCATCTTCAAATAAGGATAATTTTGCCGGGCGTGGTGGCGCATGCTTGTAATCCCCGCGCTTGGGAGGCAGAGACAGGAGGATCGCGCAGGTTTGAAGCCAGCCGCGCACGCTGGCTTAGGAGACCCTGTTTCCAAATAAAAATGTAAAAATAGGTCTGGGAGTGTAGCCTGGAGGTAGAAGGGCTTCCAGGAACCCCAGTACCACCAAAAAAAAAAAAAAAAAAAAAAATAAGGATAATTTAAATTCCTCCCTTCCTATTTGCATGCCTTTGATTTCCTTCTCTTGTCTTACTGCTGTGGCAAGAGTCTCGAGGACTATACTGAAAAAAATAAAAAATAAAAGGACTAAAAAATAGGACTGGGGGTGAAGCTCAGAGGTAAAATGCCCAAGTTCCATTCTCATTGCCACAAAAAAATAGGACTATGGTACTCTCCCTAGCTAAAATTCTTTAAAAGGAGGAAATAGGTCATTATTAAGTAAACACAAAATGAAATACAACATAAGATTTAATGGACAAAGTTCTGGAACAAGAGCCATAGTTTTTTTTGTTTGTTTGTTTGGTTTTTTTTTGGTGGTACTGAGAGTGGAACCCAGGGACTTTCTACCTCTGAGATATACTCCTAGACCTATTTTATATTTTATTTGGAAACAGGGTCTAAGTTGCTGAGAGCCTCACTAAGTAGCTGAGGAGGGCTTCGAACCTGTGCAATCCTCCTGTCTCAGCCTCCCAAGCATGAGGATTACAAGCGTGCGCTACCACACCCGGCGTTAAGAGCCATAGATTTTGTTGTTGTTGTTTGGGTACTAGGAATTGAACCCAGAGGTACTCTACCTCTGAGCTATACCTCTAGCCCTTTTTATTATTTTGAAACAGAGTCTTGCTAAATTGCTGAAAGTCTGAGTTTCTGACGCTGGCCTCAAACCTCCTATATATTCCTGCCTCAGTCTCCCAAGTTCTGGGATTATAGGCATGTAGCACCATGCTCAGCATCTGTATAATTTTTATAAATTCTATGGCTCAAGCTGAGCATGATGGTATACACCTGTCATCTTAGTACTTGGGAGGCTGAGACAAAAGAATTGCAGGTTAGAGGACAACTTCAACAACTCAGCAAGATCCTCAGCCACTTTGCAAGAACCTATTTCAAAACAGAAAAGGGCTGAGTATGGTAGTTCATGCCTGTAATCCCAGCAGTTGAAAAACTGAGACAAAAAGACTGCAGTGTCAAGGACAGCCTCAGCAGAAGAGTGAGACTTCCATCAAACTACTGAAACTCTGTTTAAAAAAGAAATAAGCCAGGCATGGTGACATGCTCATAATCCCAATAATTGGGAGGCTAAGACAGGAGAAACACAGGTTTCGTGGCCAACCTCAGCAATTTATTGAGGTGATCTGCAACTTTAGTGAGACCCTGTTTCCAAGTAAAATATAAAATATGGCTAGAGGTGTAGCTCTGGGGTACAATGACCCAGGTTTCATCCCTAGTACCAAAAAAAAAAAAAAATGGAAAGAAGGGAGGGAGGGGTAGGAAGGAAGAAAGAATGGGAAGGAGTGAGTGAGGGAGGGAGGGAGGATGAGCCAGGGATATAAGTTAGAAGTAACTGGGTTCAATCCCCAGTACCACAAAATAATCTGAAGAACAGAGAGGAAAAACATACTGAAAATGAATAACATACCTCAAGAGCCTGTGAAACCGTATGAAAAAATAAAATAGATACATAAAAAATAGAATAAAATATATATATATATATATATATATTTTTTTTTTTTTTTTGGTGGTACTGGGGTTCCTGGAAGCCCTTCTACCTCCGGGCTACACTCCCAGACCTATTTTTACAGTTTATATTTGGAAACAGGGTCTCCTAAGCCAGCGCGCGCGGCTGGCTTCGAACCTGCGCGATCCTCCTGTCTCTGCCTCCCAAGCGCGGGGATTACAAGCGTGCGCCACCACACCCGGCTTAAAAAATATATTTTAAGAAATGAGTCAGGCATAGTGGTACACACCTGTAACCCTAGTACTTGGGTGGCTGAGATAGGAAGATCACAGGTTCACTGCCACTCTCAGCAACCTACCAAGACTGTTTCAAAATTAAAAAGAAAATGTAGCTCAGTGCAAAATGTCCCTGGAATCAAACCCCTGTACCCTTAAAAAGGAAAAAAATGCCCAAAATTTCTCATTTTTGAAGAAAATTAAAAATCTACAGACTCACAAGGTGAATCTCAACTAGAAAAATTCAACTATATTTGTGAATTGCTTAAAAACCAAAGTAAAGACAAAATCTAGGCAATATGTTTGTGAATTTCACTCAATGGAAAACATGGAAGATATTGCCGGGCGTGGTGGCACATGCTTATAATCCCTGTGCTTGGGAGGCGGAGACAGGAGGCTCCTGCAGGCTCAAAGCCAGCCGCACTGGTTTAAGAGACCCTGTTTCCAAATAAAAATATAAAATAGGTCTGGGAGCGTAGCCCAGAGGTAGAAGGGCCTGGTGGCACGCTCTTGTAATCCCAGCATTCCGGAGGCTGAGACAGGAGGATCATGGTTCATGGACAGCCTCAACTATTTAGTGAGGTCCTCCACAACTTTGTGAGACCCTGTTTCAAATAAAAGAATAAAAAATAGGGTAGGGGTGTAGCTCAGAGGTTGAATGCCCCTGGGTTCCATCCCCAGACCTGAAGAAAAAAAAGTATCCCAATGAAGAACAGTACTTGGATCATCAAGAAAAAATAAAGAACATCAAAAATGATAAATATAAGAATATAAACATTTGTTTCCCTTAAGTTCTTTAAAAACAGAGAACTATTTAAAGCAAAAATACATTTTTATTAAAAAATAAAAATAAAAATAAAAATTCATAAAAAGTATGTACTAGCCAGGCTTGGTGGCACACACTTTTAATCCCAGCATTCAGGAGGCTGAGACAGAAGGATCGTGGTTCTTAGCTAGCCTCAGCTACTTAGAGAGGCCCTCTGCAACTCAGTAAGACCCTGTTTCAAAATAAAGAATAAAAAAAAGGGCAAAAAAATAAAAATAAAAATATGTATTTTGCTTCTACTCAGTTTCAGTCAAGAATACAGATAAAGCTGGTATGAATTATTGAATACTAAAATTTAGGGGTCTTGACTATTATACTGGCTAGGTTACTAATTTCTACAATAAATGACAGAAAGTAAAAACATTAAAAAATTTTAGGAAAGTTATACATAACTTTAAAGATAATACTTATTGAAACTATTTGACAAAAATCTTAAGATTATATTATTCATCATTCAATTAAATATATAAATATATAGTTTTTATTGAAGTAGTGAGGAATAAATATTTTCCATTCCCATAAGGAGAAAATGAGAGATTATGTTCAAATTTAAATAAAAATGATTTAAGATGGAAGTAACTATCTTCCAGGAAAAAAAGTACACTGGTGTATATTATGAAGGCCTAATGTTTATTCTCTTCCCATAGAAATTGTTCAAAGGCAGGAGAGATTTTTTTTTTTTACTTCTCTGGGATTGATCAAAGTAACCCTCTTTAAAGATTTCAGTGTTTGTAAATTTCCCAAGGTAATGAGGACTCTAGAGAACTTCACTCTAAGTCTATAAAAGTTATGTTGTCAAGTGAATAAGCTAAAGCTTGAGTAAGAAGCTTAAACATATTGGATAAGAAGCTAACAGAGAAACCAGATGTCTTCATGTGCATGCCACTCTAAGCATGAAGAGATTACTCCAAACAGATTAATTCTAAATATGGTATGTTACTAAGGTAGGCTTAAATAGCCTTCTCAGTGGGGCAGCCTTAGTCCTCCAGGTCCTTCAGGTTGCTGTAACATAATACAATAATCTAGGCAATTTATAAACAACAGAAATTTCTAGAAACTAGGAGATACAAGATCAAGGTGTAGTAGCTTCAGGGTCTATAAGACTCACTTCCACATTGAGGGACAACTTTCATTGTTAACCTGACAAGGGTAAGGGTCAAGGGACCTCTCTGAGGTCCATCTGAGCATCAATTCATGATGGCTCTGCCCTTAGGATCTAATCACCTCCCAAATGCCTCACCTCCTAATACCACTAAACATCAGTGGGAATTTCTACACACAGATATAAGAAAAAGGGCACAATATTCAGGTCATAGCAGGGCAGTAAATCATTCTCCAACTGTGGAGCCAAATGTGGCAGCTCCTCCATCCTGGTTACAAGTGGAATTGGGAAATGATGCTCCAAGTAGATGACAGCTCCTGAGTGACCTGCCATCTTATCTGCTGCTACTGCCAGATGATTCTCTCTCTCTAGAGAATCATCACTGAGTTTGATAACTTCTGAAAAGCAGCAGAAAATGCAAGACCCTGCCCCCTGCCTTTACCCTTTATAAAAACCCTGTAGGGGTTTAAATGATATTTACATTACTCAAGAAGAATACTGTGAATAGAATTCACTTGTCAGTACTAAATGTTGAACTGCACTGGTTTCCTGAACATTATCAGATTATAAGCCAGTAGGTCATATCTACATTACTCTGTAAGGGGTCCCTCAAGTTGGAGATACATGCGAATATAAAAGTTCTCCAAATGGGAACTACAACCAATTCATTACACAGGCAAGGAACTGAATATGATTATTCATTTTTTAAAAAATGAACAAAAAAGAATGAATATAATTGAACAAGAAAGCCTATGAGTCATTTGATGAAACTGTTGCTTCAGTTATGTCTATGTTGGGGTGCTATGGCTTGAATGTGCTTGCCAAATGTCATGTGTGGGTAATTTAAGCCCCTATGCAAGTGTTGGGAAATGGCATGAATAAAAGTTAAATAGGTCACAATGGCTCTGCCTTTTTGACCTGAGTAATAGCATTACAATGGAATTGGTTAGTTATCCTGAGAGTAGGCTTATTATACTAGTGAACTGAGCATCACATACTCTTACCCTCTCTTAGTTGTTGTTCTACATTTTGCCAGGAATGATACAGCAACAAGGCCTTCACAGATGCCAGCATCTAATTTTGTTCAAATTTACAACATTGTTTCAAATTTAATTTTTAAAATAGTATGTATGTATATATAAATATTTAAGATCACTTAATCTATCACAATAACTGGAACAAAGTTTGCACTAGAGTAATTTATTTTATTATTTTTTATTGTTGCACTGTAATCATACATCATAATAGAGTACAAGATTCCAGTGGAGGCATACATGTGCACATCACTCATTTAGCCCTTACCTAATTTCCACCACATTCCCTCCCCCTCCCTCTCATGTTTGGCTTAATGATTGACTGTGATATATTTGTGAATGTACATCATGTACATTGGGGAATTTTCCTCTTTCTCCTCCTTCCCCCCTCGGTTAGGTCACCTTATTTGCTCAACTATGGTTTCTCCTTCTTTGTCTAGAGTATCTCCTATAACCATATTTCTCCCTAGCTTGAACATCTGATTTTTCACTTTTTGTGACTGACTAATCTCACTTAAGCATATGATCTCCAGTTCCATCCATTTCCTCACAAATGATATAATTTTTTTCTTCTTTGTGGCTGTGCAAAATTCCATTGTGTACATTTCCTATAGTTTTATAATCCATCTTTGTGTGTGTGTGTGTGTGTGTGTGTGTGTGTGTGTGTGTGTGGTGGTACTGGGGTTCCTGGAAGCCCTTCTACCTCTGGGCTACACTCCCAGACCTATTTTATACTTTTTTATTTTTGGAAACAGGGTCTCTTAAGCCAGCGCGGCTGGCTTTGAACCTGCACGATCCTCCTGTCTTCCGCCTCCCAAGGGCAGGGATTACAAGCCTGCGCCACCATGCCTGGCATTAATCTATCTTTTGATGGACATATTGGCTGGTACCATAGTTTTGCAATTGTGAATTGAGTGAGTCTATAAATATAGATAAGCATTTGTTAGTTTGGTAGTTTGGTTTCCATTCTTTTGGGTAGATACCTAGAGTTTAATTTAAGGTGAAGAATCTTTTAAAGGGTCATAGGAGGAGGAGGGAGGAGAGAAGAAAAAGGCTGGGAATAAAAAAACATTTTTACTTGGCTTAAAGATTGATAACACTAAACCCTCAAAATGGGAAAAAGAAAAAGGAACAATTATGAAATTCAAAAGTTTGGAAATACTAATATTTGTCATTTTTTTCTAAGAATGTTAGGGTTGGTTGAATGCTTTTAAATTTTCATAATTTTTATGTAGAATTGAGATTTGTCTTTTCAGTTACTATTTTTTCTTTCTCTCTGCTATTTCTAGAAAGTCTTTATTTTCTTTCAAACTGTTCAGTTCCTGTATACTTTCATAGTTGATACTATCTGTTCCATTTTCCTGTGGTTGCAAAGGTCAAAGTAGCATATCAAAAGCAATAAATAGGATTTAGCAATAAAAAAATTAATTCAATTTAATGCAATCCCACATATTGATTCGCCTTTTAGTTTCTTGTGCCTTTGGGGTCTTTTAAGTTTTTGTCTGTGCCTATGTGTTGCATTGTTGGACCTATGCCCTCATTAAAGAGCTGCAAGGTCTCTGGTCTAATTTCCAAGTTTTTGATCCATCTTGAATTGACTCTTGTGCAGGGTAAGAAAGTGAGGTTTATTTCCATTTTCTGCATATGGTTAACCAGTTGGGCCAACACCATTTGTTGAACAGGCTATCTTTTTTCCAGTGTATGTTTTTGGTCCCTTTGTCAAAAATCAATTGGCTGTAAATGTGTGGATTTCTTTCTGAGTCTTCTATTCTGCTCCATTGGTCTGGTCTATGTATCTGTTTCTGTGCTAGTAACATGCTGTTTTTATTACTATAGCTTTGCAGTATAGTTTAAAATCAGGTATTGTGATTCCTCCTCCATAGTTTTTGTTCCTAAGAACTCTTTTGATAGCCAAAGTAGTTCTTCTTTTGTTTGTTCCAAATGAATTTAAGGTTTTTTTGTTGTTCTAAATGAATTTAAGGACTGATTTTTCTATGTCTTTGAGGAATAATCTTGGTAATTTAGTGGGTATTGCGTTAAATCTGTAGATCACCTTTGAAGTATGGCCATTTTGATGATATTTATTCTGCCTATCCATGAACATGGAAGATCTTTCTATCTTCTAAGGTCTTCTTCAATTTTTTTCAATGTTTTATAATTTTCTTTGTAGAGGTGGTTTATCACCTTGGTTAAGTTTATTCCTAAGTATTTTTTTTTTGTGGAAAATCCTGAGTGGAATTATTTACTGGATTTCTTTTTAAGTGGATTTATGGTTGGTATACAGAAAAGCTTCTGATTTTTTTAAAAATGATTTTGTATCTACATACTTTGCTGAATTTGTTGATAAGTTTTATAAGCTTTTGGTTGAGTTTGTTGGGTCTTCTTAGTATGTGATCTGCAAATACTAAAAGTTTGAGTTCTTTTCTAATTTGTACTCCTTTGATTTTCTTGCCTCATACATGAGATTGTATTAAACTGAGAGCTTTTGTACAGCAAAGAAAACTATCAAAAGCCTCAACCAAGGGCCAAAATAATGGGAGAAGATTTTTGCCACCTACTCCTCCAAGAGAGAACTAATATTTAGAATATGCAGAGAACTCAAGAAATTCAGCACTAAGAAAAATAACCCAATCAAAAATATGGGCAAGTGAACAAAATAGACACTTCATGAAGGAAGAACTTCAAATGACCAATAAATGCTTAACATCATTAGCAGTCAGAGATGCACATCCAAACTACCCTGAAATTCCACCTAATTCCAACTAGAATGGCAATCATTCAAAACACAAACAACAAATGCTGCCAAGAATGTGGAGAAATGGAAACTCTAAGACATTCTTGGTGGGATTGCAAATTAGTGCAAACACTTTGGAAACCAGTATGGAGGATCCCCAGAAGAATGGGAACGGACCTACCAGATCCAGCAATACCATTTCTGGGTATCTACCCAAAAGAAAGGAAACCAAACTACCAAACTAATGCAAGTGTATCTATGTTCATAGCTGTACAATTCACCATTACCAAATTATGGAACCAACCAAGATGTCTATCAACAGATGAATGGATTACAAAACTATAGGATATGTACACAATAGAATTTTATTCAGCCATAAAGAAAATCACAATTATATCATTTACAGAGAATTGAATGGAACTGAAGGACATTTTGCTAAGTGAGATTAGTCAGTCACGAAAAATAAGAAATTGGGTGCTCTCCCTTACATGTGGAAGCTAGAGAGAAAATGGGTCATAGAAGGAACTCTAGACAAAAGAGGAGATACTATAGATGAGCAGGTAAGGCCACCTAACTGAAGGGATGGGAGGGGGTAAGAGGGTAATTCTCTAATGCACATGATGTACTTTAACATCAATATCAATCACTAAGCCAAACATAAGAAGGGAGGGGGAGAGAATGGGGTGGGAATTGGATAAGGGCTAATTGGGTAATGCATGTATGTATGTCTCCATCTTATATCCCATTAATATGTTTGACTACAATGGGCCAATAACAAATTTTTAAAACATAAAAAGAATCATAATACATGAAAAAATTAATTCAACAAATATTTATAAAGTGGTTAAAAAGTATCAGTGTGTTAAATACATGGTAAGAGAGTAAATAGGACATAAACTCATAACCCTTATTTGAGTATATATTGATTCCACTATATTTACTAATCATATACAAGGTGCCAGCCATTATACTAAGTAAGGATAAATAAAGCCTTAAGTAGTTTAATGACAATAAATCAATTTCATTTTATGGTAAGTGTTACACAGGAAAAATACAGTGTACTATGGAAATCCATACAGAGACTTAAAAGTAGCCTGAAGTGTCAAAAGAGGTTTATTGTAAAACAGTGACATAGAAGCTGAGACTTGGAGCATAAGTAAGCATTAGCAAATTTGAAAGTAATATAAAACATTATTATTAAAGAATTGACACAAAAATAAACACTATATATTTTTTAAAAGACTATATACTTACCAAGATTTTTTTCAATTCTTCAAGTTCTATATCCTTATTATTTTTAATCTGAGTCATCTCTTCTAAAATAATCAAAAGAATATAAATGTGTTAAAATCTGGATTAAAAGAAAAGGAAAAGAAGCTGAGCATGGTGGTACACACTTGTAATCTCAGTAGTTGAGAGGCTGAGACAGGAATATGACAGGTTCAAGGTCAGCCTCAACCACTTAACAAGACCCTCAGCAACTTACAGAGAATTTGACTAAAAATAAAAAGAGCTAAGGATGTAGTTCAGAGGTAGAATGCCTCTGGGATCAATCCCCAGTAACTCACCACCCCCTCAAAAAAAGAATAGAAAAGGAGAGGAAGTAAGAATACTGCCACCTGAAAGCAAAAATACAAGAGACAGATTAATACAACTCAAGCACTACAAAGCATAGAGAAAACAGAGGGACTCCAAATTGTACTCGTAGATAAATATTAATACTAATGTTTCTATAAAGCTAATTACAGCCAAATAAGCCCAAAATGTATAAAGTAAAATAAGCAATGGATCACCAGGCACAGTCACACATGCCTGTAGACTTATTACTTGGAAGAACGAGACAAGAGGATCACAGGTTGAAAGCCAGCCTCAGCAACTTAGTGAGATCCTGTTTCAAAATAAAAAGGCCTGGGGATGTAACTTGGAGGCAGAATGTCGCTGGGTTTGGTTCCCAATACCAAATGTGAGGAAATTAATTTAAATAAAAATATATTTGGAATGAGGTCAGCATGTGCCTTTACCTTTATCTCATTACTATCTAAATCTACTTTACCTTACTCTTCACTCCAAAATTTTTAAAAAGTGATTTTTTCCCAACCTAATTCTGACCACTGTACTTTGAATTTCACTTCCTCTGAGACTTCAGTTTCCCTATTATTAACATGTGCCAACTCTATGCAGAATCTTTATTTCTCCTAATCCATCTAAAAAACCCATTTGGCCGGACATGGTGCCGCACGCTTGTAATCCCCGTGCTTGGGAGGCAGAGACAGGAGGATCGCGTAGGTTCAAAGCCAGCCTTGCTGGCTTAAGAGACCCTGTTTTCAAATAAAATATAAAATAGGTCTGGTAGTGGAGTCTGGAGGTAGGATTCCATCCCCAGTACCACAAAAAATAATAATAAAAACCCCATTTGAACATAAAACAAAAATATCTAATTAATCTATCTGCCCTTTCAAGCTACTCTCTGAAAACTGAGAAAGTAGCCCTGCAGTAACATGCTTCCTTTTTATGCACAAGGCACTGAGTTCAATGTCCAGTATATTAAAAAAAAAAAAGCCTCAAGCAACTCTCAGATTTCTTGTTTTGTTCTGCAAATTCCTGTTTACTAATTGTACATTTTTCTTAAATAACAAAACTAAAGCCTATCTCTATAATATTACTAAAACTATGATCTTAAAAATTAGCAGTAACTATTTTGTGATGGAATTCTCAGTTATCATTGTGGAGGTTAGTGGTATTTGATACTATTAACCACTCCCTACTTTTATCCCTTTGATTATCAAGACCATGCATTATTTATAATTCTTGATTCCGTTCTAACTTCTATTTTGTTTACACCCTTCTTCCTGCCACCTTAGTAGTGCTTTACAAAGCTTTTCTGTACACCCATGAATTTAATATTATGCTAATAAACTGAAAAATCTTTCTACCTCAAACTTTCTGCTTTTTTTCTTTCTTACAGTTTTAACTTGCTTACTAAGCTCCCTAGTGATGTCCAGCTGCTACCTAAAATGTATTGTGTCAGAAATATTGTCCTTCAGGCCAAACATGGTGGCACATGCTTGTAATCCCAGTGCTTAGGAGGCTGAGACATGAGGATCACACAAGTTCGAAGCCAGCCTCCGCTATTTAATGAGGCACTCAGCAACTTAGTGAGACCCTATTTCCAAATAAAGTATAAAATAGATATGAGAGTAAAGCCAAGAGGTAGAAAAGTCCCTGGGTTCCACCCCAGTAGCACAAAAAAAAAAAAAAAGAAATACTGTCCTTCCTCAAAATTAACAGTTATTAGTTATAGAAAGTAGAGAATTACTGAACATTTCTCCAACTCTGTATGTATAAAAGTATTTGTAGTAATTGCCCACAATCTTTTTAAAAAGAAAAAGAAAAAATGGGAAATGTCAAAATAGAATCTAAAAAATTCTGTCACAGAAAAGTTTTTTAAGTTTCATTTTAGGTAAAAATACATAATTTTTAAAATATTGAGGACTGCCAGGAGTGGTGCTACACATCTGTAATCACAGTATTTAGGAGGCTGAGACAGGAGGATCACAGGTTTGTAGCCATCCTCAGCTATTTAGTGATGCCCTATTTCAAAAATAAAGAATAATAAATAGGGCCAAGGGTGTAGAACAGGAGAATAAAAGTAGAATGCCTCTGGGTTCCATCCCCAGTGCCATAAAAAAAAATAAGAACTAAAGACAATGAACTAAGCATGTCTCTATACTCTTTTTTCATCTCAATCTCAAAAATTTTAAGGAAATTATGTTAAGTGAGATCAACCAAGCACAGAAGGAGAAGATACATATGTTTCCTCTAATATACCCAAACTAGGAAACACAAAGGATAACAGTGGGACTCCAGATAATGGAGGGGAAATACTAGCTAAGTTTGAATGGAAAGATAGGAGAGGAGGAAGGCTAATCTTGAATAATGAGGGTCTACACCTCAACATGTGTAAAATTATGAATAAGACATGGTTAACCTGGACAACCATTGGTGGGAGGGGGGAAGGGAAAACGGGGGCGGGGGGGAGAGGGCACCAAATATAGTTTAAATGTATACTATTTATGTTCAATAAAAAAATTGTTAAAAAAATTTTAAGGAAATATATTGATACATATATATTTCTCATATGTATATATAAAAATAAAATTATTAAAACAAGACATCATTAACATCAGAAAACTGAGAAATCCTTGGGGACGAAAGGTCCAGTTTCAAAATAAAAAAGGTTTGGGGTGTAGCTCTGTGGTAAAACCTCCCTGTGTTTAATCTCCAATATATTCCACACACAAACATACAAAGAGATGAGGAGTAGAGTAGGTTGATCTAAGAAGTGCAGAGATTAAAAAAAAAATCTGGTTTTAGGCTTAAAACTGCTGAGGGGATGATGTAGGACGACTCTAACCCAAGACATAAGTCTAAGACAATAAAGCTGAATAAGAAAGTATAGCCAGGAAGCAAAGCAGTAAGAATGTGGGTTATTGGGATAAGAAAGGTTACAAAAAAAGAAAGATAAATAAAAGCTAAGTAAATACAGTGAGAGATGAGAAAATATGTGGACAAATTAATCTGATAAATACAATTTGTGTTCCATTATGTTCATCACATGCATCCTCTTAAGCCAAGAGAATGTGCTTCAACTTTTAAAACAAATAGAAAATGAGGGCTTGAACTGTTCGAGGTCTGTGGAGATGAAGGAAAAAAATCAAAAGTTACTTAAGAGTTAAGAACTCTCAAATTAGTTATATTTTATAAATTAGAAATTAAGAATTAGGTTAGGCATTATGGCATATTCCTGTGATCCCAGTACTTGCTTGGGGGGCTAAGACAAGAGGATCACAGGCTCAAGGCTTAGTAAGAAGACCCTCTGCAACTTCAACTATGTTTCAAAATTAAAAAAATAAAATAGGGCTAAGTATGTAGCTCAAAGGCAGAAGGTCCCTGGGTTAAATCCCCAGTACCACAAAAGAAGCAAGGAAGAAACAAAGAATTAGAAACAGCAACAGCTGGATAACCAACTACAAGGAAAGCACAAGAGACAGAAAATAAAAAATATACAGTTTTATAAAAAATACAAAGTTTTAAGAACTTTACTATTAGTAAAAGAAGAAAAGAAGATGAGTCCCTATGTGATTGCTAATGCTACTCTCCCCCATATAAAGTTTTCTACACTCCATCACCCTCTACAACTATTCAAAACCTCTCTGTACCTTAAAATCTACTTTCAAACTCTACCTCTTTCATTAAGCCTTTCCTAACTCTACAGTCCACACTGATATCTTTGGCTTTCTCTTGGCATCAGCATTAACACGCCTCCATCAATAAGAAACCTATGAATATTTACCCCAAATATATATTTTTTAATATTTTATACTATCATTTAATATGTATTATATTATTCATTATTAACACAAAAAAATAAAAGTTCAAACATTTTCTTCCCTTACCCTAATGTAATTCTTACTAATTCTTTCATTTTGGACGCCATTGCTCTAATAGTGTGTGTGTATTTGTTTGTTCATTTGGTACTAGGGATGAATCCAGGGGCATTCTACATACAAGGTACACATCATCTGCCGGGCGTGGTGGCGCACGTTTGTAATCCATGCGCTTGGAAGGCTGAGACAGGAGGATCGCACAAGGTACACATCATGCCCTTTTCTTATTTTCTGTTTTGAAACAAGATCTCACTAGATTGGCAAAGAGTCTTGCTGTGTTGCTGAGGCTGTCATCAAATCTGGCATTTTTCTCTCAGACTCCAATGGTTTTATATGTTTACCCTTTCTCTCATAATAACTAAAAAATTCTCAGTGCATTATATTTTTCTTCTATGTGTTCCCACATTTAGAAAATGCTAAAAACACACACAGCAATATTTCACAATTCTAGAATTTCTTTTTCAAACTTCTCATAATGCACTTCTCTATTATGAGAAACTCACATTGTGCAACTGGATTTGTAATATGACCATAGCCCCTTAATTTCATTACTAGGCTAAATTATTACAAATAATAATCCATAGTTTATAACACTCAAAAATTCTAAAGAGTGTAGATATATGCAATGACCTAAAACAGTACTTTATGCTGTTAACATTTAAAAACTAGATAAAGAATGCATTTTTAACCATCCTACTATAAATTCATTCTAAAATAATAAAATTATTTAATAGTAAAATTTGTGATGATAAAAAGTTAGTTTACAGTGGGAAATTAAGTTTTGCAAAAGAAACATAAATATGGCTTAAAAATTCAAACTCTACTTGTGAAATGTTATGTAAACATTTCAGATACTAGCCAACATTCATTGTAGTTATTTTATCTTATTTTATTTTGTGTGTGTGGCACTGGGAATGGAACTATCTCTGGGCTACATGCCCAGACATATTTTTATTTTTTGTTTGGAAACAAGGTATCTCCAACTTGCTGAGAGCCTCACTAAATTGCTTGAGACTAGCTTCGAACCTGTAATCTTCCTGTCTCAGCCTCCCAAGTACTGCACCACCCTACCCAGCTTATTATTTTAATTATATAAGTATTCAAAGCTAAAAATAAAACTCACAAAAATAATGAAGATATGATAGAAAAAACATTTTATATCGTTGTAATTCCATTTGTTAAATGGAAAACATATTTTATATCTTTGTAATTCTTTACATCTGTTACATGTAGGTTTATAAATAAAGCATAGGTTATTAGAATTAGCTAAATGGTAATAAATTGACAAAATAATTGCAGATCTCTCTCTTTTGGTCATGAAAGTGGTTGAACATGAAAGCAACTGAACACCATATGATAAAATAGAATCACATTTTTTAAAGCAGCATCAAAAAGCAATGAAACTTAAAATTTCATTTAAAATATACAGATATTTATCACTAAGATTTATTAAGGACTGAATTCTAAGACAAGGAAAATAGATACAAATATCTCTCAGCTACTTACATTTTCCAGAAAACTTATAAATCATAAAATGAAACTGAAATATTCTTTATTAAGGTTTAAGTTTCCCATATTCAAATAGGTTTTAATAATTAGCTGGTATTATCAAAGTACCCATTATTCTATCTTACCCAGTTCATTTGATTTCTTCTGAAGCTCCACTGTAAGCATTTTCAATTGATCTTCATTTTTTTCCAATCTTGTAAGATAATGTTATTTTGCAATGTAAAATGTTCTTTTAGTCAGAATTCATCTATTTTCTAAAACTGGTACAATTTAGAAACTGATATACCTTAGCAAAGATTTACCAGCTCAGTTATTAAACATTTACTGAGAACCTACTTCTGTTTATAAGGTTTTAAAATAAGATATTACTATAAATATATAATTGTATATTAATTATATCTACATAAAACATTAAGGCTTGTGGTTATAATTTGTCTCTTAGCTATTGGTGATAATCTAACATATCCTAGAACTCTGAAAGAGACTGAACACTTAATTACTATTATACTAACTTCTGCCTTAAAAACAATAAAAATATGAGAACATGTATAATTCTCTTGACTTTACTGGCATTCTGTTTCCTCAAGTCATAAAACTGAGGTTGTTGGAACAGATAAAGTTAAGATAACTCACAATTCAAACATTGGATAGGTCAATCAAGAACATGTAAGATTAAGAGAACAGAAAAACCAGACTTTCTTCCCTCACTAGGCATAAGCAGTAGAAAAGAAATACTGGTAGGCCCAGGATATGAATTTAAAAAAAAAATCTATTTCTCTCCTTTACCCTACCCAAACTTAATCCCAATGCTAATGAGACAAAATAAATTACCTAGGCCTCATATTATAGCTTTATATGAGTATTTCCTTAATATAAAGTCATGAAAAATAGCTAGTCTTTAACACTCAAGAGTTTTAGACAAACTACAATTAAGATGATCCAAATGAATGTTATATACGAGTTAAATCATATTCATTAGTTTAATAAATATAAAGCACTTTTATTTTATCCCAGGAGTGTTGTTAAATTTATACATCAGAAAGGTTACAGATTCCAGTAAAACAAATTCCCCAGCCTATAAGATATTCCCATGAAGCTAATGACAATCCCAATCAATAAACGTTAAATCCAATGAAATCCACCATTCTATATAGTTAAAATGTACCAATAAAGCCGGGCGTGGTGGCGCACGCTTGTAATCCCCACGTGTGGGAGGCTGAGACAGGAGGATCGCACAGGTTCGAAGCCAAACTCAGCTGGCTTAAGAGACCCTGTTTCCAAATAGAATATAAAATAGGTCTGGGAGTGTAGCCCAGAGGTAGAAGGCCCCTGGGTTCCATCCCCAGTACCACCAAAAAAAAAAAAAAAAAAAAAAATGTACCAATAAGCCGGGTGTGGTGGCGCACGCTTGTAATCCCAGCATTTGGGAGGCTTGAGACCAGAGGATCGTGGTTCATGGACAGCCTCAGCTACTTAGTGAGGCCCTCTGCAACTCAGTGAGACCCTGTTCCAAAATAAAGAATAAAAAATAGGGCAAGGGATGTAGCTTGAAGGTCGAATGCCCCTGGGTTACACACACACACACACACACACACACACACACACACACACACAAGAAATGTACCAATAAGCCAGGCATGGTCGCGCATGCTTGTAATCCTGTGCTTGGGAGGCTGAGACAGGAGGATTGCACAGGTTTGAAGCTAGCCTCAGCTACTTAGTGAGGCTCTCAGCAACGTAGTGAGACCCGATTTCAAAATAAATTATAAAATAGGTCTGTGAGTACAGCCCAGAGGTAGAAAAGCACCTGGGTTCCAACCCCAGTACCACAAAAAATATGTACCAATAAAAATAATAAATAAATATGTCCTATCACTTCATCAACACTTAGAATCTTGTCTATATATCTCTGGCTCTATGACACAGCATATTTAGGAATTATTCTAGAGAATTCCTGCTTTCAAATCTTTTCCTAGTATACCTGCCTACCAAATACAAACTTCTAAAATGGATTCCTACTTTATACATAAAAGAGCAACATGGTTACAGTTATTATACAAATTATACATCAGTTGACAATGAATAGGAATGGCACTAAATATTAAATGAAAACTATTTTATTCATTCATTTTTAATAAAAAAAATTTCACCTTTGCTGTTCTGTTCTCAATAATTCCTCCAAGTTGCAGATGGAAGTTTTAAGTTCAGTAAGCTTGAAAGAATGGTCAGCTTTAGCTTTATTAAGTTCTTCCATTTGAGCTTCTTTTTCTTCAGTGAGTTGATATATTGTTTTTTCTGCTGTGTGTAAATCTTCCACTAATGCCTTTTGAGTACTCTAAATTAGATGTCAAAAAGAAAAACAAAACCAAACCACAACATCCAAAGTCCTTAAAGAGAAAAAGCTGAACTCAAATTCTGTAAATTTGCTGCCCCTTCTGCCCTTCGTGTTTTCCCATCCATCTTTCCTTCTACTCATCCTGGAATACCCACCCACTACTCATTTCAATTCATCCTTCCCCAACTCCAACTTCTATATCCAATTACTTTATGGATTTTTCCTAGACAATCCAGCCTATAAAATTCTTTCAATTCTTAAAATTGTTATAGCAATTTATTAAACCTGAATCATTCTGTTGGTATCTAGCTTGGTCTTGTATTTTAGTTAGTTACTCTGTGTGTGTGTGTGTGTGTGTATGTGTGTGTGTGTGTGTGTTTTACTAGGAACTGAACCCAGAGGCACTGTGCCTTAGATGTATTTTTAGTATCTCTAAACTATAAACATTTTATAGACTGAGACTGTGCCTTCTCTATTTTAAGATCTATTTCCCTTGTACATAATATTATTCAGTAAATATTTGTTTACTAATATGAGATTCACTACACAGTAATCAGTTTTTAAACCATACCACACAGCTGGGCATGGTGGCGCATGCTTGTAATCCCCGCACTTGGGAGGCTGAGATAGGAGGATCAAACGGGTTCGAAGCCAGCCTCAGCTACTTAGTGAGGCTCTCAGCAACTTAGTGAGACCCTGTTTCCAAATAAAATATAAAATACATCTGGGAGTATAGCCTTGAGATAGAAAGCCTCTAGGTTCCACCCCCAGTACCACACACACACAGAAAAAAAAAACATACCACACTTATTTGCAAAGACATTTTAGTATCTTCTAGTTCTGATGTCAAATGATCCTTCTTTTCATTTAATTCTTTTAAGTTTTCATTCTGTAATTCTAAAAGACAAAGTTATAGGCAGGTAGTACTTATTAGAAAATATACACCAAGAAAAATAATTATAATATTTATTCTTTTTATTACACAATAGTCTAAAAAAGAATTATGCAAATATACAGACATACCAATTTTGATCATAAATTTTATTGAATTTTCAAGACTGTTACCTCCCAAGAACTTTAAAGATTAATATTTTTAAACCTTTTAAATATTTATATTTATAATTATAATAGAATCAAAATGCACATATAACAGAAAGCAAGTTTTGCAGGTGGATTAACAGACTATTCTTTATTTGTGATTGTGCATCACTATGAGTTGTTGGCTTTCATATATCATGCATTGTTTCATTTGCTATTAAGATACGTTGTTTTTGTGCTTGGTTGGTCAAGCAGGTTTCAGGTTTGTTTGTTTGTTAGGTTCTTTAGTCTGGATGGAACCCTCTCCCAGAAGAATAATTGGCAAAGATTTTTTTTCTCCCACTCTATAGGCTCTCTCTCTTCATACTCAAGATTGTTTCCTTTGCTGTGCAAAAGCTCTTTTTTTTTTTTTTTTTTTTTTGCAGTACTGGGGTTGGGACCCAGGGTCATTCTACCTTCAAGTTACACCCCAAGCCCTATTTTTTATTCTTTATTTTGAAACAGCATCTCACTGAGTTGCAGAGGGCCTCACTAAGTAGCTAAGGCTGTCTGCAAACCCTGATCATCCTGTCTCAGCCTCCCAAATGCTGGGATTACAAGCATTGCGCCACCATGCCCGGCTGGCAAAAGCTTTTTTTTTTTTTTTTTTGCCATTCAATTTATTAATATTTGGTTTTATTTCCAGAGCATTAGGGGTCTTACTGAGAAAGCCAATATCTATCCTATATGTTAGATAGTTTGCTCTATCTACATTCTCCTCCAATAGTATAAACTTTTGGTCTAATTTTTAGGTCTCAAACACTATGAGTTGACTTTTTCACTAAGTGACACAGGTAGTAAATTTCATTCTTCTACATATGAACATCCAATTTCCCAGCCCCACTTTTTATTCAATGTGTGTTTTGGGCATATTTGTCAAGGATCAGATGACTGAAGATATAGTGTTTATGTTTGGGAGGTAGAGGTTACATGAGATTGAACCCAGGGATATTTATACCACTAAAGTTATACCCCCAGACTTTTTTTTAACATATGGCCTTGCTAAGTTAAACATTCAATCATCTTAAACATTCAATCATCTTGTCTTAGCCTTCCAAGTACTAGAACTATAGGCATGTGCCACTGCACCCAGCACCTGTGTTTTCTGACAAATATTTTAAAGCAGCCATAATAAAAATGCTTCAATGAGCAATTACAAACACAAAATTATCTGACAGCTCCAGTTAAAAAATATGAGTCTCACTGAAAAAATAAATGATTCAAAAAAGATGGAGTGTGTGTGTGTGTGTGTGTGTGTGTGTGTGTGTGTGTGTGTGTGTTACTGGGGATGGAATCCAGGGGCCTTCTACCTCCGGGCTACACTCCCAGACCTATTTTATATTTTTTATTTGGAAACAGGATCTCTTAAGTCAGCTGAGGCTGGCTTCGATCCTGTGCGATCCTCCTGTCTCAGCCTCCCAAGTGTGGGGATTATAAGCATGCACCACCACGCCTGGCTAAAAGATGGAAATTTTAGAACTTAAAAATATAATAATTAGTGGGACATGATAGTACAAGCTTGTAATCCCAGCATTCGGGTTGCGATGAGAGGGTCACAGTTCATGGACAGCCTCAGCTACTTAGTGAGGTCCTTTGACTCAGTGAGACCCTGTTTCAAAATAAAGAATAAAAAATGGGGCTTGGGGTGTAGAGCTCAGAGGCAGAATGCCCCTGGATTCTGATGAGAAATGTAACAGTATTGGAAAATTGCTCTGGTATTAATTTCAAAATGTTAAAAAAAAAAAAAATAGGGCCTGGGTGCTGTGGAGGCACTAAGGCAGGGAAGGAGACAGTTGTTACAATGCAAAGTTTAGTACACAAAAAAGTCCTAGCCCAGGGCCTTCTTATTTTAATGACAAGTTTACATAATAACTCCTAGCAGATAGGCTAAAACTCCCCAAGGACACAGGAAGGTACAGGCCTTCCTCAAAAAGGATACCACGTGACCCCTGACTTTGTTGGGCCCACACCTGGGGCAGAAAGAAAGCATTTGATCAAGCAGCATGTGAGACAGTAAATCCTCATAATCATATCAAAAGCCTTGCACCAAGCTAATGGGCAGGCCCACAGCTAGGATCAGGAAGACTACTGGTTAAGCAAAGTGAAAGATAATAAATCTTTATAAAAACTGTTATGTATCCAAAAACATCAGTATCTTATTTTCAAGGCACTCTACTATGTCCCTCTCTAATGTAGTGCTTTAATAATTCTATCCCTTCTTTCTGCCTTTGTAATAATAAAAATTGCTTAAGCTTACAGTAGTATAGTTCTGGCTAATTTTTCTAAACTAGCTAAGAATAAGAACCCACGCTCTCCATTTCACACTGTTACAGGCTCCATCCCCAGTATTGAAAAAAAAAAAAGGTGTAATAATTAAGCTAAGCAGATCCATGGATGGGCTCACTAGCAAAATCAAGAAAGCAAAGAATCAATGAACTGAAAGTTAGGACAAACAAAATTAGCTAATCTGAACAGCAAGATGAAAACAGACAGAAAAAAATTGCAGTTTCAAGGACCTGTGAGAGTATAACAAAAAGATAAATCTAGCCATAATGTCATCAGACTTCCTCAAAGGAGAAAAAGAAGGGGTGAGGCTGAAAAACTATTAAAAAAAAATAATGGCTAAAAATTCCCCAAATTTGACAAAACACAAGAAGCTTAGAAGACCTCAAAGAATAAATTCAAAGAAATACATGACAATACATATCATATTTAAACTTCTGAAAACTGAAGACAAAGAAAAGATCTTAAAAGCAGCTACAAAAAAGAATATCTTACATACAGAAGAAACACAAGTAGAATAGCAATGGGTTTTTAATATCCGAAATCATGGAAGCTAATGGGACAAGGCAATATAAACTGAATGAATATGAATATGAATATAAATTTTTGGTAATAGGAATCAAACCCAGGGATGTTTTACCACATCTCCAACCCTTTCAATTTTTTTTTTTGAGACAGGGTTTCACTAAGTAGCTGAGGCTAGCCTTTGAACTTGACACATATCCTGCCTCAGTTTCTCAACTAGCTGGAATAAAAAGTGTGTGTCACTGCATCTGGCCACAGTATTTTATTTTTACTTTTTCAACTGGTGTTTTATAATTATATACTATACTGGGATTCATTTGTGTATGTGAATAACATAATTTAGTCAATTTCTTTCTCTAGGATGTTCCCTTTCTATCTTCTGATCTTTCTCTTTTGTGCCGGTATTGGGAAATGTCTTTGGTACTAATTTCAGAAACTTCTAGCAGACAAGCTAAAATTCCCCAAAGATGTAGGTGGTGATATCCCAAGCCTTCAAGAGATCCCTGACTAACATATTCTGGGGCATAACAAAAGGCTTGGGTCTGTACCAGAGACCAGACAGTCCTACAGGAAGAAATCATCACATCAAAAGACTTACCCTGCCGGGGAGGGGCGTGATGGCACACGCACTTGGGAGGCAGAGACAGGAGGATCGAGTAGGTTCAAAGCCATCCACACTGGGTTAAGAGACCCTATTTCCAAATAAAAATATAAAATAGGTCTGGGAGTGTAGCCTGAAGGTAGAAGGGCTTCCAGGAACCCCAGTACCACAAAAAAAAAAAAAAAAAAGAGTTACCCCTACGGTTCTATGGGTTATATGTTGGGTCAGGAAGAACAGTTTTATAAAAAGGGGGAGGGAACACCAAGCACAGTCTAAATGTATACCATTTTCAATATGTTCCACATATAAATAAAATTTTAAAATAAATAAGTAAATACTTTTCAGTATTCAAAACCTCAGTAATTTATTTTCAAATTACTCCACTGCACCTCTAATGCAGTGCTTCCTGTCTCCTTCTTTCTGCCTTTGTGATAATAAAATTGCTTAAGCTTACAGTAGACGAGTTCTGGCTATTTTCTTTCTTTTTTTTTTGGTTGTACTGGGGTTCCTGGAAGCCCTTCTACCTCTGGGCTACACTCCCACGGGCTACACTCCCAGACCTATCTTTTAACTTTATGTGGAAACAGGGTCTCTTAAGCCAGCGAGGCTGGCTCCGAACCAGCGTGATCCTCCTGTCTCTGCCTCCCAAGTGCGGGGATTACAAGTGTGCGCCACCACGCCCAGCATTCTGGCTATTTTCTAAAATAGCAAAGAACAAGAACCTGTAGCTACATCTCACACCTGTACAGTCTGCTATCCCACTGAGAAGATAGAAAGGAAATAGGCAGATAGGGAAAAGGCCTTGGTAGAAAAAAGTTAATTTCCTCAGTTTCCTGAGGGGCGACAAATGCCTGAAACTCCAAAGGCTCAGAGATAAGAAGGCCAGAGCTTCACAAAGCCATCCTGAGTTTCCTAATCAACAAACCCACCCAGCAAGTCTGGCATTCCTGAAAGGATACCCTTCAAAGGACTTGCAAATGCCCTATGCAAATTCTCCTTGGAATCCCAAAAGTCACCCTAACCAAAAACGAACTTGCAAGCAGTCAGGCATTGGCCAGTCGGATGGCAAAAGGGGGACTTTCCCGCTCGGGACCCCCCTCCCCTTTTGGGGAGCTGTTCTCTCTCTCGCAGGTCGTGTTGGCCCTGAGAGAAGGCAGAGTGCATCTGAGGGCACGTTGCTCAGGCAACTCTCGAGTGACCTGAAGGCCTCTGCTGGACATCATGGCTGGCCAGGCCCCTAGGGGTGACCTGTACCTCTTTTCTGGCAGATAGCGTGGACTCTGGGAGAAAGTAGTTTGCAACTGATGGGCCCTTGGCTCGGGCGACACTCGGGTAGCAACCCTGAAGGCAGCTACTGGACCCCGGAGTTCCAACCGCCCCTATGGGGTGTTCGGCCACTTTTCTCTATTCCCTTCTGGCAGATAGTGTGGACTCCGGAAGAAAGCAGCCTGCACCTGAAAGCAATTTGGCTTGGGCTACTCTCAAGTATTGTCCTGAAGGCAGCTGCTGGACCCAGAGTTCCAGCCCCTTTGGGGGTGTTCAGCCACTCTTCCCCCATTCCCTGCTGCTTCCAATAAACCTTTTACTCCCCTTCCGGAGGTCTGCGGGTGTCATTCTTCGCTCACCGTAGACAAGAACTCGCCGGGTTTTCTCTCAAGAAACCCCCGTTTCACCACCATAACACGCTGCTACTGATTCTCTTCTATTTTCATAAATTCCTTTTTTTTTCTCCTCTCCAGATTCCACACATCAGAGAAAACATATGACCTTTGATTTTCTGAATCTGGCAATATGTTTTTCAAAGAAAGAGAACATCTACTAACTGAAATCTTATAACCAACAAAGATATCTTTGAGGAAGGAAGAAAACTGAGGATACACCTGTAATCATTCCCATTCCAAATGGGAGGAATATATTCGGGGCATCGAAAGAAGGGATGGAAACAAAGACCAAAACCCAGATGGAAAGTCCTATAGCATCATTAGCTTTCCAAGACACGTGATGATAAGATATGAATGAACCCAAAAAGTATTGGAGAGCCCTGCCCCAAAGGCTTGACTCGACTGAGTTGCAATCCACATGGCCTCTGTCTTAGCCTGACAATTTTCCAAGACAATAGCACATATTCCACAGAGCAGGAATTTCTTAATTCCTGGGTTCTTCATTCACTGCAGCTTCAGCTCCACTGACACAGCTTCATGTTTTGCCTGTTGAGGGACTGCCTACAGAAATTATGACTCTACTATACATTGCTTGGTCTTCCTTTGAAATCTGGAAGTCTCTATGACCTTTAATTCCAGAATCCTGCATTCTTGAAGAACCAACACATGTGAACAATATCAAGGTCTGCTGCTAACTCAAGCAGTAGCTGAGCCCCCTGGAGCACAGCTGTGGTGGGTTGTGAGTTCCTGGGGGGACTGATCATGGTGAAATGAATACTGGGAAAATAACTTCCTAGACAGGACCCATGTCAGAAGGGTACCCCAAAGACCTTTTTAAAACAATGTCTTTCAAATGAGGTTTAATCTTTGAGCAGAACCTGAATGGGTGGATCTAGTCAATTAGTAAAATACCTTTAAAATATGTAATTTTGGCCGGGCGTGGTGGTGCACGCTTGTAATCCCCGCGCTTAGGAGGCAGAGACAGGAAGATCACGCAGGTTCGAAGCCAGCCACGAGCGCTGGCTTAGGAGACCCTGTTTCCAAATAAAAATGTAAAAATAGGTCTGGGAGTGTAGCCCGGAGGTAGAAGGGCTTCCAGGAACCCCAGTACCACCAAAAAAAAAAAAATGTAATTTTAAAATCTATAGGGTCAGATGGTTTCACTAAAGAATTCTTCCAACTGCTTTAAAAATACTCAAAATATTAGCTGATCAAATTCAACAAAATACACAAAAATAAATTTTGTATATAAAATTACATGTGACAAAATGGAGTTTATTCCAAGATGCAAGACTGGTTCAATATACAAAAACTCATCAGTATAATATGCCATATTAACAGTTTGTTATAGTTTGGATCTGAAGTATATTCCCAAAGCCCATGTGTTGAAGCCTGGTCTCCTGTGAAACAAGGTTGAAAGGTAAGGTGTGGCTAGAGAAGTGGGTCACTAGGGGAACAACCTTGAAGATTCTGTCAGCAGTCTGTTTTGACACGCCTACTCTTTCCTTCTCCCTCTTCCTCTCACTACCCATCCCTCTCCTTGCTTTTCCTCCCCCTTCCTCTCCCTCTCCAGCTTCCTAGCTACCATGAGTGAAACAAATTTCCTCCATTATGCCCTGAAACTATGATGTATTTGCCTTAGAGATGACCAGGCATAGACTGAACTTCTGAAACCCTGAGACATATAAGCCTTTTTTCCTTTGTTTCTGCCTATAATTTTGGTTATAGTCCTTAAAAAAAAACTGACACACAAACTAAAGAAGAAAAATTATAATATCTAGCAATGTAGAAATGGCATGTGGAAAAATTTAACACCAATACATTTAAAAACTATAAGAAATGAGCAACACAGAGTGTATTAGTCAGCATTCCATCACTACAATAAAATATCTGACATCATTAACTTAAAAGTAGAAAAGGCTTATTTTGGCTCACAGTTCTGTACATTTTAGTCCAACACTGGGAAGATCCATTACTTGGACATCTAATGGGTATGCTGAATGGCAAATGGTGGGTGCAGAGTACCCAATGAAGCAAACTGTTCACCTTGTGGCCAGGAAACAAAAGGGAAAGAGGAAGAGGTTTGGGTTCCATAATGACTTAAAGACTACCCACTAGGCCCCACCTCCTAACTTCTGAACTACCTCCTACTACATCCTAATAACACCACAATAGGGGGGAAAAATCTTTATCACATAGAATTTTGGAGGATATTAAACAATCCCACTAAGGCACAGGGGGATCAGCTCAATTTGATAATCACCATTAAAAAAATTCTACATTATGCTAGCATCATAACTAAGGAAAACTGAATGCTTTTAACCTAAAATATAAGGTAAAAGGCAGTGATGCCATTCTTGCAACTCTTTTTCAACACAGTATGGGAATTTCTGGCTACCACAATAAGATAAAAAAGAAAAAAGTGTAATGATTGGGAAGGAGGAGCAATGAAGCAGTCTATTTGCAGACAGCAATTTAGTTGTACATAGACAATTCTAAGAAATAAAAATTCTAGAACTAATTAAGTTTAACAAGATTAGAGTAGAGAGTATGAACACAAAATCAATTGTATTTCTATAAAGTAACTACTTTGACAAACTATACTCCAACAAAATGAAAAATCTAGAAGAAACTGGCAAATTTCTAGACACATGCAACCTTCCTAAATTAAATCAAGTATAGAAAAATTAAACCAACCAATAACAATCCAAGAAACTGAAGCAGCAATAAAGAGCCTATCATCAAAGGAAAGTTCAGTACCAGATGGTTTTGCAGATTTTTTTTGTATGTGTGTGGTGCTGGGAATGGAACCCAGAGACTTTCTACCTTCGGGCTACAATCCCAGACCCATTTTCTATTTTTATTTAAAAACAGGGTCTCACTAAGTTGCTGAGAGCCTCACTAAGTAGCTGAGGCTGGCTTTGAACCTGTGTAATCCTCTTGTCTCAGCCTCCCAAGCACTGGGATTACAAGTGTGCACCACCATGCCCAGATTCCCAGATGAATTTTATAAAGCCTTTATAGAAGATCTAATCCCAATACTCCTCAATCTATTCCATGAATAGAAACAGGACTTTCCCAAATATATTCTTTTTTTCTTTTTTTTTTTTCTTTTTTCTTTTTGGTGGTACTGGGGTTCCTGGAAACCCTTCTACCTCTGGGCTACACTCTCAGACCTATTTTTTTAAATATATTTTTTATTTGGAAACAGGGTCTCTTAAGCCAGCAAGGCTGACAGGCTGACATGCACAATCCTCCTGTCTCTGCTTCCCAAGTGCAGAGATTACAAGCGTGCGCCACAATGCCGGGCTCCCAAATATATTCTACGAAGTCAACATCACAATACCAAAACCAAGAAAACTATAGGCCTATATTACTGATGAACTTAGATGCAAAACTGTTAAACAAAATACCAACAAGGAACATTCAAACCACATCAAGAATACTATAGGTCTCACTCACTGCTGCTCTCCATGCTCTCCGTGCTCTTCCTTCATTCTGCTGCCTGTCCTCTGCCCATCTCAGTGGAAAAAGAAATCGTTGAGCTTGTTCATTGACAAAGCTGGCATTGCTGGTGATAACACTCCCCAAGCCATGTCCCTCTACATCACTGGGTGACCTTGGCATCAGGTCATGATGGTGGGCATGGATCAGAAGGACTCTTATGTGGGTGACAAGGCCCAGAGCAATAAGGGCATCCTGACCCTGAAGTACCACATCAAGAACAGCATTGTCACCAACTGGGACAACATGGAAAAGATCTGGCACCACACCTTCTAGAAAGAGTTGTGCATGGCCCCAGAGGAACATCTGGTGCTGCTGACCAAGGCCTCCCTGAACCCCAAGGCCAACCAGGAGATGACTCAGATCATGTTTAAAACCTTCAACACCCCAGCCATGTATATGGCCACCCAAGTTGTGCTGTCCTTGTATGCCTCTGGGCACACTACTGGTATTGTCATGGGCTCTGACAATGGGGCCACCCATATGGTGCCCATTGAGGGATAAGCCCTCCTCCATGCCATCCTGCATCTGGACCTGGCTGGCCAGGACCTGGCAGACTACCTCATGAAGATCCTGAAAGAGTACGGCTAGTTTCACAACCAATGCCAAGCGGGAGATTGTGCATGACATCAAAAAGAAGCTGTACTATATTCTCCCTGGACTTCAAGCAGGAGATGGCCACGAGCTGGGTGTGGTGGCACACACTTGTAATCCCAGCATTTGGGAGGCTGAGATGGGAGGATAGCAGTTCACGGACAGCCTCAGCTACTTAGTGAGGCCCTCTGCAACTCAGTGAGACCCTGTTTCAAAATAAAGAATAAAAAATAGGGCATGGGGGTGTAGCTAAGAGGTAGAATACCCCTGGGTTCTATCCCCAGACACACACACACACACACACACACACACACACACACACACACACACACACACGAAATGGCCATGACTGCATACTCCTTTTCCCTGGAGAACAGCTAACATGCTGACCGAAGGGCAGATGATCACCATCAGCAACAAGTGCTTTCAGTGTCCTGAGGCCCTTTTCCAGCCCTTTCCCCAGGTATGAAGTCATCCAGCATCCACAAGACTACCTTCAACTCCATCATGAAGTGTGAAGTCAGCATCCTCAAGGACCTCTATTCCAAAGCTGTGAATTTGGGCAACACCACCACATACTTTGGTACTGCTGACAGGATATAGAAGATCACAGCTATGGAGCCCAGCACCATGAAGATCAAGATCATCACTCTACCTGAGTTCAAATACCTGGTGTGGATTGGAGGCCCAATTCTGGCCTCACTGTCCACCTTCCAGCAGATATAGATCAGCAAGCAGAAATACTAGGATTCAGGCCCCTCAATCATGCACCACAAATGCTTCTAGACAGACTGAGCAGGTGCCAGGCATCTGCTGCATGAGCAGATTCTGAAGTATAAATTTGCTCTGGTATACACCTCATGCTGGCCTCATGAAACTAAAATAAGCCTTTGAAAAGAAATTTGTCCTTGGAGCTTGTACCTGGTATCAGCACTGGACCTTGTTGTTGATTTTGACCTTCTATTCAAGTTAACTGTTCCCTTCATCTATATTTAATGCCCTGTGCCTATCTTTGATTTAAGCCCTTAGTCCATGTGGCTTAGTCCAGGTGGCTGAGGTGAGAGCACACCTGTAGAACAGAAACTTGTGGCTTGGCGGATCTGAGACCACAGAACAGTGATCAGTGCTGAGTACTGATGAGACAGCAGACTAACTGTTCTAAGATTTCTCAGGCTGGCAAGATTCCTGGACCAGTGGTCCCTTCCATCTTACAGGCCTAACAGGAAAGATCTGAGCCTTAGGACCCAATGTCCCTTCTTACTGACCCTCCTGAACACTGTGAGTTATTATTTGCCCTGAATTGAAAATAGTTTGCATTTATATCTGTAAATTTTTCATTTTATGTAAAGTTTTTGTACTCAATTCTTTAAGAGACTACATATTTTGGTTTTCTACTGTTATGTGAGAACATTAGGCCCCAGCAACATGTCATTGAGTAAGGAAAATAAAAGTGTTGCAGTACAATTTTTTTTAAAGGAAAAGAAAATTATACACTATGTCCAAGTCAGGTTTATCCCTGATTAGGCTGGCTTTGAACCTGCCTCCTGTCTCAGCCTCCCAAGTACTAAAATTACAAGCATGCACCACCATGCCTAGCTTGAAGAATCCTAGTTTTAAAAAGTTCCTAATACATGAGTGAGAAAAAAAATATTTATAACTTTCTCTTCTTGATTTTTTAAAATGTTTGGTGACTGATACTCTAGCAACTAATCAGTACTGGCAAGTGACAATATAAATACTACCAAGAAAAACAAAAATTAACTGTCATGATTGGTTCAAATGGATAGTTCTAGACAAGACAGAGTACTCAATAACATCCCATCTCTCCTTCTTAAAACAACTAAGACAAAAGAAAAAGCATTAAAGGAGTTAAGATTCCAAAGAGAGAACTACTAAGAAATGAACTTATATTTGTTGATATCACAGCATGAGCAAGAGACAATGACAAAACGTATGGCCCAGGCAGAGAGTTGCTGAGAGGGAACAGAAAAAAAAAGCCTACCTTTGAGGGATCTGAAAGACACACAGAAGCTGGGCATGGTGTTGCCTGTCTGTAATCCCAGTACTTGGGAGGCTAAGGCAGAAGGATCACAAGTTCATGGCCTTTCTTTAAAAAATTCTTCCTCCTCCTTTTCTTCTTTTAATCCTTTCTTCCTCCTTTCCTTTTCCCCTCACTCCTTCCCTCTTTTTCTCTCTCCTGTCCTCCCTTCCTTCACCTTGCTGTTTGGTCATTTGACTTTATCTTTGGTGAACCCAGCAATTTTTTCATTGAATTAGGTACACTTTATTGTAATACCAAAAGTTAGAGGTCCCAAATGATTTTTTTTTCCTGAGCTAGGAATATATTGGAAATGTAGTGGGCTGATTAATCTAAATTGGAGGCCAAACTCATGAAAGTGAACAGAGAAAGCATATGAAGTTTTCAAGTTTCTAATTTTGTTCCTTTTTATCTTTTTTATATTTTTTTTAGCTACACCCTTAGCCCTATTTTATTTTTAAAACAGGATCTCATTAAGTTTCGGAGGGCACTGCAGGCCCTTCATAAGTGGATCCAAACATTTTTTTTATAGTCTTATTTGCCTAAGTTCTCTAAAATATAGCAATACCCGCCAGTTTACTGAATATACACTTTTACACTTCCATGACTTGAATAAGCCATTCATTTCTTGTGCCTACACTGCCTCCTCCAATTCACTGTCTATAACTGAACTATTAATCATCTAAGGTATCGTACGTTCAACAGTTTTTCCATAATGCCTTTCCAAATGTCTTTGCTCTGGAAAGAATTAATAATTTACTTTGTGCTATTCCCATAGAATTTACTTATAAAATATTTTCAGTGTTTTATATGTGTGGGGCACTGTTCTAAGCACTTGAAATGCATTAATGTACAAAAAAAGACATATATCCCTTTTTTTTTTTAAGCAGGTTGCTAAAACTTTGAAGAAAGTTAAAAGTATGGAAAAGGGTGAAAAACCTTTGAAGAAAGTTAAAAGTATGGAAAAGGGTGAAAAACCTTTGAAAACTTCCCTAAGTTATTCTATTATAACCTTCTCCAACTGATCCAATCCAAGTTGAGGATTACAGCACTAGAAATTATTGCACAAACTTGTAACAAAAGCCATCATTTAGACAATAACAACAGGAATACATATAAATCATTATAATTTCTTATATAAATTCTTACTTGTCTTTTCCTCTAAGTGATTAACTTTATCTCTGGATTCTTCTAGCAGAAACGTCAATTCTTTCATTTTGTTTTCTTTCTCAGTGTTTTGGATCAATAGTAGTGATACCTACAATGAAATATTTTAAAATCATTATAGAAATAAAAATTATGGCACTTAGGCATTTATCATTTCCTACAATTATATTCCTTTATATGCTTTTTAGATGGCTGTGTCTAGCATTTAATACATATTTACCACATAATGAACAAGCCATATGATATCCAATATTACACATTGCATTTCAAGTTACCACTAAAAAGATTATATAATGGAATCTGATTTATCCCTTTGATAAGTATTATTGAACATAAGAAAGCATTAAGTATTAAGCCAGTTTGGTGGCACACACTTGTAATCCCAGCATTCGGGAGGCTGAGACCAGAGGATATTGGTTCACAGACAGCTTCAGCTACGTAGTGAGCCCTTTGAACTCAGTGAGACTTGGTTTCAAAAATAAAGAATGGAGGTAGAATGCCCCTGGGTTCCATCCCCAGTACCGCAAAAATAAAAAAAGAAACCATAAATATTAAATATATATTGAAAAGAAGAAATTCACCTTCAAGAAACTTAAGAGCCTAGATTGAGCCTAGATTGGTAGACAAATATCTACAATTAATATTATTAGTTATAGGACAAAAATATTATTGAAAATGAACACCTAAATCAGTCTTGGAAGTAATAAAAATTATTTCTCAAAGGACTGAATTGAATCTTGATGGACACATACAAATTAATCAGGCAAACACTGAGCCAGGCATGGTGGCGCATGCCTATAATCCCAGCAATCTCTTGTAATCCCAGCAATCAGGAGGCTGAGACCAAAGGATCAAGATTCACAGACAGCCTCAGCTACTTAGTGGGCCCTCCGCAACTTAATAAGACCCTGTTTCAAAATAAAGAATAAAAAAATATGGCCAGGCGTGGTGGCGCACGCTTGTAATCCCCGCACTTGGGAGGCAGAGACGGGAGGATCGCGCAGGTTCGAAGCCAGCCGCACGCGCTGGCTTAGGAGACCCTGTTTCCAAATAAATATGTAAAAATAGGGCCGGGCGTGGTGGCGCACGCTTGTAATACCCGCGCTTGGGAGGCGGAGACAGGAGGATCACACAGGTTCGAAGCCAGCCACACTGGCGTAAGAGACCCTGTTTCAAAAATATAAAATAGGTCTGGGAGTGTAGCCCGGAGGTAGAAAGGCTTCCAGGAACCCCAGTACCACCAAAATAAATAAATAAATAAATAAATAAATAAATAAATAAATAAATAAATAAATAAATACAAATAGGTCTGGGAGTGTAGCCTGGAGGTAGAAGGGCTTCCAGGAACCCCAGTACCGGAGGAGGAGGAGGAGGAGGAGGAGGAGGAGGAGGAGGAGGAGGAGGAGGAGGAGGAGGAGACGACGACGACGACATGGCAGAGGGTGTAGCTCGGAGATCAAATGCCCCTGAATTCCATCCCCAGACCCCCCCACCAAATCAGGCAAACATTGGAAAATGAACATTCTAGGTTAATATGAGGATACAAGGGAAAGAGAGACTATGCCTTATTGATATAACTGAAAATAATCAGATAGCTAGAGTACAGAATTCAGGTAAAGAAAGGTGGAAGTCAGCCGGGCATGATGGTGCACGCTTGTAATCCCAGCATTTGGGAGGCTGAGACCGGAGGATCGCGGTTTGCAGACAGCCTCAGCTACTTAGTGAGGCCCTCTGCAACTCAGTGAGACCTGATTCCAAAATAAAGAATAAAAAATAGGGCAGGAGGTGTAGCTCGGAGGTCGAATGCCCCTGGGTTCTACCCCCAGTACTGCAAAATTAATTAATTAATTAATTAATGTCTAAAGAGAGCCTACAGAATAGGATATCATTGACAGATACTCCTCTGATGGAGAACTAACATCTAGAATATATAAATTAACAAGAAAAATAATAAAAACTTTATATCTTCTATGAAGCCATAAGACTCCTATAATCCAAATTATAATTTGTAAAGAAGAAAAATGTGTAGAAGAAATAGAAAATGACATAGATTAGAAAAATAAGGTCAAGCCAGGCTAGGTAGTACACACTTGTAATTCTACTTGGGAGGCTAACACAAGGAGTATTGCAGTTCACAGACAGCCTCAACTACTTAATGAGGCCCTTCGCAATTCAGTGAGACCCTGTTCAAGATAAAAAAAAAAAAAAATAGGGCTGGGGGTGTAGCTCCTAGGTAGAATGCCCTGGGGTTCCAAAAAAAAAAAAAAGGTCAAATTTAAGAACCTCCACAGGAAGGTACTGAGAAGCAAGATAACTCACCCCAAATAGCCCCAAAATGTTTCAAGAATTAATGGCAAAAACACCACTATAAGGCAGGTATCAAACAAGAATCAAAATACAAAGAAATTGTCAGTAAAGAATATTACCTCCCTAGTTTTACTTAAACCCTCCCATCCTGAACTTTAACACCTGACAATGTGGTCATAAAATTAACCCTACTCCATCTATGCAAGACACAATGGAGTAACAGTTGAAAAAGATGGGGGTCAAGAGTATTAAGTCAATGGCAAAGTTGTTTGCCTAGCATATGCAAGGCCCTGAGTTCAATCCCAGCACTGCATAATAATAATAATAATACACTTGCATATTCCAGGCACAAGAAAGGGTAGGAATAAAGACAAAATGGTAAGTCAGCTTATATAGTGGTGAAACTCACTTTGCCCTTCCTACCCTGCCCAACTCCACTCCATTATGCCATCAACAAGCTTATTTCTACAGGTAGAAATCTGGAAGCCTCAGAAATGAAGTGTTACAAATAATGATATTCAAGAGTCCCCAGGGGAAAAAAATCAACTAGCCACACAATCCTTTTACAAAAAAAGGCTAACTCTGTCCCTGCTCCAAGCTTTTTTTTTTCTTTTTTTCTTTTTTAGTACTAGCAATTGAACCCAAGGGCATTCTACCTCTGAGCTATACCCCCAGTCCTAATTTTATTTTTATTTTATTTTAAAACACGGTCTCACTAGGTTGATGAGAGTCTCACTACTTGCTAAGGCTGTCTTCAAACCTGTGATTCTCCTATCTCAGGCTCCCAAGAACTGGGATTACAAAAGGTGCAGCAACACATCCAGATTTCAGCAAGCTTTTATAGCACTCTACACTATTTTTGTACTCTTATAATAAACATAATTTTAACTTAAAAATACTTTAAGAAATCTAGCTTGAAATAAAGTTAAAATACAAAAAAAATGAACACCCCTTTCAAAAGATCTAAGCATAAAACAAAATACTATCATTTAATCACAATTTGAAACAATTTTTTTTTACTTTTATTGTTTTATTTTGTGTGTGTATGGATTCTAGAGATTGAACTGAGAGGCATCCCACCTCCAAGCTACACCCTATCCCTATTTTATTTTTTATTTTCAAACAGCGTCCCACTAAGCTGCTGAAAGCCTAAGTTGCCGAAGTTGACTTCAAACCTCTTGTCTCTGCCTTCCAAGTACTGGATTACAAGTATGTGTTACCATGCTCAGCTTTTTATTTTTATTTTTTTTTTCATTTTGAAACAGGGTCTTCTTGTACCATGTTCAAGTTTATAACTTGAAACTTTTAAGTATCCTTTTTGTACTTTAAACTATTTTCTATTATTACCTAAGTAGATATCCTTCTTAACTGTGATTATATTTTGTGGAAAATCATAGGAAAAAACTATCAAATTAGTAATAAATAGAAAATTTTTCCTTTTTATGTATCTATTTGGGAAGAAATCTTAAAAGTGATGAAGTTGGCATAATAACAAACTAAAAACTGATATTTTTGCAAATGTCAAAGGATACAGAATTATCATTTTTAAGTCTACTACATGACATTAATAAAAAGAAGTAACCCAATGTTTTAGTTTCCATTCAATGAGACAGTAAATTTCAAAATAAACTGAAAAATATAAACGTAGTCAATGATAATCTTTCCATTTAATTAGGGTTTTTTCTTTTTTTTTTCTTTTTCTCTTTTTTCCTTTCTTTCTTTCTTTCTGTCTTTCTTTTTTTTTTTTTTTTTTTTTTTTGGCAGTACTCGGGATTGAATCCAGGGGCATTCTACCTCTGAGTTATACCCCCAGAGTCTAACGGTTGCAGAGGGCCTCATTAAAGTAGCTGAGGCTAGCCTTGAACCTGCAATATCCCTATCTCAGCCCCAAGTACTGCGATTACAAGTGTGCACCACCATGCCCGGCTTTTAATTACTTTTTTTGTCCGAACAAAATTTATCATAAAATTTTGCAAAAAAAATAATTTTGCAGCAATGCAAACCAATACATATACTATATATAATATATAATCTACTATATGTTTAGTAGAAGATTAATTAAAACCAAGCATTCAGTAATTATGTATTTGAGCCAATAAAATGGGCCCGGCATGGTAGCACACCCATATAATCCCCACGCTTGGGAAGCGGAGACAGGAGGATCGCACAGGTTCGAAGCCAGCCTTGCTGGCTTAAGAGACTCTGTTTCCAAATAAAAATGTAAAATAGGCCTGGAAGTGTAACCCTGAGGAAGAAGGGGTTCCAGGAACCCCAGTACCACCAAAAAAAGAAAGAAATTAATTTGGCTAGGCAAAAGACTAAATATTTGAATATTTAATAATAAAATAGAAAATAGAAGTCTATCACACTGAACAAATCCAAATTTCTTTTTAATTTTTTTATGATTTAACAAAAAATATAGCATATCACAGAAGAGTTGAAACTCAAATGTACATATGGTAAATGATAAAAGCTTAGGTGATATGCTAATTGCTCTGCACTGTTCACTATTCAATGTATATATGAATCAAAATATCACATTGTGGCTGGGAATGGTGGGCTTGTAATCCCCGCACTTGGGAGTCTGAGACAGGAGGAACACGCAGGTTCGAAGCCAGCCACGCTGGCTTAAGAGACCCTGTTTCCAAATAAAAATATATATATAAAATAGGTCTTAGGAGTGTAGCCCAGAGGTAGAAGGTCCCTGGGGGTTCCACTCCCAGTACCACCAAAAAAAAAAAAAAAAAAAAAAAAACCACATTGTTCCTCCTATGTATAAATATCAATAAAAAATATAGAGTCAATTTTAAAAACCTGATTTTCCTTGTCATTTACTTCTTTCTTATATTCTTCTTCAAGATGGTAGATTTTTTCAGAATCTTCCTTTACTTTAAAAATAAAATAAAGAGAATATGTCTTACCATAATCATACTTAACTTTTACAATGCAGACAAAATTTAAAAATTACTTCACTTCCTTATTTAACTCAAAATTATATTAAACTTCGAAAATATTTAATAAGCTAAAACTGCTATTTTCTTGAGGTTAACTTTTTTTAGTAAAATAACAAATTTAAATATCAAGGTTATAACTTAAAATTCTACAATTCTTATAATAGCACACAACATGTTAATCTAAAATTAAGATCTTGGAGAGATATTTTTACATGCACCAAGAAACAAGCTGGGCTTGGTGGCGGCACGCTTGTAATCCCCGCGCTTGGGAGGCAGAGACAGGAGGATCGCGCAGGTTCGAAGCCAGCCTCACTGGCTTAAGAGACCCTGTTTCCAAATAAAAATGTAAAATAGGTCTGGGAGTGTAGCCCGGAGGTAGAAGGGCTTCCAGGAACCCCAGTACCACAAAAAAAAAAAAAAAAAAAATTACCAAGAAACATAAAAATAATACTAAACTATACTTCTAAAAACTTAAATCACAGTAAGTCTCATTTAAGAGAAATATATTATTTTGTTCTTTTGGGGTATGAGTCTATTACTAAAGACTGAGCCCAGACCCTTGAGCTAGTTAGGCAATTGTTCTACCAATGAGTTATATCCCCAACCTTTTCCTTTTTCTTCCCCCACCACTTTTTTTTGTTGTTGTTGTTTTGGTGGTAATGAGGATTAAAACCAGAAGCATTATATCTCAAGCTACAGTCTTGCTAAGTTGATAAGACTCACTACCTGCTAAGGTTGTCTTTAAACCTGCAATCCTCTTGTCTCTGCCTCCCAAGAACTAGAATTACAAATGTGTGCCACAACACCTGGCATTCTTTTTCTTTTTTCTTCTCTCTCTCTCTCTCTCTCTCTCTCTCTCTCTCTCTCTCTCTCTCTCTCCCTTCCCCTCCCTAGTTTTCTCTTTCCCCCCTCCTTTTTTACTTTTTTATTTTAATTCTGAGACAGGATATAACTGAATTGCATAGGCTGGCCTGAAACTTGTGATCCTCCCGCCTCCTCAGTAGCTGGGGTTACAGGAGAGCATCATCATACCTGCCACAATATAGTTTTAAAGCCAAAAATTATATTTAAGATAAATTAATTCCATGTCATAGTACACAAGATTTAGAGATTATAAAAATGAGCACAATATAAAACATAAAATAACTGAGAATATCAATATAAATAACAGAATAGTAATAGAAAAATGAAACAGGATTCCTACACTTAAAATGCATTTCCAGTCTGGCATTCTCAGCTTGCGCACGAAGTTCCTCAAAAGCTATTACCATTTTCTGGAATATAAAGTTTAACTTTTAAGAATCATATTTACACTTTTTTAAATGCCTTTCTTCAAACTCTGATATTAATAAATTTTAACATGTATTCTTTTTTTCTTTTTTTTTTTTTTTTGGTGGCACTGGGGTTCCTGGAAGCCCTTCTACCTCCAAGCTACACTCCCAGACCTATTTTATATTTTAATTTGGAAACAGGGTCTCTTAAGCCAGCGCGGCTGGCTTCGAACCTATTAGATCCTCCTGTCTTCACCTCCCAATCGCAGGGATTACAATTATAAGCGTGCACAAGTGTGCGCCACCACGCCCAGCTACATGTATTCTTTAGATATAAAACCACATGACTTTAAATAGTAAAAACTCCGTATCTTTGAATAAATAAATAATTTACTAAAAATATATTATAAGTACTTATAAGGTTTCTTAGATGCCAAACAAGACTGGAAACATGCATGTGACATAATACCAAACAACAGCAAAATGATTGTCGGCACACCATTCACTCATTTAATAACACATATCAAAATTTGCAATTTTATACTTATTTGTGCTTATTTAATTTCTCTCTTCCAAAGTGAAGCCTTTCTCCATAAAAATCCAAAATTATACTTCCATCATCTGATAACATGTGCTCACTCAACATTCAATAAATCTTACTTTATAAAATTAGATTCATTCATCCATTCATTAAATATTTACTGACTGCTTATAATGAAAAAGGAACTATGAGGCACTTGGGATATAAGACAAACTCTCTACCCTACTGAAAGTATAAGAAAAAATACACACATACATATACAAGCAATACATATAAATAAGTGTCATGAAGTTTTAAATGCTCTTCATAAAAGTTAAATGAGATTCAGAGAAAAAGAATAACTGAATAGAGACACTTGGATTAACAGTAAGATGGAGGAAACAAAAAACAGGAAAAAAGCTTATAAATATGCATAAGCTCTTAGAATTAAAATTTCTAGGCAAATTCAAAGATCCAAGATAAGAGAGTACTTAGAGAAACAAAAAAAGAAGAAAATAAGATTGTAGCAGAAAAGCAAAGTGGTGAATGACAGAAGATGAAACAACAAAGGTAAGCAGGAGCCAGATACAGATTAATAATAATGTATATGTCTTCAAATTAATATCTATATGTCAATATGTGCTGGTCTGTGACCTAAGAATCAATAAGTATTTGATAAATTTAGCTAAATTGTGTCACTAAAATGTAAATAAAAAAGCTACTAGATAACAAAACATTAGTACTCATAATACAGAACCTTGGGAATTTTATTGATGACTCAATCATACATCAAAAAATATGTGATGATTCTTTAGTAAGAACAGTTGTCCAGCTGGGTGTGGTGGCAAATGCTTGTAATCCCAGTAGTTGGGAGGCTGAAAAAGGAAGATCGCAGGTTCGAGGCCAGCCTCAGCTATTTACTGAGGCCCTCTGCAAATTAGTGAAACCCTATTTCTTTTTTTTTTTCTTTCTTTTTCTTTTTTTTTCTTTTTTTTTTTTTTGGTGGTACTGGGGTTCCTGGAAGCCCTTCTACCTTAGGGCTACACTCCCAGACCTATTTTATATTTTTATTTGGAAACAGGGTCTCTTAAGCCAGCACGGCTGGCTTCGAACCTGCATGATCCTCCTGTCTCTGCCTCCCAAGCACAGGGATTACAAGCGTGCGCCACCATGCCCGGCTAGTGAAACCCTATTTCAAAATAAAGAATAAAAAATAAGGCTGGAAATGTAGCTCGAAGGTATAGTGCCCCTGAATTCCATCTCTGGTATTACACACACACACACACACACACACACACACACACACACACCACAAAAAAAGTCACCCAGATTTTTGCAGCTACTTTGCCCAGTTCTTCTATTTAAAATATTTAAGCTGGGTGTGGTGGCTCACGCTTGTAATCCCAATGCTTGGGAGGCTGAGACAGGAGGATCACACAGGTTCGAAGCCAGCCTTAGCTACTTAGTGAGGCTCCCAGCAACTTAGTGAGACCCTGTTTCCAAATAAAGTATAAAATAGGTTTGGGAGTATAACCCGGAGGTAGAAAGCCCCTGGGTTCCACCCTCAGTACCACCAAAAAAATAAAATAAAATAAAATAAAATAAAATAAAATAAAATAAAATATTCAGACTTTTACTAATACTTACCTCAATATTATTATTTAGATCCATATAAACTTGTCTGGTTTCTTCCCGTTCATATTCATCTATTATTAATATTAAAAATTTCAAATTATATTTTAAAACATACAATGCCAACAAGATAATACTCATAAACATTTAAAATTCTGTGTTAAAGACAGACACTGGTATATCTATTCAGTTCTTAGTCTTCTAAAATGACATCTAAAGTAGTTTGGGTCCAGATTGGTGGGTAAGATTAGAAGTTGCTACACCAGATGGGTGTGGGGTACATGCCTATAATCCTAGTACTTGGGAGGCTAAGACAGGAGGATCACAGGTTTGAGGCCAGCCTCAGCAACTTATCAAGACCCTCAGCAACTTATAAAGACTGTTTCAAAAATAATAATAAACTGGGGGCTATAGCTTGAAGGTAGAATACCCCTGGCTTCAATATCCAGTACCAAGTCAGTGCAGGCACACTATAATCCCAAAATTTGGGAGGCTGAGACAGGAGGATCACAGGTTCAAAAACATCCTCAGCAAGTAGTAAGACCCTCAAGAACCTAGTGAGTCCCTGTTTCAAAACAAAAATAAAAATAGGGCTGGGGGTATAGAACAGAGGTAGAATGCCCCTGAGTTTAAATCCCCAGTACCAAAAAAATATTCGGTACCAAAATAAATTTAGAAATAAGTTGCTATACTATGTTATATTTTAAAAAATCGGCTGAACAAACTAAAAATTCTTCTTAGATCTGAAAGAGAAGCAGTAGGTCAAACAGCAAACTACTACCCTCAAAATTAGATATAGGCAGATATAGAAAGAATCCCAACTTACAAAGGCAAAAACTATGATAACTACAGCCAGCATAAGAAAACCTACATTGTAACTGACAGATTGCTAAAAAAAAAAAAGGGTGGACAAATCAGAGAAAAAAAATTGCAAGGGATCCAATTATAATAGGGGCACAACAGTCTTGTGAGTTTTACCTCCTAAAGCTCTACCAAACTCTCACAGTAAACATCAGAGAAACATAGCATACTCTCTTGCTTCAAAAAGGAAAAGAAACCCTTCTGAAATAAGCTAATACATCCTGTTCTTAATAGGGCCTGCCTTGGGAGAAACTATTTACCTAGGGCAAAATGAGCTAGGGTTTTATCACAGTCTAACTGATCTGAAGGAAGACAGGTAATTCCAGCCAGTTCTAGCTTTGCATTTGGAGGAAGAAAAATATCCAACTCTATATTCCTTTATCCTTCCATTTTGAAAAAAGAAAATACCAAACTCCAATCTACTTTAGTCATCTTGTCTCACCTAAGTGGAAGTGAGGTTGGATAGAAGAAATAAAAATTTTGATATAAAGAAGATGAATTGGAAAGGTCATAATCGCTAATACCTATAGAGTATGTCTCAGACCAAAATGATAGATCTGAGTCCCCATGAGTGCAGGGGGAGGGGCCGGAAGCCCGGAGGCAGGAAGAACCCGCCTCCCTAAGAGTACCCCATGAGAGTTCCATTTTTCCCACAAGTGGGGAGGAACGACTCCCCTCCTTAAAAAAAGGATTCCCGTCCCGTGGGGCACACACTTTCTTGCTCCCTTCTCCTGCTCCTGCTCCTGCAGGAGCGGGAGGAACCACTCAGGAAATGTGTGTGGGCTCTCTGGACAAATAAAAGGCTAATGGCATCCATATTGGACAGCCCCATGCATCTGTGCGTGCCAAAGGACATGTTGTACAATTTCATTTTACACAAAGCCTTGATGAGCCAATACCCTTAATCACAATGGCCCCTTTTCCTACCTGAGATGCCTAGTAAACAAAGGATCCATTAGGAGGAATAATGTTAGAAACCACCTAGCCACCACCTATATTCCAGGTGAAATTCCAGACCCTCAATCCAGTCATGTGTCCCTAGTCACCCTGCACTCTAGGACCCCTAGAAAATCCAAAAAAATCCCAAAGACCCCCCAGGGCCTCTCACGCTCTCAAGTGCTCTCACACTCTCTGGCCTTTCACACCAGCATTTCCTCTGAACATGTATCTTTACTTAAAACCTCTGCCTTTATCTCTGACTAGAAGGTGTTGAAATTCTTTTCACCACAGAAGCCAAGAACCCATAGAAGTTATTGTGTTGCCCAGGACAGAAGAGGTTTCTAGAGACCTGATCATCTATCTACAGAATGCATCTTCTCTCCCTATACCTTACTACATTACTAAATGTCGATAGGAGCTCCTTTACCTCATACCTCAGCTATGGAGCTGGGCATGATGGCACACACTTGTAATCTCAGCATTTGAGGCTGAGACAGGAGACTTGTGGTTCTCAGACAGTCTCAGCTACTTAGCGAGGCCCTGTGCAACTCAGTGAGACCCTGTGTCAAAATAAAGAATAAAAAATAGGGATGAAGGTATAGCTCAGGGGTAGAATGCTCCTGGATTCCATCCCCAATGCCCCCCAAAAAAGAGGTAATAGTTACAAGGCATAATAAAAGGCAAAAAGTAAAATTTGACAAAACAGCAAGAATTAGAACAACACTCAGATAGGGAAAAGATATTATAATTATTAGATAATAAAATATAAAATAGGTCTGGGAGTGTACCTTGAGGGTAGAAAGCCCCTGGGTTCCATCCCCAGTACCACAGAAAAACAAAAAAAAAAAGAACTCATAAACAACTTGTTTTGACATGCCAGCACATAGCTTCAGAAACTTGTCTGGACTTGTCAGCATAGGGCTTAGACCAGGATGTCTGTGCTACAGTTGATAACGAACCCTCGGATCTAAAATGCTTTCTCACCTCTGATGTACTTATATCATCAATGCATTTCTGACTAGTGACAAGAGTCTTTTAATAAGAGTTCAATAAGCCTGGCTGAGCTTGACAAAGACACTGGAAAATGCCCAGAAAGCCCTCTAAAGAAACCAGTCTCTCTACAAGCAGTGCGCTGAGCTGTGCTTATGCCACGACAGTCTGCCCGTTTGTATGGCTCCAACCAGCGACTTGCTCTAGTCCTGTTCTTCTCACTGACTGAGGATTAGTTCAACTTCTTACCTGCTGGCAACCTAAGCCAACTCCTAAATCTCTTTTCCAATTCCTAGACTTGGTTCATTATTCCCTACTCCCTGTTTGTTTGTAGTCTATTATTTTGCTGATTATTTGAAGTGCTCTAAGTTTTAGAATATATGTGCTCTTTAGCACATTTATCTATCTAAACTGCCAGATTTTCTAGTGTGCAGTATTTGTTTGATGCTCATTCATTACTAATTGGCTTAGGAAAAGTAGCTACCCAGCATCCAAACTTAGCTAAACTTACTTATTTCCTGTTAAGCTCCTGCATGCCTATAACCTTTGAGTGTTAAATGAACCTCATGACATTGTGGAAAGACACAAATTGTGTGTGACATGACTTATTGGTCTTAGGACCTTATAGCCCCATTGCTCACAACAAAATTATTATAGAAAACCAAGAATAAAAAACTAGAGGGAGGAGGGATTAAAGATGACAGAACAGAGAAAGGCAGCACATTTTGATTGTTCTAAGACTCGGAACTTAACCAGCAGTAGACTGCTTTTGGAAAAAGAAAAAAATTCAAAACTCAACAGAAGAAAGACATTCAAAATATAGTTGAATAAGAAGTAGCCCAAAGAACAAAAGACTGAAAAGAGCTCCATGCATTTCATCTAGTAAGTAGAAAGCTGAAATGGGAAACATACTGGCAAGCCTGCACTGGAGCTGGAGGCTGTCAGAATCTGACAGCTCTCAAAGATGAACTCCAGTAAAGAAGAAGCTAACTCCTAACAAGCCAGTGAGTACAGAAAACATGAAAAAAAAAAATCACATTTTTTCTCCAAGCTCAAATACCTCAAAACTACGAATCTCCACACCAACCAGCCAAATAACCTATCAAACTCCTATGGCTGCTGCCAAACTGCTTGAGATTGAGAAATTACAGACCCGTCCTGTGGGAACCTGAGTGGCTACAACTGGCCCCATCAAAACCACCATGAGCCGGGCGTGGTGGTGCACGCTTGTAATCCCTGCGCTTGGGAGGCTGAGACAGGAGGATCACACAGGTTCGAAGCCATCCTCAGCTACTTAGTGAGGCTCTCGGCAACTTAGTGAGACCCTGTTTCCAAATAAAAAATATATAAAAGGTCTGGGAGTATAACCCAGAGGTAGAAAGCCTCTGAGTTCCACCCCTAGTACCACACACACACAAAAAAAAAAAAAAAAAAAAAAACCACCATGACTCTCCAGACTACTCAGCCAAACTGCCCAGCAAACTCCTTTATCTACTGCTGAACTCATCAGGACTGAAACACTACAGACCCTTCTGGCAGGGACTTGAGTAGCTAAAACTGGCTACACAAGACCATGAGTTTACAAACCATTCCAGCAGGAGTCCACAAGACTGCACAAACTTGCATGATAATGACCAAACTTGTGGGGTCTATGAGTTTGCAGGCCATTCCTGTGGAGGTGGGAATAGAAGCTACTATCAGACACAGCAGAAATTTGAATTAGCAGACAGGTGCCAGAAATATGTAGTGGAGAAAAGACAGCCCTTTCAATAAACAGTGTTGGGGAAACTGATTATTCATTTGTAGAAAAATGGAATTAAACAACAACCTTTCACACTAAAAGTCGACTCAAGAAGACTTAAAGACCTAGAAATTAGACCAAAGACTGAAATTACTAAAGGAGGGTATAAGACCAACATTCCAACATATGTACACTAGTAGAAATTCCTCAGTAAGACTCCCCCTCCAAAGCTCAGGAAATTAAAACAAAAGTAATAAATAAGATGAAAATAAATTAAAATTTTTCTGTCCAGCAAAGGAAACTATTAAAAGTCTAAAGAGAAGCTTTAGACTTTTCATGGTGATGCATGCTTATAATCCCAGCATTTGGGAGGCTGAGACAGGAGGATCGGGTTTCAAGGACAGCCTCAGCTATTTAGTGAGGTCCTTTGCAACTCAGTGAGACCCTGCTTCAAAATAAAGAATAAAAAACAGGGCTCAGGGTGTAGCTCAGAGGTAGAATGCCCCTGGGTTCCACCCCCAGTACTGCAAAATTAATTAATTAATTAATTAATGTCTAAAGAGAGAGCCTACAGAATGGGATATCCTTGACAGATGCTCCTCTGATGAAGAACTAACATCTAGAATATATAAAAAACCCAGCCAGGCATGTTGACACATGCTTGTAATCCCAGTATTTTAAAGGCTGAGACAGGAGTATCACAAGTTCACAGCCAGCCTTGGCTACTTAGTGAGCCCGTTTCAAAATAAAGAATAAAAAAAAAAAAAAATAGAGCTAGGAGTATAGCTCAGAGGTAGACTACCCCTAGGTTTAATCCTCAGTATCACCCCCAAAAAAACTTAAAAGACTTAACACCAAAAATAAATAAATAAATAACCCAGTCAGTCATGATAGCACACACTTGTAATACCAGTACTTGGGAGGCTGAGACAGGAGGATCACAGGTTCGCAACCAGCCTCAGCTACTTAGTGAGGTCCTCTGCAGCTTAAGTGAGGCCCTATTTCAAAACAAAGAATAAAAAAATTGGGATGGGGATGTAGCTCAGAGGTAGAATCTCCCTCAATCACCAGTACTGCCCCCCCAAAAAAAGAAATTAGTATAGCTTAAATGTAAAGTATTTATAAAGTCTACAGTATTATGCAGTAACGTCCTAGCCTTTCATATTCACTCACTATTTACTGCCTAGTTTGGCAAACTCCATACATGCTAAGAACCCTTTCCAGGTGTACTACTTTTTAATCTGTCATTCTATATTTTTAACATTTTCTATGTTTAGATGAGTTTAGATAGACAATGCTTACCACTGTGTTCAAATGCCCAAAGTATTCAGTACAGTGACATGCCATACAGTTTTATAGCCTATGAGCAATAAGCTACTCTATATAGTCTAAGTGTATGGTAGGCTATACCATCTGAGGTTGTGTAAGCACACACTATGGTATTTGCTTACTGATGTAGTTCTCAGAATATATATCCATCATTAAGTGACATGGCTATGGTTGAGAATATTGGTACAATGTTTATTTCCAATCTAAATAAAATTCTTAAATTTCTACTAAAGAAACATTCTTGTGGTGTGTATACAAAAGAAGAGTTTTTAAGTTTTATAAATTTTGATTTTTAATTATAAGGTAGAATTTTTTTTCATTTCAGTGAAAATCTATTTATAAAAAGAAAGTTTTTCACCAGGCGTGGTGGCACACGCTTGTAATCCCCTGTGCTTGGGAGGCTGAGACAGGAGGATGGCACAGGTTCAAAGCCAGCCTCAGCTACTTAGTGAGGCTCTCAGCAATTTAGTGAGACTGTTTCCAAATAAAATATAAAATAGGTTGCCGGGCATAGTGGTGCACGTTTGTAATTCCTGCGCTTGGGAGGCTGAGACAGGAGAATCGTGCAGGTTCAAAGCCAGCCTCAGCTACTTAGTGAGGCTCTCAGCAACTTAGTGAGACCCTGTTTCCAAATAAAAATATATAATAGGTCTGAAAGTATAGCCCAGAGATAGAAAGCCTCTGGGTTCCACCTCCAGTACCAACAAAAAAAAAAAAAGTAAGTTTTTCTTTGTCATCAGTTTGACATAAGCACTACTTTGTTTCTGTCAAGAATAAACTGGGAATTTCTGCCTATTTCCCTTTTTGAGTTATTATTTTGGGGAGTACTGGAGAACCTCAGGATGTTTTACCTCCTAGCTATATCTTCAGGACTTTAAAATATTAAAAACTTTTTTGAAACCGTCTGGGTTTGGTGGTACACACCTATAATCCCAGTACTTGGGAGGCTAAGACACAGGTTTAAGGCCAATGAACAGTAACTTAGTAAAACCCTATTTCAAAATAAAAGATAAAATAAAATAGGGCTAGGAGTGTATCTCAGTGGTACACATGAGTTTAGTCCCTGGGGCCACAAAAAAAAAAAACAAAAAACTGGAGCAGGGTCTAATTGAATTGTTGGCCTAAAATCTATGATCCTAGCCTCCTAAGTATAAGGATCGTAAGCATGTGCCATCATACTCACCTTCCTCTATTTTTCTTAGCTAAATGCTTTAATTCAAATATCACAGTTTAGTGTATAACAAGGTGATGAGTCGGGTCCCTCATCCTTCCCCACACAACCACTGTGATTGTGGGAGATGGAACCCTGGAGGCGGAGAGTCTGCTCCACAAGCAGTATCGCGAGAGAAGCGGCGTTCTCACACTTAGTCTCACCCCCAAGATATCTGCCTTAAAAGAGAGGCATTTCCGCTCTGGCCTCAGATGGCCCTGCCAGTCGATTGGGACTGGCCCCTTTGCTGACCAGCCCCCATCCCAGAGAGGAGAGTTCCCTACTCGATTAAAAGCTGGTACCACATATTCTGGTCTCCTCTCATGTTTTTACACAGCATCCCTACACAGAATCTTTCACAAGGTAGGTTTAAGAATTTCTCTGTGCTCAAATTTACATTTTAAATTTCTCCCTGCTTTAATTTAGCTTGAATAATTTGAATAATGTAGCCTCTGTCAGTTTATTAATATCTTTTAGTATTGTTTTGAGAATAAAATTAGTTAATAAACATAAAATGCTAATAACAGTTTAAAGTGCTCAATATATATTAGCCATTTGTTGTTATTTTTTTAATTAGGAATTGAACTCAGAGATACAACCCCAGGCCTATTTTTATTTTGAAACAGGGTCGCACTTAACTTATGAGAGTCTCACTACTTAGTGAGGCTGTCCTAGAACCTGCGATCCTCCTGTCTCAGCCTCCCAAGTACTGGGATTATAAGCATGTGCCACCATGCCTGGTTTTATTATTGTTATTATTTCTTGCATGCATGATTGCTAGATTCTTTATTGTTAGTCCCTGCATATAGTATTTTGCTTTTTGGAATAATATAAACCTTCCAGAAGGTATGACTTCAGTAACAGCTTTTCTACTATGTGCTGTTTATCCCACTATTGAGATGATTTTTTTTTTTTTGCCAAGATATAGAAAGTGGTGAAAAGTAAACAGGGGTAGAGGATAATAAATTGGCTGTCTTGTAGAAAGTACACTGAGAGAGAGGGAGGGAGAATGTGCACATGTGTATGTGTGTGAAAAAGAGAGTGGGTTTTTTTGTGTGTGCACCTGTGTGTGTTCAGTCAGTTGAATCTTCTTTTTTTTCTTTTTGGTACAAGGACTAGAACCCAGGAAAATTCTACTATGAGCTACACCCCCAGCCCTATTTTATTTTTCACCTTAAAACAGAGTTTAAAATAGGCATGGTGGTGGCACAGGCTTGTATTCTCAGTCTTTGGGAAGCTGAGACAGGAGGATCATAGTTCAAGGACAGCCTCAGCTACTTAGTAAGGACCTTTGCAACTCAGTGAGACCCTGTTTCAAAATAAAGAATAAAGCCAGGCATGGTAGCACATGCTTATAATCCCAGCATTCAGGAGTCTTTTTTTTTTTTTTTTTTTTTTTTTTTTGGTGGTACTGGGGTTGCTGGAAGCCCTTCTACCTCCAGGCTACACTCCCAGACCTATTTTTACATTTTTATTTGGAAACAGGGTCTCCTAAGCCAGCGCGCGCGGCTGGCTTCGAACCTGCGCGATCCTCCTGTCTCTGCCTCCCAAGCGCGGGGATTACAAGCGTGTGCCACCACGCCCGGCGCATTCAGGAGTCTGAGACTGGAGGATCGCAGCTGGCAAACAGCCTCAGCTACTTAGGCCCTCCACAACTTAGTGAGACCCTATTTCAAGTTAAAGAATAAAAAATAGAACAGGGGGTGTAGCTCGGAGGTCAAATGCCCCTGAGTTCCATCCTCAGACCTGCAAAATAAAGAATTAAAAACAGGGGTGGGGATATAGCTCGGAGATAGAATGCCCCTGGGTTCCATCCCCAGTACTGGCAAAAACAAAAACAAAAAAACAAAAAACATAGTTTCACTAAATTGCTGAGTTCCTAAAAAAGTTGCTGAAGCTGGCTTTGAGCCTGTGATCTTCCTGTCTCAGCCTCCCATGTACTGAGATTACAGGCCTGCGCCACCATGGCTGGTTTGAAGAATCTTTTAATCATTATTTTTTTTTTTTTTTTTTTTTTTTTTGGTGTGTGTGTGTGTGTGTGGTGCTGCGGATGGAACCCAGAGGCTTTCTACCTTCGGGCTACACCCCCAGACCTATTCTATATTTTATTTGAAAACAGGGTCTCACTAAGTTGTTGAGAGCCTCACTAAGTACTGAGACTGGCTTCAAACCTGCACAATCCTCCTGTCTCAGCCTACCAAGTACTGGGATTACAAGCATGCGCCACCACGCTCTGTGAATCTTTTTTTTTTTTTTTTTTTTTTTTTTTTTCAGTACTGGGGATAGAACCCAGGGGCATTCTACCTCCAAGCTACACCCCTAGCCCTATTTTTTATTCTTTATTTTGTCTTTTTTTTTTTTTTTTTTGGTGGTACTGGGTTTCCTGGAAACCCTTCTATCTCTGATCTATACTCCCAGATCTATTTTTTATACTTTTTTATTTGGAAACAGGGTCTTTTAAACCAGCACAGCTGACTTCGAACCTGCGTGATCCTCCTGTCTCTGCCTCCCAAGCGCGGGGATTACAAGCATGCCCCACCACAACCGGCTATTCTTTATTTTAAAACAGGGTCTCACTGAGTTGCAAAAAGCCTCACTAAGTAGCTGTGGCTATCCGTGAACCCAGATCCTCCTGTCTCAGCCTCCCAAATGCTGGGATTACAAACCTATGCCACCACTCCCGGCTAATCATTTTTTTTAGGTGATCTAGCAAATGAACTAAAGTTGATATATGTTTTGATATGACATATAGATTGTTTTAAAAAACATAAGGAAGCCGGGCATGGTGACACACGCTTGTAATCCCAGCATTCAGGAGGCTGAGACCAGAGGATCACAGTTCGTGGACAGCCTCAGCTACTTAGTGAGGCCCTCTGCAACTCAGTAAGACCCAGTTTCAAAATAAATAAAAAATAGGGCAGGGGGTGTAGCTCAGAGGTCAAATGCCCCTGGGTTCCATCCCTAGACCCAGAAAAAAAAAATGTACGCTCCACCTAGAGTCTTGCCTGAAATTACTTTTTGTTATTATAAATTCCTCATTTATTCATTGTATCTATTATGTGCTATGAAATGTTGTAGATAATAGAATGAATGTTAGGTAAAGATATTTTCTTAAGGAGAAAATATTTTGGGATAGAATGGGGGGAATATTTTATTTTTTTGACTGACATGTGATTCCTGAATCAAGTAAGGGAGCGAGTCATTGTAGCTATTAGGGAAAGATTTCAGGCAGAGAGAAGAGTAAGTAGAAAGTTCCTGAGAAAAGAAACTGGTTAATGTTTTTAAGTCATGATAATGAAGGCACTGTCTTCTATCTTCTGTATTTCTTACTCTCTATGTAGGTGTTAACCTTTTTGTCTACCTGTGCTTCATTCAGGATATCTTCTAACCTTTCATCCAACTCACTATCTATTTAGCTAGTTACTGTCTTTTAAAAAATTAATTGATATATGAATATCTTTATCACATTTTCTGGTTAAGAATTAGTTATTTAGTGCCAGCATGTAGAGTTTTAAGTTCTTTGCTAAAATATTTAAGCTCAACATTTTTATGAACATAGGAAAGATAGTTGTATTATAGTTTAAATGCAATAATGCCAATATCTAGAATATCTCAAGGTCTTTTTTTTTTTCGGTATAGGGGATGGAGCCCAGAAATATTTTACCTCTGAGCTACACCCCCAGCCCTATTTTTTGTTCTTTATTTTGAAACAGGGTCTCAATGAATTGGCAAAGGGCCTCACTAAGAAGCTGGGGATATCTGTGAACCATGATCCTCCTGTCTCAGCCTCCCAAATGCTGGGATTACAAGCATGCACCAACACACCCAGTGGCTCAGGGTCTATTTTTGTGGTATGCTGTTCTACAGATTTTAGTTTTATTGTATATTTCTTCATATATCATACATGTACACATACAGACATACACACACACATACATACACACAAACACATGTACTAGGGAGGGGCATTCTACCTCTGAGCTACACCGCAGGCCTTTATGTGTCTTATATTTGATTGTTTGGTAGATAATATTTGAAAGCCGGGCGTGATGGCGCTGGCTTGTAATCCCCCCACTTGGGAGGCTGAGGCAGGAGGATCACATAGATTCAAAGCCAGCCTCAGCCACTTAGTGAGGCTCTCAGCAACTTAGTGAGACCCTGTTTCCAAATAAAATATAAAAAATAGGTCTGGAAATATAGCCAGGAGGTAGAAAGCCTCTGGGTTCCACCCCCAGTACCACCAAAAAGAAAAAAAAAAATATTTGAGAACCTGGAATCACATTTTACTAGTTTTTCTGAATGTTTAGCAATTTGGGATTACATTGTGGAAATATATTCTGTTGTAAGATTCTAATTTCTGTTAAAATATCTATAAAAGCAGACAGTCAATTTAGGTCAAGACTGTATGTTCTGTCTTGGCTTTTGTCTCTGTTCATTTTCAAAACCTTTGCCATGCTGCACTAGGTCGTTCCACATATATTTCTCTCAAGGGTACTTTTGGGATTTGGGTAGTTTCAGTTTTCTACCTCTGAGCTATATCTCCATCCATATATCCATATATATCCATATATATCCAAATTTATCCATATATATCCATATATATATATATCCATATATATATATATATATATGGATATATATGGATATATATATATGTGTGTGTGTGTGTATGTGTGTGTATGTATATGTATATTTAGATTGCTTATCTAATCACTGAAATCTTTTCCCAAAATATAAATATATATATACATATATATATGTGTATATATATATATACACATATATATATGTATATATATATATATATATATATGTAGAGAGAGAGAGACTTTTTTTTAACTTTTACTTTCGGTGCTGGGGATTGAACCCAGGGCTATTCTACCTCTGAGCTACACTCCCAGCCCTATTATTTTTTTAAATAATGTCTAGCCGGGCGTGGTGGCGCATGCTTGTAATCTCAGCACTTGGGAGGCTGAGACAGGAAGATCACGCAGGTTCAAGCCAGCCTCAGCTACTTAGTGAAGCTCTCAGCAACTTAGTGAGACTCTGTTTACAAATAAAATATAAAATAGGTCTGGGAGTGTAGCCTGGAGGTAGAAGGCCCCTGGATTTCACCCCCAGTACCATATTTTTACTATTTTTACTATTTTTTACTCTTGTAATAACACTACCTTAAAACAACACACTCTATGGCTGTACAAAAATACCAGACTGTATGTTCTGTCTTGGCTTTTGTCTCTGTTCATTTTCAAAACCTTTGCCATGCTGCACTAGGTCGTTCCACATATATTTCTCTCAAGGGTACTTTTGGGATTTGGGTAGTTTCAGTTTTCTACCTCTGAGCTATATCTCCATCCATATATCCATATATATCCATATATATCCAAATTTATCCATATATATCCATATATATATATATACCCATATATATATATATATGGATATATATGTATATATATATATGTGTGTGTGTGTATGTGTGTATGTATATGTATATTTAGATTGCTTATCTAATCACTGAAATCTTTTCCCAAAATATAAATATATATATATACATATATATATGTGTATATATATATATATAAAATAAAATGTTTTATTTTATATATAAAATAAAAATGTTTTATATCCTTATTCTCTATGCTATTCCTATTTGTGGGGGGGGTACTGGGGGTGGAACCTAGGGGCTTTTCTACCTCCAGGTTATACTCCCAGACCTATTTTATAATTTATTTAGAAAAAGGGTCTCACTAAATTGCTGAGAGCCTCACTAAATAGCTGAGGCTGGCTTTGAACCTGTGTAATCCTCTTGTCTCAGCCTCCCAAGCGCTGGGATTACAAGCATGCACCACCATGCCCAGCCTGCTATTCCTATTTTTAACCTTTTTTTACTTTCTTATAAACTAAGATACAAACACATGCTAAGCCTAGGTCTACACAGGATTCCATCTCCATATCTTTTTTTTTTTCTTGTGGTACTAGGGATGAAACCCAGGAACCTTCTACCTCCAGCCCATACTCCCAGATCTATTTTATATTTTATTTGGAAACAGGGTCTCACTAAGTTGTTGAGAGGCTCACTAAGTAGCTGAGGCTGGCTTCAAACCTGTGTGATCCTCCTGTCTCAGCCTCCCAAGCACTGGGATTACAAGCATGTGCATGTAATCCATGCCGGGCTTATATGCTATACTTTTATACAACTGGGAGTAGTACAATTGGTTTGTTTATACCTGTATACCACAAACATAAGTAATATGTTGTGGTGGTGTGCTATATTACAAAAGCTCCATCACTAGGTGATAGGACTTTTTCAACCATTATTATTTTATGGGAATAAATAGTATACAAGATTCAATATTGACTCAAATATCATTAAAGTACATAACTATATTCAGTAAAGCCCCCCACCAGTATTTTCTATTATGTACATAACTCTTTATCTTTTTTTATATACTAGAAATGGAACCCAGGGGCATTCTACCCCTGGTACATCCTGAGTTCTCTTTTTTGTATGTGTGTGTGTATGTGTTACTAGAAATTGAACCCAGAGACATTAAAAGGCTGGTCTCAAACCTGCAATTCTCCTGTCAGCCTCTCTAGTACTGGGATTACAGACATGCACCACTATGTCCAGCCTATCTTATTCGTGATTTGATTTTCTGGGTTTTCCAAACAGAAGAAAGTCTCATAATCACACTTTAATTCATATGGAAATTAACTATAAATACTAAGTATATACCTCTTACAATATCTTACTTTTCAAAAAGAGTTGTGAGCTTTTAGGAAGCTCAAAACTCAAAGAACGAAGAACCTAATTGCTACTTACATAAAGAAATGTTCTAATGCACATAAAACTTGTTCAAATCAAGATTGGTTTTAAAAATGAAAAGACAATTTCTTCTCTTATTTGCCTCCACAAATAGAGAAATAATAAATAATAATAACCACATAAAACAAGAAAGATATTTACATTTCTTTGTCTTCTCTGATGATCTGGCACAGGTTTCCTTTAGTAGATTACATAAATGCCTTGTAGCATTATTCCTGGAATAAAGAAAAGAGTCTGCCTAAGTGTAATCTAATTTCAAATTAGTATCACATATTAGTCAAGAAAAATTGTTAGAATGTTTTAATTTTAAAGAAACTTTAAAAATAGATTTGGGGGTTGGGGATTTAGCTCAGTGGCAAAGAGCTTGCCTAGCACACACAAAGCTCTGGGTTCAATCCTCAGCCCTATAAAAAAACAATGGAAAAAGAATAAAAAATACAAAAATATATTTAGTACATATCACATATAAGTGATTAAAAGAAGAAAAAGTGGGTTGACTAAACTATTGGCAAAAATAATTTATCAATTGCTCCTTTAAGCAAAAGTGACAACTCCTTTACAAGTTTCTACCCAAGTTATCATCAATAACCTTTCCGAACACAATTCCAGATTTGGCTAAGGAGAAATGAGAATTAAGCTTTTCATTTTCTAAATACCTCCAAAAATGTTCTAGATATCTAACCTTCAAAACAAAACAAAAAAAGCCGGGCGTGGTGATGCACACTTGAAATCCCTGCACTTGGAAGGCTGAGACAGGAGGATCGCACAGGGTTCAAAGCCAGCCTCAGCTACTTAGTGAGGCTCTCAGCAACTTAGTGAGACCCTGTTTCCAAATAAAATATAAAAGTAGGTCTGGGCGTATAGCTCAGAGGTAAAAAGCCCCTGGGTTCCACCCCCAGTACCACACAAAAATAATAATAAGAAGAAGACAACTTTCTGACTAGGAATTAATTATGTAAATAAGACCACTAGTTGTCTTGCTGATGTTGCCAACACAAAGAGCAGTTAGATTTAATTTTTCCAATCTTTAATTTTTCTGTAGAAATGAACTGCTACACTGGCAAAAACAGAAATTTGAGAGTGACATTCAGCTTGGAATAAAGTTGAGATTTAGCAAGTGTACCCAGGGCAAGAGTGAAAAGTTAGCAGACATTATGCACAGACAATTATAAATACAGAATTATCAGTCATCTTTTTTTGACACCAAGCAATGATTCTTCCTGATGCCTAACATTTTAAAAACTGAAAATTATGGCTGGGCATGGTGGTGCATGCTTGTCATCCCAGTACTTGGAGGCTAGGACAAGAGGATCTCAGGTTCATGACCAGCTTCAGCTACGTAATGAGGCCCTACACAACTTAGTGAGACTCTGTTCCAAAATAAAAGAAAAAAACAGGTCTGGGTAGGTATAGGTCGGAAGTAGAATGCCCCTGGGTTCAATCCCCAGTACTGCAAAAATTAAAAAAAATTGAGAATTATTAGTCATTGGCCATAATTTGGGTATGTCTTTCCACAGTATACAAGTATAATTCTACTTATAAATTAATATTCTATAACAAGAGAAAGTGCTTAGTAAATTTCTGAAAGCTCTCTTGATAAATTTACAATAAATTTGAAAAGAACAAATTCAAATTCATTATTACTTACTCTTTTATTAAATCTTTACTTTCTTGAATTTTTTCTTCTAACTTCAAGCTTACTCTTTCATTTTCAAACTAATTTACAAAACAATAACAGCTCATCACATTTTAAGCAAAATAAACATGAGTATAATCATTAAACAATATATCTTTATATAACCATATGTAATAGGTGTCAATAAGAATTATTTTTGTTGTATACAATAAGAAATTCTTTGTCATAGCTTATGAGTTTTCCCTAAGAATATGGGTCCCACTTTCATCAATGTAAAAGCTTGCTAAAAATCATTCAATAAAAATTTAATGTAATATTATCTTCTCTAATTCTTTTGAAATAATGTTTTATCTTTCTGAATTTCCTCACCATTTTTTACTTCATACTATAAAATCAAAGCTAAACAGTTTCAAGGTTATTTATTTATATATTCTAATATAATAAAAAGATATTTATATCAAAACATCAGCAATAATGGGAACTAATAAAACTTTAAATTATCACAAATTAGAATCACTAAATCAGTCTTTTAAAGTAATTTATTATTTCACTAATGATTTGCATTAAGTTTGTGCAGCTTGTCCTCAGTGTCAGTCCTAAAGTTGAACTCTATCAGTAAGACTTCACAAGGAACTATCCTCAAAATCTCCATTACAGAAACGAGATTACCCCATTTACCTTGAAATGATACTGTATTTACTATATTTATAATTCAAAATTTCATTATACCTGCAGTTCCTGAATGGATTTTCGCTGTACTTCAATTGTTTTTCTATTTTCTTGCAACTTATTTTCTTTCTGCTTCAGTTCACATTCCATGCTCACTTTCCACTTTTTAAGTTTCTCAGCCTCCTTATACAGTTTGGAATACAGTTTGCTCATTGGCTCTGAATTCTATTTTAAAAGGTGTTCAAACATAAATTCTAAATTAATATAATTCATAATTTAAATAAACTAAAGCTGCCTATTGAAAATATCCACATGCTTGTAATCCCAGCATTTGGGAGGCTGAGACAGGAGCATCACAGTTGGTGGCCGGCCTCAGCTACTTAGTGAGGCCCTTTGCAACTCAGTGAGACCGTATTTCAAAAATAAAGAATAAAAAAAAATAGGGCTGGGAGTGTCACTGAGAGGTAGAATGCCCCTGGGTTCAATCCTCAGTACCAGAGGTGGTGGGAAGAGAGGGAGAGAGGGACAGACAGACAGACAAACACACACTGGAGACTGAACCCATGGGCATTCTACCTCTGAGCTACCTACTTTTTATTCTTTATTTTGAAACAGGGTCTCACTAAGTTGTGGAGGGCCTCACTAAATAGCTGAGGCTGGCCAGGAAGCTGCGATACTTCTGGCTTGGCCTCCCAAGTACTGGGATTACAAGCATGTGCCACCATGCCAGGCAAAAAGTGAGAAATATTTTAATCAGTGGGTATGGTCAGATATGCCTATAAACTCAGTACTTATTGAGGATAAGACAGGAGGATCTCATGTTTGAGGCCAGCCTTAACAACTTAACAAAAGACCCTCAGCAACTTAGTGAGACCCTGTTTCAACATAAAAAATTTAAAAGGGCTGAAGGTAAAGCGAGCGTGGTGGCACACGCTTGTAATCCCAGCATTTGGGAGACTGAGACAGGAGAATCCAAGTTCGCAGACAGCCACAGCTACTTAGTGAGGCCCTTTGCAACTCAGTGAGATATTGTTTCAAAATAAGGAACAACAACAAAAAAAAATAGGGTATAGCTTGGAGATAGAATGCCCCTGGGTTCCATCCCCAATACAAAAAGATATATTTTTAACATGTGTGTGTGTGTGTGTGTGTGTGTGTGTGTGTGTGTGTGTGTGTATTAGTCAATGAGATAATTTGGGTAAAAACTAAAATAAATCACTTCACAAAAGATCTATAAATTTTAACAATGATCTTGAAATCTTTTATTTATAGACACATTTGAAGATTAACTCAAGAAAATTAAATTTGCCGGGCATGGTGGCCCATGCCTATAATCCCAGTATTTAGGAGACAGGAGAATTGTAGATGAGACCAGCCTCAGCAACTCAGCAAGATCCTGTTTGAAAATAAAAGGGGCAAATGGTTAGCTTGGAGATAAAATGCCCCTAGGTTCTATCCCCAGTACCAAAAAAAAAAAAAAAAAAAAAGTAGTAGTAAAATTCCCAGTACCAAAAAAAAAAAAAAAGTAGTAGTAAAATTTGAAATACAATAAAAATAGTGAACATAAAACATTCATAAAAATTCATTGTGCCTAAAGTTTTATTTAGATTCTCTGGCTTTTTCAAACACTTGTAATCCTAGTACCTGGAAAGCTGAGACAGGAGCAAAGATGTGAAGACAGCCTCGGCAACCTAATGAGGTCCTTCACAATTTGGTGAGGCCGTGTATCAAAATTTTTAAAAATAAAATAGGGCTGAGGGCATAAATCAGAGGTAGAATAACTGAGTTCAACACCTAGTAACATGCACACACAAAAAAGATACCTATATGCCCTAAGAATGTTTTTGTAACTATTATCAAAACCACAACATGTCCTACAAATCCCCTACATAATAAACAGCCAAAAGATAATTAAAGCTGTGTTTGAGCTGGGCTGGTGGTGCACGCTTGTAATCCCTGTGTTTGGGAGGCAGAGACAGGAGGATCGTGCTGGTTCAGAGCCAGACTCGCTGGCTTAAGAGACCCTGTTTCCACATAAAAAGTAAAAAGATAGGTCTGGGGGTGTAGCCTGTGGGAGTGTATCCCGGAGGTACAAGGGCTTCCAGGAACCCCAGTACCACCAAAAACAAAACAACAACAACAAAAAAGCTGTGTTTGATGGCACATGCCTATAATCCCAGTACTTTGGAGGCTAAGACAGGAGGATCACAGGTTCAAGGACAAAATTCTCAACCACCTAGCAAGACCCTGTTTCAAAATAAAAAATAAAAAAGACTGGGGTATAGCTCAGAGGTAGAATAGCCCTGAGTTCAATCCTCAGTACCACAAAAAGAAAAAAAAGATAATTGCAGGAGACAGAAGGTCACAAGTTCATAGCCAGCCTCAGCAACTTAGTGAGACTCTGTTTCAAAATAAAAAATAAAATTGGGCTGGAGGTATAGCTCAGAGGTAGAGTGCCCCTGAGTTCCATCAGAAGTACCAAACACACACACATATACAAAAAGAGGGGGCTGAGGGCAGCTGGGTGTGGTGGCATACCCCTGTAATCCCAGCACTTGAGAGGATGACAGAGAAAGATCACAGGTTCACGTCCAGCCTCAAAAACTCAGTGATGCCCTCTGCAACTTAGTGAGACCCTATTTCAAAATAAAAAACAAGGCTGCTTGCAGTGTAGGCTCGGAGGTATAATGCCCCTGGGTTCAATTCCCAGCACATACACAAAAATGATTATCAGTCTTTTTATATTCTGTATCCATCTCCTCTCTTTTAGTCTTGATTTATATGGTTTAAAATTTAAAATTACCCCCCAAAATCTTACAGATAAAAAAGTCCCTAAAAACTAGATGCATTTATTAATTTACTTTTTTTTTTTTTTTTGCAGGTCTGGGATTGTAACACAGGGACATTCGACCTCTGAGCTGTACCCCTTGCCGTTTTTTTATTTTTTATTTTGAAACAAGGTCTCACTAATTTGTGGAGGGCCTCAAGAAGTAGCTGAGGCGGTCCACAAATGGCAATCCTCCCGTCCCAGCCTCCCAAATTCTGGGATTACAAGCGTGGCCCACCACGCCTGGCTTATGTATTTATTTTGGTACTAGGGATTGAAACCAGGGGCATTCTACTTTCGCGCTACACCCACAACCTTTTTCTTTTTCTTTTTTTTTTTATTTTTTATTTTTTAGAAACAGGGTCTCACTCTGTTGATGAGAGTCTCACTACTTGGTGAGGCTGTCCTCCAACCTGCAATACTTCTGTCTCAGCGTCCCAAGTACTAGGATTACAAGGGTGCACCACCATGCCCAGTTCTAGATGCTTTTATAACAGAAAAATACAGAACTAGTATTTCAGAAACTAAAATTTAAAAAAAAAAATTTTATTAAAATTTAAAAAAATTATTTTTGTGTGGCACTAAGGATGGAACCCAGGGGTATTCTACCTCCAAACTACATTCCCAGCCCTCCCCCCTTTTTTTTGTGGTTCTGGGGATGAAACCCAGAGGCATTTGACCTCTGAGCACAACCCCTGCCCAATTTTTTTTATTCTTTATTTTGAAACAGGGTCTCACTGAGTTGCAGAAAGCTTCACTAAGTAGCTGAGGCTGTCCGCGAACCACGATCCTCCTGTCTCAGCCTCCCAAATGCTGGGATCACAAGCTTGCTCCACCACACCTGGTCCCAGCCCTATTTTTTATTCTTTATTTTGAAACAGGGTCTCACTGAGGTACAAAGGGCCTCACTAAGTAGCTGAGGCTGTCCGCGAACCTGGATCCTCCTGTCTCAGCCTCCCAAATGCTGAGATTATAAGCATGCACCACCACACCTGGTTTAGAAAAAAGATTTTAAAAAATATATTTTAGCCGGGTGTGGTGGCGCATGCTTGTAATCTCCAAGCTTGGGTGGCGGAGACAGGAGGATCATGCAGATTCAAAGCCAGCTGTGCTGGCTTAAGAAACCCTGTTTATAAATAAAAATATATTTTAAAAAATAGGTCTGGGAGTGTAGCCCGGAGGTAGAACGGCTTCCAGGAATCCCAGTACCACCAAAAAAAGAAAAATATTTTAAAACATTAACTAAATATTAATTCTTTTGAAATATTGAAACATAGCAATTAACTATACTCAAGTTATGTTATAAATGGGAAATCTGACCTCAAAATCAGGTTCTCTTAGTTCTTTTGCACCTTCTTGATAGTGAAAACTGCCAGAATTACCAACCTAAAAAAGTGAATGTTTCCTATAAGAAAATATTTTTGAGAGCTTCCAAGTAATAGCAACCAATTACACAATACTTGTGATCTAGCAACTAGTTTTTTTTAATGAAGAACTCATTCAATACATAAACATATTATATCTATATACTCTATGCTTAACTCACCTGCTCAAGCATGGGCAAAGAGTCAACTTTCTGCAAAGCAGAATCTGCAAGATAAAAGAAAAGTGGTATTAAATATGCCAATTTCTTTTTTTCTTTTTCTAATTGTAGTACTGTGATTGAAGCCAGAGGCATACTACCTCAAGCTACACCCCCAGCCATATTTTTTATTCTTTTTTTTCTTTTTTTTTTTTTTTTTTTGGAAACAGGGTCTCACTGAGTTGCAAAGGACCTCACTAAGTAGCTGAGGCTGGCTGCAAACCGTGATCCTCCTGTCATAGACTCCCGAATGTTGGAATTACCAGCATGTGCCACCATGCCCAGCTCCCCAGTCTTTTTTTTTTTTTTTTTTTTTTTTTTTTTTGGTGGTGGTACTGGGGGTGGAACCCAGAGGCTTTCTACCTCTAGGCTATATTCACAGACCCATTTTATATTTTATTTGGAAACAGGGTCTCACTAAGTTGCTGAGAGCCTAAGTAGCTGAGGCTAGCTTCAAACCTGTGTGATCCTCCTGTCTCACCCTCCCAAGCGCAGGACTTACAAGCATGTGTCACCATGCCTGGCTTTTCTATTTTTTATTCTTTATTTTGAAACAGGGAGGGCCTTACTAAGTAGCTGAGGCCGGCAGTGAACCTGTGATCTGTCTCAGCCTCCCAACTACTGGGATTATAAGCGTGCACCACCATGCCAGGCCCAACCTCTTATTTTATACTAATTTTTTATATAGCTTCAAGGTCAAGCACATCAACATAATACATATTGTATTTTTAATTAACTGACAATGTATGTAATAAAAAGCGTCTATGTAAGCTGATATACTGTTTATTTAGGCTCCTACCTGAATCAATGCTTTCCCCATTTTTGGAGAGATTAGGCGCTGCAAATGGGGAACCAAAATCATCTTCAATACTTTTGTTGAAACCCTAGAAATACAAAAGTGTACTTAAATTCTCTGTCCCATACCACTTTGATATCTAGCAGTGTAATATATACATATATATAATATACATCTGCTTATATAAGTGACTACAATTACAAATCCTTTAGTGTACATATAGCAATTAGAATATCAAATGTTCTTGCTATGCAAATGAAGGCATTTACCATATCAACTAAGATAAGATACACAGAAGGACAATGGAGAAAAGTTACATATGCCTGGACTCTGAAAGGGGGACTTAGAAATCACACAGACTCTCACAAAGTTCAGACCAAATTAAAAGATGAAAAGGCAGCTGGGCATGGTGGCGCATGCTTGTAATCCCCGCGCTTGGAAGGCAGAGACAGGAGGATCGCGCAGGTTCGAAGCCAGCCGCGTGCGCTGGCTTAGGAGACCCTGTTTCCAAATAAAAATATAAAATAGTTCTGGGAGTGTAGCCCAGAGGTAGAAGGGCTTCCAAAAACCCCAGTACCACCAAAAAAAAAAAAAAAAAAGATGAAAAAGTAGGCTGCATTAACCAAGTATTGATTACTTATAATGATACAAAAGTAGTTAAAGTCTTCTTACTTTAGAAAGCTACATTCCTGTGTTACAAAACAAACTGACAACTACAGGGGCTGTTAAACAACAAGTTACCATAATATGAGATAAAGATGATAAAATTTACACAAAGAAGCCTCAAGACTTTCTTTCTGAAGAGTTAGTAAAATGAACAAAGAACAAGGTGGGCCATGCACCCCTATGATCAGTGATGTCACACCAGCCTGTCCTTGTGAGGATGAACAAAAGGGGGCACCAAAAAAAATAGCACAGCCAAGCGTGGTGGCACACACTTGTAATCCCCGCACTTAGGAGGCGGAGACAGGAGGATCACACAGGCTCAAAGCCACAGCCACGCTGGCTTAAGAGACCCTGTTTCCAAAAATAAAAAAGTATAAAATAGGTCTGGGAGTGTAGCCCGGAGGTAGAAGGGCTTCCAGGAATCCCAGTAGCACCAAAAACCAATAATAATAAAAAATAATAACACAGCAAAAACAACAGAGCGGGCCAGCCTTAGGGACAGGAGGGACAAGATAATAAATTCCTACATAAAGACTGAGGTTTCAAAGGCATACAGTGTCTCACTTTTGAGACACTCTATCAAGGACTTGCTCTGAGATGGTGTTGTATGCCCTCCCCATTCCCTTCTGCCTGTAATAATAAAACCTTGTGTAAGATTGCAGCAGTTCCTGTCTTTTTCTTTTTTTCTCTTTTTATGGTACCCAGGATTGAATCCAGGGCATTTTACTTCCAAGCTACATCTCCAACCCTATTTTTTATTTTTATCTTGAAACAGGGTCTAAGTTGCAGAGGGCCTCATAAAGTCGCTGAGGCTGACCCCAAACCTGTGATTCTCCTGTCTCGGCCTCCCAAGTGAGATTAAAAGTGTGTGCCAAGCCCAGCTTCTGGCTTTTATTTCTATACTAGCTAAGGACAATGGCCCACACAAGGCGGGCTACTCAACCACCAACCATTCAAACCTTAACAATACTTGCATACATTTGCATTTTTCTTTTTTTGTGGTACTGGTGATGGAACCAAAGGACATTCTACCTCTGAGCTACACCCCCAGCCCTATTTTTTATTATTTTGAAACAGGGTCTCACTGAGTTGCAAAGGACCCAATAAGTTGTTGAGACTGTCCATGAACCATGATCCTCTTGTCTCAGCCTCCCAAATGCTGGGATTACAAGTGTGTTCCACCACACCTGGCATATCTGCATATCTATAGCAGAATGGTTCACAATAACCAAATTATGGAACCCACCTAGGTGTCTGTTAACAGATAAATGGACAAAGAAAATTTGGTATATACACAAAATGGAGTTTTACTAAGACATCAACAAAAACAAATTATGTCATTTGTAGGAAAATGGATAGAAATTGAGAACATTGTACTGAGTTTAGCCAGTCTTGAAGTCAAGGGTCTTATGTTTTCCCTTATTTGTGAAAGCTATAGTGAAAATAGGAAAAATAAAAAGGACTTCAGACCAGCAGAGAGAAACCAGTACAATAAAGGAAAGGGAAGAGAAACAGGGGACTTGAGGAGGGAAACAGATTAAATACAGTCATGTTATATGAAAGGTTCATCACCAATCTAACATCCACTGAGAAGAGAGAGAGGGAGAAGAGGTAGGATACAGAGGGGAAAATACCTGGTGCTGTGTGCATATATAAATGTATCACTTCAGCCAGGCATGGTGGAACATGCTTGTAATCCCAGAGTTTGGGAGGCTGAGACAGGAGGATTGCACAGGTTCAAAGCCAGCCTCAGCTACTTAGGCTCTTAGCAAATTAGACCCTGTTTCCAAATAAAGTATAAAAATAGGCCTGGAAGTATAGCCCTGAGGTAGAAAGAGCCCCTGGGTTCCACCCCCAGTATCACCCCCCAAAAATTAAAAAATTAAAGAACTAAATGTATCACTTCGAATCTTACTGTGTGGTATAATTGCAATGCACCAATAAAATCATTTTTAAAAAGTCAAATCAAGCCAGGCGTGGTCGCGCATACTTGTAATCCCAGCGCTTGGGAGGCTGAGACAGGAGGATCACACAGGTTCAAAGACAGCCTCAGCTACTCAGTGAGGCTCTCAGCAACTTAGTGGGACCCTGTTTCCAAATAAAGTATAAAATAGATCTGGGAGTATAGCCCGGAGGCAGAAAAGCCCCTGGGTTCCACCCAGTACCACCAAAAAAAAAAAAAAAAAAGTCAAATCAATATTCGTATGCAAATTTACCTTAAAGAAATTAGAATCTCCTCCCAAAGTCTGAGGTTTCACTGCAGACACTTGACTGGTGCTTAATCTTGGTGGTACAAACAATGTAAATGGCTTTTGCTTTTCCATTCTCTCTTCCAGTTGTATCTGTTGCCCTGGGGAAGGCAGAAAGTATTTGACATTACTTTATTAGAACACTGCTTATTCTTTATTCAAAGGTGACGTCTGGGGGCAGCGTGGCTAGGTGAAGCCGACCACGTGACCAGCCCCCCCATAGGCAATCACCCGGGGCGGCGCCCGCAGTGGGGTGCTCGCGGGTCAAAGTGACCCGACACCTCCCCTCCGTCCCCCCCTCCCCGCCAGTCGCCCCGGGCCACAGAGACGAGCCCGGACAGCCTGCAAGGAAAGCCCTGCCCTGCTCTGGCCCCATTAGATTGCATCACTTCGCCAGGAGGCCCGGCCTCAAGTTGGACGCCACCGCGAGGAAGGGGGCGACCCGCCCCGTCGCAAGCTACGAACCCCCAAGTCACCCAAACCCGATTCCGCCCTCGGAAAAGGATCTCAGCACACCTGCTCTCACCTTTGAAGAACTAGCGGGAAAAGACGGGCATGGCGCCCACGTGGGCCGCGGGCTGCGACGGCCGCGGGAAGAACCGAGAGCTCCCGCCTCGAGCCTCGCGGCCAGGAGCGGAAGCGGCGCGCGGGCCAACGGCTATATAACCGTCGCGCGTGGGCGTGCCGACGCCGGCAGCCAAGTCTCGCGAGACTTCCTCCCCTCTCGCGAGGAAACCCGGGTTCTGTTTCTCCTGCGAGTTGGCGGTCCTTCCGGGTTTGCTGTTCTCAGAGGATGCTGGGGAACCAGCAGGTGCGAGGGCAGACGAACTGAGAGTGGAAAACCACTTCTGCCCCCTAAAAGAGCTCAGTCAGGAAGGAAACAGGTGTGCAATTACAGCGCCAATTAACTATTGAAAGATATTTGCAAAGATCGTGGTGAGGCAGGAACCCCGGCTGTGTCCTTAAAACTATTTTTGGCTAAAAGCAAAAATAAAAAGAATAAAGCTTCTTCACAGTCACCCCCTCCCCCAGATGTTAAGTAAGCAGACATTTGAGGAGATAAAACAGCACAGGCTCTCTCAAATATAAACAAAGCAGTAATGAAAAGAAAAATATTAATATAACGATTAATTGCTTGGTCGGCTTCTGTCATCTTGCTTATACTAGGAAACACGTCTCACACCTACCCCTCCCCTCCCAACAGTAGGTAACCAAATGTATAAAAGAACTTGCATGTTCCAGGTGATCAGTGCTCAAACCCAAAGCTTTGCTTGCAGAGCCATCACTAATGAATAAAGAAACCTGCTTCCAACTCAAGCCTCTGTCTCCTGACTTTGGGGACCTGGTTTTTGTTACAGATTGGGAGAATATGGTTTGGGGGAACTGTCCCCCAGGACCCCTGTTAGGGTTCTGAACACAATTTCCCTCAAACCACAACAAAACCAAAAAAAGCCCAAAACAGAAAAAAAAAAAAAAACATGGGTTCTTGTCCTGAGCTAAGGATAAGTATACATAGCTTGGACACTTGCTGAAGATTTAAAGAATTTATTAAAAAGATAGAAATACAGAGGATAGTTACAGCCCCATGGCAGAATGGCATGGGGGGGGGGGGGGTCCGAGCCAATTCACCACCCAAAGATAAAGCATGTGGACCGGACTTTTTATACCCATGACCTCCATCTTGTTTACATAATTCTAACATAGTAAATGTCCCTGTAAGGTACCTCCCCTTACCCTGTAAGGTACCTCCCCCAGCAAGGTGTGGCAAGGTGTCTCCTTTCATGAAGGACTAAGGTCAACCCCCTGCTCTGATCCTCCCTAGACTATCCTAGCCCTAGCTCCCCTGTCCTATTGACTTTTAGCTAAGTCAGTCTAAGTTTCAATAGCTCTTTGCTTCCTGACCAAAGCCAAGCCTTTCTCTCTCCAGGTCTGCCATTTTGACACAATTATTTCTGAAATATATCTATTAATAATCAGAGCTTTCTCAAATCTTCCTAAGCCATTCCCAATACTAGTACAGTTTTCCTGCAACAATGGGGACTCAGAGAAAGTGGCTCTGAGGGCAGCTCGGGGGTCTGGAGTGGCCTTGCAGATGCAGGATGTTATTTCAGGAAAGAACCAAAGACTGAATAGCAAGGTGGCAAGGTAGGAAATGGGGGAAGAGTGTCCCTGAGCTGTGAGAGCACGTCATGGTGTAGGTGTTTGTGGACCAAATGGCAAGAAATGAGACTGCAGACATTTAGAGCTAATATGAAGGCCCTGCAAAGAATTTGCATTTTAGGATTTAGGGATGGGGATCTTAAAAATTTTTTAAGTGGACAGGGTAGTATGATTTAGGTTCAGAAAAAAAATGTTATATGAAGACTGGTATAGGTGTAGGAGCTAGGAGTTAGGGAGACAGTTTTAACTAGATAAGACAAAAGGATTTGAATTCTGGCAGGGGCAATGGAAATGAGGAAGTGTCAACTGAAAAAAGGTATTTAGCAAATAAAATTAATGGTGTTTTATTAGTGAGGAGAAAAATAGAGAAAAGTCAAGGATGGTTGCCTGGTTTCAGGCTTAGGTAACAAAATATATCATGGTATAAAAGTTTGAGCCATAATAGCGTGTTGTGTTTGGATTTATTGACTTGTTTTCTAACATTCTCCAGATATAATTTAATTGATGCTTTTTTAAGGACCATAACAATATTTTAAAATAACACATTTTTTAAGCTGGGCGTGGTGGCACATGGTTGTAATCCCGCACTTGGGAGGTGGAGACAGGAGGATTGCTCAAGGTTCGAAGCCAGCCGCGTTGGCTTAAGAGACTCTGTTTCCAAATTTTAAAAAAAAGTATAAAAATAGGTCTGGGAGTGTAGCTTGGAGGTATAAGGGTTCCCAGGAACCCAGTGCCACCAACAAAACAAAACAAAACAAAACATTTTTTATCAATATTTATCATATAATAGTTTCTGTAAAAGCCAGGAGTGGTGATGCATGCTTCTAATCCCAGCGCTTGGGAGGCTGAGACAGGAGGATCGCACAGGTTCAAAGACAGCCTCAGCTACTTAGGCTCTCCACAACTTAGTGAGCCCCTGTTTCCAAAAAAAGTATAAAATAGGTCTGTGATTATAGCCCGGAGATAGAAAAGCCCCTGGGTTCCACCCCCAGTACCACCAAAAAAAATAAAATAAAATAACGAATAAAAAAAAGGGCTGGGGGTATAGCTTGGAGGTAGAATATCCCTGGGTTCCATCCCCAGACCCGCAAAAAAAAAAAAAAAAAAAAAAAAAAAAAATATATATATATATATATATATATATATCTGGAAATAATGATTCAATTTAACTCCTTCATTTTACCTTTTTTTTTTTTTGCGGGTCTGAGGATGGAACCCTGAGGCATTCGACCTCCGAGCTACACGCCTGTCCTATTTTTTATTTTTTTATTTTGAAACAGGGTCTCAGTAAGTTGCGGAGGGCCTAAGTAGCTGGGGCTGTCCACGAACTGCGATCCTCTGGTGTCATCCTCCCGATTGCAGGGTGTGCTCCACCACACCCTGCTCATTTTACCTTTTAAGGAAATTGGGTCTAGATGCCTAAAAAAGATGAAGACACTCCTTCCAAGAAAAGATATAAGAATATATACAAAGTACCCCCGGGAACAGTAATTGATACAGCTAACATTTTAAGTCGACAGTATGAATTCAATATCCCAATATTTTTTAAAGTTTTACACTGTGAAAATTTCAACTATGATCTGTTTTCTTTATTGGAAAACAAACTACAAGCTAGGTATGGTGGCCCATGGCTGTAATCCCAGTACTTGGGAGTCTAAAACTACAGGAACACAGATTCACTGTCAGCCTCAGCAACTTAGCCAGGCCTTGTGCGACTTAGTGAGACCCTGTTTCAAAATAAAACATAAAATAGGGGTGTATCTCAGAGATAGAATGCCCCCTCGGTTCTATTTCCAGTACCACCAAAAAAGAAAAAAGAAAGGAAACTACTATTCCTAATGTTAAAATAACAAGTTCACAGTATTTTATTTGTTTTTACAGTCTTTCAAAACAACTGTGCCAACACAGAATTTCTCGTTTTCATGTATACATGAACTTTTAACACAGTCACCATCCTGTTTCTATAAGGAGTAAAGTATTTGTGGAAAGATTTCAGGTTTTAAGAATTTTATTATTTCTACAAAAACATTAGCAAAGATGTCAGAATATTGTCTATCAGAATGAGCAGTAAATTATATTAAATTTCCCAATTTTGTTAAAATATTTATAAATTGTTATTTTCGCTTTTTCGGTGTCTTATATCACAAATTCTCTCATTTGTGGAAGACCTCATTTTTTAAGACATTACAGAAAGATAAGCCAGATGTGGTGGCTCATGCCTGAAATCTCAATACTTGGGAGGCTGAGTCAGGAGGATTGTAGATTCAAGGCCAGCCTCAGCAATTTAGCAAGTACCTTGTTTCAAAATAAAAAATAAGGCCGTGTAAAAAAAGGACTGGGAGTGAACTCAGTGGTAGAACACCCCTGGGTTCAATTTCTAGTACAACAAAAAAGAAGAGATAAATCAAGGCTTTGTTCCATTTTAATAATTCATAAAATGCTGTAACAAGAATAGACTTAAAATGATAGTTCCAGGCCAGGCGTGGTGGCGCACGCTTGTAATCCCCGCACTTGGGAGGCGGAGACAGGAGGATCGCGCAGGTTCGAAGCCAGCAGCGCTGGTTTAAGAGACCCTGTTTCCAAATAAAAAAAATATAAAAAAATAGGTCTGGGAGTGTAGCCCGGAGGTAGAAGGGCTTTCAGGAACCCCAGTACCACCAAAAACAAACAACAAAAATAAATAAATAAATAAAATGATAGTTCCAGCCAGGCGTGGTGGCACAGACTTGTAATCCTAGTATTTGGGAGGCTGAGACCAGAGGATCACAGTTTGCAAACAGCCTCAGCTACTTAGTGAGGCCCTCCACAACTTAGTGAGACCCAGTTTCAAAATAAAAAATAAAAAATAGGGCAGGGGGTGTAGTTCGGAGGTTGAATGCCACAGGGTTCCGTCCCCAGACCCACAAAATAAAATAAAATAATAGTTCCTTATTCCATCAATCTGGTCTTAATTAGTGAGGATCACAAACTACCTTTTCTAATTATAGCCATTTCCACTAACTAGCTTTTTCATGTCAATAAATTACATATTTTTTACTAAATGAAAAAAAGCAGTTACTTCCGATGACAACTCCTATGTTTCCTTTTGCAGAAGTCATGTAGAAACAACAGCCATTGCCTCTTCTGAGTCCAATCTTGAATTCTAGATGTCAATCTCATGATCAGTGGATTTCACAAAATTTGATAAGCACCAATGATGTCAAGTTTATGGTGATCTACTGGTAATATCGCAATCCTATTCATGTTTTCCAAATTAGTCATCCAATTTAGATTTAGAAAATTTATATCACAACATTCAAAAATTTCAGTAGTGTGAATAAAAATTCCATTTCTCAGAGAATGAAGTAGTCAATCTGGGGTTCTTTGTTTTCCAAGTGCCTAGGATTTCTGAGTGATTATGAATCAGAGTTCTCAGTTCAGTAAGCCTCCCTATGAGATGAGCAAAATGCTGCGGGTCTTCCACATGATACATTTTTGAGTATTTATACAAAATTTGTAAAACTGGTTCCTGTAAATTTTCCACATGTAGTTTATTTTTAAGGCCTGGACGATCTGAAAAATATTACGTATTTATCTTAATGCATACTGAAAAGAAATAAAAGATAATGAGTTCATTAAGACAATGCAGTTTTTAAATTACAAAAAAATTCGCCGGGCGTGGTGGCACACGCTTGTAATCCCAGCATTCAGGAGGCTGAGACCGGAGGATCACAGTTCGCGGACAGCCTCAGCTACTTAGTGAGGCCCTCCACAACTCAGTGCGACCCGGTTTCAAAATAAAGAATAAAAAATAGGGCAGGAGGTGTGGCTCAGAGATCAAATGCCCCTGGGTTCCATCCCCAGACCCGCAAAATAAATAAATAAATAAATAAATTACAAAAAATTTCACTGAATCCTTTAATATATGCCAGACATTAAAAGTAACTTTTCTCTGTGCATTGTGTGTGTGTGTGTGTGTGTGTGTGTGTGTGTGTGTGTGTGTGTGTGTGTGTGTGTGACTTTTTGAACCTGTGCGATCCTCCTGTCTCAGCCTCCCAAGTGCTGGGATTACAAGCATGCACCACCACACCCAGCTTGCATTATTTTTTTAATCTTCTCAACACTCTGTGAAGTAAGGTTGGTTTTTACCCTCACTTTTCAGATGATCTTGAAACATAGAGAATTAATGTCCACAAGCCACACAGGGAGAAAGGGTAAGTAAGCAGTTGTAGAATACACGCATAGCCAGGCATGGTAGGGCACACCTTAATCCCAGGACTTGGAAGCTGAGACAGGAGGATCACAAGTTCAAGAAGAATCTCAACAAGTAGTAAGACTCAGCAACCTAGCAAGACCTTGTTTAAAAATAAAAATAAGAAATAGGGCTGGGGTTGTAGGTAGGTGGTAGAATGCCCCTGAGTTCAATCCCAGTACCAAAAATAATAATAATATAAGCACAACCAAGGGCTTACTTGAAACTTTAAGAGATTAAGTAATTTTCCCAAGGTCAATAGAAAATAGAAGGCAAAGTTTTTTATACAGAAAGAGAGAGAGAAGAGAGAGAGAGAGATAGAGAGAGAGAGAGAGAGAGAGAGAGAGAGAGAGAAACAAATGTGAATGAAGGAGAGTGAACTTTTTTATTATTTTTTTGGTGGAACTGGGGTTCCTGGAAACCCTTCTACCTCTGGGTTACACTCCCAGACATATATATATATATATATATATATATATATATATATATATTTGGAAACAGGGTCTCTTAAGCCAGCACAGCTGGCTTTGAACCTGCCCAATCTTCCTGTCTCTGCCTTTCAGGCGCGGGGATTACAAGCCTGTGCCACCACGCCCAGCAAAGGCAAAGTTTTTTAAGTCCTTAGGTCTAAAATATAAGCGCCAACAACTTCTTAATGATTAGAGAGCGTTTATTCATCTAATCATTGTGCTAGAGATATAGCAGTGAATATAAGATAGAAAATCCCCATTGAACCCATACTCTAGGTCCAGGAAGAGTCAGAAAGGAAAGAGACATATACACTTTTTTTTTTTTTTTTTTTTTTTTTTTGGTGGTACTGAGAGTGGAACCCAGAGGCTTTCTACCTCCGGGTTATACTCCCAGACCTTTTTTATATTTTATTTGAAAACAGGGTCTCACTAAGTTGCTGAAAGCCTCACTCAGTAGCTGAGGCTGGCTTCGAACCTTTGCGATCCTCCTGTCTCAGCCTCCCAAGCGCGGGGATTACAAGCATGTGCCACCATGCCTGGCTCATATACACATTTTAAAAGGTAAAAATAGCCGGGCTTGGTGGTACAGGCATATATATATATATATATATATATATATATATATATATATACACATATACACATATACATATATACATATATACATAATACCATTGATATGTTATAGAAAGATATAAACAAGGAGGAAAGGTATAAAAGTAGATTGATCAACCTTTTAAAAAGTAACATCTAGCCGGGCGTGGTGGCGCACGCTTGTAATCCCCGCACTTGGGAGGCTGAGACAGGAGAATTGCACAGGTTCGAAGCCAGCCTCAGCTACTTAGTGAGGCTCCCAGCAACTTAGTGAGACCCTGTTTTCAAATAAAGTATAAAAAAGGTCTGGGAGTATAACCCGGAGGTAGAAAGCCTCTGGGTTCCACCCCCAGTACCATAAAAAAAAAGTAACATCGAGATAAAATAACATTTAGCAGAGATCCAAAATACTTATCAAGACTAGGCAAAAGACTTATCAAATACAGTAAAACCTGTAGCAAGAGACTGCTTGAAATTTTCATTAAATGTATCAAAAGCAATGTGGCAGCCAGGCATGGTGCCATATGCCTTTAAAAATGGGAGGATTATGGTTCAAAACCCTAAGCAACTTCATGAGGCTCTCAGAAACTTGGTGAGATCCTGTATCCAAATTTAAAAAAATACATAAGTAAAATGGACTAGGGATGTATCTCGATGGTAGATTGCTCCTAGGTTCAATCTCCAGAACCACAAAAAAAAGCAATGTGACCTTAGTGAGTAAGAAAAAGTGATAGTAGTAAGCAATAAGAGCAAGAACTTGGAATTTTAATATAAGTTTGCCTCTAAAATAGGAAACCACTAAAGGGCATGCACAGAGGAATGACATGATCTGATTTATATTTTTAAGGAATCACTGTGGCTATTACATAAATAATAGATTCTAGAGAGGACAGCGAGGACAGCACAGTATCAGGAAAACAGTGAGAAAAGTATTTTCATTTAAGATGGTAAAACTAGAGACAGAAGTGATTGAGTTGTAGATGTATTTTAAAGGTAGAGCCAACGGGATTTGTTGTATATTTGGTATGGATGTAAGAGAAAGAAAGAAGTTAGATGACCTAAATATTTTTGGCTTATGCATATTGAGAGATGGAGATACTATTTAGTAGAGATGGAGGAAAAATAGGAGGATTGGGTGTGGGGAGAACAGTTCACTTTCAGACATGTTAAGTTTGATATGCCTACTAGGCTTCCAAGTTTAAATATTGAGTAGGCTATTTAATGGAGATTGAAGGAGCAATCTAGTTTAGCATATATATTTGGGAGTGGTCAGCTCATGTTAAACCCATGAGATAGAATGAAACGAGTGTAGAAGAAAGAGAATTGAGCCCCGGGCTACTCTCAACATTTATCATTGTGGGGATGAGGAGGAAATTGACAAAGGAGACAGAAAGAGCAGCTACTAAAGAAGAAAAACCAAGAGAAAGTAGTATGCCGAAAATCAAGTGGAAAAAATGCTTATCAGGAAGAAGGTAGTGATCAACTGAACCAAAGTGATGGAACTGTTCTAAGAAAGAGGATATGGTCTTCTCTAACAAAAGTGCCTGATGGGTCAAGTAAGATGGGGATTAAGAACTGATCACTGGAATTAGCCATGCCCAAACCCTAAAGATATTTTCAAGTTATGGTGGAGCGGCAAGGACACACAAACTTTCACCAAAGAAGATTCATTAATGAGTAAGAGAAGAGAAATGGAGACAGAAATATAGACAATTCCTTTTTTTTCTTTTTTCTTTTTTCTTTTTTTCTGTTGTTTTGGGTTTGTTTGTTTGTTTGTTTGCTTTGGGGTTTTTTGTTTGTTTTGCTTTGTTTTGTTTTGTTTTGTTTTTGCTGTACTGGAAATGGAACCCAGGGGAATTCTACCTCTAAGTTACACCCCTAGCCCTATTTTGGGGGGGGGTGGTACTGGGGTTCCTGGAAGCCCTTCTACCTCCGGGCTACACTCCCAGACCTATTTTATATTTTTATTTAGAAACAGGATCTCCTAAGCCAGCGCGCGTGGCTGGCTTCGAACCTGCGTGATCCTCCTGTCTCCGCCTCCCAAGCGCAGGGATTGCCCCCACGCCCGGCGATCCTAGCCCTATTTTTTTTTTTTTTTTTTTTTTTTTTTTTTTTTTGGTGGTACTGGGGTTCCTGGAAGCCCTTCTATCTCCGGGCTACACTCCCAGACCTATTTTATATTTTTGAAACAGGGTCTCTTAACGCCAGCGAGGCTGGCTTCGAACCTGCGCGATCCTCCTGTCTCTGCCTCCCAAGCGCGGGGATTACAAGCGTGCGCCACCACGCCCGGCCTAGCCCTATTTTTTAAATCCTTTTTTTTTTTCTTTTGCAGTACTGGGTATGAAACCCAGGGACATTCTGCCTCCAAACTATACCCCAGCCCTATTTTTTAATTTTTGATTTTGAAACAGGGTCTCACTGAGTTGCAAAAGGCTTCAATAAGTAGCTGACGCTGTTCGCAAACTGTGATCTTCCTGTCTCAGCCTCCCAAATGCTGGGGTTACAAGCGTGCACCACACCCAGGTGTGCGTGTGTGTGCGTGTGCATGTGTGTGTGTGTGTGTGTGTGTGTGTGTGTGTGTGTATAATTTTTTTTTGGTGGTACTGAGGATGGAACCCAAGGGCATTGTACCTCTGAGCAACACCTTCAGCCCTATTTTTTTTTTTTTTTTGAAACAGAGTCTCACTGAGTTGCAAAGGGTCTTATTAAGTAGCTGAGGCTGTCTACAAACCTTGATCCTCCTGTCTCAGCCTCCCAAATGCTGGGATTACAAGCGTACATCACCACACCTGGCTTAAACAACTCTTTAAAAAAAATTTTTTTCTGTAAAGTGGAACAGAGAAACAGGAGAGCAAATAAATGGGAAAGTGAGCCAGGCATGGTGGCGAACACTTGTAATCCCTGCCCTTGGGAGGCTGAGTCAGGATTGATTTCACAGGTTCGAAGCCAGCCTCAGCTACTTAGTGAGCCTCTCAGCAGCTTAAGAGAGACCCTGTTTCTAAAAAAAAGTATAAAATAGGTCTGGTAGTGTAGCCCAGAGGTAGAAAGCCCCTGGGTTCCACCCCAGTACCACCAAAAAAAAAAAAAAAAAAAAAAAAATGGGAAAGTGAAATCAAGAAGGCATTTTTTTTTTAATGCAAGAAATTACAACGTGTTCATAAGCTTAAAGGACTTGTCCTCATAGAGAAGGAAATTGTGATGAAATAAAATTGGCACATTGGCTGCAGTTCAAAATTTAATAACCACAAACTTCTTAATTTACTTGCCAAATTAATCTATATTTGCACTGGTGAACAGTTTTTACCTGAAAAAAGCACAGTTGTTGCTGCAAGCAGAGCATATTCAGTATTTGTTATATTAAGTCCACTCATTCTTCTGTAGAAGTGAAACAGTGAGGTAATAAATTCTTCAGTAATACCTAAAATGTTATTAAAATGTATTTTCATCAGAACATAGTACAGAACAATACATTGTGATTATTATTTTTCTCAAAACAGTATAAGATGAAACATTATACCCAATAAGATTTTTTCCATCCAATATAATATTTTCTTTTTGTGTGTGTGTGGTACTGGGGGTAGAACCCAGGGGTTTTCTACCTCCGGGCTATACTCCCAGACCTATTTTATATTTTATTTGGGAACAGGGTCTCACTAAGTTGCTGAAAGCCTCACTAAATAGCTGAGGCTAGCTTTGAACTTGTGTGATCCTCCTGTCTCAGCCTACCAAGCATGGGATTACAAGCATGCACTGCCTTGCCCAGCTCTAGTATATTTTCTATTGATTTAATATTACCAGTTGGTATAATATTACCAGGTAAGCCGGCCCTGGTAATGCACATTTGCAATCTCAGTACTCGGGAGGCTGAAACAGAAGAATCGCATGTTCAAGGTCTGCCTCAACCAATTTAGTGAGGTCCTCTGCAGCTTAGTGAGTTCCTGTTTCAAAAATAAAAAATAAGCTGGGCATGGTGGCGCACGCTTGTAATCCCCGCGTTTGGGAGGCAGAGACAGGAGGATCACGCAGGTTCGAAGCCAGCCACAAGCGCTGGTTTAGGAGACCCTGTTTCCAAATAAAAATGTAAAAATAGGTCTGGGAGTGTAGCCCGGAGGTAGAAGGGCTTCCAGGAACCCCAGTACCACCAAAAATAATAATAATAAAAAATAAATAAATAAAAATAAGCGAGCATGTCGGCACACGATTGTAATCCCAGCATTTGGGAGGCTGAGACAGGAGGATCATAGTTCGCAGCCAGCCTCTACTATTTAGTGAGGCCCTTTGCAACTCAGTGTGACCCTGTTTCAAAATAAAAAATAGTGCTGGGGGTAGCTCAGAGGTAAGATTCTCCTGGATTCCATCCTCAGTATGGAAAAAAAATAGGCTAGGGGTTCTCAATAATAAAAAAAAAAAAAATCAAAAGAGCTGTGGAAATGGCTCAAAGATAGAATGCCCCTGAGTTCATCCCCAGTAACACACACACACACACACACACACACACACACACATACACACAAATACTATATATATTACCAGTTAGAGTAGCAGAAGGACAGTCTTCACTGCAAAAATTTTCCACAGAATAAAGAGCACTTCTGTCACCAATTTGATTGTGACCATTTAACATATGAGCTGAATGATTTGATAGTCTCAGAGTGCCTGGTAAAAGGGAAAAATATAAAGTCTGATTTTTACGTCTTTATGTAGATGGTAAGTTCAGTCTGTTTTAGAGTTCAGCATATCTGTTAATGGGAAACATTCTCAACAAATGGAAGCTTTATTATTTTTATTACTGAAACATAAAGCTAGGTTAATATTTTATATTTTATAGAGAGATCATATAGAATACCCTCTAAAATATGTTTTCCATGTTACTATATAGTAAAGAATGGCCTTCATTAAAAGAAAAAAGAAGTAGACCAATGTATTAGAAAACTACTTTTTCTTTTTCTATTTTTTCTTTTTTTATTTTTTGGTAGTAAGAATTAAACCCAGGGGCATTCAGCCTTTGAGCCATTTTCATAGCCCTTTTGATTTTTATTTTAAAATAAGGTTTTGATAAGTTACTGAGAATAACACACCTGTAATTATTCTAGTACTTTGAAGGTTGAAACAGGAAGATCTCAGGTTTGAGGCCAGCTTTAGCAATTTCCTGAGGCCCTCCACAACTTAGTGAGAACCTATTTCAAAATAAAAATAGGGGGCCAGGCATGGTGGCACACACCTGTAATCCCTGCGCTTGGGAGGCTGAGACAGGAGGATCACACAAGTTCAAAGCTAGCCTCAGCTACTTAGTGAGGCTCTCAGCAACTTAGTGAGACCCTGTTTCCAAATAAAATATAAAATAGGTCTGGGAGTATAGCCAGGAGGTAGAAAGCCTCTGGGTTCCACCCCCAGTACCACCAAACAAACAAACAAATAAATAAAAATAGGAGTCGGCTGTGGTGGCGCACGCTTGTAATCTCCGCGCTTGGGAGGCTGAGACAAGAGCATGGCACAGGTTCAAAGTCAGCCTCAGCTACTTAGTGAGGCTCTCAGCAACTTAGTGAGACCCTGTTTCCAAATAAGGTATAAAAATAGATCTGGGAGTATAGCCTGGAGGTAGAAAAGCCCCTGGGTTCCACCCCCAGTACCACCAAAAATAAATAAATAAAAATAAAACAAGAGCTTTGCGGTGGTATTGCTCAGGGATAGAATGTCTCTGGGTTCAGTCTCTAGTACCAACACACACACACACACACACACACACACACACACACACACACACACACACACACACCTATCAAGAAGCCAAGTGTAAGCCAGGCATCGTGGCGCATGCTTGTAATCCCAGCATTGAGGAGGCTGAAACAGTAGGACTGTGGTTCGCTGACAGCCTCAGTTACTTAGGCCCTCCACAGCTTAGTGAGACCCTGTTTCAAAATAAAGACTAAAAAATAGGGCAGGGATGTAGCTCGGAGGTAGAATGCCCCTGGGTTCCATCCCCAGTACCACCAAAAAAAAAAAGAAGAAGAAGAAGAAGAAGAAGAAGAAGAAGAAGAAGAAGAAGAAGAAGAAGCAGCAGCAGCAGCAGCAGCCAGGTGTGGTAGCACTTGCTTTGTACTCTTAGTACCTGAGAGGCTGACACGGGACTATCACAGTTTCAAAGCCAGGCTCAGCAACTTAGCAAGGCTTTCAGCAACCTAGCAAAATCCTGTTTCCAAATGAGACATAAAATCGGGCTGTGGGTATAGCTTGGAGATAAAAAGCCTCTGGATTCAATCCCCAGTAACAAAAAAATAAACAAATAAAGTAAAAAAAAATAGAGTTATCATAAGACATTTATTCCTATACCAACTGATAAAATCAAAATATAATATGAAAATAGTTTAATGTTACATAATGTGTTGCTAAATGCAGTCTAACTCTTAATACTAAAGGTAAAAAGAAAGCCTTTTAACTTTCAGAGGCTGATTCCTTCTGGCTGTAAAGTTGGGCCACATGAAGGAACATCACTTCAGTCTTTGATCCCTTCTGCAATGCACTCTGATCCTCATTGGTCAAATTTTCAAATCCTTTAAGAAAAGAACATAGAGAAATAGATGATGAAGAGGTGATCTTCAGAGATAGCATTTAACATGTCAAATTATTTACTTTTAGCCGGGCGTGGTGGCGCACACTTGTAATCTCAGCATTTGGGAGGCTGCAAACCACGGTCCTTCTGTCTTCGCCTCCCAAACGGCACATGCTTATAATCCCCGTGTTTGGGAGGCGGAGACAGGAGGGTCGCACAAGTTCGGAGCCAGCCGTGCTGGCTTAAGAGACCGTTTCCAAATTTTAAAAAAAGTATAAAATAGGTCTGGGAGTATAGCCCGGAGGTAGAAGGGCTTCCAGGAACCCCAGTACCACCAAAAATAAAATAAAATAAAAAACAAAATCATGCCATTTCTAAAAAATGAAAGATGCAAGCAAACATAATTTTCAAACCCTATCTTTGAATTCATTTAAGTGTGTGTGTGTGTGTGTGTGTGTGTGTGTGTGTGTGTGTGGTACTGGAGACTGAACCCAGAGGCTTTCTACATCAGCCCTATTCTTTATTTTTGAAACAGGATCTTACCAAGTTGCTAAGGTCCTCAGTACTTAAGTAGCTGAGACTGATGGCAACATGTGATCCTCCAGTCTTAGCCTCCCACACCCAGCTAAATTACTTTAATTTTTAAGATAAAGTAATTACCTGGGAGTCCTTTGGTAAAATCCATTAGCCCATGTACATGTAAGACTATGGTCTCTGAGAGTCGTAAAAAGCTTAGTTCTGGATTGGCATATTCCTGCAGCTAAGCCATAAAAAGAAATAAAATTAATAAACATTATTATTTTAAACTGTTAGGTTTGTGCTCTTATCTCCTAAAACAATAAGGAATGCATACAAATTCCTTGGTTTCCTCCAAAGGAATCTTATATTTTTGATGTGCAGCCACAATGTTACTAATAAGCTGATATTCCTCTTTAGTTAGTTCTAGGCTCTCCTGAATCTGAAAGGAAACATAGGGAGAAGTATTAATGCATACTTATTAAACAAGACATCACCATTAAAGAAACAAGAAATTGTAATGAAGAAAAGCCTTGCCCCTTTTCCAGATCTAGTGGTGGATGACACAAGCCTGCTGTCTGATCCTTCCTCTTCCACTCTGATAGAAGAGTAAAAATCATTCTTCTGCTTAATGTTCTTCCGAAGCCTCTTTGACTTACATTGGATTTCTGTAAGCAAACCTGTGATATTACAAAATTTACATAAAGTGTTTTGACTCAGTAAACAGCATTTCGAATTTGATGAAAACTGTCTTATATTGAACACATATATATGATCATAAATGCCTTTTTACAAAGAATCTTTCTTTGGGAAATGATGCACACATCATTTGTTATTTTTAAATTTTTTTCTCCTCTTCCTTTCACAACTATCTTGACTAGTTAAAAGTACCTGGTTATTCCTGACAGAATTTTTTTTTTTTTTTTTTTTTTTTGGTGGTACTGGGGTTCCTGGAAGCCCTTCTACTTCCGGGCTACACTCCCAGACCTATTTTTACATTTTTATTTGGAAACAGGGTCTCCTAAGCCAGTGCGCGCCGCTGGCTTCCAACCTGCGTGATCCCCCTGTCTCTGCCTCCCAAGCGCGGGGATTACAAGCGTGCGCCACCACGCCCGACTCCCTGACAGAATTTTAAAATTAATTTTGCCTCTCCCAATTATAAATTTGATTTTTATTATAATTTTCACAATATTATATTTTGGAAGCAATATAAAATGTAATTTGCCAGAGCAATGGAATTATGTTATCAACAGCTTTTATTCTTTTTTTTTTTTTGTGTGTGTGTGTGTGGTACTGGGGGTGGAACCCAGAGGCATTCTACCTCCAACCTATATCCCCAGCACTATTTTTCAATCTTTTTATTTTTATTTTTTTTATTTTTTATTTTTTTTAGTGGTACTGGGAGTGGAACCCAGAGGCTTTCTACCTCCGGGCTATACTCCCAGACCTATTTTATATTTTATTTGGAAACAGGGTCTCACTAAGTTGCTGAGAGCCTCACTAAGTAGCTGAGGCTGGCTTCAAGCCTGTGAAATCAATCCTGACTCAGCCTCCCAAGGGCAGGGATTACAAGTGTGTGCCACCACACCCGGCCAGTCTTTTTATTTTTGAAGCAGGGTCTCACTGAGCTACAAAAGGCCTTGCTAAGTAGATGAGGCTGTCCACAAACTGTAATCCTCTGGTCTCTGCTTCCCGAATGCTGAGATTACAAGCTTGTGCCACCATGCTTGTAATACAGTTTCTGGGAGGCTGAGACAGGAGGATTGCAGTTCAGGGACAGCTTCAGCAACTTAGTGAGGCTCTCAGCAACTTAATGAGACCTTGTTTCCAAAGAAGAAATAAAATAGGTATGGAGGTATAGCATGGAGGTAAAAGGCCCCTGGGTTCTATCCCCAGTACCATACACACATACGCATGCACATACACACGCACACACATACACACACACATGAAGTTAATTTTTTCCTTGCAATCAAGAAAAGGTAGTGCTACTCTTTTTACAAAGTGAACAATTTTTATTCTTGGTTTATTTATTTATAGATTTCTTTCTTTTTACTTTTTTTTGAAACAGAGTCTCACTAAGTTTTGAAGGGTCTCACTAGGTACCTGAGGCTGGCCAGGAACCTGTGATCCTTCTGTCTAAGCCTCCCAAGGACTGGGATTACAAGCATGCGCCACCATGCCCAACTAGATTTCTTAACCTTAAAGTGGCACCTCTACCTGAACCGCAGCAGTTACCATAAATCATTGCTAAAATTAATCAATTATTATATCTGTATGTTTGCATAAGTATTTATTTATTTATTTATTTATTTTGTATTACTGGGGATGGAACCCAGAAGCTTTCTACCTCCAGGCTATACTCCCAGACCTATTTTATATTTTATTTGGAAACAGGGTCTCACTAAGTTGCTAAGAGGCTCACTAAGTAGCTGAGGCTGGCTTTGAACTTGTGCGATCCTCCTGTCTCAGCCTCCCAACTACTGGGATTACAAGCATGAGCCACAACGCCGGGCTTACATATAAGTATTTAAAACATACCTATTCTAAGCCAGGTGTGGTGGGGCATGCTTGTGATCCCAGTACTTGGGAGGCTAAGACTGGAGGATCACATAGGTTTGAAGACAGCCTCACCAGTTTAGTGAGACCCTGTTTCCAAATACAATATGAAATAGGTCTGGGAGCATATCTCTGAGGTAGAGAACCCCTGGGTTCCATCCCCAGTATCACAAAAAAAAAATTAAAATTAAAATTAAACAAAACATATCTATTTTATAAAAATATATCGGGAACTAAATTAGAGAATAATACAAAAGTTTTAGCCTTTTTAAATTCAATTTTGTTAGGGAACCAGGACAAGAATACATCAAAATGTGAAGCAATTTAAATCATATCAAGTAAATATAAAAATAATTTGGCCAGCATGGTGGCACATAATTGTAATCCCAGTATGTGGGAGGCTGAGACAGGAGGACAGATTCAAAGGCACATCCCCAGCAGTGTAGCAAGGCTCTCAGCAACCCAGAGAGACCTTTTCTCAAAACAAAATCTTTAAAGTGGGGGGCGGGGGTTTGGTGTGGAGCTCACAGGTAGAATGCCCCTGGGTTCAATCCTCAGTATCACAAAAAGTACAAAAACAGGATATATTGTGGGAAGATTTACTAAAGGGGTAGAATTGAAAGAGTAGCTCAGAGGTACAGTGTCCCAGGGGTCCAACCCCGTTGCCACAAAAAAATTAATAATAATAATAATAATAATAATAATATTGATGATAATTTGAAGAAACAAAGTTTTTTCCTTTTTGGATAGCAAAAACAAAATGGTCCTCTAAATGGGTAAAGTAATTAAATAGCAAGTTTTTATTTGTTTGTTTGTTTCTTTCGCAGTACTGGGCATTGAACCCAGGGACATTCTACCTCCAACCTATACCCCCAGCCGTATTTTATTCTTTATTTTGAAACAGAATCTCATTAAGTTGTGGAGAGCCTCACAAATTGCTGAGGCTGTCCGTGAACCTGTGATCCTCCTGTCTCAGCCTCCCAAGTACTGGGATTACAAACTTGTGCCACTAAGTCCAGCAAACAGTAGTATTCTTAATGATTTATTTATTTATTTATTTATTTTTTTGGTGGTACTGGGGTTCCTGAAAACCCTTCTGCCTCGGGTTACACTCCCAGACCTATTTTTTATACTTTTTTATTTGGAAACAGGGTCTGGTAAGCCAGTGCGGTTGGCTTCCAACCTGCGCGATCCTCCTGTCTCCGCCTCCCAAATGCAGGGATTACAAGCGTGCGCCCTCACGCCCGGCGTCTTAATGAATTTATATTTCTTCACCTGAAAAAAAAAAGTTGCTATGGAATTGACTACAATTTGTAATAATGGAAATTGGTAGGAATAAGAGGAATATAAAAATGATATTTAGGGTGTATTCATTCGAGTCACCCCTCCATGCCAGTCTGGTATGAAGCTGTACCTATCCTCTGTATTTCTATCTAATAAACGTCTGTAAATCTTCAAAAAAATGATATTAAAAATAAGACTTCATTATGATTTTCAAAAATAAGAGATAAATTTTATTCAAACTTCAGACCTGAAAATTTTGTTTGTGGGAATTCAAAAGGAGAAGCAATAATCAGTGAAACACAGTATAAACAGAACAAATAATGTCAGTTTAATTCAGTTTTGTCTTGGACATGATTCTTAGAATGAAAGATCAAAGAAATACCTTAGTCAGAATCCATGTGAAATTTAGCATGTTATTTAACAAGTTCTCTTAATATAAGCTTATAGCCATTATAGAGATATAGGCTGGATTCAAGATTTTTGGTATAAAGTAATAACTAATTGAACAACCATACTAAAAAATTAAAGGATTGCTGGGCTTTGTAGCACATGCCTGTAATCCCAGTACTTGGAAAGCTAAGAAAGGCGGATTTCAATTTCAATTTCAATTTTTTTTTTTTTTTTTTTTTTGGTGGTACTGGGGATAGAACCCTGGCTACACTCCCAGACCTATTTTATATTTTATTTGGAAACAGGGTTTGTTAAGCCAGCGAGGCTGGCTTTGAATCTGCGCGATTCTCCTGTCTCTGCCTCCCAAGCGCGGGGATTACAAACATGCGCCACCACGCCCAGCCATATTTCAATTTTGAGGACAGTCTCAGCAACTTAACACCGTGTGGAAAAAAAAAATTCCTAATGAAAGTTACAAGTTCCATTCTCCAACTAGTTCTAGTCAGTACTTCAAACCACAATTTGGATTAAATGATTCAATGTCAAACATCACAGATAAGTAGTCCAAACAGTACATGACTAGCTATCTACTTGTAGAAAAATGGAACTACCCGGGCGTGGTGGTGCACACTTGTAATCCCAGCATTCAGGAGGCTGAGACAGACAGATCATTGTTCGCAGACAGCCTCAGCTACTTAGTGAGGCCCTTTGCAACACAGTGAGACCCTGTTTCAAAATAAAGAAAAAAAAATAGAGCTGGTAGTATAGCTCAGAGGTAGGATGCCCCTGGGTTTCATTCCCAGTACCACCAAAAGAAAAAAAAAAAAAAAACCCTGGAAGTTAGACTAGAAAATATGAAGCTGTTAAAGGAGGGCATAGGTTCAACACTCCAACATACAGGCAATGGTAGAAACTTCCTCAATAAGACTCGCAAAGCTCAGGAAATAAAACAAAAATTAATAAGTGGGGTGGCATCAAACTAAAAAGTTTCTGCTCATCAAAGGAAGTCATCAAAAGTCTAAAGAGAAAGCCTACAGAATAGAAGATCTTTACCAGCTATCCTTCTGACAGGAGTCTAATATCTAAAATATACAAAGAACTTAAAAAGCTTTACACTAGCCGGTCATGGTGGCGCACGCTTGTAATCCCTGTGCTTGGGAAGCAGAGACAGGAGGATCACGCAGCCGCGCTGGTTTAAGAGACCCTGTTTCCAAATAAAAAGTATAAAAATAGGTCTGGAAGTGTAGCCCTGAGGTAGAAGGGTTTCCAGGAACCCCAGTACCACCAAAAAAAAAAAAACCAAAACAAAACAAAACAAAACAAAAAAAACCAAATAACCCAATCAAGGAATGGGCAACTGAAATGAATAGACACTTCACAAGAGGAGAGATACAAATGGCCAATAGATACATGAAAAAAAGTTCAACATCATTAGCCATCAGGGAGATGCATATCAAAACTACACTGAGATTCCATCTAACCCCAATCAAAATGGCAAGCATAAAGAAGTCAAATAACAATAAATGTTGGCAAGGCTGTGGGTTAATAGGCTCTATTCTACATAGTTGGTGGGATTGCAAACTAATCCAGCCACTATGGAGATCAGTGTGGAAAGTCCTTAGAAAACTAGGAATGGATCCACCATATGATTCAGCCATACCACTACTAAGTATCTTTCCAAAGGAGTTGAAACCAGAGAACTACAGTAACATATGCATACCCATGTTCACAGCAGCACAATTCACAATAGCCAAACTATGGGACCAACCTAGGTATCCATCAACAGATGAATGGATTACAAAATGGGAAATACACACAATGGAATTCTACTCAGCATTAAAGAAAAATAAAACTACATCATTTGCAAGAAAAAGGAAGGACCTGGAGAACATTATGTTAAGTGAGATTAGCCAATCACAGAGAGTGAAGGGTCATATGTTTTCTTCAATATGTGCAGAATAGGAAGTAATTGGGATACAAGAGAGACTCCAGATGATGACTCCATGGGAGCCAGGGAGGAGATGTAATGGTGGGGGTGGAAGAAGACTTAGGTTCATTAATAGACTACTACTATATTGTAATCCTTGTGTTTGGGCTGAGACAGGAGGATCACACAGGTTCGAAGCCAGCCTCGGCTACTCAGTGAGGCTCTCAGCAACTTAGTGAGACCCTGTTTCCAAATAAAGTATAAAAGAGATCTGGGAGTATAGCCCGAAGGTAGAAAGCCTCTGGGTTCTACCCCCCAGTACCACAAAAAAAAAAAAAAGAAAGAAAGAAAGAAAGGGATTAGATATGCATCTGGCATGGTGGTAGCACAAGCCTATAATTTCAGTATTTGGGAAGCTGAGACAGGAGGATCACAGGTTCAAGGCCAGCCTCAGCAGTTTAGCGAGGCCCTCTGAGATCCTGTTTCAAAATATAGAATAAATGCTGGACATTGTAGTGCACACCTGTAATCCCAGTACTTGAGAGGCTGAGCCAGGAGGATTGCAGGTTTGAGGACAGCCTCAGCAAATAGTGAGACTTTAATCAACCTAGCAAGACCCTGTTTCAAAATAAAAATTAAAAATAGGAGCCAGGCGTGGTGGTGCACGCTTGTAATCCCTGCATTTCGTAGGCTGAAACAGGAGGATCACACAGCTTTGAAGCCAGCCTCAGCTATTTAGTGAGGTTTTCAACAACTTAGTGAGACCCTGTTTCCAAATAAAATATAAAATAGGTCTGGGAGTGTAACCTAGAGGTAGAAGGCCCCTGGGTTTCACCCCCAGTACCACAAAAATAAATAAAATAAAAACAGGGCTTGGGGTATTAGCTCTGAGGTAGAATGCCCCTCAGTTAAATCCCTAATACCACAAAAAAATAAAAGAATACAATTAGATACCCTTTTGTCTGGAAAGTTAAGAGTTTTAACACCTACGTGTTAATTGTAAGTAAGCTGTACATACCTTTATATCATATAGGCATTTGTGAATACTAATCTAAAATTTTGTTCTTTCTATATCCATTAATAACATTAGATTAAATAAAATGAAAATATAAGAACTTCTAATTAAGATAATAATATGATTATTTCCAAAATTAGAGCAATATAGTATAGATCAAGGCTTATGAAAATAACTACTTAAAGCCAGGTGTGGTGGTGCACGCTTGTAATCCCAGCATTCAGGAGGCTGATACAGGAAGATCGCTGTTAGAGGCCAGCTTCAGCTACTTAGTGAGGTCCTTTGCAACTCAGTGAGACCCTGTTTCAAAATAAAGAATAAAAATAGGGCTGGGAGCCAGGTGGGGTGGTGAACACTTGTAATTCCAAAATTTGGGAGACTGAGACAGGAGGATCCCAGGTTACAGACAAGCCTCATCTACATAGTGAGGCCCTTTGCAACTCAGTGAGACCTTGTTTCAAAACAAAGAATAAAAATAGGGCTGGGTTCTATCTCCAGTACCGCAAATAAAATAAAATAAAATAAAATAAAATAAAATAGGGCTGAGAGTATAGCTTAGCTCAGAGGTAGAAACCCCTAGTTTCCATCCCCAATACTGAAAAAAAAAAAAATAACTACTTAGATTGATAGTTGGCCATCCTAATTGAGTAATTGCTAGAAAAATATTTTTAATCTACACAAATATGTAAAGAGTCAAAAATTGACTTGAATACATTAAGTTCTCAGTAAAGTAAGAAAACTTAAAATCCTCCTCAAAACAAAACAAGATGCACAATGGTACTTACATTCTGCCAACATTCCTACTGCCTTACACTTTTGCAGTCTGCATTCCTGACATTTTCTTCGCATGTACATGTCCATTTCACAATGGCCACCATTCTTGCAACTGTAGACTGCATTTTTGGTGATGCTACGTCGAAAGAAACCTAATAAAAATAATTATTTTTAACATAGGTATTTTTACTTTTTTTATGATACTGAGGGTGGAACCCAGGGGCTTTTCTACCTCCAGGCTATACTCCCAGACCAAGCTTATACTTTATTTGGAAACAGGGTCTCACTAAGTTGCTGAGAGCCTCACTAAGTAGCTGAGGCTGGCTTTGAACCTGTGTGATCCTCCTGTCTCGGCCTCCCAAGTGCAGGGATTACAAGTGTGCGCCACCACGCCCGGCTGTACTGCCCTATTTTTTTATTCTTTATTTTGAAACCGGGTCTCACTGAGTTGCAGAAGGCCTCACTAAGTAGCTGAGGCTGTCCGTGAACCGCAATCCTTCGGTCTCAGCCTCCCGAATGCTGGGATTACAAGTGTGCACCACCACGCCCAGCTAAGATAGGTATTTTTAATTACTTGCAAATTGTATTAATATGTATCTTCATGACAGAGTTAAGGAATGAAGTGAAATTATTTCAATTCATTATTTTTTCTCTCAGAAGATTTGATTTAAGCACATTTAACTAGAAAATTGTTTTATACTTCCTAATTGATATGTTCTATTCTAAGACTATTCCTTTTAGTAATAACATCTGGAAATTAAGCCCAGGCATTGTGGCACACGCTTATAATCCCAGAGTTTGGGAGGCTGAAACAGGAGGATTGCATAGGTTCAAAGCCAGCCTCAGCTACTTAGTGAGGCTCTCAGCAACTTAGTGAGACCCTGTTTCCAAATAAATTATAAAATAGGTCTGGGGATGTAGCCCAGAGGTAGAAAGCCCCTGGTTTCTATCCCCAATGAAAAAAAAAAAAAAAAAAAAAAAAACTCTAGCACATTAAGACAATTCTCTATTTTACTATAATTATATAACCTAAAGCATATTTTTTTATATTTAACTTAACTTTATTCATGTTTGCCTTAAGATGAGTAATAGATCATTTGGGGGAAACATACAGTAAAAACAAAAAATATCATGTACAACTTTTTATTTTATTTTATCTTATTTTTTCAGTACTGTGGATGAAACTCAGGGGCATTCTACATTTGAGCTACACTCCCAGCCCTATTTTTTATTCTTTATTTTGAAACACAGTCTCACTGGGCTGCAAAGGGTCTCACTAAGTAGCTAAGCTATCCACGAACCGTGATCCTCCTGTCTTAGCCTCCCAAATGCTGGTATTACAACCACGTCTGGCTTCAAAGTTTTGTGTTTTTTTTTTTTTTTTTCTTTTTGCAGTACTGGGGATAGAACCCAGGGGTATTGTACCTCCAAGCGGGCCCCCAGCCCTATTTTTTAGTTAGTTAGTTTATTTATTTTGAGGTACTGAGGATGAAACCCAGGGGTATTCTACCTCCAAGCTACACCCTCAATCCTACTTTCTAGTTAGTTAGTTAGTTAGTTAGTTTGTTTGTTTGTTTGTTTTGAAACAGGATCTCACTGAGTTGGAAGGGGCCTCGCTAAGTACCTGAGGCTGTCCACGAACCTCCAGTCTCCGGTCTCAGCCTCCCAAGTACTGAGATTATAAGCATGCGCCACCATGCCTGCCTCATGTACAACTTTTAAACTACAATAATAACGTACCCTTAATTACTTCCATGTACACAAGTCTAACATTACAGGGTTTTTAAATAAACACAATTAAGAATTATAGGAGCATTTTATAAGAAAATAATTCCAAGGCCAGGCGTGGTGGCTTAGGAGACCCTGTTTCCAAATATAAAATGTAAAAAGAGGTCTGGGAGTGTAGCCCGGAGGTAGAAGGGCTTCCAGGAACCCCAGTACCACCAAAAAAAAAAAAAAAAGAAAAAGAAAAAAGAAAATAATTCCTAACTTTTTTTGTAGATAAATCAAGCACCTCCAAAATGAAAATGTGCTTGTAATCCCAGCATTTGGGAGGCTGAGACAGGAGGACTGCAGTTCAAGGACAGCCTCAGCTACTCAATGAGGCCCTTTGCAACTCAGTGAGACCCTGTTTCAAAAGAGAAAGGGGGGGGAGGGAAGGAGAGAGAGAGAGAGAGAGGGAGGGAGGGAGGGAGGGAGGGAGGGAGGAGGAGGGGTGGGAGGGAGGGAGAGAGAGAGAGAGGGAGAGAGAAACTCCCACTGTTGTTTGGAAATCCTTCCTCATTTCCTCTCTCCCAAGCTTCCCATCCTCTTCTGGCTCAGTTTCTAGCATTTCAGTATCTTCTTTCCTGCAAAAGAACTTGTCCAAGTAACTATTGTGTTTTCCTTCTCAACTTGTCCATCCTTCCTGACCTCACAACAAAAGTGACTGATGAGGAAGCACTCCTCCCTGCCACTCACAAACTGGCCGTCCCAAGAAGACTGGTTCAAGGCTTCTAACTGAGCCAAATTCACCATTCCCTTTTCCTGCCTTTCTTGGCTTACTGACTTTCATATCAAACTTTTCAATTCTAGTTGCGACACTAAGCTATTCAAGTCATTTAATTTATCAACAACATCAGTAGGCTCCTGTTGTGAACTAAGTTGAATAGTTCCTGCTTTAAAAAAATCAAATTCAAATCCCTGGTTCTTTCCCTCTTTTTCAGCCAGCTGCTGTGAGGCTTCCTCCAGTGCTATCTGGGCTTTCACCAACCCATCCCTTTCACATTTTGCCTTGCCTTTTATCAGCTTTTTCCTTGCTATGTTCTTTCCAATTGGAAAGATCTATAATACGTTTGGGTTCATAGTAATGGTTAACGTCACTCTATCTCCAAACTAAAGTTAAATATGATGATGACCTTGTTCTGTAGTTGCAATATGGCTTCACTTCAGATCACAGTATGTGTTTTCATGATGATCTGGGTACTGTCAAAAAGGCTCAGTAGAGTAATTGGTATCAAAAGCGGGATCCTACAGATACTTTTCTCAGTCTCTATCCAAATGTTTTCAAGGATCAACTTGTTACTTTTTTATTTTATTTTATTTTTTGTGGTACTGGGGGTGGAACCCAGAGGCTTTCTACCTCCGGGCTATACTCCCAGACCTTTTTTATATTTTATTTGGAAACAGGGTCTCACTAAGTTGCTGAAAGCCTCACTAAGTAGCTGAGACTGGCTTCGAACCCGTGCGATCCTTCTGCCTCGGCCTCCCAAGCACTGGGATTACAAGCGTGCGTCACCACGCCCGCCCTTGTGTTTCTTTTTCATCAGTGCCATCAGACAGAGCTCTGAAGTCGAGCTGAACTTCATCAGATATTAAAGTTATGTATAGGCCAATCATACTCTGAAAACTAGCAGTCATGATACCTTTCTTTCTTTTCTTTCTTTTTTTTTTTTTGTGGTACTGGGGCAGGGGCATTCTACCTCCAAGCTACACCCCCAGCCCTATTTTTTAATTCTTTATTTTGAAACAGGGCCTCACTGAGTAGCTGAGGCTGTCTGGGAACCTGGATCCTCCTGTCTCAGTCTCCCAAATGCTGGGATTACAAGCGTACGCCACCACGCCTGAGTAGTCACGATACCTTTCTTAGTTATAAATGTGACTATGAATTTTATCCATAAGCAAAATATCATCCACTTCATATTCCGTGGGAAAAGGATTGCTGGAAATTGGCTCATCCATTTGGAAAGAATATATACTCATGTAAGGATGAAAGAGTGCTTCCTCTACTGTCAACCGATCTATGGGACACATTTTTTACTAAGTCTTTTTTTTTTCTTTTTGGTACTGGGGATTGAACCCAGGGATATTCTGCCTCTAAACTACAGCCCTAGCAGGGATCACATTTGCTGACAGCTTCAGCTACTTAGGCTCTCCGCAACTTAGTGAGACCCTGTTTCAAAAATAAAGAATGAAAAACAGGGCAGGGGGTGTAGCTCGGAGGTCAAATGTCCCTGGGTTCCATCCCCAAACCCACAAAAATAAAAATAAACTACAGCCCTATATTTTTTAATAAAAATATAGATATTTGTATTTACAAATATCTTTTTTTTTTTTGCAGTACTGGGGATTGAACCCAGGGGTATTCTACCTCCAAGCTATATCCCCAGCCCTGTTTTTAATTCTTTTTTTTTGCGGGGTGGGGGGGCAGGTCTGGGGATTTAACCCAGAGGCATTTGACCTCCGAGCTACACCCCCTGCCCTATTTTTTATTCTTTTTTTTTTCTTTTTTTTCTTTTTTTTTTTTTTTGGTGGTACTGGGGTTCCTGGAAGCCCTTCTACCTCCGGGCTACACTCCCAGACCTATTTTTACATTTTTATTTGGAAACAGGGTCTCTTAAGCCAGTGCGCACGACTGGCTTCAAACCTACGCGATCCTCCTTTCTCTGCCTCCCAAGCGCGGGGATTACAAGCGTGCGCCACCACGCCCGGCCTTTATTCTTTATTTTTGAAACTGGGTCTCACTGAGTTGCGGAGGGCCTCACTTAGTAGCTGAGGCTGTCCGCGAACTGCGATTCTTCGGTCTCAGCCTCCCAAATGCTGGGTTATTCTTTATTTTGAAACAGGGTCTCACTAAGTTGAGAAAGGCCTAATTAGCTGAGGCTGATCTCGAACCTGTGATCTTCTTGTCTCAGCCTCCCAAGTACTAGGATTACAAGCGTACACTACCACGTCCAGCTTACGAATATCTTTTGAATAAAAATACAGCCCTATTTTATATTTAGTTTTTAAACAAGATAAAAAGTCTCCCTACTTTCTGAGACTGTCCTTGAACGTGTGATCCTTCTGTCTCAGCCTTCCAAGTATTAGGACTACAGGTATACGCCACCATCCCCTGCTTAAAGTAGATTTTCTAGAGTATCAAGATCCCCAAAACATCTCTCAAAGTTCCTTAGAAAAAAATATGTGATCATGTAAAATAAGACCCTCTTGTTTCCACTTTGACCCACAAAGTAAGAAATAATCTTTGAAGCTTATTCCTTCATTATTCTCTTTATTTATTTGTTTATTTGTTTGTTTGTTTGTTTGTTTTGGTGGTTATGGTGGTGGTACTGGGGATGGAACGTAAAGGTATTCTACCTCTGGGCTATATCCAACCCTGTGTGTTTTTTTAATTTTTTATTTGGAAACAGAGTCTCACTAGATTGATGAGAGTCTCACTAGTTGCCGAGGCTGTCTTGAATCTATTATCCTCCTGTCTCAGTCTCCCAAGTATTGGGGATACAGGATGCCCTGATTTATCTCCCTATTTTAGGACTTCCCCAGAAGAGAAAGTTGTCTCTGTCTGAGACAATGAAGAGGCCATAATTGAGAGAAGGAAGAAGGGTTGTTTTTTCATTTTCTAAATCCATGAATAGTAATTCTTCCTGTTTTCGGCTTCACTTCTTGTTCTATGCAGTAATCCCTGCTATCTTCTTCTATTCCAAACACCGAGGTTGATCAAGTTGAGTGCCCTCTTTAAAGTCCTGACATAAGCCGGGTGTGGTGGCGCATGCTTATAATCCCGCGCTTGGGAGGCTGAGACAGGAGGATCGCACAGGTTCGAAGCCAGCCTCAGCTACTTAGTGAGGCTCTCTCAGCAACTTAGTAAGATCCTGTTTCCAAATAAAATATAAAAAATAAAAATAAAAAAATAAAGTCCTGACGTAACTGCTTTTGCAGTAGACACTTCAGAGTGGGAGTTTTATGATTTCCATTCAATAAAGCTCAGTGGTTTTCAGAATTATGCCTCCCTCTTCGATGCAGGTTTAACAGCAAGACCTGCATATCAAGAGTAAGCAAGCACTCGCCCAGTTATTCTGTTCACAACGCTGTCACCTCATTTCCCAAGGCACTCATTTGGTGAGTATTTGCAAAGTGTTAATGTGAGATCTCTAACAGTAAAACTTCACCCTGAACCTCTAACCAACATCCTCACCTATGCCATAGTGACCTAATCATTTCCTCTTTCTGCCCCAACACCACATTGGTGACTTTTTTTTAGTGCTGGCCCTTGTGAACACGAGGCTGGCATCCCACCTGATGAGCTACATCCCAAGCCCTCCTTTTGTGAATTTAAAATGCAGTCATGCTTTAACTCAAAACTGTTCAAACCCAAGGCCGTTCCACTCTACAAATTGTCTGTATTGGTCTTCACTTTCAGACCTTCAATTTGTTTTCAGAAAAGTATTTTAAAAATTGGGGATGTTGGCACATACCTGTAATCCCAGTACTTGGGAGGCTGAGTCAGGACGATCACAGGTTTAAGGCTAGCCTCAGCAAGTAGTAAGACTTTCATCAACCTAGCAAGACCCTGTTTCAAAATAAAAATAAAGCCAGGCATTGTGGTGCACGCTTGTGATTCCAGTACTTGTGAAGCTGAGACAGGAGGATCGCAGGTTCTGGGCCAACCTCAGCTACTTAGTGAGGTTCTCGGCAACTTAGTGAGACCTTGTTTCAAAACAATAATTAGACGGGAGTGATGGCGCACGCTTGTAATCCCCAGGCTTGGGAGGTGGAGACAGGAGAATAGCGCAGGTTCGAAGCCAGCTGCACTGGCTTAAGAGACCCTGCTTCCAAATAAAATATAAAATAGGTCTGGGAGTGTAGCCCAGAGGTAGAAGGGTTTCCGGGAACCCCAGTACCACCAAAAAAAAATTTTTTTTTAATTAAAAAATACGGCTTGGGGTGTAGCTCAGAGGTAGAATGCCCCTGGGTTCAATTCCTGGTACTACAAAGAACAAGAAGAACAAGAAGAACAAGAAGAAGGAGAAGGAGAAGGAGAAGGAGAAGGAGAAGGAGAAGGAGGAGGAGGAGGAGGAGGAGCAGGAGGAGGAGGAGGAGCAGGAGGAGGAGGAGGAGCAGGAGGAGGAGGAGGAGCAGGAGGAGGAGGAGGAGGAGGAGGAGAAGGAGGAGGAGGAGAAGGAGGAGGAGGAGAGGAAGAGGAAGAGGAAGGGGAAGGGGAGAGGGAGGGGGAGGGAGGAGGAAGGAGGAAGAGAAGGAGAAGAAGTAAAATTAGGGCTAGGGGTATAGCTCAGAGATAGAATGACCCTGTGCTTCATCCCCAGTACTGAAAAATACATACATACATACATACATACATACATACATACATACACATAAAATAGGTCTGAGTGTAGGTAGAACACCCCTGGGTTCAATCCCCAGTATCAGTACAAAAAAAAAAAAGTATTTTAAGACAGGAGTGGTAGCTCAGGCCTATAATCTCACCTGCCTGGGAGACTGAGGGGGGAGGATCAAAAGTCTGAGGTCGGCAAGTTAGTTAGACCATATCTCAAAAATAAAAATTATATAAAGGTCTGGGGATGTAGATCTGTGGTAAAGAACTTGTCTAGTAGTCACAAAGCCCTGAGTTTGACCCCCAGCATTGAAAAAATATTCAGAATCTTGGGATTCACTTAACTCAAACTTCCTCCAAATGCAACCATTAAATCAGCCACATGTAAAGATATAATAAACACTCAGATCTTTGCAAAATGTCCATTTTCTCTCCCTGCATCAGATTCTACCTAAAATTTCATGACTCTTCTGTGAACGCTAAGATTCCAGTTTTCTTTTCATTTTATCCTTACCTTTGCAACCTTCACAAGTGAGTGCATTATAATGATATCCTGATGCCTTATCACCACAGACCACACAGAGCTCCTCCTGCCCCTTCATTCGCAAAGAAAAAGTGGGTCTGGGCTTTTTTATTCCAGGGTATCCATCTTCAACACTGTGAGCAGCCACATATGTGGGTTTATTTAATTCACAAGAAGCAAGGGCACATTGCCCATCACCACTGTACTGTGGCTCCAAGCTGTAGGCGCTGAAGTGATTCTGTAATGACTGGAACTGCAAAGCTGAAGGACACTGAGAAGTGGAATACTGGCAATACGGTGATTCTGGAACACCAATGTTGTGCAGCTGGTAACTCACTTGTTCTGGAAAAATATCTAATTTTATTTACATAAAAAAGAACAAACAGAAAAAAGTCAAAATTTTATATTTGTTTTCAAATTTCAAAGTGTTTTGTTCTCAACAAAGGTCAATATGTGCCAGGCGTGGTGGCACACGCTTGTAATCCCCGCGCTTGGGAGGCTGAGACAGGAGGATCGCACGGGTTCAAAGCCAGCCTCAGCTACTTAGTGAGGCTTTCAGCAACCTAGTGAGACCCTGTTTCCAAATAAAATATAAAAAAGGTCCGGGAGTATAGCCCGGAGGTAGAAAGTCTCTGGGTTCCACCCTCAGTACCACCAAAAAAAAAAAAAAAAAAGGTCAATATGTCCATGACACTATATTGCAATACATGATGGATGTCACCACCCAGAGCTATGCAAAGATTAAACAAGAGCTAGAAGAAAGGGTGATACTCGCTAAGAGCTGACATGCTCATCTAGTCTTCCACCTTAATTAGAAATGAATATTTCCTAGAGTTGAAATAAAAGTTTTTCCCCATGTCCTGCATTCCCCTTGCTGCAGATACACTGTTTTTTGTGCAATCAACTCAGAAACAGTATGAATTCATAAAGTATCACCAATAAAAGAGAAACTAAAGTAGACTTTTAGTTTATATAATTATCCAGTTATTTCCAACCAAAAAATGTTTGAACTTCTCACTTAATATATCTTAATATTCTCCTTTGTCATCTGTAGACTGATTTAAATACTAGTTTTGCCATGTGTGGTAGTGAGCACTTATAATCTCGGTACCTGAGAGGCTGAGACAGAGGACTGCAGGTTTGAAGCTAGCCTTAGCAACTTAGTGAGACCTTGTTTTACAATAAAAAATAAAATAGATCCAAGGGTATATTCTGAAAGTAGAAGAAGACCCCTGGGTTCCATCCACAGTACCACACACACAAAAGAGCTAGTTTCCTTTATGTTCTGTTGTTTTTTGTAAGGATTATTGTAAGAATAAAATGAAATATGGTAGTGAAAAGCACATATAAACTATGCCACATAATGCACATAATCATTATTATGATTATTATTATGAGAAGCTCCCAAACACCAACTTATTTCCTGCTTTGGGGAGAATGTTGAAATCAAATCCAAAATATTGGCCTCAAAAGAAACCAGGAATCACAGTTGCTCTGTGTCTAAAGTAATAATAGTTATACTTTTCTTGGTGCTGAATCACCAAGACACACCCCCAGCCCCTTTTTAATATTTTATTTTTTTGGTTTTGGTTTTGGTTTTGGAAACAGGGTCTTGCTAGGTTGCTGAGAGTCTTGCTACATTGCTGAAACCGTCCTCTAACCTGTGATCCTCCTGCTTCAGTCTCCCAAGTACAGGCTTGTGCCACCACACCCAGCTTACACTTATTCTTAACCTCAAACTCTACCACTAAGATTGGTAAACAACATAAATTTTATTAGTTTATATAAGTCATTTACAATATTACAACACCCAATGCAATGCTAAATGTTGAATGATAACAAATAGCCAGATATAAAAAGAAAAGCTACCTATAAGACAATGTAGCCATGAAAGAAAGAAAGAAAGAAAGAAAGAAAGAAAGAAAGAAAGAAAGAAAGAAAGAAAGAAAGAAGGGAGGGAGGAAGGAAAGAAGGAAGGAAGGAAGGAAGGAAGGAAGGAAGGAAGGAAGGAAGGAAGGAAGGAAATGCAAGGTCCTTCTTGGGTGGTTGTCCACTCTACCTCACTTCCACCTCTACACCTTGCAAAAAAAAAAAAAAAAAAAAAAAAACCTGCCTCCTTTTCACCCCCCATAGAAAACTAATGTCCATCAACATGGAAATCAGAGTTTATTTTCTAAAAACCACATGTCAGTACTTGGGAGGCTGAGACAGGAGGATCACAAGTTCACAGTCAGCCTCAGCTACTTAGTGAGGCCCTCCACAACTTAGTGAGACCCTTTTCTAAAATAAAGAATAAAATAGGGCTGGAGGTGTATGTAGCTTGGAGATAGAATGCCACTGGGTTCCATCCCTAGTACTGAATTTTTAAAAATCCTGCATTTCAGATTAAATTTATATAATTGCCTTAGTCTTTTATAAAAAATAAAAATCCATTGTCTCCTACATTCTGTTTTCTATTTCTTCTCATTTCACAAGAATCTTATTTTAAGAATAAAATTTCAAGTGTGTTAAATATCTACTGTGAACTGCGTTTATTAAATTGCATGAAAACTAGCTTTAACTAACTCCTAAAAATAGTATCAAATTTGCATGCTAATTTTTAATGGAATGCAGTTTTGAACTATTATGACTTTCCCTCTTTACATTTGATTCTAGTTACACTATATCACTGAATCCCGCGCCCCCCCCCCCCCCCCCGGCCGTGAGAGTCTCGCTAAATTAAGGAGGGCCTCTCTAAGTAGCTGAGGCTGTCCATGAACAGGATCCTCCTGTCTCAGCCTCCCAAATGCTGGGATTACAAGCATGTGCCACCACGCCCGGCTTATATCACTGGTGTGTGTTTGTGTGTGTGTGTGTGTGTGTGTGTGTGTGTGTGTGTGTGTGTGTGCACTGAACCCAGGAACGTCCTACCTCCAAGCATTACCCCCAGCATTATTTTACTTTTTTAAATTTGGAAACAAGGTCTTGACCAGTTGCTAAAAGTCTCACTAAGTTACCGAGGCTATCCTTGAACCTGCAATTCTCCTGTCTCTGACTTTCAAGTACTGGGATTATAGGCATGCACCATCACACCAAATTAATTAATTAATTAATTTATTTATTTATTTATTTATTTATTTATTTATTTATTGGTGGTACTGGGGTTCCTGGAAACCCTTCTACTTCCAGGCTACACTCCCAGGCCTACGTTTTTATATATATTTTTATTTGGAAACAGGGTCTCCTAAGCCACCATGGCTGGCTTCGAACCTGTGCAATCCTCCCGTCTCGCCTCCCAAACGCGGGGAATACAAGCGTGCGCCACCACGCCCGGCACACCAAATTTATTACTCATTTTTTAAATTAATTTTTTTCTTATAGGGAATAATTTGTTGTTCATTTGTTAGTTTCTTTTAAAAAAATAACTCTACAATGAACAGAGTTTTTGAAATTTGATTCCGACCACAAGGTTTTACTAGCTGTTTTATTGTAGTAATGTTACATACCATAGTACTGCACAGGTTCAGCAAGACAGTGCCCATCAGATGGAGTAACGTAAGTATTTGCCATCCTCTGGTTTAATTCCCACTGCTTCATTCACGTCAGACAATGCTGCGCTTTTCCAAATAAAACCTGAAGAAACAAAATTTTTGTAGACTACTGAAAAGAATAATTATCAAATCAGTAAGATTTTAAAAACTTACAATGCACTTTTGAAAAATAACCTAGCAGGGCCAGGTGTGGTGGCACATGCTTGTATCCCCGTGCTTGGGAGGCTGAGACGGGAGGATCGCACAAGTTCAAAGCCAGACTCAGCTATTTAGTGAGGCTCTTGGCAACTTAGTGAGACCCTGTTTCCAAATAAAATATAAAATAGGTCTGGGAGCATAGCTCAGAGATAGAAAGTCTCTGGGTTCCATCCCTAGTACCACAATAAATAAATATATACTTAGCAGAATTTGTAGATAAATTTATCTTTATACTTTAAGATAAAATGTCAATTTTGTGTATCTCCAAGTATCAAATTATTTAATTTTGCTGATTTTTTACAGGTCAGTTCTTTACAAATCACCCAGTAAATCTTGGTAGTCATCATTACAGCTCTTAAACGTTCTCTAACGCCAGGTATGGTGGCGCATGCTTGTAATCCCAGCGCTTGGGAGGAGGAGACAGGAGGATCGCACAGGTTCGAAGCCAGCTGCAGAGACCCTGTTTCCAAAAATAAAATAGGTCTGGGAGTGTAGCCCGAAGGTAGAAGGGCTTCCAGGAGCCCCCCCAAAAAAGTTCTCTAAACTAAACCAGGTGTGGTGGCGTATGCTTGTAATCCCAGTGCTTGGGAGGCAAGACAGGAGGATCGCACAGGTTCAAAGCTCAGCCTCAGCTACTTAGTGAGGCTCTCAGCAACTTAGTGAGACCCTGTTTCCAAATAAAATAGAAAATAGGGCTGAGGGTATAGCCCGCAGGTAGAAAGCCCCTGGGTTCCACCCCCCCCCCCAGTACAACAACAACAACAAAAAATTTATTTACTAACGTTGAAGTTAGACCTCACATACTGCTTTCACCATTTATTTATGGGTTATTTATTTAGCTTCCTTGGCCTTTCCTTCCTCTTTTGTAGAAAAGAAGTAGCAAAACTCATAACAAAGTAGTTGGGGCCAGGCATGGTGGCGCACGCTTGTAATCCCCGAGCTTGGGAGGCGGAGACAGGAGGATCACGCTGGTTTGGAGCTAGCCTTGCTGGCTTAAGAGACCCTGTTTCCAAATAAAAATATAGAAAATAGGTCTGGGAGTGTAGCCCGGTGGTAGAAAGGCTTCCAGGAACCCCAGTACCACACACACACACACACACACACACACACACACAAAAATGTAGTTGGGAAAGTTTAATTAGTATATTTTAAACCCAGCACAATTTATGACAATAATTGATTACCAAAATGTCATCTAATGGTCTCTGGACTTCAGTGTTTCAATTAAAATGAATTAAAAATAAAATTAGGCCGGGTGTGGTGGCACACGCTTGTAATCCCCGCACTTGGGAGATGGAGACAGAATTGCGCAGGTTTGAAGCCAGCCGTGCTGGCTTAAGAGACCCTGTTTCCAAATTTAAAAAGTACAAAAATAGGTCTGGTAGTATAACCCAGAAGTAGAAGAGTTTCCAGGAACCCCAGTACCACCACACACACACACACACACACACACACACACAAATTAGGCTTTGTCCTGATTATGGATGGAATTAAAGAGTAGGAAAGACATGGATTTTATAGCATTTTAAGCCTTGTAAGTCCTTTTTAAATATTTTTAAGGTACTGTGGTATGTTAAATATTACAACAAAACATTAATTTTGGTCCTACTTGACTGACAACAGTGTATTAGTTACTTAAAGTGTTTTACTTTTAATTGTAAAGCCTAAAAATTTATGTTATCATGATGGTAAATTACCAAAATCTATGACTATCCCTCATGGAGAAACAATTTATTTTTGTTATTTCTTAGGAAGGAATTCCAGGAAAGATACATCTTTTTTTTTTGGGGGGGGGGTACTGTGGTTCCTGAAAACCCTCTACCTCCGGGCTATACTCCCAGACCTATTTTATATTTTTATTTGGAAACAGAGTCTCTTAAGCCAGCGACGCTGGCTTCGAACCTGTCTCCTCTTCCCAAGTGCCAGGATTACAACATGCACTACCATGCCCGGCTGGAAAGATACATCTTTGAATAGACTTAAATAGGAAATCACACTTTAAGAAATTGGAAGTTACTAGGAGAAAATAAAAATCACTCTAGAGTGATATCATCATATCTTATATCTTATAGCTTTATCCTGTCCATTAGAAGATAAAAACTATTTTTCACCTTTAAAAAGAACCACAAAATATGGGCATGGTGGCACATTCTTGTAATCACAGTATTTGGAGGCTGAGACAAGAGGATCACAGGTTTGTGGCCAGCCTCAGCAACTTAGTGAAGCCCTCTGCAATTTAGTAAGACCCTGTTTCAAAATAAAAGAATAAAATCAGACTGGGGGTATAGGTCAGAGGTAGAAAGTCCCTGGGTTTCATCCCCAGTACAACACACAAACACACACACACACACACACACACACACACACAACCAAAAAAATGCTAGTCATGGTGGTGCCACTGATAATCCCAGTACTTGGGTTGCAGATACATAAGGATCACAGGTTTGAAGGCAGTCTCAATAACTTAGCAAAACTTTTTTATTTTTAAGTAGACTACCCCCGGTTTTAATCCATAGTAACACACACTAACACACACACACACACACACACACACACACACACACATATACACACAAATTTAAAAAAGAAAGAAAAGTGAATTTTCGTATTTTTTTGAAACATGGTCTCACTGAGTTGCAACGGGCCTCAGTAAGTAGCTGAGGCTGTTATACAATCGCCATTCCCCGGTCTCCGCCTCCCGAATGCTGGGATTACAAGCGTGCGCCACCACGCCTAGCAGAAAATGGGTTTTAAATCATGCCAAAATATAGCAAACTTCTTATAAAGCTTCTGAAATTATTAAAAAACATTTTACTATATCCATGAAGTTGATTCAAATAGAATCACCAAAGAGTCCCAGGAAGATGGCGACCAAGGGAAGCAGCACATATAAGTCCTGCTGACACTTGGTCTCTATTGCCATGAAAACAACTTTCTGACAAAAGAAAGAAAACAGCCTAAGTTTAAAAAGAGCACAACAAGGGAAAGGCAACAGAAAAAAGCTAGAAGGTGATCAGAGAGCAGAAACGGACCCTGCCTGCCTCCACTGGCTGCAGCCAAGGTGCTGCACCATAATCTTGCCTCACCCCATGGGCCTGCCAGAGACCCACAGGGAAAAGCCAATGACTTGAAACTAAGTATGCAGCTGGCTTACCAGAATTGTAAGCCCTCACTTCCTCCTGCGACTTGCTGGAGCGGCAGCAGAGTTCACCACGTCCTCCAGAGATCCAGAGCAGAGCTCAACAACACCGTAAAGAAATTATTAAAATCAGAGCAGAAATCAATGAAGTAGAGAATTGAAAAACACAGAAAATAGCCGGGCGTGGTGGCGCACGCTCGTAATCCTCGTGCTTGGGAGGCAGAGACAAGAGAATCGCACAGGTTCGAAGCCAGCCACACTGGCTTCAGAGACCCTGTTTCCAAATAAAAATATAAAAATAGGTCTGGGAGCGTATTCCGGAGGTAGAAGGGCTTCCAAGAACCCCAGTACCACACACACACACACACACACACACACACACACACACACACACAGCAGAAAATCATCAAAACCAAAAGCTGGTTTATCAAAAAATTAACAAGATAGATAAACCACTAGCCAATTTAACCAAAAGAGAGAGAGACAGAGAATCAATCCAAATTACAAAGAGATGAAAAAAGAGTTATTACCACTGACAGTGCAGAAATCCAGAGGATTATCAGAAACTATTATAAAAAAACTACACTCCAGCAAAATAGAAAATCTGGAAGAAATCAACAACTTTCTAGATAAATACAACCATCCTAAACTAAGCAAAGAAGATATAGAAAATTTAAACCAACCAATAGCAATCAGTGATTGAGGCAGCAATAAAAAAAACCTACTATTAAATAAAAGCCCAGTACCAGATGGTTTGCCAAGTGAATTTTATAAAACCTTTATAGAAGAGCTAATCCCAATACTCCTCAATGTATTTTGTGAAATATAAAGAAACAGGACTCTCCCAAATATATTCTATGAAGAGAATATCACATTAATACCAAAACAAAATAAAGATAGCTCAGGGAAAGAAAGCTATAGGCCTATATTGTTGATGAACTTAAACACAAAACTGCTAAACAAAATACTAGCAACATGCATTCAAAACCACATCGAGAAAATAATGCCCCATGGCTACGGGATGCAAGACTGATTCAACATATAAAAATCAATCCATGTAATTTATCACTTAAACAGAACCAGTGACAAAAATCACATGATCATTTCAATAGATGCTGAAAAAGCATTTGACAAAATCCAGCACCCATTAAGGCTAAAAGCATGGCGGAGAATCGGAATAGAAGGAACATACCTCAACATCATAAAGGCAATATACAATAGGCCCATAGCCAACATCATATTAAATGAGGAAAAACTGCAAGAATTCCTCCTAATAACAGAAATAAGACAAGGATGTCCACTATCATCACTTCTTTTCAATACAGTGCTTGAGACTTTAGCCAGAGCAATAAGGCAAGAAAAGGAATTCACGAGTACAAATGGGAAAAGAAAAACTAAAACTATTGCTATTTGCAGATGACATGATACTATACTTAGAAGACCCAACAAACTCAACCAAAAGGCTTATAGAACTGATCAACAAATTCAGCAAAGTGTCTGAATACAAAATCAATCTTAAGCCGGGCGTGGTGGCGCACGCTTGTAATCCCCGTGCTTGGGAGGCTGAGACAGGAGGATCGCACGGGCTCGAAGCCAGCCTCAGCTACTTAGTGAGGCTTTCAGCAACTTAGTGAGACCCTGTTTCCAAATAAAATATAAAAAAGGTCTGGGAGTATAGCCCGAAGGTAGAAAGCCTCTGGGTTCCTCCCCCAGTACCACCAAAAAAAAAAAAAAAAAATCAATCTTAAAAAACCAGAAGCCTAGCCAGGTGTGGTGGCGCATGCTTGTAATCCCAGTATTTGGGAGGCTGAAACAGGAGGATCATGCAGGTTCGAACCCAGCCTCAGCTACTTAGTGAGGCTCTCAGAAACTTAGTGAGACCCTGTTTCCAAACAAAATATAAAATAGGTCTGGGAGTATAGACTGAAGGTATAGGGCCCCTGGGTTCCATCCCCAGTGCCACCAAAAAAAAAAAAAAAAAATTAGAAGCTTTCCTGTATGCCAACCATAAATCCACTTAAAAAGAAGTCCAGAAAACACTTCCACTCATGATATCCCACAAAAAAATAAAATACTTAGGAATAAATCCAACCAAGTAGGTAAAAGATCTCTACAAAGAAAAATTATAAAACATTGAAAACAGAAATCGAAGAAGACCTTAGAAAATGAAAAGATCTTCCATGTTCTTGGAGGCAGAATAAATATAATCAAAATGGCCACTCTTCCAAAAGTGATCTACAGATTTAATGCAATACCCACTAAATTACCAAAGTCATTCGTCACAGACATAGAAAAATCAATCCTTAAGTTCATTTGGAACAACAAAAAAATCCAGAATACCCAAAGTAGTTCTCAGCAACAAAAACCATGCAGGAGGGATCATAATACTTGACTTCAAACTATACTATAAAGCCATAGTAATAAAAACAGCATGGTACTGGCACAAAAACATATAATAGAACAATGGAGCAGAATAGAAGACTCAGAAACAAATCCACACACTTATGGCTAATTGATTTGTGACAAAGGGGCCAAAAACAAACACTGGAAAAAAGATAACCTGTTCAACAAATGGTGTTGACCAAACTGGTTAACTATATTCAGAAGAATGGAAATAAACTCCACTTTCTCAACCTGCACAAGAGTCACTTCAAAACACATAAAAGACTTGGAAATCAAATCAGAGACCTTGCAATTCCTTGAAAAGGGAATAGGTCTAACACTGCAACACATAGGCACAGTAAAAACTTTCTCAACAAGACCCCAAAGGCACAAGAAACTAAAAAGCAGATCAGTACATGAGATTGCATCAAACTGCAAAGAAGACTATCAAGAACCTCAACAGAGAGCTGACAGAATGGGAGAAAAATTTTGTCAACTATTCCTCCAGTAAAAGACTAATATCTAGAATATATAGAGAACTCAAGAAATTCACTGCTAATAAAACAAATAACCCAATCAAAAAATGGGCAAGTGAACTAAATAGACATTTCACAAAAGAAGAAATTTAAATGGCCAATAAATGTATGAAAAAACCTGGTATGGGAGCCCACACTTGTTATCCCAGCATTCAGGAGGCTAAGACTAGAGGATGGTGGTTCACGGACAGCCTCAGCTACTTAGTTAGGCCCTCTGCAACTTAGTGAGACCCTGTCTCAAAATAAGAATAAAAAATAGAGATGAAGGTGTAAATCAGAGGTAGAATTCCTCTGGGTTCCATCTCCAGTACTGCCAAAAAAAAGTAAATTATTAATAACAGAGAGAGGTATATAAAAATGTTCTATCGTAAGCCGAGCATGGTGGCACATGCTTGTAATCCCAGAATTTGGGAGGCTGAGACAGGAGGATCATGGTTTACAGATAGCCTCAGCTGCTTAGTGAGGCCCTCCCCAACTTAGTGAAACCCTGCTTCAAAATAAAGAATAAAAAATAGGACAGGGGGTGTCACTTGGAGGTAGAATGCCCCTGGGTTCCATCCCCAGACACATGCGCATGCACACACACACACACACACACACACACACACACATGTTCTATCATGTTAAGGAGAAAGTTTCAATGGGTCTGGAATAATTCTGTTTTATTGTTTCAGTAAATATTTATTTACAACAGAATAGCTTATTTAAAAGAGGATCTTTAATCTAGAGGATCAACTCAATATGGACAAAGTTGATGTTTTTTTCTATAACAAATATAACTTTCATACAATTTGTATTTTCACAGATTTCAATGCTTATCCTACTGAAAAGATACATAATTCTATAAATGAATTTGTATTTATTCCTCTTTAATCAAAAATTCCTCTTTGTAAATTTTGAGACAAGAATCTAGTCTTTTAACAGGAAAATATATTGATGCCTGAAAACTAAATCTACATATTAGAGAATTTCACATTTTTTTACATTTTGCTCTCAATATACGTCACTTGAATTATAAACAAATAAAATGAATTGATATAACTGAGAAGTATATTGCCTCTCAAGAAAAGTAGATTGCTTCAACACTTTAGTTTTCATACTAGCCTCTACTAAAAAATGATACATAATTATAAAAAGGTTTTTCATGGTAGGGCTTTTCTGAGCCAAAATTCTCTGATCAGAGTTTACTGGAACCAAAGAAAATGAAAAGAATGTACAACATAAATTAAGGTTTAATGATTCCTTTATGAGAGTCTATACTTTAGAATACAGAGATATTTTACATTCTGAGGTTTTCACATATAGTGTTAGCAGCTTAATGAGATATAATTTACTTACTATATAATTTACTCACTATAAAATTCACTTTTTAAAAGTATACAATTTACGCCGGGCGTGGTGGCGCACGCTTGTAATCCCCGCGCTTGGGAGGCGGAGACAGGAGGATCGTGCAGGTTCGAAGCCAGCCACGCGCGCTGGTTTAGGAGACCCTGTTTCCAAATAAAAATGTAAAAATAGGTCTAGGAGTGTAGCCTGGAGGTAGAAGGGCTTTCAGGAACCCCAATATCACCAAAAAAAAAAAAGTATACAATTTAGAATATTCACAAAATATTCAACCATCACCTCCTTCTAACTCTAAAGCACTTTAATCACCCCAACGCAATTTCACATCCAATAGCAGTCACTTCTCATTTCTTCTTCCTCCTCGTACCTGGCAATCACTAAGCTATTTTCTTTATGAATTTGCCTAATCTAACATTTCATATTAATGGATCCATACAAAACTGGGCATGGTGGCGCACACTTGTAATCTCAGTACTTGGCCAACACAAGAGGATAGCAAGTTTGAGGCCACCCTCAGCAACTTATTGAGACTCAGCAACTTAGCTGTTTTAAAATAAAAAGGCCATCGTACAGCTCAGAGGTAGCATTCTGCTAGGTTCAATCTCTAATACCAAAAGAAAAAAAAATCATATAATTTCACATATACCTTTAAATGAAAAAAGTATCTAGTGAATATTATGTCAAGTCGTTTTCATAGCTTAAGAAAGCAATGGCTATGAAATTATCTTATGAATTTCAGTGATATATAAGTATTATATCTATTGCCAAAGTCTGGAGTAATTTTTATAAGCATATCATCATAGCATTTTTTTTTTTGCAGTACCAGGGATGGAACCCAGGGGCATTGTACCCCTGAGCTACACCCCCAGTCCTACTTTTTGAGTCTTTTTATTTTTGAAACAAGATCTCACTGGGTAACGAATGGCCTCACTAAATAGTTGAGGCTGTAGGCAAACCGTGATCCGCTCATCACTGCCTCCCAAATGCTGGGATTACAAGCATGCGCCACCACGCTGGTCAGCATTTCTAACATAGATGTAATTCCCTGAATGCAGATTTATCAGAATATATTTCATGTTGTTTTGAATTTCCATATAACCTATTGTTTAAAAAAAATAAAATACAGCCGGGCGTGGCGGCGCACGCTTGTAATCCCCAAGCTTGGGAGGCGGAGACAGGAGGATCGCGCAGGTTCGAAGCCGGCCGCGCTGGCTTTAAGGACCCTGTTTCCAAAAATAAAATGGGCTTGGAAGTGTAGCCCGGAGGTAGAAGGGCTTCCAGGAACCCCAGTACCATAAAAATAAAATAAAATAAAATACATATTTTATCAACAAGCTCTTGATTTAAAAACAAGTTCCATTTAGTAAATATAGCAATAAACATCATTGTGAAGCAACTTAAGTGATTACATCAAATGTCAACTAAAATCCAATTATAGTCCACAACTGCCCTGACATTCTTTAGAAGAGAACCAAATTATTAAATAATCTATTTTATTAAAACTCTTATTTTCAAGAGGAAAATGCTTCTTATAGTTTGACTCTTTTAGTAACAATTGGCTTGCTTGACTTTGCAAAAATTAATTTGTATAGTGGAAGTTAAAGATCTCAAAAACATCCTTTTTGTTTAACGTCATACCATTTAGTAACAAAATACCAGCAAAATGAACACTTATATTTAACTTAGACTTAGCATAAAATTATAAAGTTTGCTAATTTTAGAGAAGACAAAATACTCACAGTTAGGTGATATTACTATAGACTGTCCTTTGCTCACACGATGAATATAGAGTTTGCAACGACTTCGCTTTCCAGCTGAAGCGAGCTATTTATCAAGGGGTGGAGAGGGGCACACTGCACACACGTAGGCTCCAGACACTCTGCAGAGCAATTCAGTCCTCTATCTCAGAAACAAACTTCCCACACAATCCTTTCTTGGGTCAAAGCAAGGGCAATTACAAACTGACATAAATCAAAAATAGCTAGATTGTCAGGAATAGGCCTGCAGGACCTTCCGGTCACACTCTCCCAGAGTTCCTTATTGTTGACCTAATAAATATTTGGGAGGTTTTTTTTATTGAATTTTACTTTCTTTCCATTTTGGATATAAAACAGTGGGTGTCTAAAAACTAAGTATACAGCAAGGAGGAAAAGCCTCACTGATTAAGTCCATTAATACAGGTGCTGTGAACATTTAACCGGAGTTTATCTTTAAATTACCTACAGAAAAAGAAGTTGTTAAACCAATTAGAAAATAAATAGCAATTCATAAATCGATGCACTTTGGATGTGTACAATTTATCTAATGTAACTGAATTTTTGAGGGGTGCTGGGGATTAAATCCAGGGGCATTCTACCTCTGAGCTACACCCCAACCCTTTTTATTTTTTGCTTTGAAACAAGCTTTCACTAGGTTGCTCAGAATCCTGCTGCTTTGCTGAGGCTGCCCTTGAACCTGAGATTCTCCTGTGTCAGCCTCTCAGGTACTGCAATTATAGGCCTGTGCTCCCTGCTGGCTCTTTTTCTTTTCTTTTGACAAATTTGCAATATGATTAAGTATTACTATTTGTTCAAGTTATCATTTCCAATTAGTAGCAGAGATGAGGCTCAATGAAAATTCAAACAGTTGAACAGGATATATATATATAATCTCCTAATTGTGATTTTTTTTTTTTTGTATATGAATGTACTGGGGGTGGAACCCAGGGGCATTCTACCTCCAAGCTACACCCTTGGCCCTTTTTTTTTTTTTTTTTGGTGGTACTGGAGGTGGAACCCAGAGGCTTTCTACCTGCGGGCTATACTCCCAGACCTATTTTATATTTTATTTGGAAACAGGGTCTCACTAAGTTGCTGAGAGCCTCACTAAGTAGCTGAGGCTGGCTTCGAACCTGCGCGATCCTCCTGTCTTAGCCTCCCAAGCGCGGGGATTACAAGCGTGCGCCACCACGCCTGGCTCTTTTTTTTTTTTTTTTTTTTTTTTTAACAGGGTCTGGCTGAGTTGTGGAGAGTCTCACTAAGTAGCTGAGACTGGCTGCAAACCTGCAATCCTCCTATCTCAGCCTCCTGGAATTACAGGCGTGCGCCACCATGCCTAGCTTAATTATGATTTTTTAAAGATGTCACTTACAGCCGGGTGTGGTGGCGCACGCTTGTAATTCCTGAACTTGGGAGGCAGAGACAGGAGGATCTAGCAGGTTCAAAGCCAGCCTTACTGGCTTAAGAGACCCTGTTTCCAAATAAAAAATATAAAATAGGTCTGGGAGTGTAGCCCAGAGGCAGAAGGGTTCCACATAAGCAAAGTCCTCTGTATAGGAGGCGTATAGTCTCTTTCTGGTAAGGCAATATTAAACAGAAAAGGTAACGAATTCCACTTAACTTTGATTTTTTTCTGGTCACATCTGCTCTGATCTGCTCTGAGACCTGTTTTGTCTGACTCTACTCTGTAGTCTCAGTCCAGTTTTTGACTTTGCAATTACTATCCTTATGCTGAATTGTTCAAAGGTCTTCATCTAATACTGGGAAAAACTCATGATAAAATTGCTAAGTCACGTCACATTGGAGTTGTGTGTACATTTTAATCATGGGCTCTGTATCTGTGAATTTTTAATCTATGAAGCAAAGAATAATGATCACAGCATTTTGTTTATTTGTAGTTATTCCAAAATATTCCAGATGCAAGATTATGCCTTACAAAGAATTAACACTGTGCTAAACGTGTGGTACACACCTGTAATCCCAGTACTTGATCTGCTGAGGCAGGAGGATCACAGGATTGACTGAGGACAGCCTCAGCAAGTAGAGTTTCTCTTCAAACTGGCAAAACTATTTTGTTTGTTTGTTTGTTTGTTTGTTTGTTTGTTTGTTTGTTGGTACTGGGGATGGAATCCAGGGGCCTTCTATCTCTGGGCTACACTCTCAGACCTATTTTATATTTTATTTGGAAACAGGGTCTCTTAAACCAGCTGAGGCTGGCTTTGAGCCTGAGCAATCCTCCTGTCTCAGCCTCCCTAGAGCAGGGATTACAAGCGTGAGCCACCACGCCCGGCTTACTCTATTTTAAAATAAAAATTAAGAAATCGGGCTGGGGGTATAGCTCAGAGGTAGAATGCCCCTGGGTTTCATCCCTAGTACCACACACATGCAAAAAAAAAGAATTAAAATTCTACCAGCAAACTTAAATTGAAAAAAATAACAAAACAAAGGAACATATAGTACTTGATACAATGCTTAACTTTTTTAAAGTACTGGGTATTGAACTCAGGGGCATTCTACCTCGAAGCTATACTCCCAGCCCTATTTTTTATACTTTATTTTGAAACAGGGTCTCACTAAGTTGCAGAGAGCCTCAATAAGTAGCTGAGGCTGGCAGTGAACCTGTGATCCTCCTGTCTCAGCCTCTCAAGTACTGAGATAACAAGAGTGGGTCACCACACCTGGCCAATGCTTAACTTTTAAAATATTTGTCAAGCCAAGCGTGGTGGCGCACGCTTGTAATCCCTGCGCTTGGGAAGCTGAGACAGGAGGATTGCACGGGTTCGAAGCCAGCCTCAGCTACTTAGTGAGGCTTTCAGCAACTTAGTGAGACCCTGTTTCCAAATAAAATATAAAAAAGGTCTGGGAGTATAGCCCGAAGGTAGAAAGCCTCTGGGTTCCTCCCCCAGTACCACCAAAAAAAAAAAAAAAAAATTGTCAAGAGCAGGCACATGCTTGTAATTCCAGCATTTGGGTGGCTGATACAGGAAGATTGTGGTTCGAGGACAGCCTCAGCTACTTAGTGAGGCCCTTTGCAACTCAGTGAGACCCTGTTTCAAAATAAAGAAAAAAAAAAATAGGGCTGGTGGTGTCGCTCGTAGGTAGAATGCCCCTGGGGTCCATCCTCAGTACCGCAAAAATAAAATATTTGTCAAGAACATTTATTTCTTGTCTTTATTTGTGTGTGTGTGTGTGTGTGTGTGTCTGTGTGTGTGTGTACACACGTGCACATGTGTGATACTAGAGATTAAATGTAGGAACATTCTACCTCTAAGCAACATCCCAGCCCTGTTTCATTTTTTATTTTTGAAACAGGATCCAAATATATTGCAGAAGGGCTTGCTAAACTGCTGAGGCTGGCCTCCAATTTGTTATCCTCCTGTCTCAATCCCCAAGTGCTGGATTACAGGCATGTGCCACTATGCCCAGCTTGTCCAGTACTTTTAAGCTAGAATTATTTAAATCTTAAATTTTGTCAGAAATAGTATAATTCATCCAGACATGTGTACCACCACATCTGGCTACAGTTACTAATTTTTTTACATGTATTTCCCTGGTTTATAACATCCTTGACATACTATGAGATTAAGTATAGCACTCATTCTAAGGCACTTAAAAATATGTGTAGAAATATATCATTATTTTTAAATAATAAAAACAACATATTTTTACATTCACACAGGCATTTTATTTATAATCTAAGAGTTCACTGATATGCCATAATAAGCTTAAATAGGGAAATTTCTTGGAATTTTTCTTTTCTTGTGTGTGTGTATGTACGTATGTATGTGTGTGTTACTAGGGATTAAGCCTAGAAGCATTTGACCTCTGAGCTACACCTCCAGCTGTATTTTATTTTTATTTTAAAACAGGGCTTTGCTAAATTATCACATGTTGGCCTCAATCCTTCCATCCTCCTGTCTCAGACTCCCAGGTACTGGGAATAGGGCAGGCACCATTGCACCCAGCTGAAGTTTATTCTTTTTATACACGATACACAGCTATCCTAAGTAGATACATATCATTTAAAATAAACATTAACATTGTTGTCTTCAGATAATAACCTAAAAACTTATACTTTTGACCCACTTGTTTAATTTGCTTGTTTTTAATGTTATTGTTTGGTTAATGGATGGATGTGTAAAATACATGTCCAGGTGTGGTGTGCACCAGTGATCCCAGTACTTGGGAAGCTGAAACCACAGGATCTTGGTTGGAGGCCAGCCTTAGCGATTTAGCTAGGCTCTCAACAACTTAACAAGACCCTGTTTCAAAATAGATACGCCTGGTTTGGTAATGAACACCTGTAACCCTAGTATTTGGGAGGCTAAGACAGGAGGATCACAGACTGAGGACCACTGCAGTGTAGCAAGACTCTCCGCAACCTGGTGAGACCCTGTTTCAAAAGAAAACAAAAGCTGGGCGTGGTGGCACACGCTTGTAATCCCAGCATTCGTGAGGTTGAGACTGGAGGATCACGGTTCGCGAACAGCCTCAGCTACTTAGTGAGGCTCTCTGCAACTTGGAGAGACCCTGTTTCAAAATAAAGAATAAAAAATAGGGCAGGGGATATGATTCGGAGGTCAAGTGCCTCTGGGTTCCATCCCCAGACCCACCCCCACACACACACAAAAAGTAAATAAATAAATAAATAAATAAATAAATAAATAAATAAAAAGGGCTGGGGATATACCTGGGAAGTAGAATGCCCCTGGAATCAATCCCCAGGACCACTAAATAATGTGGCTGGGGCCAGTGGTGCATGCCTGTAATTCTAGGACTTAGGAGGCTGAGACAGGAGGATTGCAAGTTCAAGACTAGCCTCAGCAACCTAACAAGACCTCTTTCAAAATAATAACAAAAAGGGGTGGGGGAGTCTGAAGGCAGTATATCTCAGAAGTAGAATGCTCCTGGGTTCAATCCCCAGTGTCTCTGTCTCTCTGTCTCTCTCTCTGTCTCTCTCTCTGTCTCTCTCTCTGTCTCTCTCTCTGTCTCTCTCTCTCTCTCTCTCTCTCTCTCTCTCTCTCTCTCTCTTCTCTCTCATTCATTTAGTTAATCATGCTAAATGCTTTTCATGTACTTTGTCATTTGTATATCTTCTTTCCTCCATTTTCTAGTTGGATTGTTTACATTTTTGCTGTTGGTTTTTTATATTTCTTTACACATTCTAGATCTAGTCTTTTGCTGCAACTCCCCCTTATCTTTCCATCCTCAGCTGGGTGTGATGGCGCACGCTTGTAATCCCAGCACTTGGGAGGCTGAGACAGGAGGATGGCACAGGTTTGAAGCCAGCCTCAGCTACTTAGTGAGGCTCTCAGCAACTTAGTGAGACCCTGTTTCCAAGTAAAGTATAAAATAGGTCTGGGAGTATAGCCCAGAGGTAGAAAAGCCTCTGAGTTCCACCCCATTACCACCAAAAAAAAAAAAAAAAAAAAAAATTCCATCCTCTTAACACGGCCTTTGTAGAGCAAAAGTTTTTTTTTTTTTTTTAATTTTGATGAACTCTAATTCATCAAATTACTGATCCTGCTTTTAGTGCTAAGTCTAAGAACTCTTTGGCTGAAGATTTTCTTTTGTGTTTTTGACTTTTGTATTTAAGTCTTTATTCATTTTTAGCTAGTATTGTATGAGGTGTGAGGTTAAAGTGCAGGTGTTATGGGGAGGAGTGTTCACTTGTCTAGGAACATTCAATGGCCCCAGCACCACTTGTTGAAAAGATGGTTTTTTACAATGCACCAAAACTTTAAAGAAAATAAATTTAGGATGGTGTTAATTTAAAAAAAAGAAAAAGAAAAAGATGATCCTTGCCAGGCATGGTGGCGCACACCTGTAATCCTAGTACTTGGAAGACTGAGACAGGAGAATCACAGGTTCAAAGTCAGCCTCAGCAATTTAATGAGGTTCTCAGCAACTTAGAGAGATCCTGTTTCAAAATAACGAATAAAAAATAGGGCTAGGGGGTGTAACTCAAAGGTAGAATGCCTCTGGGCTCCATCCCTTGTACCACAAAAACAAACAAACAAACAAACTACAATGAGGATGAACTGCAGAAATATTAAGATGAGCAAAAGAAGCTAGGCACAAAAGTTCACATTGTGTATGATTCCATTTAGATGAAATACCCAGAAGAGGTGAATCTGCCTTGGCGGATGCCAGGAGCTGGGAAGCCTGGAGAATAGCGGCTTAATGGATGTGGTCTTTTCTTTTAGGGTGATGAAAATGTTTTGATAGTGGGGATAATTGCAGAACGTTATGAATATGCTAAATGTCCCGGATTGTCCACTTTAAATTAATCACTGGTTTTAAGCTGGGTGTGGTGGCAGACACCTGTAATCCCAGTAATTCTTCATCTGAGTCAGGAGGATCACAGGTTCAAAACCAGCCTCAGCAACTTAGTGAGGCTCTCAGAAACTTAAAGAGACCCTGTTTTAAAATAAATAAAATAGGTCTAGGTGTATTGCCTGGAGGTAGAAGACCCCTTGCTTCCATCCCCAGTACCACACACACACACACACACACAAAAAATCACTAGTTTTATAGGAATCTCATTTGAATATTTTAAAAATAATTCAGGCTTGAATTTAAAAATAAATAATCCAGGGGGAGCTTTTTTTTTTTTTTTTGCGGTACTGAAGATGAAACTCAGGGGCATTCTACCTCTGAGCTACACCCCAACCCTATTTTTTATTCTTTTTTTTTTTTTTTTTTTTTTTTTGGTGGTACTGGGGGTGGAACCCAGAGGCTTTCTACCTCCGGGCTATACTCCCAGACCTTTTTTATATTTTATTTGGGATAAAATATAATAGGGTCTCACTAAGTTGCTGAGAGCCTCACTAAGTAGCTGAGGCTGGCTTTGAACCCGTGCAATCCTCCTGTCTCAGCCTCCCAAGTGCAGGGATTACAAGCGTGCGCCACCACGCCTGGCATTTATTCTTTATTTTGAAACAGGGTCTCACTGAGTTGCAAAAGGCCTAAGTAGCTGAGGCTGACCGCGAACCACGATTCTCCCGTCTCGGCCTCCCAAATGCTAGGATTACAAGTGTGCGCCACTATGCCTGGTGGGAGCTAATTTTAAATCAACTCAAGATGCTGGATTTAAACTCAAGATGTAAGATGAGAAAGCAGGAAGTTTTAAGCTTTATTTAATGGCTCCTTGGACCTGGAGATTGGCTGAGAAGCACTAGTATAACACTCACATTTGTCCCATGTATAATTCTTTTTTAAATCTAATGTTCAGTGAAATTGCCTCATATAAAAAGATATTTCAGAGAAATCTTTTAAGAAATCTGTTTAGAATCTCTTTAACACTATCTCATTGAAATTTTGAATTTTAGAGAATTTATGGATCACTATATCAAGAATCAGATCAGAATGACAATGAAGCCTTTATTGAGCCACTACATTAAAAGTATATATTGTTTAAGCTAGGCGTGATAGCGCACACTTGTAATCCCAGCATTTGGGAGAATGAGACAGGAGGATCGCAGTTCGCAGCCAGCCTCAGCTACTTAGTGAAGCCCTTTGCAACTCAATGAGACCTTGATTTCAAAATAAAGAATAAAAAATAGGGCTGGGGGTGTAGCTCGGAGGTAGAATGCCCCTGGGTTCTACCCTCAGTACCACACACACACACACACACACACACACACACACACACACACACACACACACACATACAAAAGGTATATATTGCTTTAACTGCCAGTATTACATAAATACATATATCTGAAACTGCAAAAAAAATTACATGACAACTCTTCAACTCTAAGAGTTGAAGAAAGTAAGAAAGTAATCTTGAGATATACATTTGCCTTGCCTTTTTATATTTATAAACCGGCCCTAAAAGGAGATGTTTATCTGGGAAACTGAACTTTCTTCTGTTTAGCCTTCATGTACATAAAATAAGCCATTCATTTTATGGGAGGAAAATGTCATCTAAAAATGTTGCTTATAGCTATGAGTTCAGAGTGTTTGTACAGTATCTAGCTTTAATTTTCTAAAAATCACTAGCCAGGCGTGGTGGTGCACGCTTGTAATCCCAGCATTCGGGAGGCTGAGAGGAGGATCGCGGTTCACGGACAGCCTCAGCTACTTAGCGAGGTCATTTACAACTCAGTGAGAGCCTGTTTCAAAAATAAGAAGACTGAAAAATAGGGCTGGGGGTGCAGCTCGAAGGTAGAATGGTAGAATGCCCCTGGGTTCCATCCCTAGTACCGAAAAAAAAAAAAAATCACCAATAGGGCATGTATACAACTTATAAATATACAAATACAATTGTGTATTAAAATTTTATAGTGTATGGCAAAATCTGGTTCTGTGGTGGGCTGGTAGTTACAATTCCTGTGAAGGAAATGTCTGTGGCTTGTGTTAGTGTGTGAATGCATAGACAATCTCAAGTTTTCCATGTATTTGTAATATTTCTCTTTCTTGAGCACTGCGATCTCACCCCCCAAGGGAACTCCATGGGAATGTTTCTTGTGACTTGTCTTTTATTACATAAAGTTATTTTCTGTGATTTATTTTTAGTACATAATTATAAATTTGTTGTACCTGTTTTTAAAAAGCCCTACTGTACAGGTGGAGTTTATATTAGGCAACTAAAAAGAATATCTATTAAAAGTATTTATTTTCACTTTTTATTCAGATCAAATTCCATTTTGTGTTTTGAAGCTGCTTCACTGAATTTCAAAAACAGATGTGATTTTTAATCCTAAACAAAGCAGTAAAAACTATAATTAAAAGATAGGTGACTTAGTTATTTTTTCCTCAAGTGTTTTAAAACACATCTGAGGGTTTTGATAGTAAGTGGAAATCATATTAAATACAGCTGGATCATTTCTACATAATTGACTTTTCATTCTTAATCTGGTTTGAACTGTTTACTCCACTTTAGTAATTAACCATTATCAGGCTCATTAACGAAACAGAAACCACCGCTTCGAATCATTTATAAAATGCTTGTGACACAAAATTTAAACAAAGAATAAGATCTGGCCAACGCAATAGCCCTTTAAAAGCTATTTCACTAATTACATGACTATTCTGGTTATTGTGTTGTTGTTTTCCGTTTATTATGAAAGATTCCTGTAGACCTACAGCATTTCTCTTGGCATAGTTGTTCTACGGTCTATCTGAATTCTTTTATACAAGGGTAATTTCTTTTTCACAGTGCGGGGTATCAACTCAGGACCTTGCATATGATAGGCAGTGTGTTGCTACCCATGAGCTACGTCCCTCCTCCAAGGGTAATTATTTCGATAGTATTACTTATGTTTATAAGTAATAAAAATCAGATTCTCACTTAATCAAGGTATTCTTAGAGATATTACTTTCTATTCTAATTAGTTTTTAGTTCCCTGCATGAAAAAGATATATTTCTTAGTTTAAGATGTATTTCTTGTGAGATAGTACAAGCAAAGTTTGTGTACCTAAAAACAAAATTAGATTTAAATATCCAATGATAAAAGTTGGTTTGGGGAACTTAATGAGAATGCACAAAGCTATAAGTAAAAGAGCTGGGCATGGAGGCACAGATTTGTAATCCCAGTACTTGGGAGACTGAAATAGAAGATTCAGGCTCAAGGCCAGCCATAGAAACTTAGTGAGGCCTTCCACAACTTAACAAGACCCTGTTTCAAAATAAAAAAGAGATTAGGTCAGCCGGGCGTGGCGGCACACGCTTGGGAGGCTGAGACAGGAGGATCACACAGGTTCAAAGCCAGCCTCAGCTGGTTTAAGAGACCCTGTTTCCAAATAAAATATAAAAATAGGTCTGGGAATGTAGCCCGGAGGTAGAAGGCCCCTGGGTCCCATCCCCAGTACCACCAAAAAAAACCCCAAAAACAGATTAGGTCTGAAGGTGCAGCTCAGAGGTAGAACACTCCTGGGTTCAATCCCCAGTAACACATACACCCAAGGTTAAGTCAGAGCCAGGCATGGTGGTACATGCCTGTACTCCCAGTATTTAGGAGACTGAGGCAGGAGAATTTTAGGTGCAAGGCCAGCCTCAGCAACTGAGTGAGGCTCTCAGCAACTTAGTGAGAACTTGTTTCAAATAAAAACTAAAATGGGGCTAGGAGTATAGCTCAGAGGTAGACCACCCCTAGGTTCAATCCCCAGTGCCCCCCCCAACACACACACAGGCAAAATATTGGGATGCTAATTTTTTTTTTTTTTTTTTTTTTTTTTTGCGGGTCTGGGGATGGAACCCAGGAGCATTCAACCTCCGAGCTACACCCCCTGCCCTATTTTTTATTCTTTATTTTGAAACCATGTCTCACTGAGTTGCAGAGGGCCTCACTAAGTAGCTGAGGCTGTCCACGAACCGTGATCCTCCAGTCTCAGCCTCCCAAATGCTGGGATTACAAGCATGCGCCACCACGCCCGGCTTGGGATGCTATTTAGAATACATGCGATCACAATGACATGTTAGCTTTTTTTTTTTTTTTGTGGTACTGGGGTTCCTGGAAGCCCTTCTACCTCCGGGCTACACTCCCAGACCTATTTTATATTTTTTTATTTGGAAACAGGGTTTCTTAAGCCAGGGAGGCTGGCTCCAAACCAGCGTGATCCTCCTGTCTCCGCCTCCCAAGCACAGGGATTACAAGTGTGCGCCACCACGCCTGGGTGACATGTTAGCTTTTTATGCACATGATATTAGTCATTGATCATCAACTGAACATATTCTGGAGCTGCTTTTCTACTTCATAATCACACAATCATACTTTGCTGGTTAAAGGGGCCAATCTGTAGCTATAGTACAAAAAAAAAAGGCCCCAACCTATAATTGGAGATCAAGCCCATGATCATTTGAGATTATTATTAGACTATCTTCTTTAATAGCTCCCAGTACCCATGGGGCCTGGCTCATAATGCTCTCAGTCCTTTTTTTTTTTTTTTTGTTAGTACTGTGGGTGGAACCCAAGGCATTTTACTTTCGAGCTACACTCCCAGCCTAATTCTTTCTCTTTCTTTCTTTCTTTCTTTTGTTCTTTCTTTCATTCTTTCTTTCGTTCTTTCTTTCGTTCTTTCTTATTTTTGTGGTATTGGGGATGGAGTCCAGGGACTCTAGCTCTGGGCTACACTCCCAGATCTATTTTATATTTTTATTTGGAAACAGGGCTTCACTAAGTTGCTGAGGCTGGCTTTGAACTTGCGCGATCCTCTTGTCTCAGCCTTCCAAGTACTGGGATTACAAGCATGCACCACCACGCCTGGCCTTATTTTTTATTTTGAAGCAGGGTCTCACTAAGTTGTAGAGGGCCTCACTAAGTAGCTAAGGCTGGCCAAGCACTGGAATCCTCCTATCTCAGCCTCCCAAATGCTGAGATTACAAGTGTTCACCACCATACCCAGCTTTCTCAGGTACTTCTTGTACGAACAAATGATGAAGAATAAATAGCTGCTTTGATAACCACTGAGCAACCTCCAGCATTCAAGAAAGATAAAATACTCAGTTAAGGAGGGTTTCTTTTGTTTTTGGTGTTTTTTGTGTGTTTTTTTTGTTTTTGTTTTGGTGGTGGTACTGGGTTTTCTGGAAACCCTTCTACCTCCGGGCTACACTCCCAGACCTATTTTTTATATTTTTATTTGGAAACAAGGGTCTCTTAAGTCAGCGCGGCTGGCTTCGAACCTGCGCGATCCTCCTGTCTCCACCTCCCAAGTGCAGGGATTACAAGCGTGCGCCACCACGCCTGGCAGTTAAGAAGTTTAGTATCTTACACTTTCTACTTAAGTTAGTGATTCTTATTATCATTTTTAAAAGGACAACTGAATATTAGTAACTGACAATTTGTTTATGTATCTGCAATGTTTATCTCTCTGGGCTAAACTGTTCTCATTCACATGTATCTAACCAACTGGGGCTGTATAAATTATAAGCAGAGACCATTTTTATTTTATTTCCCTGGTGCTTGATGCAGTGGCTTGCATATTAGAAGTACTCAATAAATGGTTGTTGAATCCAAAGTCGATACTTCTCTAAAATATTTTTCTCTTCTTTTTTGTTTTGGGTATATTAATGCAATACAAACTTTTCAGAATACAAAAAAATGTAGAAAATGGCAGGGATATTTATACCTTTGGTAACTTTAATATTTTTTCTAAATCTTGTTGATTAACACTGGTTTAGAAGAAATGGCTTCAAAATTTATCTAACCATCTTTTATAGAATACTATACATTTTATTTATTTATTTATGGTACTGGGAATTGAACCCAGGCTCATTCTACCTCTGAGCCACACCCTCAGACCCTTTTACTTTTTATCTTGACACAGGGTCTCACTAAGTTGCTAAGGGTGTTGCTAAATTGATGAGGCTGACCTCAAAATACAATTGTCTTGGCTTAGCGTCCCAAATACTGAGATTAAAGGTGTTGGCCACCATGCCAAACTAAAATATTTTACAATTTAAAAGTCATATTATAGTCAGGTGTCTTGGTGCCTGCCTGTAATCAGGTAAAATGCCCTTGAGTTCAATCCCTAGTGCTAATAAATAAATAAATGGGTTAGGGTATAGCTCAGTAGTAGAATACCCCTGGATTCAATTCCCCAGTACTACACACACACACACACACACACACACACACACACACACACACACACACGGCACGTTAGCCAGACGTGGTGGCACACACCTGTAATTCCAGTACTTGGGAGACTGAGACAGGAGGATCACAGTCAGTTTGAGGACAGCCTCAGCAAGTAGTTAGACTCATCAAACTAGCAAGACCCTATTTCAAAACAAAAATAAAACAGGGCTGGGGATGTAACTCAGAAGTAGGATGTCCCCGGGTTCAATCCCTAGTACCACCAAAAAAATTAACATTAATGCTAGGTGTGGTGGCACATGCCTTGTAATCACAATACTCGGGAGGCTGACACACACAGACAGCAGGATTGAAATCAGTCCCAGCAATTTAGAAAGCCCCTCAGCAACTTACATACCCTGTGTGAAAATAAAGAGTAAAAAGAACTGGAGATACGGTTCAGAGTTAGAATGCCCCTGGGTTTAAACTCCAGTACTAAAAAATAAATCGTATTACTAAAATGACCATTAAAGAAATTGAATCTCATGTCAATCTTAATTTCAAGGAGTAGGAGGTTTTTCTGAGTTATACCCCCTTTTTCTTGATCAACTCTCTGTTTGGCATCACTGTATACACACGCACATGGTTTGTGCAGCCCCTCTTTTCTTTTAGTGTTGTCTGCCTGTTTTGTGTAACAGGGCACTGACAGATCAACTCAGGCTCTAATTATAAGGATAAAAAAATTACTCACATTTCTAACTTAGTGCTTATGACTACGTGGCACTTTTCTTTATATTAACGCCAGAGTTTGAGCGGGTATTTTTTAAGTTATCTATGGAGGAGGATGTTTGCTTTTCTTGTTTTTAACTAAATCATGTAGTTCTTTGTCTCTTCTGCCTCCTACCAAAAGGAGCTTTTATCATCGTGACACGATGCAGAAATGGTGCTAATAGTTATTAAAAGCATTAAAGCATTAACCTTTAGCAACCTCATTTTTCACTTGATACACATACGTAAGCATTTTAACAAGATGAAGTTAAACACTAAAAATTGAAGTGAAAAATTGATTCATTTCTCAGTCTAAGAACAAGAAATGTAGCCGGGCGTGGTGGCGCACGCTTGTAATCCCCGTGCTTGGGAGGCTGAGACAGGAGGATCACACAGGTTCGAAGCCAGCCTCAGCTACTCAGTGAGGCTCTCAGCAACTTAGTGAGACCCTGTTTCCAAATAAAGTATAACACAGGTCTGAGAGTATAGCCTGGGAGTAGAAAGCCTCTGAGTTCCACCCCCAGTACCACCAAAAAAAAAAAAAAAAAAAAACAAGAAATGTGATAAAAGGCAAAGACAGAATAGACATTGTGAACAATTATTTTAGTGTTGATTAACAGCATTCTATTTACTTGTGAATGGTGAAACTAAAATGTTAAAGAAGGAATTACTTTTTAAACACAATTATCATTATTATTATTATTATTACTGAATAAGTAATATTACTATTACTGAATAAGTAATATTCAGTACTTGAAAATTATAGAATTGATATTATCAGGAATTGATTTATTATACATTAACTAAGAACTCTAGGTTCAAGAGTGTGTATAGTGGCCATGCCTGTAATCCCAGGACTTAGAAGGGTAAGATAGGAGAATCATAGTTTTGAGGCCAGTCTTAGCAACTCAGTAAGATCTTTGGCAATTTATCAAGACCCTGTTTCAAAATTAAAGAATAAAAGAGGTGAGGGTGTTGCTTGCAGGTACTAGGGTCCCCAGTACTTGCAAATCAGAATATTTTAGATAGCAAATTCTCCATGATAAATTTAATTCAGTTCAGTTTTACAGCTGTTCACAGCATACCCTGATGAAGTATGTTTGATTTCAACACTTTTTTTTTTTCGGGTCTGGGGATGGAACCCAGGGGCATTCGACCTCCAAGCTACACCTCCTGCCCTATTTTTTATTCTTTATTTTGAAACAGAGTCTCACTAAGTTGCAGAGGACCTCACTAAGCAGATGAGGCTGGCTGTGAACCAAGAGCCTCCGGTATGCTGGGATTACACGCGTGCGCCACCACGCCCAGCTGAAGTATGCTTGATTTGAGGTCTAAAGAATGAGAGACCTGAGCTGGGCCTTGAAGGATCTTAGGCAGAGATGCAAGAATGTAAGTGTTATATTCGTGATCAGACCAGATTATTATTTTTTTTTATTATACTGGGATTCCTGGAAACCCTTCTACCTCCTACAATCCCAGTACTTGGAAGGCTGAACAGGAGGATTGTGAGTTCAAGGACATCCTCAAAAATTTAGCAAGGCCCTTAGCAACTTAGTGAGACCTTGTTTCAAAATAAAAATAAAATAGGACTGGGAGTGTAGCTCAGAAGTAAAACATCCAAGTTAAATCCCCAGTACCACAAAACCAAAACAAAAAAGCAAATAATAATAATAATAATAATAATAATAATAATAATAATAATGTAATGGTCATTTAAATATCAAAGAATAGCCATGCATGGTGGTGTATACCTGTAATCCCAGTACTTGAATGATTAAACAGAAGGGTCAGAGGTTCTAGGACACCCTTAGCAACTTAGCGAGACCCTGTTTCAAAAGTAAAAACTGAAAAGGGCTGGAGTTATAGTTTGGAGATACAATGCTCCTGGGTTCAATCCCCAGTACCAAAATAAATAAACTAATTTCAAAGAATATGCTAAGTAGAATAATGTTAACAGTAAGACTTTGAAGTTTTAATAAAATTATGTAAAATAATTACTTAAATATGTAATATTCTTTTTTTTTTTTTTTTGGTGGTACTGGGGGTGGAACCCAGAGGCTTTCTACTTCCAGGCTATACTCTCAGACCTGTTTTATACTTTATTTGGAAACAGGGTCTCACTAAATTGCTGGGAGCCTCACTAAGTAGCTGAGGCTGGCTTCGAACCTGTGTGATCTTCCTGTCTCAGCCTCCCAAGCGCGGGGATTACAAGCGTGTGCCACCATGCCCGGCTAAATGTGTAATATTCTAAAAGTAAAATTTAACTGGAATTTTTTTTCAAGTTTTTATAGTTTATTAATCCTCATGAAAAATTCACAGTCACCGCAGATAAAGCCATTTCAGGATCTTCCCTCCTTTGGCTTTTCCCAGCGCCGGCATGGCCTTTGCATGTCCCTGACTTTCTTCATTCTGTTCTTGGTTCCTTTGGCTGTTTTCTTGAGATCTTCTTCTTCTCTTACAGGCCATCCATGTCTTGCCAGTCTATGTTTGGGGTCATTTTCTTTGCATAATCCAAGCGGTCATAGATCATGCGTAAGCCGGTTGTCTTGCCACCACCAAGATGGTCCTGATTCCAAATCAAAGATGACATCTGGTGTTGTACATTTCGGCTAATTTCCCCCCAATTTCCGTCTTGGGTACTGTTGCATTCCCAGGGTGAAGGACATCAATGACCATTTGTTTCCTCTGAAGTAGATGGTTGGTCATGAATTTCCTGGTCCAGATTGTTACTGTTGGTCATGAATTTCCTGGTCCAGATTGTTCATGATGGCGGCAGAACCTCAGAAAGGCAGGGAGGAAAAGCTGGAAAATATTTTTTAAAAAGTAAACACCAGCCAGGCGTGGTGGTGCCCGCTTGTAATCCCCGCGCTTGGGAGACTGAGACAGGAGGATCGCGCGGGTTCGAAGCCAACCACGCTGGCGTAAGAGACCCTGTTTCAAAAATACAAAACTAGGTCTGGGAGTGTAGCCCGGAGGTAGAAGGGCTTCCAGGAACCCCAGAACCACACACACAAAAAAAGTAAACACCAAGCTGGGTGCATTGGCGCATACTTGTAATCCCAGTACTTGGGAGGCTGAAACAGGAGGATTGCAGTTTTGAGGCCATGTGTGCTAACTTTGAGAGATCCTGTTCCTTTTTTAATTTTTTTTTTATTGGTGCAGTGTAGTCATACATTTTAATGGAGTACAAGATGGTAGAGGCATACATGCACACATCACTCATTTAGCCCTTTCCCAATTTCCACTCCATTCCTATCCCCTCCTTCTCATGTTTGGCTTAGTGATTGACTTTGATATGTTTGTGAATGTACATCATGTACATAGGGAATTTCTCTCCTCCCTCTTCCCATCCCCTCAGGTTGGTTATTTGCTCATCTTTAGTTTCTCCTTCTTCGTCTAGAGTTCCTCTTGTGACCCATTTTCTCCCTAGCTTATGGATGTTAGGGAAAGCATCCAATTTCTTACTTTTTATGAATGACTAATCTCACTTAGCATAATGTTCTCAAGTTCCATCTATTTCCCTATAAATGATGTAATTTTGTTCTTCTTTATGGCTAAGTAAAATTCCATTGTGTACAGCCGGGCGTGGTGGCGCATGCTTGTAATCCCCGCGCTTGGAAGACTGAGACAGGAGGATCGCACAGGTTCAAAGCCAGCCTCAGCTACTTAGTGAGGCTCTCAGCAACTTAGTGAGACCCTGTTTCCAAATAAAATATAAAATAGGTCTGGGAGTATAGCCCAGAGGTAGAAAAGTCCCTGGGTTCCACCCCCAGTACCACCAAAAAAAAAAAAAAATTCCATTGTGTACATATCCAATAGTTTTGCAATCCATTCATCTGTTGATGGACATTTTGGCAATTGTGAATTGTGCAGCTGTGAACATAGATATTCATGCATTTGTTTTATTTATTTTTGTGGTACTGGGGATGAAACCCAGGGACTTTCTACCACTGGCTACACTCCCAGACCTATTTTATATTTTATTTGGAAACAGGGTCTCACTAAGTTGCTGAGAGCCTCACTAACTAGCTGAGTCTGGCTTCAAACCTGCACAATCCTCCTATCTCAGCCTTCCAAGTACTGGGATTATAAGCATGTACCCTGCAAGAGATTCTGTTTCTAAATAGCAAATAAATTGGGCCTGGTGGCACAGGCTTGTAATCCCAGTACTTAGGAGGTTGAGATAGGAGATCTCAGGTTCATGACCAGCCTCAGCTGCTTAGTGAGGCTCTCTGAAACTTAATGAGACCCTGTTTCAAAATAAAAAATAAATAATAGGGCTGGGGGTATAACTCAGAGGTAGAATGTCCCGGGGTTCAATCCCCAGAACCACAAAATAAATAAATATAAATAAATAAATAAATAAATAAATAAATAAATAAATAAAATAGGGCTGGGGATATAGCTCAGAGGTAAACTGCCTCTGTGTCCAATCCCAAGTATCACACAAAAAATAATAAAACAAAACAAAAAGTAAACACTAATAGGCCTGAAGGTGTGACTGTGGTAGAGCACTTGCCCAGCAGGTGCAAGACCCTGCATTAGACCTCCAGCACCACAAAACAAAACAGTAAACGCCAAGGGAATCTTTTGGCTGAAAGTCAAGAATAAAATTACTCAAAGAATTTCTGTTATTTTAATTTGAATGGAAGATGCTTATTGTAAAAAGGAAGAAACAAAATTGTTACTGACCAAATAGCCTAACAACAGAGTTTATTATATGCCCTTTAATGATTATCTGAATAGATAATTTGAATATTTTTGTGTGTGTGGTACTGGGGGTGGAACCCAGAGGCATTCTACCTCTGAGCTACACCCACAGCCCTATTTTTTTTTTTGGTGGTACTGGGGTTCCTGGAAGCCCTTCTACCTCCGGGCTATACTCCCAGACCTATTTTATATTTTTGAAACAGGGTCTCTTACGCCAGTGCGGCTGGCTTCGAACCTGCGCGATCCTCCTTTCTCTGCCTATCAAGCATGGGGATTATAAGCGTGCGCCACCATGCCCGGGCACAGCCCTATTTTTTATTCTTTATTTTGAAACAGGGTCTCACTGAGTTGCAAAGGGCCTCACTAAGTAGCTGAGGCTGTCCACAAACTGAGATTCTCCTGTGTCAGCCTCCCATATGCTGGGATTACAAGCGTGTGCCACCACACCCGGCAAAAAGCAATGATTTTTGAAGCCAGACTCCTCTTATCTTGGCTCTGGCATAAGTTCTAGATGGCTTTTCTAGATCTCATGCTTCCCTCTCTCTCCCTGTGTGTGTGTGTGTGTGTGTGTGTGTGTGTGTGTGTGTGTGTGTTACTGGGAATTGAATGCAGAGACATTCTACCTCCAAGCTACATCTTCAATCCAATTTTATTTCTTATTTAGAAACAGGATCTCTCTAGGTTGCTGAGAGCCTCACTGAAGTGCTGAGACTGTCTTTGAACCTGCAATCCTGCAGTCTCAGCTTCCCAAGTACTAGAATTACAAGTGTGTGCCTCCACTCTCAGTTCATGCTTATTCTTGTAAAAGTAGTGATAATAATATTTACTTCATAGAGTTGTTGTGCACGTTTTGAATAAAGCATTTAGATCGTTATACTGCAGACAGTTAATGCTATTTAATATAAACTATTTTTTTGTGGTACAAAGGATGGAACCCAGGGGCATTCTACCTCTGAGCTACACCTCCAGCCCTATTTTTTTATTCTTTATTTTGAAACAGGGTCTCATTGAATTTCAATGGATCTCACTAAGTAGCTGAGGCTGTCCACAAACCGAGATCCTCCTGTGTCAGCCTTCCAAATGCTGGGATTACAAGTGTGTGCCACCACACCCATCTTTATCAACTATTATTAATTTTATTTGGGTTTGATTTTTTTCTTTTTCATTTCTTTTTAAACCTTTGTATTTATTCGGTAATGGAGATTGAACTCAGTGGCATTCTACCCCTAAGCCACACCCCAGCCCTTCTGTTAATTTTTATCTTTCAAAACAGTCTCATGTTGCTGAGAGCCTCACTAAGTTGCCTGGCAGACTTCAAACCTGCAATCTATCCAGCCTCCCAAGTACTGGTATCACCAGAGTACACCATTATGCACGGCTATTAATTTATTTTGCACTGGTTAGTGATCCAAAGATTCAGTTTTTGATAGTCTTATTTACATACCAAATTTATATATTCATGTACCTTAAAACTGACATGTAGTGCTGGGTGTGGTGGCACACACTTGTAATCCCCACGCTTGAGAGGTGGAGATGGGAGGATCGCGCTGGTTCAAAGCCAGCCTTGCTGGCCTAAGAGACCCTGTTTCCAAATAAAATATAAAATAGGTCTGGGAGTGTAGCCCGGAGGTAGAACGGGTTCCATCTCCAGTACCACCAAAAAAAAAAAAAAAAAAAAATTGACATGTAAATTTTGCATTCCAGTGGCTTTTTTATATTTTCCTAGAGTTGTGCGAGCATCACCACAATGTAATTTTTAGCATTCCAAAGGAGAGCTTCATTTTGAGACCTAAAGTAATAAGGGGTATCTGAACCAAATCCTTTGGGAGAGGCCAAGAATACAACAGGGAAGACCAAATAGTGGTGCCAGAGCAGTGTCCAGGAGCAGAACTGTGAACAAGAGAGGAAGCCAAGAATCAGAGTCAGTTGGAAACAGAGTTGGAATATAACTGACAGACAAAATGGGGGAAGGAATGAGGCTCCATAAAAAGGATGCAAATAGCACTAAATTTTCTACTGGATTGTAGACTAGACTGTCTACTAAATTGTTGATAATACTTCTCCAGAATTGAGGGTACCTTTCTCTTAAATAGCCAGCTAACATAGTCTAAGCCCCCATTCTATATGATTTCGGGGGGTTTTGTCCACTCCCCAGGAATTTCTAAGATTCCCTGGGAAATACTTACATCTTCCATAAATCTTTATTGTTTCTTGCCATCTCTTACTGAAGGCTACCACTGTGCCTCTCACAAGGTCTCTCTATCCCATTAGAGATATCCCCCTAACACTTTTCTGCCGAAAGCCAACTCAGTCCAATCGGGGCGCAAGTCAACTTGCGGTCGAAAATCTCAGCAAAGATGGGGAAGGATAGAGTGAAATACTGCAGCCTCTTATCTGCAGCGATTCTTTCCCTTCTATGAACTAAATTTCTTTAAGTCCCTAGTGACGGCGCTCTTTGGAAAGAACCTGATATGGACAAGAGCCTTTTGAGCTAATGACACTTTATTACAAGAACCCCGAAAAATTTATACCCTTCACCAGTAAAGTTAATAATAAGAGAAAAGGAAGTGAATGCAATCACTGTGAGACAATAGTGAATGACATTAAACAAAGGTAAAAAAAACTAGTCCGGCTTTCAGCTGGCTTTTGGCTTTCAAGAGATTAACTCCAGATCTTCTCCCTGATCTTTCAGACAAGCAGTTCCAAAGGGCAATCTTCCAGAAGTAACGGGCACGCCCAAGGCTTGGAGGCTTCTCAGGGAATCTTCTTTAACTTTCTTGGAACTTTCCATCTTTTGGGCTCAGTCCATATAGCAAGTGTGGGGAGATGTGGTGATTCAGGAGGATGTGATAGAGTTTCTTCAGGTGTTGCCATCTTACCTTCTAAATCTGAAAGCTTAAGCAAACTCACAACACAGTTTGGCAGACAAACACCAAAAATACCATGTAGTTTTTAGATTTAGTTGTCAGATATACTTCCTTAGCTGTGAAACACTTTTTCCCAAACGATAGGCTTATTAGAAACCTATTCATCTTATAAATAATCCATATTCCTGTCCCAGACCCTTTGCAATATCCTTTCCTGGGCCACGTGGCGCCCCTCCCATCTCAGGCAGGACTCATACTGGGTGTAAAGGTCAAGAATCTTCCTAGCCTTCAGCTCCATTGTATTGGACAGTATTAGTTGCTCATAAACTGGGTTGCTTTGATGTTACACCCAACGTTTGTCTTCCCTTATCTGGGCAGGACCACAAAGAGAGGTAAATGGAGGCATCGGGTCGCCTCCCCCTCTAGGTTAGTTAGTAATTAGGTTGAAGGTCAGAGATTGAGAGGAAATCTGTGTTTGTAATTACTGCCTGGAATGCTACCACTGCATCTAATCTCTAACTAAGTTCTTTTACCATCTGAACAAAGCCAAGGGCATTTAGAGGTTTGGACAAATTACTAGAAATTTTATTTTCCACGGACTCAGTTTCTCTCACAGTCCTGATCTTACACCACTGGAGCAATTCATGTGGAGAGTTAAAAGAATACTAAAAGAATAATAGTTATGAAAGAATATATAAAAGTGGAGAGTACTTTCGGCCAGCGACCACACCTTCTCTCGGGGCTATTTCTCACTTTGAGATTCTGCCTATGGACTGCATGAATAATAATAATGCAGATGCCGAGAGGGCGTGGCTTTTGCTGGTATCTGCACTTTTTCCCAAGTGTAGACATAGATACCTCCCTAAAATCCCTAAGTATGGCTAACAAAGCATTAATATTTATAAGTTTTACTGCTGAATTCAAGATAAAAGGGACTATAGTGTGGGAAGAGATGACGCTTTAAGACAAAACATAACCGTCTTTGCCTTAGAATCTACTGCCTGTACTTTACCCTAGAGAGCTCCCCACCAGTCATGCCACTCACTGTCTACCCTTCAGTCAGACACAGTGTTATGAAATGGCAGTGTGTTATAAAATGTTATACACAATGTTATAAAATGCTCTCCCAGGCGCAGGAGTCCCTTTAACACTGTCATTTCTTTCCTAAGCTATGGCCCTTACTATCTATCTATCTATTTATCTATCTATCTATCTATCTATCTATCTCTATCTACCTATCTATCTATTTTTTTTTAAGGGCTGGGAGTGGAACTCAGAGGCATTCAACCTCTGAGCCACACCCCCTGCCCTATTTTTATTTTTATTTTTTTTTTGTGTGTGTGTGGTACTGGGGTTCCTGGAAGCCCTTCTACCTCTGGCCTATACTCCCAGACCTATTTTATTTTATTATTTTATTTATTATTTATTTATTTATTTATTGCGGGTCTGGGGATGGAACCCAGGGGCATTTGGCCTCCGAGCTACACCCCCTGCCCAAATTTTTTTATTCTTTATTTTGAAACAGTTGCGAAGGGCCTCACTAAGTAGCTGAGGCTGTCTGCGAACCGCGATCCTCCGATCTCAGTCTCCCAAACGCTGGAATTACAAGCGTGTGCCACCACGCCCAGCTCTCAGACTTATTTTATTTTATTTTATTTTATTTTGGTGGTACTGGGGTTCCTGGAAGCCCTTCTATCTCCGGACTACACTCCCAGACCTATTTTTACATTTTTATTTGGAAACAGGGTCTCCTAAGCCAGCGTGCGCGCGGCTGGCTTCGAACCTGCGCGATCCTCCTGTCTCTGCCTCCCAAGCGCGGGGATTACAAGCGTGTGCCACCACGCCCGGCCTCCCAGACTTATTTTATACTTTTTTTATTTTTGGAAACAGGGTCTCTTAAGCCAGCACGGCTGGCTTCGAACCTGTGTGATCCTCCTGTCTCCGCCTCCCAAGCTCACGGATTACAAGCATGCGCCACCACACCAGACTTTATTCTTTATTTTGAAACAGGGTCTCACTGAGTTGAAAAGGGCCTCACTAAGTAGCTGCGGCTGTCTGCAAACCGTGATTCTCCAGTCTCAGTCTCCCAAATAATGGGATTACAAGCATGTGCCACCACGCCCGGCTACTATATTGTTTTTGTTTTTGTTGTACTGAATATTGAACCCAGAGGCATTCTACCTCTGGGCTACACACAGTGTAGCTGGTAGACAGTGAGTGGCATGACTGGTGGGGAGCTCTCTAGGGTAAAGTACAGGCAGTAGATTCTAAGGCAAAGACGGTTATGTTTTGTCTTAAATATACACACAAAGTATAATTTGGACACTGGCTCTAGGAAGCAAATACATTATAGTTGGTCATACAATCCCCCAATTCTGAGCTGGGGGCAGGGGCACATGCCTATAATCTTAGTACTTGGAAGCCTGAAGGTTGGAATTCAGCCTAGGCAACTTAGCAAGATACTCGGCAAGACTCTGTTTTAAGATTTAAAAAAAAGGACTGATGTATAGATCAGAGATAGAAGGCGTCTGGGTTCAACACCGTGTATTTATTTTTTAAAAACCCCTCAATTCTTCCCATAGTGGTGCACACTATGGCATAGTGGTGCACACTTGTAATCCTGGCACCTGGGAGGCTGAGACAGAAAAAAAAAAAAATTCTTATTCAGTTTTAACTAGGACCACATGTGGATTTTTTAAAAATAATTTTTATTGGTGCATTGTAGTCACACATCTTAATGGGATAAAAAAAAAACAACTTGTGGAGATATACATGCATACAACACCCAATCAGACTTACCTAATCCCTAACCCCTTCCCTCCCCCTCCCTCCTTTCCATGCTTGGTTTCCTGATTAACTTTGATATGTTTAAGTACATCATGTGCTTAAAGAATTAAAGAATTTCCCTCTTCCCCTCTCCCATCCCCTCAGATAGGTCACCTTAATTGCTCCTCTAAAGTATCCCATCTAGCTGGGCGTGGTGGCGCACGCTTGTAATCCCCGCACTTGGGAGGCGGAGACAGGAGGATCACACAGGTTCGAAGCCAGCCGCGCTGGCTAAGAGACCCTGTTTCAAAAATATAAAATAGGTCTGGGAGTGTAGCCCGGAGGTAGAAGGACTTCCAGGAATCCCAGTACCACCAAAAATAAAAAATAAAAAAAAAATAAAGTATCCCATCTTCATCTAGAGTTCCTCCTGTTACCCATTTCTCCCTAGTTTTTGCACATTATGAAAAACATCTGATTTCTTATTTTTTGTGACATTTCACTGTAAATGCCATAATTTTGTTCTCCCTTATGGCTGGGCAAAATACCATTGTGTACATATCTCCTAGTTTTGTAATCCGCTTATCTGCTGAAGGACATCTTGGCTGGTTCCACAGTTTGGCAATAATGAACTGTGCAGCTATGAACATGGTTGCTTATGCATTAGTTTGGTATTTTGGTTTTCATTCTCTCTGGTAGATACCCAGAAGTGGTATTGCTGGATCACATGGTAAGTTCATTTTCCTTCCTCCTGGGGATCTTCCATGCTGTTTTCCAAAGTGGTTGTATCAACTTGCAATCACCAAAAATGTATTAGAGCTTCTATTTCTCCACATCCAATCAATTACAGTTTCTTTCTTCCTTGGAAGTTCTTCTTTAAATTTTCACACTTATTCCCACTTACTGAAATCCTGAAAGTCAGAAGGTGAGTAACTTTGACAAGATGATCCACTCACAACCAATTTTTTTTAAATATAGATCACTTGGATCTGAGAATCTGCTGAGAGATGAGGTGAGGCAGCAGCAGCTTCTAGTGCTTCCTGGCCACATGGCTGCAGACACCCACTGGCTCTTTGCTGTAGAGCAGGCCCTGGTCCCAGCCCTGCCGTGTGACAGGCTCTGAGCCCAGCAATGCTGGCTCCAGAGCCGGCCTCGCCATGCAGCAGGCTCCGGGCCCAGCCTCACTGGCTCCAGACCCGGCTCTGGTGCACGGCAGGTTCCAGTCCCCATCACCGTGGGCAGTATGTCTACAGAGGTTCCCATTTTTCTTTTTGGTGGTACTAAGGTTCCTGGAAACCCTTCTACCTCTGGGCCACACTCCCAGATATATATATGTATATATATATATATATATATATTTTTTTTTTTTTTTTAATTTGGAAACAGGGTCTCTTAAACCAGCATGGCTGGCTTTGAACCTGCATCAGTCTGTGTCTTCTGAATCCTGGCCGCCACCATCTTGGTCCATCTCTTCGCTCCCATATTTTAGATAGAAAGTCATGGCTGGAAATGTCTCTGTATGTTGTCCCAATCAGATATTAAACCAAAATCTATTGTCTGGGGTTTCTCAGAGGAATGCATGTCCTATCCGGCTGCTGCCAGCTGTTGCTGCTGCGGCCACAGCCACTGCCATCTTCCACATCCTCCACATGTGTTTTGTTGACTCTGCTGTTCAGACATTGCACAAGAGACTCAATTCAGTTTCTTTTCTGGATGTTACAGTGGAAAGGATTTCAGACCTGCATGCTCCTCTGGGATCACTTCTCCAAAGCTCTTCTTTATGATTTTTTTTTCTACTGAGAATTAAACTCACAGGCATTCTATTTCCAAGCTACATCCCCAACCCAATTTTATTTCTTTATTTGGAAACAGGGTCTCATTAGATTTCTGAGAGCCTCACCAAATTGCTGAGGCTAGCTTTGAACTTGTGATCCTTCTGTCTCAACCTCCCAAATTCTGGGATTATAAGCATATGCCACTAAACCCAGCTCAAAGCTCTTCCGAATAAATGTTTTTGGTGTGTGTGTGTGTGTGTGTGTGTGTGTGTGTGTGTGTGTAAGAGAGAAAGAGAAGAGGGGGGAGGTGTGTGTGGCTTGGAGGTCGAATGCCCCTGGGTTCCATCCCCAAACCCGCAAAAATAAAATAAAATAAAATATTTGTTGGGTACAATGGTGCATAGATAGTCCCAGTACCTGGGATTCTGAGACAGGAGAATCACAGGTGTGAGGGCAGCCTCAGCAATGTAGCAATACTTTCAACAACCTAGTAAGACCCTGTTACAAAATAAAAATAAGATAGAGCTGGGGGTGTAGCTCAGAGGTAGAATGCCTCTGGGTCCAATCCCCAGTTAAAAAAAAAAAGTAGGGCTGGAGGTGATGCTCAGAACAGCCCTGGGTTTCATCTCTAGTACCAAAATAATAAATAAATAAATAAATAAATAAATAAATAAATAAATGAAATGTAAAGTGTTATGGAAAACAATGATGGTTCCTCAAAATATAAAAATAAAATTACTATAAAGCCAAGCAATTCTACTTTATGTCTAAAAGAAGCGAAAGCAAAACCTCAAAAGATTTGTTTTTCCAGTACTGGGAATTAAGCCCACGGGCACGCTACCACTGAGCTATATTTCCCTCCCTCCTAACCCTTTTTATTTTTTATCTTGAAACAGGATGTTGCTAAATGACCATGCACTGGCCTTGAACTTGCCATTCTCCTGCCTCAGCCTTCTGAGTCCCTGGGCCAGGCATGAGCCACCATGAAGAGTACCAATGAGATATTTGAACACCCAGGTTCACAGAAGCAGTATTCATAGTCAACCAAAAGATAAAAGCAACCCAAGAGTCCATCCAAGAATGGTTGGATTAGCAAAATATTGTATGTATATATGTATGCTTGTCTGTATGTGTATAAATATATGTGTGTATGTGTATGTGTGTATTAGCTTCAGAAAGAAATTCTAACACACGGTACAAATGAATGAACCTTGAAGACACTATGCTAAGGTAAATGTCAATCCCCAAGAGACAAATACTATATGATCCCACTAACATGAGTCAAATTCATACAAGCAGAAAGTAGAACCGTTGATAAGGGTTGGGGGAACAAAAGAAAGATTTCTTTAATGAGTATAGAGTTCCAGTTTTGCAAAATGAACTTTGGGAGATGGATGTCTGTGATGGTTGCACAACTTGAATGTGTCTAATACTACTGAACTGTACGCCTACAAAGGGTGACAGAGCTTCGGAGTGGACTCAGTGGTGGAGAGCTGGCCTGGATTGGATGCAGCAAGGTGGGGGTTGAGATGGTAATTTTTTTTGAAAACTAAATTACAAAAAATAATATCTGTGACTGGGTAACAAATCACATCAATCAAAACCAGCAGGGAAAGAAGGACCTGGGACCCGGCCAGCCCGCCCCCATGGCTGTGGGCACCGGGAGCCAAGGGCGTGGCAAGGGCGAGCCGCAGCGCGCCGGGCGAGGCTGCTGGGAAACCTCAGGTTAACGCGGGTCGAGCCGCGGGCGGGCGAGGCCGCCTCTGCGCAGGCGCACTCCCCGGCTGCCCAGGCACAAGCCGCGGGAGAGGCCGCCCCTGCGCAGGCGCAAACCCCGGCTGCCCAGGCACCCTTAGAGCGTGCCGGAAGTGACGCCTGCGACTGACAGGTCCAGGAAGGGCTGAGAGAATCGCGTCGGGCAGCGGGCGGCGCTGGGGTCCTCCGACCGCTATGAGCTGCACCATCGAGAAGATCCTGACAGACGCCAAGACCCTACTGGAGAGGCTGCGGGAGCACGATGCGGCCGCTGAGTCGCTGGTGGACCAGTCGGCCGCGCTGCACCGGCGGGTGGCCGCTATGCGGGAGGCGGGGACGGCGCTGCCTGACCAGGTCGGGCGAGGCGGGGGCCGGCGCCTTGGGTTCTGGGCTCTTGCAGGGAGGGGAGAGAGGGGGAAGCGGGATGCTGGAATGTGTTCGCCTTCCTCAGGCGGTGGTGGCAGCTTTCTGCGGGATCAGGGCTGAGTCCAGCCTCTTGACTTGCATCCGCTGCTGCTCTGTTTACGGCGCGCTTCGTGTGTCTCTGTCCAGTATCAAGAGGACGCAGCCGACGTGAAGGATCTGTCCAAATACAAACCTCATATTCTGCTGTCTCAAGAGAACACACAGATTAGAGACTTGCAGCAGGAGAACAGAGGTTAGTCAGGCCTTTTTGTATATTGTGACTTTTTCACATCCGGTAATAGTATGAAAGTTTTTGCAAAACTGCCTTAAAAGTTTACGGCGGAGCCGGGCGTGGTGGCGCACACTTGTAATCCCAGTACTTGGGAGGCTGAGATAGGAAGATTGCGGTTCGTGGACGGCCTCAGCTACTTAGTGAGGTCCTTTGCAACTCAGTGAGACACTGTTTCAAAAATAATAAAAAATAGGACTGGAGGTGGAGTTTGGAGTTAGAATGCCCCTGGGCTTTATCCTCAGTACCGCAAAAAGAAAAAAGAAAATATTTACAACAGCCCAGCATGATGGCACACTCTTGTAATCCCAGAATTCAGGAGGCTGAGACAGGAGGCCAGTCTCAACTACTTAGTGAGGCCCTCAGCAACTCAGAACCTGTTTCAAAATAAAGAATAAAAAATAGGCCCGGCTGGTGGCGCACGTTTATAACCCCCGCGCTTGGGAGGCGGAGACGGGAGGATCGTGCAGGTTTGAAGCCAGCCTCGCTGGCTTAAGAGACCCTGTTTCCAAAAATAAAAAATAGGTCAGGGAGTGTAGCCCGGAGGTAGAAGGGCTTCCAGGAACCCCAGTACCACCAAAAAAAAAAAAAAAAAAAAGGTTTGGAGGCTGTAGCTCAGAGGTAGAATGACCCTGAGTTCCATCCCCAGTACCGCAAAAAAAAAAAAAAAAAAAAAAAAAAAAAAAAAGTTTTACAGCATGGCTGGGTGTGATGGCGCAGGTTTGTAATCCCAGTACTTGGGAGGCTGAGACAGGAAAATCGCAGGTTCGAGGCCAGTCTAAGTAGATTGGTTTCTTTGGGACTGGGGATTGAAACCAGGGGCATTCTACTTTCCAGCTACACTCCCAGCCCTATTTTATTTTTTATTTTGAGACAGAGTCTCGCGAGGTTGATGAGAGTCTCACTACTTGCTAAGACTATTCTCAAACCTGTGATTCTCCTGTCTCAGCCTCCCAAGTACTGGAATTACAAGTGTGTACCACCACACCTGGCTTCAGTCTAAGTAATTTGTGGAGGCCCTCAGCAATTTAACGAGGACTTTGTTTCAAAGTAAAAATAAAAAATAAGCCAGATGTGGTGGTACACACTTGTAATCCGGGCGCTAGGAAGGCTGAGACAGGAGGATCGTGTGTATTCAAAACCAGCCTCAGGCTGGCTTAAGAGACCCTGTTTCCAAATAAAAAATATAAAATAGGTCTCAGAGTGTAGTCCGGAGGTAGAAGGCCCCTGAATTCCATCCCCAGTGCCATAAATTATATATATATGGTTGGGGGTGTAGTTTGGAGGTAGAATGCCCCTCAGTTCCACCCCCTCAGTTCCACCAAATAAATAAAAAATAAAAAATTCAAAAATAAGCCGGGCGTGGTGGCACACACTTGCAGTCTCAGCATTCGGGAGGCTGATACCCTGAGGATCGCGGTTTGCGGACAGCCTCAGCTACTTAGTGAGCCTGTCCATAACTTAGTGAGAACCTGTTTCAAAATAAAGAAGAGAGCGGGGCATGGTGGCCCACGCTTGTAATCCTAGCATGTGGGAGGCTGAGTCCTGGGAGGCTGAGTCCGTAGGATTGCGATTCACGGACAGCCTTGCTACTTAGTGAGGCCCTCTGTAACTCAGTGAGACCCTGTTTCAAAATAAAGAATAAAAAATAGAGCAGGGGGTGTAGCTCGGAGGTCAAATGCCTCTGGGTTCCATCCCCAAACCCACTAAATAAACAAACAAACAAATAAATAAATAAAAATGAAGAATAAAAAAATAGGGCAAGGGGTATAGCTTGGAGGTCAAATGCCCTTGGGGTCCATCCCAGACCCACAAAAAATAAAATAGAGCTGGGGTTTTGGCTCAAAGGTAGTATGCCCCTCAGTTCAGTCCCCACTACTACCAAAAAAAAAAAGGTTACAAAAGTGCACATCGTACATCCATTTTCAGGTCAATACTTTTGATAAGAGGACTATCCAGTAACCAGTAACAAAGTTTGTCAAATTACCCTTTTAAGGTCATTAACTGATTTTTTTTTCTTTAAATATATAAACAAGGAGGTGCTTGTAGAGTTGAATTATTAGCTTTTTTTTTTTTTTTTTTTTTTTTTTTCCAGGACTGGGGATTGAACCCAGGGGCGTTTCTACCTCTGAGATATACCCCAGCCCTATTTTATTTTTATTTTGAAACAAGTCTTACTAGGTTGAGAATCTTACTACCTGCTGAGGCTGTCCTTAATCCTGTGATCCTCCTGCCTCAATCTCTCAAGTATTGGGATAACAAACGTGCACCACCACACCTGGCTTAGACAGCTTATTTTAAGGCATACCAGATGGAGGCTTGTATAACAAGGGAAACTGCCATCCTCCTGTCTCAGCCTCCCAAGTACTGGAATTACAAGCGTGTGTCACCACACCTGGCTTATATTCTCAAAGATTTAAATTTTAATATTCAGATATTAGTGAGATAAGTTTTAAAGTTAAGATTCATAATGCAGTTAAAAATTAGCCTCAGAAATTAAATGATTGGCTTGTATTTTCACAGAAATTAACTCAAACCATGTTTTTTTTTGTTGTTGTTGCTGTTGTTTTGGGGTTTGGGGGGTATTAGGGATTGAACCCAGCGGCATTCTGCCTCTAAGCCACGCCTCCAGCCCTATTTTATTTTGAATCGGCTCACCAAGTTGCTGAGGCTGGCTTCAAACCTGTGATCCTCCCGTCTCAGTCTCCCGACTGGGAGTAATCCCGAGTACTGGGATTACAGGCATATGCTACCACACCCAGATCAAACCTTCTTTTCAGATTACACATCCTATGTTATTTTTGTGCTATTGGGGATTGAACCCAGGGACATTCGACCTCTGAGGTATACCCCAACTCAATTTTATTTATTTATTTATCTATTTATTTATTTTATTTTTATTTATTTATTGGTGGTACTGGGGTTCCTGAAAACCCTTCTACCTCCGGGCTACACTCCCAGACCTATTTTTATATTTTTAAATTTGGAAACAGGGTCTCTTAAGCCAGCACGGCTGGCTTCGAACCTGCATGATCCTCCTGTCTCAGCCTTCCAAGCACGGGAATTATAAGCGTGCGCCACCACGCCCTGCTCCAATTTTATTTTTTTATTCTTTTTTTTTTTTTTCTTTGTGGTACTGGAGATGGACTCCAGGGGCAGTCAGTCTACCTCCGAATTACACTCCCAACCCTATTTTTATTCTGTATTTTGAAACCAGGGCCTCACTAAATTGCAAAGGGCCTTACTAAGTAGCCGAGGCTGTCCTCAAACCGTGATCCTCCAGTCTCAGCTTCCCAAATGCTAGGATTACAAGCATATGTCACCACGCCCAGTTTATTTTTTATTCTTTAAAACAAAGTCTTGCTAAGTTGCTGAGAATCTTACTAAGTTACTGAGGCTGGACTGAAACCTGCAGTACTCCTGTTTCAGCCTCCCAAGTACTAAGATTAATAGCATGCACCACCATACCTGGCTATCCTGTATTATTTCTACCAAACTGCAGTGCCTCCTCCTTAAAAGCTATTTTTTATTTTTTATTTAAACTTAAAAGTTTGGTTTTGTAAACACTGCCTTACAACTTCAGATTCATAAAATGTCTCGGAGTGACATAAAAGTCCAGCTGTTAACAGTTTGCCTTTGGGATCTTTCTCTTGGACATCACTGCCAAGGCCTTTTGTTTTGTTTCTGTTAGAGCTTTGGGTTTCCTTGGAGGAACATCAGGATGCTTTGGAACTCATCATGAGCAAGTACCGGAAACAGATGTTACAGTTGATGGTTGCTAAAAAAGCAGTGGATGCTGAACCCGTCCTGAAAGCTCACCAGTCTCATTCTGCAGTAAGAAACTGTAATGAATAAGTTCTAAACTAACGGCATTGAAGTTTCGAGATTGTTTTAGTTAGTGTAAGCTTGTTTTCCTTTTTTGTTTAGCATATTTGTTATTTCCTACACCATGGTTTTTAAAGATATGAATAGGAAGAATGGGATAAGGGACTATTCAGGGCCTGTTGACTGGGACTCCGATTCCACCACCACCCCAGTATCTCTTTTCAAGATGTTAACGAATGCTTTGTTCTTCCACCGAGTATAAAGCCAGTTAGGGTTCAAGGTGCTCAGTGTTCAAGATGCTCGGTAAACACTTGGTTGGTTATTGTATATGTTACTGAACTGTAAGCTTGGATATAAGGAGAATGAAGTCATATTTTACCTCTGAAATGGTACCTGGTTTGAGCCGGGCGTGGTGGCGCCCGCTTGTAATCCCAGCACTCGGGAGGCTGAGACAGGAGGATCACACAGGTTTGAAGCCAGCCTCAGCTATTTAGTAAGGCTCTCAGCAACTTAGTGAGACCCTGTTTCCAAATAAAGAATAAAAAATTGGGCTGGGGGTGCTGCACGCTGTGATCCCCATACTTGGGAGGCTGAGATAGGAGGATGGCAGGTTCCACGTGAGACCCTGTTTCAAAATAAAAAATAAAATAGGGCTTGGGGTGTAGCATGGAACTAGAATGTCTCTGGACTCAATCCCCAATATCATACACACACACACACACACACACACACACACACACACACGAATAAATAAATAAAAATAAAAAATTAAAATAGGGCTAGGGATATAGCTCAGAGGTAGATTACCCCTGGGCTCAATCCTCAGTACCACAAAATATAAAATAAAATACATAAAAAAGACAAGTTTCATCTTAGATTCCACTAAATGCACATGAAAATTTTTTGAAAGCCAGGTGTGGTGGCACACACTTGTAATCCCAGCATATGGGAGGCTGAGATAGGAGGATTGTTGTTTACGAACAGCTTCAGCTACTTAGTGAAGCCCTTTGCAACTCAGTGAAACCCTGTTTCAAAATAAAGAATAAAACATGGGGATGTAAGTCAGGCATGATGGTACATGCTTGTAATCCCAGTATTTGAATGGCTGAGACAGGAGGATTATAGTTCGTGGGCAGCCTCAGCTACTTAATGAGGCACTTTGCAACTCAGTGAAACCCTGTATCAAAATAAAAAATAGGGCTGGGGGTGTAGCTCAGAGGTAGAATGCCCCTGGGTTCCATCCCCAGTACCGCCAAAAAAAAAAAAAAAAAAAAAGTTTTAGAGAGCAGGGATATTTTAATATTTTGAATGCCTTTCATTTGAAAGAGAAAAATTAATTTTATTTAAAAGAATTGATTTTATTTTCTCTGGTCCAGAGGAGAAAACTTGAAGGAGGCAAGAGTTTAGTTCATGTAAAATACTTTCTAGGGGGATATGGTGATACTCACCCGTAATCTCAGCACTTCAGAGGCTGAGTCAGGAGGATCACAGGTTTTCCAGATCAAAAATAAGGTCTAGACATCTTGGAAGTAGAATACCCCTGAGTTCAATCCCTGTACCCTGCAACACACAAAATAACAATAATAATAATATAATACTTATATTAAATAGGGCTGGGAGGGTAGCTCAGAGGTAGTGTGTCCCTGGGTTCAATCCCTAGTTACCCCCTCCAGTACCTTCTAAGAGATATATCCAAAGATAAAGGTGCCTGGTACTGTACTAAGCTTCCTGCCAAGTATTCAAATTTAAGTTGAACAGCCATTTAATGTCCAATATCCAATGGATAATTAGACTATAATTAATCTTTTGAAAATGAAAATTATTTGTGAATACCACAAACTTAGTTTATTATAATTCAGATTATAGTGTAATTTCTGTAGCATAGCTTAAATGAACATTTTGATTCTTTTTTGGGGAGGGGGTACTGGGGATTGAACCCAGGGGCATCCTATCTCCAAGCTACACTCCCAGCCCTTTTTATTCTTTGTTTGGAAGCAAGGTCTCACTAGGTTGCTGAGAGCCTTGCTGTGTTGCTGAGGCTGCCCTCAAACCTGCAATCCTGCTGTCTCAGCCTCCCAAGTACTGGGATGTACCACCACGCCTGGCTCTTAAATGAATTTTCCAAGATCATATTGCACATGATATCATAGGCTTCGTGTCTATAGAAAATAACATTTTCTCATTTTTCTTCCTTAATATTTTCATAGGAAATCGAGAGTCAGATTGACAGGATCTGTGAAATGGGAGAAGTGATGAGGAAAGCAGTTCAGGTGGATGATGACCAGTTCTGTAAGATTCAGGAAAAACTAGCCCAATTAGAGGTAAGGTTCACAAAAAAATTTAGGTTCACAAGAAAAGCATCTAGAAGGTGTGCCATCACTGTCCTGCCACTGAAATACATTGATGTTTTCTGTGTGCTCATGATTTAAAATTATAACTCCTCCTTCTTACTCTTTTCAGGAAAGGAAATGTAGTAAACAATAATCAATTTAGCTATCAACTACATATTGGCAGAAGTTGAAATAATATTTTGAGGGGGTATATCAAGTAAAGGTACAGGTTAGCCGGGCGTGGTGGCGCACACTTGTAATCCCCGCGCTTGGGAGGCGGAGGGAGACAGGAGGATCGCGCTGGTTCGTAGCCAGCCTTGCTGGTTTAAGAGACCCTGTTTCCAAATAAAAAGTATAAAATAGGTCTGGGAGTGTAGCCCAGAGGTAGAAGGGCTTCCAGGAACCCAGTACCACCAAAAAAAAAAAAAAAAAAAAAAAAAAGAAGGTACAGGTTATATGTAAGCCAAAAATCCCTCATCTGCCATAGGAAGTCAAATAGGGCCAGGTGTGGTGGCGCACACCTGTAAGCCCAGTACTTGGGAGGCTGAGACAGGAGAATCACAGGTTCAAAGCCAGCCTCAGCAACTTAGTGAAGCTCTCAGCAATTTAATGAGACCCTATTTCTATATTAAAATAAAATAGGGCTAGGGCTATACCTTAGAGGTAGAATGCCCTTGGGGGTCAGTCCCTACCATCTCACACACGTGCTCACAGGAAGTCAAATAAATAATGTGTAAAATTGAAGATTGGGAAATAGCAGTATAGCTGGGTGTGGTGATGTATACCTGTAATCCCAGTACTTGGGAGGCTGAGACAGGAGGACTGCAGGTTCGAGGACAGCCTCAGCAACTTAGTGAGACCATGTTTTTTTTTTTTTATTTGTTTTGTTTTGTTGGTGGTACTGGGGTTCCTGGAAACCTTTCTACCTCTGGGCTACACTCCCAGACCTATTTTATATTTTTATTTGGAAACAGGATCTCTTAAGCCAGCAAGGCGGGCTTCCAACCTGCACGATCCTCCTGTCTCTGCCTTCCAAGAGCGGGGATTACAAGCATGCGCCACCACACCTGGCGTGAGACCATGTTTTGAAATAAAACAATTTTTAAGGGCTGGGGTAGAACGCCCCTAGATTCAATTCTCGGTATCCCCCCTAAAAAGTATTCACGAAAGAGAACAAAACCAAAGAAAGACTGTTTTTTTTTTTATAAGTCTTAATTTTTAAAGCTATTTTCAAGTATTTTTTGTTTGTTTTGTCAGAACTGGGGATGAAACCCAGCAACATTCTACCTCTGAGCTACGCCTCCAGTCCTATTTTTTATTCTTTAATTTGAAACATTCTAAGCTGTGGAGGGCCTCACACAAATCTGGCGGTGAACCTTTCAGCCTCCCAAGTACTGGGATTACAAGCATGTGCCACTATACCTGGCTTTCAATATATATATATATATATATATATATATAATTTCAAGTAATATATATTTCAAGTAAAATATATATATATACGTACATTTTGTGTGTGTATGTGGAGGGGAGTGGCTCTGGGGATGGAACCCAGAGGCATTCTACCTCTAAGCTACACCCCCAGACCTATTTTTTACTCTTTATTTTGAATGGGGTCTCACTGAGTTGTAAAGGGCCTCACTAAATAGCAGCTGAGGCTGTCCTCGAACCACGCAATCCTCCCATCTCAGCCTCCCAAATGCTGGGATTACAAGCATGTGCTACCATGCATGGCTCAAGTAATATTTTTTTTTTAAGTAAGAATATGTTACAAAAGAAAAGCCTAGGGTAATAGTATGCTCATAAGATTATTCAGGGAAAACATTTCAGTAGCCAGGCACAGTGGCAAATGCCTGTACTCCTGTACCTTGAAGGCTGAGGCAAGAGAATGGCAATACCATGTTTAAAAAAAAAAATTCAAGATTGCAGATTCAAAACCAGCTTCAGAAATTAAGTGAGACTTGCAGCAACAGAGCCAAACTGTGTTTCAAAATAATAAATAAGCCGGGCGTGGTGGCGCACGCTTGTAATCCCAGCATTCAGGAGGCAGAGACCAGAGGATCATGGTTCGTGGACAGCCTCAGCTACTTAGTGAGGCCCTCTGCAACTTAATGAGACCCTGTTTCAAAATAAAGAATAAAAAACAGGGCAGGGGGTGTAGCTCAGAGGTTGAATCCCCTAGGTTCCGTCCCCAGAACCGCAAAATAAATAAATAAATAAGTAAATAAATAAATATAAAAATAAAAAATAAAAAGGAGGAGCTGGACGAGCCGGGCATGGTGGCACATGCTTGTAATCCCAGCATTCGGGAGGCTGAGGCTGAAGGATCACAGTTCGCGACAGCCTCAGCTACTTAGGCCCTCTGCAACTTAGTGAGACCCTGATTCAAAATAAAGAATAAGGGGCCGGGATGTAGCTCAGTGGCAAAGCGCCTGCTTTGCAGGTGTGGCGCTCTGGGTTCGATCCCCGGTTCAAAAAAAAAAAAAAAAAAAAAAGACAAAATAAAGAATAAAAAATAGGGCAGGGGGTATAACTTGGAGGTCAAATGCCCTTGGGTTCCATCCCCAGACCCGCAAAAAAAAAAAAAAAAGGAGGCGGTGGTGTATGTGGTGGCACATGCTTGGGAGTACTTGGAGGCTGAGAGAGGAGGATTGCAGGTTAGAAGGCAGCCTCAACAATTTAGTGAGGCACTCCACAATTTAGTGGACCCTGTTACCAAGTAAGAAATAAAATCGGGTTGGGCATTTAGCTCAGAGGTAAAATGCTTCTGGTTTCACTCCCCAGTGCCATAATAAATAAATAACTGACTGACTGGGGTTTTGCTCAGAGGTAGAATGCTCTTGGGTTCAATCCCTAGTACTACAAAAAATAAAATATAGCGAACAGAAAAAAGGCCACTGAAAAGAAAACTAGTACTTTCATAATATGAAATGGAGTTGAGTGCGGTGGCTCATGCTTGTAATCCCAGTACTTGGGAGGCTCAGACAGAAGGATTGCAAATTCGTGCCCAGGCTCAGTTACTTAATGAGGCCCTCTACAACTTACTAAGACCCTGCTTCAAAATAAAGAATGAACTAGGGCTCAGGGTGTAGTTTAGAGATAAAATGCCCCTGAATTCAATCCCCAGTACCACAAAAAAGTAAATACATTTTTGAACACATATAAAATGGTAGGTAAATGCTAGAAGAAAGATACAGAGTAAAACGAGGAAGTAATTTATATGGTAGATTTTTTTCTTTTTTTTTTTTTTACGGGTCTGGGGATAGAACCCAGGGGCATTTGACCTCTGAGCTACACTCCCTGCCCTACTTTTTATTCTTTCTTTCTTTCTTTCTTTCTTTCTTTCTTTCTTTCTTTCTTTCTTTCTTTCTTTCTTTCCTTGTGGTACTGGGGTTCCCGGAAACTTTCTACCTCCGGGCTACACTCCCAGAACTATTTTTTATATTTTTTTATTTGGAAACAGGGACTCTTAAGCCAGGGAGGCTGGCTTCGAACCTGCACGATCCTCCTGTCTCCGCCTCCCAAGCTCGGGGATTACAAGCGTGCGCCACCATAAAATGCCAGGCTTATTCTTTATTTTGAAACAGGGTCTCACTAAGTTGCGGAGAACCTAAGTAGCTGAGGCTGGCTGGGAACTGTGATCCTCCCATCTCAGCCTCCCAAATGCTGGGATTACAAGTGTGCGCCACCACGCCCGGCTCTATGGTAGATTTCTTGACCAGGGGCTCTAACTTCCTGGTTAACTGGAAATGCTGTGGTTTGCCAGAATTTCCTGCAGAGAGAATAAAGATGAAGAGTTGCAAGCTACCCTATCTGGAAATCAAAAGAAATGGCATGTCCCAAGCTGGATTTGGGAGTTAGTTAAGCGATAGAGTAAATATATCTATACTAACCCTGACCTGTCTCAGTTATTGAAATAGCCCTAAGCAAACCTAGGGGCATTCTGCCTCTGAGCTGCAAAACTCAGGCCTATTTTTTTGTGGTTTTGTGGTTTTTTGTTTTGTTTTTGCAGTACTGGGGATAGAACCCAAGGGCATCCTACCATCCAGCTCTATTTCTTTATTCTTCTTTTTTTTTTTTTTTTTTTTTTTTGCATTCGACCTCCGAACTACACCCCCTGCCCTATTTTTTATTCTTTATTTTGAAACCAGGTCTCACCGAGTTGCAGAGGGCCTCACTAAGTAGCTAAGGCTGTCCGAGAACTGCGATCCTCGTCTCAGTCTCCCGAATACTGGGATTACAAGCGTGAGCCACCATACCCGGCTTTATTCTTTATTTTTGAAACAGGGTCTCACTGAGTTCCAAAGGGGCCTCACTAAGTAGTAGCTGAGGCTGTCCTTGAACCATGATCCTCCCATCTCAGCCTCCCAAATGCTGGGTATTACAAGCATGTGCCACCACACCTGGCTTATTTTTTAGTGTTTATTTTGAAACAGTGTTTCACTGAGTTGCAAAGGGCCTTACTAAGTAGTAGCTGAGGCTGTCTGGTGAACTGTGATTCTCCTGTTTTAGCCTCCCAAATGCTGGGATTACAAGCTGGCTTACTAAATATTTTAAGTGGGAAAAATATGGCCATCAGAATCAGACTACAGTACCATATTCATGTTGTCTGGATGTGGAAAAGTTGCGGGAGTTTAATGCGCCTTAGCATCCTCATCTTAAAATATGGATCTAGGCAATGATACTTACCCTACAGATTTGAAATAAAATATATAATACACCCATATGGTACCTGGCCTTATGCTCAGTAAGTGGTTTCTCAGCTGGGCATGGTGGCACAAACCTGTAATCCCAATACTTGGGAGGCTGAGACAGGAGGATCAGCAGATTCAAGGACAGCCTTAGCAACTTAACTGAGATTCTCAGAAATTTAGCAAGACTCTGTTTCCAAATAAAAAATAAAATCTATAGCCTGAAGATAGAAGGCCTCTCGGTTCTATCCCCAGTACCATGAATAAGAAAGAAAGAAAGATGGTAAAACTTGGTGGGAACCATGAAGGGTTTGGCAAGACAGTAAATTCCTCAAGTGGAGAGGGACCTTGTTTTTCTTTCATAGTCCTAACACTTGGCAAGTAGAAATTAATTAGCAACTATAAAATTAATAAGTAATATTTTAGGAATTCATCAGCTTATTTCCTTAAACCTTTAAAAGTAGCCAGGTGTTGACTGGGCTTAGTGATGCACACTTGTGATTTCAACATTCAGGAGGCGGAGACTGGAGGATTGCAGTTCTCAAATAACCTCAGCTACTTAGGCCCTTCGTAACTCAGTGTGACCTGGTTTCAAAAAATAAAAAAGATGTCAGGTGTGGTGGTTCACACTTTTAATCCCCGCGCTTGGGAGGCTGAGACAGGAGGATTGCACAGGTTGGAAGCCAGCCTTAGCTACTTAGTGAGGCTCTTAGCAACTTAGTGAGACCCTGTTTCTAAATAAAGTATAAAATAGGTCTGGGAGTATAGCCCGGAGGTAGAAAAGCCCCTGGGTTCCACCCCCCAGTACCACAAAAAAATAAAAATGACTAAAAAATAGGGCTGAGGGTGTAGCTCGAAGGTAGAATGCTCTTCGGTTCCATCCCCAGTACCGGAGGGGAAAAAAAATTAGCCAGGTGTGATTGCAGGACAGCCTCTGCAACTTAGTGAGGCTCTCAGCAGCTTACTTTGCTTCCAAATAAAAAAATGAAATAGGGCTGGGGATATAGCTTGGAGGTAACCCATCAAAAAAAAAAAAAAGAAAAGAAAAAACTTAAAACTTATGTTTTCTGTTCCTGGCCCCAAACAATGTGACAGATTTGACAGTAAAAATACAGGAAATAAAGATATGACCTTTCTTTTTTTCCAGCTTGAAAATAAGGAACTTCGAGAATTATTGTCTATCAGCAGTGAGTCTCTTCAGGTGAGAAAGGAAAACTCAGTGGATACCGCTTCTCAACCAATCAAATAACTACACTTCTGAAGGAGGAAGATTGTCTATCAAGGAAGGAAGTTATCTTCTCATCTGAGTATTGTCTATTCAGTGTCTTGCCTTACACTTGATTTAGTGTTGATTTAAGGTATCAGGTGGCAGTTTAGAATTCCCAATCAATATTGGCTGTCCACAAAACAGTTGCAGGGTGTATTAGTGTGTATACACACTGAGTTTTGCCATTCCTTTCTCTAAAAAATTGGTTTTAATTTTCATTTCTGGGACCTTGATTTTTATAATCTATTTTCAACTCACTGTCCACATCTCTAACACTTTGAGCATTTCTTTTTCATCCAGTAACTTTATTTTATATAGTGTTGTTAAATATACATCTAAGAATTTTAAGAGCTACAGCTTTTTAAATCTATTTGGCATATACCTGGATTTGTTTTCATTTGACAAAAAGTAACGTGATTGATTCCACAAAACCAGATTGACATTCCCTGATTTGCAATGTCATTCACCTGTGAAGGTTTGCGTCTCTCTGGTGCTAGGAGTTGGCACTCTGTGTTGGAGTGTCTTTACTCTTAATTTGAGAGAACCTACTGCTAGTCCCCAAGAAACATACTTGAAAATAAGTGAGCTTCTTTTCCCACTGAGAGCATAGTTGTATCATTCAAAGGATGTCAGTGAACTGTCCTGTGGATGTGTGCACACACACTTGCACTTAGTTCAGTTGCCAAAAGTACCTTTTATTTACTTAATTCAATATAAGCAGTCAGCTTTCAATTTTTTCCTACTAGAAAATCCTCCACTGAGGTAGTTTTCCTAGGGTGAAAAATATAGGTTTAACCACTTCAGTTCTTAGATACGATATTCTACTACTTAATTTATATATAATTTTATAGGTAAGAACCACCACTTCGATGTGTCATTACTAAGACTAGTAGTTGGCCTTTTTTAAAGTCTTTTTTTTTTTAAATGGAAGCATTTTTATTTAAGAGCTGTGGAGAGAGTTACTATATTGGTAATACTGTGTAGGCAACAAAAAGCAACATTGAGATTCAAATACTGGGTAGTCAACTAGGTCCACTCATCAACTCATTTCCTTGAGTGTACTCACATTTCAAATTTATAAATTACTTCCGTCTATACTATCTGCTTAGATTTGTCAAAAAAATAGTTGAAAAAAATGAACGCTAAACCTATCGATATTTTCAAGTAACCTTAAGCACCATACTGCATGGGAGAGATACAACACAGTATTAAAAAAAAGTTATTGCTAATGCTTTGTGTGATGTAAAATTTATTTTGTACTGACCTAAAGACTACTCCAGTTAACACAAAATCTCTCCAAGATGTCCTGAAAGTATCTGATCCCAGTAATACCAATGAACTTTCTAGAGTACTGGTCATTTGTTAACAGGTATATATATCATTTTCAAATTTGTCAAATTGTGCCCAAGAGAGTTTGACTAGATAACACTTCCACTTCGTGTTTTTTTTTTTTTTTTTTTTGCGGGTCTGGGGATGGAACCCAGGGGCATTTGACCTCCGAGCTACACCCGCTGCCCAATTTTTTATTCTTTATTTTGAAACAGGGTCTTACGAAGTTGCGGAGGGCCTCACTAAGTAGCTGAGGCTGTCCATGAACCGCGATCCTCCGGTCTCAGCCTCCCAGATGCTGGGATTACAAGCATGCACCACCACACCCAGCACATTTCCACTTCTAAGTGTGACCAATTTTATTTCATTTCTCTAGGGTAAGTAAACTTTTTTTGGAGGGTCTGCGGATGGAACCCAGGGGCATTTGACCTCTGAGCTACACCCCCTGCCCTATTTTTTATTCTTTATTTTGAAACCTGGTCTCACTGAGTTGCAAAGGGCCTAAGTAGCTGAGGCTGTCTGCGAACCACGATCCTCCAGGTCTTAGCCTCCCGAATGCTGGGATTACAAGCATGTGCCACCAATCCCGGCTTATTCTTTATTTTGAAACAGGGTCTCATTAAGTAGCTGAGGCTGTCCGCAACTCAGATCCTCCTCTCTCAGCCTCCCAAATGCTGGGATTACAAGCACATGCCACCACGTCCAGCTTGTGAGTAAACTTTTTTTTTTTTTTTGGTGGTACTGGGGGTGGAACCCAGAGGCTTTCTACCTCCGGGCTATACTCCTAGATCTTTTTTATATTTTATTTGGAAACAGGGTCTCATTAAGTTGCTGAGAGCCTCACTAAGTAGCTGAGGCTGGATTCGAACCTGTGCAATCCTCCTGTCTCGGCCTCCCAAGCGCGGGGATTACAAGCGTGCGCCACCACGCCTGGCTTTGTGAGTAAATGTTGCGGACCAGCTCAGTCTAATTGGGGTGCGAGTCCACTCGCGGTCGAGAACCTCAGCCAAGATGGGGAAGGATTAGAGTGAAGTACTGCAGCCTCTTATCTGCAGCGATTCCTTCCCTTCTAGGAACTAAGAGCTCCTAGTGACGGCGCTCTCTAGAAAGAATCTGATATGGACAAAGGCTTCTTGAGCCAATGACACTTTATTACAAGAACCCCGAAAAATTTATTCCCTTCACCAGTAAAGTTAATAGTAAGAGAAAAGGAAGTGAATGCAATCACTGTGAAACAATAGTGAATGACACGTAAACAAAGGTAAAAAAAACTAGTCCGGTTTTCAGCTGGCTTTTGGCTTTCAAGAGATTAACTCCGGATCCTCTCCCAGATCTTGCAGACAAGCAGTTCCAAAGGGCAATCTTCCAGAAGAAACGGGCACGCCCAAGGCTTGGAGGCTTCTTGGGGAATCTTCTTTAACTTTCTTGGAACTTTCCATCTTTTGGGCTCAGTCCATATAGCAAGTGTGGGGAGATGTGGTGATTCAGGTGGATGTGATAGAGTTTCTTCAGGTGTTGGCATCTTACCTTCTAAATCTGAAAGCTTAAGCAAACTCACAACACAGTTTGGCAGACAAAACACCACAAACAACACCATGAAGTTCTTGGATTTAGTTTTCGGATGTATTTCCTTAACTGCTGAACACTCTTCTTTAGACACCAAGCCTATTAAAAGCCTATTTATCTTTAATAATCCATTTCCCTGTCACAAACCCTCTGCAACCTGCTTCTAACTTTCTAATTCCTTTCTTTCCCAGTTGGGACGTTCTTATGATAAGCTTTTCTTCATGCAAAAATGCTTTTCTTACTCTTACGGTATTTCCTTTCCTTTATACATATATATTTAGAACATCTGTCCTTTATTTTGTCATATTTCTAACCATGCGGCCAGTCTGTCTCGGGGAATGCTCATACTGGGCGTAAAAGTCAACAATCTTTTTCCTTCGGCTCTATTGTATTTGGGCAACTAAGTTGTTCATCAACTAAATTGCTTTGAAGTCACACACAAAGTTTTATCTTCTCTGTCTCTAGGCAGGATCTCAAGGGTAAACAGAGTTACCTTAAACTGAGCTACCGGTTACCGGAGTTAATGGCTTAACCTAAGTTAGTGATAGGAGTGAGGGTCGGAGACCATTTGTGATTGCTGCAGCTGGAATGCTGACCACAGCATCTGAGTTCTGGCCAGTTTTTTCATTACTATTGAGCAGAGCCAAGGGCGTTTAGACAAATTATTAGAGAATTTATTTCCACGGACTCAATTTCTTTCATAGTCCTGATCTCACATCACCGGAGCAATTCGTATAGAGAGTTAAAAGAATACTAGAAGAATAATAGTTATGAAAGAATATCTAAAAGTGGAGAATGCTTTTGGCCAGCGACCACACCTTCTCTCGGGGCTTATTTCTCACGTTGAGATTCTGCCTATGGACTGCATGAATGAGAATTTACATGCAGATGCCGAGAGGGCGTGGCTGTTGCTGGTATCTGCAAGTAAACTTTTAATCCAGCTGTTTTCCTTGACTTGTACCACAAATCCATCCAGAACACAGGGATCCATTGTATCTTTGTCACCTGCCACAGCTCCATTTCATTGAAAATGACAAAATTATCAAATAGCCCATTAAGGTTCAGTATGGTGTTTCTCCATATTAAAAAGAGTACATGTGGCACGCACTTATGCGCGTCTCTCTCTCTCTCTCTCTCTCTCTCTCTCTCTCTCTCTCTCTCTCTCCCCCCCCTCCCTCCCTCATTTTTTTATTTTTTAGTGCTGGGTAATTGAACCCAGAGGCATTCTACCTTCGAACTCCACTACCAGCCCTTTTTGTTTCTTGGTGGTACTGGGATGGAACCCAGGGGCACTCTACCTCCAAGCTATACTGCCAGCCATATTTTATTTTTATGTTGAAACAGGGTCTTGGTAAGTTGATGAGAGTCTCACTACTTGCTGAGGCTGTCCTGAGCCCTTTTTGTGTTTTGTTTTCAAACAGGGTGTTTCTGGGTTGCTGAAAGACTCACTACTTGTTGAGGCTTTGTTTTGAACCTACAATCCCTCTGTCTCAGCCTCCCAAGTACTAGGATTACAGGTGTGCAACACCACACCTTTTTTTTTTTTTTTAAGTTGGAAACAGGATCTTGCTAAGTTGCTAAGAGTCTCACTAAGTTGCTGAGGCTGGCCTCCAACCTGCAGTCTTTCTGTCTCAGGTCTATGCCACTGTTTCTGGCTCTGGTGTCTCTATCTGCCTTATGAACCTTTAGAACAGTTTATGCAAGCCAGCCATGGTGGCACACGCTTGTAATCCCAGCATTCAGGAGGCTGAAACCAGAGAATCACCGTTCTCGGACAGCCTCAGCTATGTAATGAGGCCCTCTGCAACTTAGACCCTGTTTCAAAATAAAGAATAAAAAATAGGGCTGGGGGTGTAGCTCAGAGGTAGAATGCCCCTGGGTTCCATCCCCAGATCCAAAAAAAAAAAAAAAAAAAAAGAACAGTTTATGCCGTACTTATCATCTCAGGTATCTGGATAAATCTATATGTTAACTTTTCCTCCTGGAAAATCAAAAGCTTGAAGCCGGGCGTGGTGGCACACACTTGTAATCCCAGCATCTGGGAGGCTGAGACCAGAGGATCACGGTTCGTGGATAGCCTCAGCTACTTAGTGAGGCCCTCTGCAACTCAGTGAGACTCGGTTTCAAAATAAAGAATAAAAAAAAAAATAGGGCAGGGGGTGTAGCTCGGAGGTCGAATGCCTCTGAGTTCCATCCCCAGACCCGCAAAAAAAAAAAAAGAAAATCAAAAGCTTGATATATGAATATAAAGAGCTTTCAGGGCCCCTGCATATGACTTCTGGCTGATGTTAATGCTGTTAAGATAATGTGTAATTAGAAATTTGAATGGAAGAGGAATATACTTTCAGTGGGTATTAATATCTCTTTTGCAGCGGGTAGAGAAACTTGACTGGTTTGCAAAATTTAAACTTATCTTTTCTAATAATCTATATTGAGAAGATTAGCCAATGTTACTCAGTAATTAATCTAATTATTAGGAAGTGCACGGATTTTTTTTCCACATATATTTATATAGCAGCCTTGTCAAGTAGTCACGACCAATTTCCATAAATAGTTTGTAATTAGCACAATATATTCAGCAGTGTACCTCATTACATCAGTACTTTATGCATAATTCAAATATTGAAGATCTGCTTCAGTGTTCCTCAAAAAGTGGTTCACTGACCTACTGAATAGAAATCTGAGGATGGGACCCAGGAATGTGGTGGTGTTGCTGTTGTTTGTGGTACTGCGGATGGTCCCAGGGGCATTCTACCTCTGAGCTACACCCCCTGACCAATTTGTGTGTGTGTGTGTGTGGTACTGGGGGTGGAACCCAGAGGCTTTCTACCTCTGGGCTATACTCCCAGACCCATTTTATATTTTATTTGGAAACAGAGTCTCACTAAGTTGCTGAGAGCCTCACGAAGTAGCTAAGGCTGGCTTCGAACCTGTGCGATCCTCCTGTCTCAGCCTCCCAAGCGCGGGGATTATGAGCGTGCGCCACCACGCCCAGCTCCAATTTTTTATTCTTTATTTTGAAACAGGGTCTCACTAATTTGTGGACGGCCTTATTAAGTAGCTGAGGCTGTCCACAAACTGCAATCCTCCAGTCTCAGCCTCCTGAATGCTGGGATTACAAGCCTGCGCTACCACGCCCGCCTTAGTCTTTATTTTGAAACAGGTTCTCCCTGAGTTGCAAAGGGCCTCACTAAGTAGCTGACACTGGCCACGAACCACAATCCTCCTGTCTCAGCCTCCCAAATGCTAGGATTACAAGTGTGTGCCACCACACTCAGCTCCTATTTTTTTTTTTAACTTGGAAATAGGGTCTCACTAACTTCAGAGGGCCTCACTAAGTTGCTGAGGCTGTTCTTGAACCTATGATCCTCCTGTCTCAGCCTCCCAAGTACTAGGATTACAAGTGTGCACTACCATACCCAGCTAAAATCAGTATTCTTTAACAAATATAAATAATTGAGAAAATAACAGTGTCTTATTGTTAAACTGTTACATCCTTCTAAATTGTGCATGGTACTAGGAATTGAACCCACGGATATTTTACCTCTGAGCTACACCTCCAGTCCTTTTTATTTTTTATTTTAAAACAGGGTCTAGCCGGGCGTGGTGGCGCAAGATTGTAATCCCTCCACTTGGGAGGCTGAGACAGGAGGATTGCACAGGTTCAAAGCCAGCCTCAGCTACTTAGTGAGGGTCTCAGCAACTTAGTGAGACCCTCTTTCCAAATAAAATAGGAAATAGGTCTGGAAGTATAGCCCGGAGGTAGAAAGCCCCTGTGTTCCACCCCCTGTATCACCAAAAACAAAACAAAACAAACAAACAAACAAAAAACAGTCTAGCTAAGTTGCTGTGGGAGGCTGGCCTTGAACCTGCAATCCTCCTGTGTCAGCCTCCCAAGTATTGGGATTACAGGTATGTACCACCAGCCTGGATCCTCCTAAAGAATTTGTTTTGAAATTACCAGATATTTGTTTTCCCAGCTTCCTTTACAGCTAAGAACATATATCTGCCTTTTTTTTTTTTCTGGAACTTAGGGGCATTCTACCTCTGAGCAACACCCTCAGCCGTATCTTTTATTTTTTTATTTTATTTTTTATTTATTTATTTATTTATTTATTTATTTATTTATTTATTTATTTATTTATTTGCAGGTTTGGGGATGGAACTCAGAGGCATTCGACCTCCGAACTTCACCCCCTGCCCTATTTTTTTATTCTTTATTTTGAAACAGGTTCTCACTGAGTTGCAAACAGCCTCACTAAGTAGCTGAGGCTGTCCGCGAACCGCCGTGATCCTTCAGTCTCAGCTTCCCAAATGCTGGGATTACAAGTGTGTGTCACCACGCCCAGCTTTTATTCTTTTTATTTTTATTTTTTTGCAAACACTTGTTTATTTTATTTTATTTTTTTTTAATTGGTGCACTGTATTCATACATCATAGTGAGATACAAACTTTTGTAGACATACATGCACACATCGCCCAGTCAGCCCCCACCCGAACCCCACCCCATTCTCTCCCCATCCCTCCCTCCCATGCTTGGCTTAGTGGTTGACATCTAGTATTATAGCAATTTATCCAAAATTAAAAATGATAATCTCACATAACAGTTTCATTTGTCTGATACTAAGCTTTTGATGACTTAAAGATAACATTTCAATATTTCTTTTTACTTTCTTTCTTACCAGAGAATATTTTTTTTCTATTTTTTTTAGGTGAAACTATCATGTATTTATATATTTATTTTTCAGAAAAAAAAATCTATCCTAATATGGAAAATGGACTCTAGATACCCAAAACGATCTTGAAAAAGAACAAAGCTAGAAGATATATATTTTCTGATTTCAAACCATATAAAGCTACAATAATTGAAACAGTGTAGTACTATTATTTTGAAATAGGGTCTCATGCCGGGCATGGTGGCACATGCTTGTAATCCCCATTTATAATCCCCACGCTTGGGAGGCTAAGACAGGAGGATCGCGCAGTTTCAAGCCAGCCTAAGCTGGTTTAAGAGACCATGCTTCCAAATAAAAATATAAATTAGGTCTGAGAGTGTAGCCCAGAGGTAGAAGGCCTCTGGTTTCCATGCCCAGTACCACCAAAAAAAAAAAAAAGAAATAGGGTCTCACTCAGTTGCATAGGGCTTCACTAATACCTGAGGCTGGCTGAGAACTTGCAATCCTCCTGTCTCAGCCTCCTAAATACTGAGATTAAAGCGTGGGCCACCACACCAAGCCTGCCTTAAACTTTAAAGCTACTGCTACAGTGAAGCAGGGAATCATGCAGAATCCTTGGAAAATGATCAACAACACTGACTGTTACATTCAGCCCCACGGAAGAGCAGGAAAAGTGAGTTGTTGTTTTTATAGTGACAGTACTCAGTTTGCAGTGTGAACAGTCTGGTGTAAGCTACAGTGTCTGCCCAGCAGTGGAAACTGGGGTCTTTACTGCAGCAATTCTTTGAAATCATTAGAGACTGTAACTTTTTGTTGTTGTTGTTATACCTGGGGATTGATACCCAGGGACATTTTACCACCACTACCACCCCCCCCCCCGAGCTATACCCTCAACCCAATTATTAAATTTTGAAACAGGGTCTCAGTAGTTTGGTGAGAGTCTTACTGCTTGCTGAGGCTGTCCTCCAACCTTCAGTCTTCCTGTCTCAGCTCCCAAGTACTGGGATTACAAGCGTGTGCTACACGCCCAGCTTGAGAACTGGTGTGTGTGTGTGTGTGTGTGTGTGTGTGTGTGTGGGCATTGTACCTTTGAACTACACCCTCAGTCCTATTTTTTTACTCTTTTTATTTTTTTCATTTTTATTTTATTGGGTTTTGGTTGTGTTTTTTTGTTTTGTTTTTTTGGTGGTACTGGGGTTCCTGGAAACCCTTCTACGTCCGGGCTACACTTGCAGACCTACTTTTTATACTTTTTTATTTGGAAACAGGGTCTCTTAAGCCAGCAGGGCTGGCTTCGAGCCTTGCACAATCCTCTTGTCTCTGCCTCCCAAGCACGGGGATTACAAGCATGCACCACCACGCTAGGCATTTTATTGGTCTTAAATGAAAAGTTGTAAATGAGATTACTTTATTCCTGCATCTTCTCAATTGTTTCTTCCTTGTATTTGCCCTTTTCCTTTCCTACTTGGTGAGATTTGGCCTTCTGTTCCAGGATCTTTTTGCGATCTTTGTCCAGTTTTAGCCTGGTGATAACCACCTTGCTGGGGGGAAGGTCCACATGTACAGTTGTGCCACTGGCCCTTTCCTGCTGCACCCGTTCAATGTAAACGACATACTTCTTCCTGTAAACCTGCACTACCTTGCCAGTCTGCTGACCTTTGTAGTGTCCTTGTACGACCTGTACTGCATCATCCTTTTTTGTGTGTGTGGGTGTGGGTGGGGGGGTGGAACCCAGGGGCATTCGACCTCTGAGTTACACCCCCTGCCCTAAATTTTTTTTTTTTGGTGGTACTGAAGTGAAACCCAGAGGCTTTCTACCTCCGGGCTATAGTCCCAGACCTATTTTATATTTTATTTGGAAACAGGGTCTCACTAAGTTGCTGAGAGCCTCACTAAGTAGCTGAGGCTGGCTTTGAACCTGTGTGATCCTCCTGTCTCAGCCTCCCAAGCGCGGGGATTACAAGGGTGCGCCACCACGCCCGGCTAAATTTTATTCTTAATTTTGAAACAGGGTCTCACTGAGTTGCAGAGGGCCTCACTAAGGCTGTCTGCGAACCGCGATCCTTCAGTCTCAGCCTCCCCGAATGCTGGGATTACAAGCGCGCCACCACGCCCGGCTTTCATCATCCTAGAAAGGATGGACATAGATCCAACATTGTTCTTCTGTCTCAGCTCTTTGGAAAGAGGAGAAGACATAATCTTCCTGCGAATGTGGGAAGGCGCATTGAAATGCCTTTTATGGTTCTTGCTTCAGTCAGAGGTCACAAAGAGATTGAACTTCATTTGGCCCCTGCTGCTTCAGTGATGGAAGCAAAAAGGAAGAGCAGGCGTTATTTTTGAAACAGGATCTCACTGAGTTGTGAAGGGCCTCGCTAAATAGCTAAGGCTGTCTGCAAACTGTGATCCTCCCGTCTTGCCTCCCAAATCCTGGGATTACAAGCATGTTCTACCACATCCGGCGAGAATTACTTTTACTAAAATAATTATTTTTGTTAAAATTGACCTGAACTGCCTGTGATTAAGAATATCCACTGATAGGCCAGGTGTGGTGGCGCACACTTATAATCTCAGCATTCAGGAGGCAGAAACCAGAGGATCTTGGTTTGCAGACAGCCTCAGCTACTTAGCGAAGCCCTTTGCAACTCAGTGAGACCCTGTTTTGAAATAAAGAATAAAAAAATAGGACTGGGGGTGTAGCTCGGAGGTAAAATGCCCCAGGCCAAAAAAAAAACCTACTGATAATATGAGCATAATTTTTGTGTGTGTGTGTGTTTTTGTTTTGGTACTGGGGCATTCTACCTCCAAGCTACACCCTCAGCCCTATATTTTGTTCTTTATGTTGAAACAGGGTCTCGCTGAGTTGCAGAGGGCCTCACTAAGTAGCAGACTGTCTGCAAACTGTGATCCTCCTGTCTCAGCCTCCCAAGTACTGGGATTACAAGCGAGCGCCAGTACACCCGGCTTAACTCAATGTGTTTCTAAGATACATTTTGTTATACATAGTTTGCATTTATTTTCATTGAAGTATTTGTCATGTGATTATAAATATATTAAAAAGTACATGGTGGCACATGCTTGTAATCCCAGCATTTGGGAGGCTGAGATAAGGATCATAGTTCACGGACAGCCTCAGCTATTTACTGAGGCCCTTTACAACTTGGTGAGACCGTTTCAAAATAAAGAATAAAAAATTGGGCTGGGGATGTCGCAATTGGGAGGTAGAATACTTCTGGGTTCCACCTTCAGTACCACCCCCAAAAAAGAAGTACATACATATGGGTTTGGGTGCAGCTCAGTGGTAGTATATGAAATGCATAAGGCTCTCAGGGACCATTAATAACACGTCTCAAGTATCTTTTTGGTAACAAGGCCAATTACAAAAAAATCCCCAAATACCCATGCTTAATAGTATTCCCCAGAAGGAGATGTTGCGCACCCGTTCCAGGGAATGTCTGCCGTGCAGCACTCCTGCTAAAACGAGCCGTGCTCAGTTTTAGACTGGGAAGAAGGCGCGGCACCATGTGAAAAAGGAATACAGATTTTGGCTATTACCTGTGAGCTTTCCGCTGATACCTGATAAATTAAGAATGTGCCAGAATAGAAATGTAGCCTATAACTATGGACGTTTATTTTCTATTGCTATATCATCTGCCACAAATCTAGCAGTTTATAGCATTTATTATCTCACAATTCTCTTTTAGAGTTTCTCATGGCTGAAAACTAGCAGCCAAGTCCAGCACCTCAATGGAGACTCTAGGTTCTCATATGGTAAACTCACATGGTTTCTGGCAAAAACTAATTTCTTTGAAAATGTAGTACTCATACAGACAAGATATCTCATTTCACTCGTCCCTCTCCTTTAGGCTTCTAGCTACTGCTGCTTCCTGCTCCTCCTCCTCCTCCTCCCCACTTCCTCCTGCTCCTCCTCGTCCTCCTCCTCCCCATTTCCTCCCAAACTGACCTCAAACTCCAACAATCAGGATTCGCACCTGGCTTAGGGTGTGTGTGTGTGTGTGTGTGTGTGTGTGTGTGTGTGTGTGTGTGACTGAGGATGGAATGCAGAGGCCTTCTACCTCCAGGCCATATCCCCAACCGTATTTTATTTTATTATTTAATTTGGAAACAGGGTCTTCCTAAGTTGCTGAGGCTGGCTTCAAACCTAAACTCCTCATCTTAACCTCTCAAGTACTGAGATTATAGGCGTGTGCCACCACACCTTATTTTTGTCTTTCAAGAACACAGCTAAACTGCCTATACTGTCCTTGGTGGTCTGTGATTAATCCTAGTACTTGGGAGGCTGAGACTGAAGGATTGCAAGTTCAAGGCCAGCTTCAGCAATTTAAGGAGAGTCTGTTTCAAAATAAAAAGTAAACTGGGCATGATGCCACACACCTATAATCCCAGTACCTGGGAGGCTGAGACAGGAAGATCCCAAGTTCACAATGAGCCTCAGAAATTTAGTGAGGCCTTCTGCAACTCAGTGATACCCTGTTTCAAAAAAAAAAAAAAAAAAAAGTAGTAAGAGCTGAGCATGATGGCACATACCTATAATCCTAGTACTTGGGAAGCTAAGACAGGAGGATTGCAGATTTGAAGCCAGGCTCAGCACTTAGGCTCTCAGCAACTTAGTGAGACCCTGTTTCCAAATAACAAAAACAGATCTGGGGTGTATCCTGGAGGCAGAAGGCCCCTGGGTTCCATCCCCAGTACCACCAAAAAATAATAATAATAATAATAATAATAATAATAATAATAATAAAGGCTGGGCATGGTGGGGCATGCATATAATCCCAGTCTTGGGAGTCTGAGAAAGGAAGATTGCAAGTTCATGACCAGCCTCAGCAATTTAGAGGACTGAGGCTCCTGGGTTTCTTCCCTAGTACTACAAATATATATATATTAAAAATAGTTGGCCGGGCATGGTGGCGCACGCTTGTAATCCTCGCGCTTGGGAGGCGGAGACAGGAGGATCGCGCAGGTTCGAAGCCAGCCGTGCGCACTGGCTTAGGAGACCCTGTTTCCAATTAAAAATGTAAAAATAGGTCTGGGAGTGTAGCCCGGAGGTAGAAGGGCTTCCAGGAACCCCAGTACCAAAAAAAAAAAAAAAAAGTTTATTTTTTATTTTTATTTTTTTTGGTGGTACTGAGGGTGGAACCCAGAGGCTTTCTACCTCCGGGCTATACTCCCAGACCTTTTTTTATATTTTATTTGGAAACAAGGTCTCACTAAGTTGCTGAAAGCCTCACTAAGTAGCTGAGGCTGGCTTCAAACCTGTGAGATCCTCCTGTCTCAGCCTCCCAAGCGCAGGGATTACAAGAGTGCGCACCACGCCCGGCTAAAAAATAGTTTACACTGGGTGTGGTGGCTCACACTTGTAATCCCCGCGTTTGGGAGGCGGAGACAGGATCACCCAGGTTTGAAGTCAGCCTCGGTGGCTTAAGAGACCCTGTTTCCAAATAAAAATATAAAAATAGGTCTGGGAGTATAGCCCGGAGGTAGAAGGGTTTCCAGGAACCCCAGTACCACTAAAATAAAAAATAAAATAATAAACCGGGCGTGGTGGTTCATGCTTGTAATCCCAGCATTTGGGAGGCTGAGACCGGAGGATCGCGGTTCACAGACAGCCTCAGCTACTTAGGCTCTTTCCAACTCTGTGAGACCCTGTTTCAAAAGAAAGAATAAAAAATAGGGGCTTGGCATGGTGGCGCACGCCTGTAATCCTAGCACTTAGGAGGTTGAGACAGGAGGTTCGATGCCAGCAAAGACCTTCAGCAACTTAGTGAGACCCTTAAAAAAAATTAGGGCTGGGGGTGTCGCTTGGAGGTAGAATGCCCCGGGTTCTATCCCCATACCACACACACACACACACACACACACACACACACACACACACAAAATCCTGAAGACAATCAATCACTCTTTGAGGAAATGCTAAGTCAGCAGTGTTCTTTGTAACCAAAAAATTATTTTGTGTAGAAAACCAGGACAACCATTAGCTAAAAGAGACTAAAGATCTACCAATGAGCCGGATGTGATGGTGCACACCTGCATTCCCAGTACTCGGGAGGCTGAGACAGGAGGATTAAAGGTTCAAAGCCAGCCTCAACAACTTACAAAGCCCGTATCTTAACAAGATCCCAGGATGAGCTCAGAGGTAGAATGCCCCTGGGTTCAATCTCCAGTACCAAAAATAAATCCACCAATGGGTAATAAAGTTAGTAGACTAAGGTTTGAGCAGAAAGAGGATATCTGCATAATCTTAGTTTCTAGGGTTCCCATAACAAGCTACCACAACGTGGATGGCTTAAAACAATAGAAATGGCTGAACATGGGCAGGCATGGTGGCACATGCTTGTAATCCCAGTACTTGGAAGGGTGAGACAGGAGGATTGCAGTTCTCCACAGCCTCAGCTACTTAATGAGGTTTCTGCAACTTATTGAGACCTTGTTTCAAAATAAAGAATTAAAAAATAGGGCTGGGGGTGTAGCTCAGAGGTAGAATGCCCCTGAGTTTCATCCCCAGTACTGCAAAAAAAGAAATGAAAAAGAAGGAAGGATGGAAGGAAGGAGAAAAGAAAAAAAGCAATAGCCAGGCATGGTGATACCTGCCTGTAATCCCAGTATTTGGGAGGCTGAGACAGAAGGATTGCAGGTTCAAAACAAAGCCTCAACAACTAGTGAGTCTCTCAGCAACCCAGAAACACCCTGTTTGAAAACAAAATACAAAAAGGGCTAGGGTTATATCCAGAAATAGAAGCCCCTGAGTTTAATTAGAAGGAAGGAAGGAGGAGGAAGGAAGGAAGGAAGGAAGGAAGGAAGGAAGGAAGGAAGGAAGGAAGGAAGGAGAGAGAAATAGATTCTCTATAATCCTGGAGCTAGAAGTCTGAAATCAAGATGCTGGCTCTTTCTGGAAACTCGGAGAGAGAACATGTTCCATGTCCTGCTAGCTTCTGGGGCTTCTAGAAATTCTTGTCATCCTTTATTCTTAGATATATTAATTCCAGAGCTGGGGCGTGGTGGTGCAAGCTTGTAATCCCAGCATTTGGAAGGCTAAGACTGGAGGATCTCAGTTCAAGGACAGCCTCAGCTACTTAGTGAGGCCCTCTGCAACTCAGTAAGACCCTGTTTCAAAATAAAGACTAAAAAATAGGGCTGGGGGGTGGTGTAGCTCGGAGGTAGAATGCCCCTGGGTTCCATCCCGAGTAATGCAAAATATATACATATATATACATATACGTCTTTACATGGTCATTTCACAATTGGTCTCTTGTCTGTATCCAAAATTCCCTCTTCTAAGGTAACCCTTAATCCAACATGACTTCATCTTAATTTTATTACATATACAAAGACACTATTTCCAAATAAGGTCACATGAACATGAATTTAGGAGGGACGTTATTCAACCCAGTACAGTCACAAAGTCTCTCCTCCAAAAGTATCTTTTAAAAGAGGGATACATGCCAGGCATGGCGAAGCACACTCATCACCTCTGTACTTGAGAAGCAGAGACAGATCACAGGTTCTCCGTCAGCCTCAGCAACTGAGGCCCTCCTCGACTTACTGAGACCCTGTTTCCAAATGACGAATAAGATAGGCCTGGGGGTATAGCACAGAAGTAGAACCCTAATACCACAAAAAATAAACAAGGAACACAGATCAGGCATGGTGGCATACAGCTGTAACCCCAGGACTTGGGAGGCTGAGACAAGAGGATCCCAGGTTCGAGGCCAACCTCAGCAACTTAGTGAGACCCTGTGTCCAAATAAAAATAAAATGAGGCTGTCAATGTATCTTGGAGGTAGAATGCCCCTGGGTTCAATCCCCAGCACCACTAAATAAATAAATAAAGGTGGCGCATGTCTGTGATCCCAGTACTTGGGTGGCTGAGGAAGGTTCGAGGACAGCCTCAGTAATGTAGTTGATACCAACTGATTAAGGTAGATATTAAGATAATATATTTCAACATCATATAACCCCTGGTATAATTTGATGAGAGATCACATCTGTGGTATTTTTCCTCCTTTTTTGTACTGGGAATTGAATGGAGGGGCATTCTACCTCTGAGCTACACCTCCAGCCCTTTCCCTCCCTCCCTTTCTTTCTTTCTTTCTTTCTTTCTTTATTTCTCTTTCGTTCTTTTTTGTGTATGGTGCTAGGGATTGAACCCAGGGGTAGTCTTCTTCCAAGACACCACCCCAGCTCTATTTTTTTTTTTTTTTTTTGTGGTACTGGGGGTGGAACCCAGAGGCTTTCTACCTCCGGGCTATACTCCCAGACCTTTTTTATATTTTATTTGGAAACAGGGTCTCACTAAGTTGCTGAGAGCCTCACTAAGTAGCTGAGGCTGGCTTCAAACCTGTGCAATCCTCCTGTCTCAGCCTCCCAAGCGCAGGGATTACAGGTTTGCGCCACCACGCCCGGCTTCCCAGCTCTGTTTTTTATTCTTTATTTTGAAACAGAGTCTCACTGAGTTGCAAAGGGCCTCACTAAGTAGCTGAGGTTGTCCACGAACCACGATCCTCCTATCTCAGCCTCCAAAATGCTGGGATTACAAGCATGCGCCACCATTCCTTGCTTATTTTTTATTTTGAAACAAGGTCTTGCTAAATTGCTGAAAGGCTCACTAAGTTGCTGAGGTTGGTCTTGAACCTGTGATCCTCCTTTCTCAGACTACCAAGTACTGGGATTACAAAAGTGTGCCACTGTGTCCAGCTATTTGACCATGTTTTAAAAATGTCAAGCCAGGTGTGGTGGTGCAAGCCTGTAATCCCAGTATTTGGGAGGCAGAGTTAGGAAGATCACAGGTTTGTAGTCATCCTCAGCAACCTTGTGAGACAATTTTGTGAGAATCTGTTTCAATATAAAACAAATAAAATAAGCTGGGTGTGGTGGTGCACTCTTGTAATCCCCATGCTTGGGAGATTGAGACAGGAGGATCACGCAGTTAAGAGACCCTGTTTACAAATAAAAAATATAAAATAGGTCTGGGAGTGTAGCCCAGAGGTAGAAGGCCCCTGGGTTCCATCCCCAGTACCACCAAAAAATAAAATAAAATAATAATAATAATAATAATAATAATAATAATAATAATAATAAAATAGGGCTGGAGGTATAGCACAGAGGTAGAAGGCCTCTGGGTTGAATCCCCAATACCACAAAATAAGTGAATGAATGAATGAATGAATTCCATCCTTGAACCAGGGATGGTGGTACATGTCTATCTATAATTCCTACTTGGGAGGCTGAGACAGAAGGATTGCGGGTTGAAACTAGCCTCAACAATTTAGCGAGGTCCCTCAGCAAATAGCAACACCCTGTTTCAAAAGAAAGAAGAATAAATCAGGCGTGGTGGCACAGGCTTATAATCCCAGCATTCGGAAGGCTGAGACTGGAGGATCGCGGTTCGCCGACAAACAGCTACTGAGTGAGGCTCTCTGCAACTTAGCCAGATCCTGTTTCAAAATAAAGAATAAAAAATAGGGCAGGGGGAATAGCTCAGAGGTTGAATGCCCCTGGGTTCCATCCCTAGACCCGGAAAAAAAAAAGAAAGAATATAAAGAAAACACAAAACATATGAGGCTGCTGCCAGTATAACATGGCATACCATTTGCAGTAAAATTATTTTTTTCTTTTCTTTGCAGTACTAGGGATTGAACCCAGAGGTGTTTTACCAATAACTACATCCCTACCCCCCCCCTTTTTTTTGCGGGTCTGGGGATGGAACCCAGGGGCATTTGACCTCCGAGGTACACCCCTATCCTATTTTTTATACCTTATTTTGAAACCGGGTCTCACTGAGTTGCAGAGGGCCTCACTAAGTAGCTGAGGCTGTTCACAAGCCGCGATCCTCAGGTCTCAGCCTCCCGAATGCTGGGATTACAAGTGTGAGCCACCACGCCCGGCTTATTCTTTCTTTCTTTCTTTCTTTCTTTCTTTCTTTCTTTCTTTCTTAATTTATTTATTTATTTATTTTTGGTGGTACTGGGGGTGGAACCCAGAGGCTTTCTACCTCCGGGCTATACACCCAGACCCATTTTATGTTTTATTTGGAAACAGGGTCTCACTAAGTTGCTGAGAGCCTCACTAAGCAGCTGAGGCTGGCTTCGAACCTGTCTCAGCCTTCCAAGTGCGGGGATTACAAGCGTGTGCCACCACGCCCGGCTTATTCTTTATTTTGAAACAGGGTCTCACTAAGTTGCAGAGGACCTCACTAAGTAGCTGAGGCTGTCCGCGAATCATGATCCTCGGTCTCAGGCTCCCAATTGCTGGGATTAAAAGCATGTGCCACCATGCCCAGCTTCTTCTTTTGCTTTTTTAGTTTGAGACAAGATCTTGTTAAATTGCCCAGGCTAGCACTGAAATTGTGATACTCCAGCCGGGTGTGGCAACTACTTTGCTAGGCCTTTCGCAACTCAGTGAGACCCTGTTTCAAGAAATAAATAAAAAAGATTAAAAAATAGGGCTGGGGGTGTAGCTTGGAGATATAATCCTCTTGATTTCTATCCTAGTGCTGCAAATAAGTAAATAAATAAATAAATAAATAAATAATAAATATAAATAAGTAAATAAAATTTAATTTGAGTCAGGCGTGGTGGCGTACACTTGTAATCCCAGCACTTGGGAGGCTGAGACAGGAGGATCAATCGCACAGGTTCAAAGCCAGCCTCAGCTACTTAGTGAGGCTCTTAGCAACTTAGTGAGACCCTGTTTCCAAATAAAGTATAAAATAGGTCTGGGAGAATAGCCTGGAGGTAGAAAGCCTCTGGGTTCCACCCCAGTACCACACACACACACACACACACACACACACACACACACACACAAACCCAAAAATAAAAAATAAAAATTTAATTCACAGCTCTGTCTTTTTATTTATTTATTTATTTATTTATTTATTTATTTATTTATTTATTTATTTTGCAGGTCTGGGGCTGGAACTCAGGGGCATTCGACCTCTGAGCTACACCCCCTACCCTGTTTTTTATTCTTTATTTTTTAATTATTTATTTATTTTTGCTGGTATTGGGGATGGAACCCAGGGGCCTTCTACCTCCAGGCTACACTCCCAGACCTATTTTATATTTTATTTGGAAACAGGGTCTCTTAAGCCAGCTGAGACTGGCTTCTAACCTGCGTGATCCTCCTGTCTCAGCCTCCCAAGCGCAGGGATTACAAATGAGCGCCACCACACCCGGATATTTGTATTCTTTTTTTTTTTTTTTTTTTTTTTTTTTGCGGGTCTGGGGATGGAACCCAGGGGCATTTGACCTCCAAGCTACACCCCCCAGCCCTATTTTTTATTCTTTATTTTGAAACAGGGTCTCACTGAGTTGCAGAGGGCCTCACTAAGTAGCTGAGGCTGTCCGTGAACCATGATCCTCAAGTCTCAGCCTCCCGAATGCTGGGATTACAAACATGGGCCACCACACCTGGTGCTCTATGTCTTTTTTTTTTTTTTTCCCCCATGGTAATGGGGTTCCTGGAAACCCTTCTACCTCTGAGCTACACTCCCAGACACCTATTTTTTTTTATATATTTTTATTCGGAAACAGAGTCTTTTAAGCCAGCAAGGCTGGCCTTGAACCTGCGGGATCCTCCTGTCTCTGTAATCCCCTCCAAAGTAATCCCCTCCAAAGCAAGGGGATTACAAGCGTGTGCCCAGCTCGCTTTATGTCTTTTTTTAAAAAATAAATAAATAAAAGAAAAGAAAAGAAAAGAATGGTAAGAGAACCAAGTGTGGTGGTGCACACTTGCAATCCCAGCCTCAGTTACTTAGTGAGGCCCACTCTGTATCAAAATATAAAGAATAAAAATAGGGATTGGAGCCGGGCGTGGTGGCGCACGCTTGTAATCCCCGCGCTTGGGAGGCCAAGACAGGAGGATTGCACAGGTTCGAAGCCAGCCTCAGCTACTTAGTGAGGTTTTCAGCAACTTAGTGAGACCCTGTTTTCAAATAAAATATAAAAAAATTCTGGGAGTATAGCCCGGAGGTAGAAAGCCTCTGGGTTCCACCCCCAGTACCACCACACACACACAAAAAATAGGGATGGGGGTGTAGTTCAGAGGTAGAATGCCCCTAGGTTCCATTCCCAGGACTGCAAAATTAATAATAATAATAATAATAATAATAATAATGATAAGAGAGCTGGGCGTGATGATGCACACTTGTAATACCAGTACTTAGGAGGCTGAGACAGGAGCCTCAGCTACTGAGGCCCTCTGCAATTTAATGAGATCGTGTTTCAAAATAAATAATAAAAAATAGGGCTGAGGCATAGCTCAAAGGTAGAATGCCCTGGCTTCAATCCCCAGTACTGCAAAAATAAAATAAAATAATGGTAAGAAAGACTGGCATGGCATGCACACTTGTAATCCCAGATCTTTGGAAGCAAGATAGAAGGATTGCAGGTTCAAGGTGAGTCTCCACAAGTAATGAGACTCTCGTCAACCTAGTGAGACCCTCTTTCAAAATAAATAAATAAAATAGGGCTGAGGGTATAACTCAGAGGGTGAATGCCCTTGGGTTCAATCTCAGTGGAAGAAGAAGAAGGAGAAGGAGAAGAAGTAGAAGCAGCAGCAGCAGCAGCAGCATGGTGGTACACACTTGTAATCCCAGTACTTTGGAGGCTGAGACAGGAGGATCACAAGTTCCAGGACAGCCTCAGAAATTTAGCAAGACTCTCAACAACCTAGCAAGACTCTGTTTCAAAATAAAAAATAAAAAAAAGAAAAGAAAAAGGGTAGGGTTTGTTTTGTTTTGTTTTGTTTTGCAGGTTTGGGGATGGAACACAGGGGCATTTGACCTCCGAGCTACACCCCCTGCCATAGTTTTTGTTCTTTAATTTGAAACACGGTCTCACTGTGTTGCAGAGGGTCTTACTAAGTAGCTGAGGCTGTCTGTGAACCGCGATCCTCCTGTCTCGGCCTCCCGAATCCTGGGATTACAAGCATGTGCCACCACACCTGGCAAAAAAGGCTAGGATTTAGCTCAGAGGCATAATGCACCTGGGTTCAGTCTGCAGTAACACACACTCACACACACACACACACACACACACACACACACACACACTCACAAACTAAAGCAAGTAGCTAAGGCTGTCTGTGAACTGGGATCTTCCTATTCAGCCTCCCAAATGCTGGGATTACGCCTGGCTGCAATTCGGTTTTATTACCATCTTGGTTTCTCTAGCACTGCAAGTTAGTTCCTACTTCAGGACCTTGGCCAGCTAAGGACATAGGTCAGTGGCTGAGCGTTTGCATGGCTTGTGCACAAGGCCCTGGGTTCCATCCCCAGCACTAGATGGGAGGGCAGTGGGGGATGTTGAATTTACTGTTGCTCCTACCTGTCTACCTGCACTGTTTTCCCCCCAGTATCACATATCTGACACTTTCTCATCATTCAGGTTTCAGATCAAATGTCTGCAATTCATAATGGGCTTTTTTAAACGAAAAGCGTCCAACTGAGCATGCTGGTACGTGCCTGTAATCTCAGTGCTTGGGAGGGTGAGACTGAGTAGTTGGGAGAATCGAAGGTTTGTGATCAGCCTTAGCAACTTAGTGAGGCCTTCTGCAACTTGGTAAGAACTTATTTCAAAATGAAAAATAAATTAAAATAGGGCTGGGGTGTAGCTCAGAGGTAGATGCACTTGAGTTCAATCTCCAGCACCACAAAAATAAATAATACATTAATAAAATATAATTAAAATTAAAAATAGGGCTAGGGGTGTAGCTTGGAGGTAGAATGCCCCTGAGTTCAATTCATAGCACTAGAGAAAACAAAATGAAACAAAAATAAACTAGAAAACAAAAGGCTGGGTGTGTAGGTTGGAGGTAGAATGCCCCTGAGTTCAAGTCCAGTAACAACAACAACAATAAAATAGAATTAAAAACTGTCCTTAAACTCTTGAATAAATTTAAATTTAACCTTTTTTTGCATAATTGTGGATAGAACCCAGGGGGCATTCTACCCTTGAGTGACACCCCCAGCCCTGTTTATTTTATTTATTTATTTTTTTTCAGGTCTGGGATGGAACCCAGGGGCATTCGACCTCCAAGCTACACCTCCTGCCCTATTTTTTATTCTTTATTTTGAAACCGGGTCTCACTGAGTTGCAAGGCGCCTCACTAAGTAGCTGAGGCTGTTTTCGAACAGCGATCCTCCAGTCTCAGCCTCCCAGATGCTGGGATTACAAGCGTGTGCCACCACGCCCAGCCCCCAGCCCTATTTTTTATTCTTTATTTTGAAACAGGGTCTCACTGAGTTGCAAAGGGCCTAAGTAATTTAGGCTGTCTGCAACCACGATCCTTCTGTCTCAGCCTCCCAAATGCTGGGATTACAAGCCTGTGCCACCATGCCAGGCTAAATTTAGCCTTTAAAAAAAAAAAGTTCTGTACTGACCTAATTTTTCTCATTTGACAGACAACTGACAAAAAATCTCTACCACTGCTCAAGAAAACTTTATAAACATAAAACAGATTACTTAGCCGGGCGTGGTGGCGCACACTTGTAATCCCTGTGCTTGGGAGGCTGAGACAGGATGATCTCACAGGTTCGCAGCCAGCCTCAGCTGGCTTAAGAGACCCTGTTTCCAAATAAAATATAAAATAGGTCTGGGAGTGTAGCCCAGAGGTAGAAGGCCCCTGGGTTCCATCCCCAGTACCGCAAAAAAAAAAAAAAGATTACTTTTTTTTTTTTTTTTGCGGTACTGGGGATGGAACCCAGGAGGATTCTATCTCCAATCTACACTCCCAGTCCTACTTTTGTTATTCTTTATTTTGAAAGTCTCACTAACTTGCAGAGAGCCTCACTAAGTAGCTAAGGCTAGCCACGAAACTGCGATCCTCCTATCTTAGCCTCCCAAGTACTGTGATTACAAGCGTATGCCAACTAATATGAGGGAGGAAGGGCAGGTATGAAAGAATTACTTTAATTCTCAGACTCCGTAAATAATGTGCTTATTGATAACTAGAGAAAAATACAAAACCAGAATCAATTTCATTGTCTATTTAAAGTTTCTCAGAGTAAAAAAATAAGTATGATAAAACCGGGCGTGGTGGCACACACTTGTAATCTCAGCATTTGGGAGGTTGAGACCTGAGGATCGCGGTTTGTGGACAGCCTCAGCTACTTAGTGAGGCCCTCTGCAAAGTTAGTGAGATCCTGTTTCAAAATAAAGAATAAAGAATAAAGAATAAAGAATAAAGAATAAAGAATAAAGCAGGGGTGTAGCTCAGAGGTCAAATGCCCCTGGGTTCCATCCCCAGACCCGCAAAAAAAAAAAAAAAAAAAAAAAAGAATGATGAAGAACCAAAATAATTTACCCATATTTTTTTCAGGTGGTTTTTCCCTAATAGGAAAAGATATTTATCTTCCCAAATCCATGACTGCCTCTGTATAGATGGTTTTTCCAAGTACTTTCAAAAGTTTTAGCTTTATGGTTTTGTTTTGGTTTTGGTACTGGAGATGGAACCCAGAGGCTTTCTACCTCTGGGCTACACTCCCAGACCTATATATTTTTATTTGGAAACGGGGTCTCACTAAGTTGCTGAGAGCCTCACTAAGTAGCTGAGGCTGACTTCAAGCCTGTGCAATCCTCCTGTCTTAGCCTCCCAAACGCAGGAATTACAAGCGTGCGCCACCAAACCTGGCCAAAAGTTTTAGCTTTAACTGGCTTTAAAAATAATAACAAGTCGGGTGTGGTGGCGGACCGCGCTTGGGAGGCAGAGACAGGAGGACCGCGCAGGTTGGAAGCCAGCCACGCGCTGGCTGAGACCCTGTTTCCAAATAAAAATGTAAAAATAGGTCTGGGAGTGTAGCCCGGAGGTAGAAGGGCTTCCAGGAACCCCAGTACCACCACCAAAAAAAAAAAAAAAAAGACCCTGTTTCCAAAAACAACAACAACAACAACAACAACAACAACAACAACAACACCATGAAATAGGTCTGGGAGTGTAGCCCGGAAGTAGAAGGGTTGCCAGAAACCCCAGTACCACCAAAAATAAAAACAAAAAAATAATAACAAGTTAATAATTTTTTAGGTTCAAACTTCTTTCTTTCTCTTTCTTTCTTTCTTTCTTTCTTTCTTTTTTGCGGTACTGGGGATGGAACCCACGGGCAGTCTACCTTCAAACTCCCCAAAAATTAAAAAACCGAAGTTTTGAAATTCTTATTTATTTATTTATTTATTTATTGCAGTACTGGGGATGGAACCCAGGGGCATTCGACCCCTGAGCTAAACCCCCAGCCCTTTTTTTTTTTTTTTTTTTTTTTTTTTGCGGGTCTGGGGATGGAACCCAATGGCATTCAACCTCTGAGCTACACCCCCTGCCCTATTTTTTATTCTTTATTTTGAAACCGGGTCTCACTGAGTTGCAAAGGGCCTCACTAAGTAGCTGAGGCTGTCTGCGAACCGCAATCCTCCGGTCTCAGCCTCCCGAATGCTGGGATTACAAGCGTGCTCCACCATGCCCGGCTCCCAGCCCTATTTTTTATTCTTTATTTTGAAACAGGGGCTCGCTGAGTTGCAAAGGGCCTAAGTAGCTGAGGCTGTCCTCGAACCTGGATTCTTCTGTCTCAGCCTCCCAAATGCTGGGATTACAAGCCCGCACCACCACACCTGGTTTAGATTAAAATTTAATCTGAAAAAAATCACTATCTGAAAAATGTTTTGATCTTCTAAAGTTTACTTCTATTTATGGGTTGTAACTGTAGAAATAAATCATTTTAACTAGTGATTTAAATCAAATTACTTTACCTGTTATTCTCCTTTTCTTTCCCCTTGGATATCACAAATATCCAAAAAAAAAAAAAAAAAACCCACAAGGGTTTTTTGTTATTGTTGTTAAATACTGGGGACTGAACTCAGGGGCATTCTACCTCTGGCTTCATCCTCAGCCATTTATTTATTTATTTATTTATTTATTTATTTATTTATTTATTTATGGTGGTACTGGGGTTCCTGGAAACCCTTCTACCTCCAGGCTACACTTTCAGACCTATTTTATATTTTTATTTGGAAACAGGGTCTCTTAAGCCAGTGAGGCTGGCTTCGAACCTGCGTGATCCTCCTGTCTCCGCCTCCCAAGTGTGGTGAGTACAAGTGTGTGCCACCACGCCTGGTGCTTTTATTATTTATTTTGAAGTAGGGTCTCACTAAGTTGCGGAGGGCCTAAGTAGCTGATCCTCCTGTCTCAGCCTCTCAAGTACTGGGACTACAAACTTGTGCCACTATGTCTGCCTGCCTGTTACTTTCTTTAAGGTATTAGAGCTGAAATTTATATTTCTGGGCTTGTACATATTTCTTTTCTTTTTTTTTTTTTTTTGGTGCTAGGGATTGAAGTCAGGGGCATTCTACCTCTGGGTTATACCCTCAGCCCTATTTTAATTTTTATTTTGAAATAGGGTCTTGCTAAGTTGCTGAGGCTGGTCTTGAACCTACAATTCTCCTGTTTCAGCCTTCCAAGCACTTAGATTAAAAGGTATACCCTACCCAGCTCATTTTTCCATTTCGTGTTAAATGTAAATTAATACTAATTGTACATTTTGTATAAAATATAAATTGATACTAATTTTAAATCAAGGAAGAATTTAAAGGCAATTGACACATTCATAAAGATGAAATGGACATATTACTTAAGAAGGTCAAGTTATGTGAAATGGTAGAAATCAAGTCTTTTGCCTTTCTTATTAATAGGAATTATACTGACAGAATATAACAAGACTATTATGTTTTACATTTCCCTTTGCTGTGATACTTGAGTATGTGTGCTCCTCCTCCTCCTGGACCTAATTCTATGTTTAGACCAGATTCACATGACCTTGTAACTAGAACAAGAGCCCAAGACAGCTTTTCTGTAACATTGGAGTGAAATATCCAGAGTAGATCTGTTGCCAGTAAAGGGAGATCTGTATTTATGAAACAGTCAAAGGAAACAAACAACTAGCCTGAAATGTTTACATTCTCTATTTCCCCAGCAGAACACTCCAATTTCTAACACCATGTACAATTTGTGTGTGTGTGTGTGTGTGTGTGTGTGTGTGTGTGTGTGGTACTGGTGATGGAATCCAGGGGCATTATACCTCTGAGCTACACTCCCAGCCCTATTTTTTGGTATTTTATTTTATTAATTTTTTTGGTGGTACTGAGGTTCCTGGAAGTCCTTCTACCTCTGGGCTACACTCCCAGACCCATTTTTTATATTTTTTTTATTTGGAAACAGGGTCTCTTAAGCCAGTGCGACTGGCTTAAAACCTACCTGATCTGTCTCCGCCTCCCAAGAGCGAGGATTACAAGCGTGCACCACCACGCCGGCTTTGGTATTTTATTTTATTTTTTTTTCTTTTTCTTTTTTGCAGTACTAGGGATGGAACCCACGGGGCATTCTACCTCTAAGCTACAAACCCAGCCCTATTTTTTTATCTTTATTGTGAAACAGGGTCTCACTGAGTTGCGAAGGGCCTCACTAAGTAGCTGAGGCTCTCTGGGAAACTGAACTGTGATCCTCTCATCTCTGCCTCCCGAATGCTGGGATTACAAGCTTGGGCCACCATGCCCAGCTTAACACCTGTTATACAGGTGTTAACTGTTGTACAGTACTATTCATTCGGGAAGCTTTTGAGAATTATCAAGGCCAGGCACTGTCAGAAACCAGGAATACAAAAAGGAATGTCAGATGCCCTGTCCTTAGGGATCAGTAGCTAGTATGAACTAATATTTACAATAGGGTGAGCTATGAAGTCATTAAATGTGAAGCAAATACCTGTGCTTAGGAAAGTAATGGAAAGGCATTACAGAGTAGCACAGAGGCTGATTTGAGGCTGCATGCACAGGACTGGACCAATAGCAACAGAGGTGGAAAGGAAGGCTTTGAATAGAAGTAGGATACTGCATCCTCTTAAAATTTAAGACAATTTGCTTAGAATTGGAGTTTAAAAACCAGGCATGGTGGCAAACAACTTTAGTCCTAGTACTTGGGAGGGAGGCTAAGGCAGGAGGATTGAAGGATCAAAACCAAACTCAACAATTTAGCAAGACTCTCAGCAACCTAGTGAGTCCTGTTTCAAAACAACTAAGCTGGGTATGGTGATGCACACTTGTAATCTCAGTACTTGGGAGGCTGAGATAGGAGGATCAAAGGTTCAAAGTCAGCCTCAGCAAGTTAGCAAGAACTTCTGTTACTTATTGAGACCCTGTTTCAAAATAAATATGAAATAGAGCTGGGATTACAGTTTGGGGTTCAATCCCCAGTACCCCCAATGCAAAACAAATAAATTAAAATAAAAAGGGCTAGGGTTGTAGCTCAGAGTTAAAATGCTCCTCGGAGCCAGGTGTGGTGGCACACAGGTTCGAAGCCAGCCTCAGCTGGTGTAAGAGACCCTGTTTCCAAATAAAATAAAAATAGGTCTGGGAGTGTAGCCCAGAGGTAGAAGGCCCCTGGGTTCCATCCCCAGTACCGCCAAAAATAAATAAATAAACAAATAAATAAATAAAATAAAATAAATAAAATAAATTGCTCCTCGGTTCAGTCACTAGCGCACACACACACACACACACACACACACAGAATCAGAGGTTATATACTCTTACTGGGAATGGAACCTAAGGGCATTCTACCTCTGAGCTGCACCCCAGCCCTATTTTTTATTCTTTATTTTGAAACAGGGTCTCATTGAGTTGCAAAGGGCCTCACTAAGTAGTAGCTGAGGCTATCTGTGAACGACAATCTTCCTTTCTCAGCCTCCCAAAAGCTGGGATTACAAGTATATGCCACCATGCCTGGCTATATACTCTTTTAATACAATGCAGTTTTTGTTCCTTGCACTTATTTCAGTATATATGAAAATATTTGTTTTTGTGATTATTTAAGGAGGCTAAAATGAAAGCACCTTAATGACTAAACACATCTATTTTTCATTAATAATTACATGCTTTCCAGTGAGAACGTGTATGAAATGAACTATGAAATAATACATAAATATGATGAAAGTGTAGGGTACTTTTAAATTCTCCTTCCCTTCCCCCTCTCCAGGACTGAGGATGCAACCCAGAGGCACTCTGCCACTGAACTACAACCCCAGCCCTTTTTGCTTATTTTTGAAATAGAGCGCCATTAATTTAGAGGCTGGCCTCAAATTTTAGATCTTTCTGCCTCAGCCTCCAGAGTAACTGAGATTATAACTGTGCATCACTGTGCTTAGCTAAATATTTTCTTTCCCCTTTGAAAGTCTGATAATTTTGGTCAATGTTATTAACTGACTGTAGATAATTCATAAGAAAACAATATCACATGCACAGCATGGGAGTCATATGCAGAAATAGTTAATGCTTATATAATATGTTGCAGGATACGCAGGGTATGGTGGTGCAAGCTGTAATCCCAGTACTTGGGATGCTGAGACCAGATGATTTAAAGTTCAAGGTCAACCTCTACAACCTAGGAAGACTGTTTCAAAACAAAAAATAAAGAAGGGCTGAGAATGTAGCTTGTAGATAGAATGCTTCTGGGTTCAATCTCCAGTACCCCAAAAGAGAAAAAGTTGCAGGATACAAAAGGATAGTTTGTTGGGGCTCTGGGGTGGAAGTGCTGGCAACACAAGCCATAGGAGATTCAAGAGAGGAACTCTGTGACAATGAAAGGCTATCTTATTATGCAATTTTAAGGTAACAGCCCTCAGAAGACTATTTGTGGTAATCTTTGTCTGGACCAGGTGCCAAACTTTCGATCTCCTCTTCCTCTGAAAACTTTTTTTTCTAGGCAAATAAGGAAAAGCTTGGGAAAGAAAACCTCTGTCTGCATTTCTTGCTTACTCCACTGTTGTAGATAGAAGTGATCCTCCCACCCTTACCACCTCACCTCTCTGTGTTTGCAGTTTCTCTAAATAACCACCCTAAAATATGTAAGTATATTTTGAGTGAGATATTCTACTCTCCCACAAAAGCAGAAAGTGGTGGAAAGTTGTTTTTTGTTTTTGGTACTGGGAATTGAGCCCAGGGGCATTGTACCTCTGAGCTACACCCCCAGCCCCATTTTGTTTTAAGTTTTTAAATTTTGAAACAGGGTCTTGTTTGGTTGCTAAGTCTCACTACTGGCTGAGGTAGTCCTAAAACCTACAATCCTCCTATCTAGGCCTCCCAAATATTGGGATTACAGGCGTGAGCTATAATCCAGCTGTGGTAGAGTTCTCAGAAGAGTGACTGAACTGGGTTCCATCCCAGTACCAGAAGAAGAAGAAGAAGAAGAAGAAGAAGAAGAAGAAGAAGAAGAAGAAGAAGAGGAGGAGGAGGAGGAGGAGGAGGAGGAGGAGGAGGAGGAGGAGGAGGAGGAGGAGGAGAACTGACTGGTCATTATTTTTCCAATACTGTCAAATGAAAGAGCCACTGAATCTGTGAAATCCTTGTTCTCACCAGAGAATTCTTTACTGTCTGATATTCCATTGAACATTTATGTGGCTAGAATTGATATTCTCTCTTATCTCTTACTTCACTGGATGAATAATTTCTTTGCCCTGATTTCAACCTTTTAATTACTGTTTGGGCTTCTTTGATTACCTGAAACACTATGAATATCTTCGTAACTGGGAAGGTCAGTTGAAGGAGTTTGGGATTTTTTGTTTGTTTGTTTGAAGTGATTATGCAGTTTTGCTCCTGTCTGTTGCAAGCAATGTAGTTTCTGGGTGACAAAGGTTTCATTGAGACTTCCAGATTACTCCTCTAAAAATTTGACTCTGTACTAATTCTGTACTTTAGAAATTCCATTCTAATGTAGAAAACAAGAGAGAAGGAATGCTTGCGCTGCGATTGAAGAGAAAATGGGGTTTGAGGATTGCTGATTACCGCTAGGAAAAGAGAAATTCTTTTCACGAATTCCAGAATATGCCCTCGGAATTGTTTGCTTTCTCAAGGTTTCCCCCAGCCTCGTTGCCTAAAACGTTCGCAGGCTTGCACAGACCGGAGACGCTAAAGGCACCCGCCATCCCGCCCCTAGCGTCCCAGCTGGGTCAGTAAACACCGAGATTACTTCCCACCGCACAGCAGGGGCGAACGTAGGAGAGCGCCGCCGCCATCTTGGTGGTGGCTAAGCTCAGAGCCCGGTTGGCGTCACTCGGCCCTTGTGCGCAAGCGCACTCGGCGCACGCCCCCCCCCCCCGCCTTCCCGTGCACGCGCTCTGAGCCTGCAACTCTCGCGAGATAAGCGAGATTTATTCCTACGTACCGGGCCGTGCTGCTTATGGCGGCGCTGGAGAGGGGGCGCTGAGCTGTTGGGGTGAGTACGACCTCAGGGTCCAACGGGGGATAGCAACAAGCCAGGCTAAGGGCGGACGAGAAGACCAAGGGTAACAGGAGAGACTTCTGAGGCGAGGGGACACCCCTAGAGTTCCGTCTGGGGAGGATCTCGCCCCGAGTTCCCACCCAGGGCGTTTCCATTCGTCCCCGGTTCAACCGTCTAGGCCTCAAGTCAGGCCGCAGAGCCGTAGCGAGGAGTGGAGGCCGGGGGGGCGCGCCTGTGGGTAGTGGTGGTGGTGGTGACTAAAGTGGGGGAGGGAGCGAAAATGGAGGCTCCGGCCGCAGTCAAGATGGAGGCAGAGGGTGCGGGGCGCGGCCGCGGGGGCTGTTGGGAGCGGTAGTCCGGCCACTTCCCTCTGCGGCTTGGCGGGGGAAGCGGGAACTACAAGTCCCGGCGGGCGGGGCGAGGGGATGGTGGCGCGTTCCTTTGTGTGAGGCTGGGAGAGCAGAGGCTGACGAGACGGGCCTACTCTGACTCCAGACCCTGTGGTTTCCTTGCCGCCGCCTGTTGGGGGACCGCCTGCGAGTACCAGAGCGCAGTGCGTCAGTGGCGCCTTCTTTGTGTGTAAACCGAGACCCGGCTCCATCTAGGGGAAGTGCCTAGGGACACCTCCTTTCCCTAGGCCCTTCTGACACCAGCGTGGCAGAATTGACATCCTTAAGTTCCAGTCACCCACAGCTGGGCCTCAACACCCAGCCTTCCCCTATTCCTCTCTGCTTTGGCCTCTTGAGAAAGGAAACCAGCCCCTAATCCTTTAGGCACGTGCGCCCTACCCCTCTCACCTGGGGGAAACGGTGTTTTGAGAGTTCTTTGGTGTCCTCCCTACCATCTCCTCTGGCTCTTATGTTGCAAGCTCTGGCCCACATTGTGCAATGAACGACTTGGCTTTGAGCCCCAATCGGAGAGAGATGCGAGGTTTTTACCATTCAATGTTTTTATCAGTACGGAATCTTAGTGCTGTGCTTTAAAGATTTCCCTTACAAACACCCAAATGGCTGCTGTTTTGCTTCACCCACAAGTGAGACACAGGGAACGCTCCCTAAAACAGACTTCACACTGCAGAAAAGAATCAACAGTATTGGGGGAGTTAATTTCCTTGTTTTGCACCTAAAGTGTATGAAAGAATGTAGTGCTCTTTTAAACATTTGGAGGACAAGCAAAGAGGGAGGGATGATGGTCAAAGGCATTGTGGTAGTTAATTAAATCTATTTCTTCTGAGAGACTTAATTTTTATTAGGCTGGTATGAACTGGTAGTTCGCAGCCAGAGCTACCAACCTACTTTTTTAAAATGTAGGTTCCATATTATAAGCGGTTCTGCCAGAATGCTAGATTTCATTTTGAGTTAGTAGAAGGTAGACATTCTCAGCACTGAATTGAGGAACGATTTAATACATTGGTGTGGATAAGAAGAGAATTTACATACTTGAGTAGAAATTACCATATCATTAAAACCTAGATAAATCTTCCACCTTTTAGTTGCAGAACCAAAATAAAGGAGTTGGTAGTCGTTTGTGTGGTTCTGCAGCTGCTCTGGATGTTTACCATCGAGATGAGTATTTATAGCAGCTGAATTGAAAAGTAAAGTATTTGAGGCACAGAAGATAGGCTTTCTTTTTTTGTAAATAAGTTCTGACTTAAGTGTGACCTTTAAAGAATGTGGTTGAAAATTCTGGTGAATTCCTAGCACATGAAATTTAGAGTGAAGCTGGGTGTAGTGGCGCACACTTGTAATCCCAGTACTTGGAAAGCCGAAACAGGGGGAACAAAAGTTAGAAGCCAGCCTCTGCAACTTAGACCCTGTTTCCAAGTAAGAGATAAAATAGGAGTTGGGAGTACAATTTGGAGGTAGAATGCTTCTAGGTTCAATTCCCAGTACCAAATAAAGGAAAAGAAGTTGAGTGAAAGCTGACATGTTTTCCTATTTTATCCCACCCCCACCTAAGACACACCTTATACCTTGAGAGTCATTTTTTTATTTTTATTTTTTGTTATTTTTGGTGGTACTAGGGGTGGAACCCAGAGGCTTTCTACCTCCGGGCTATACTCCCAGACCTATTTTATATTTTATTTGGAAACGGGGTCTCACTAAGTAGCCGGGGCTGGCTTTGAACCTGTGCGATCCTCCTGTCTCAGCCTCCCAAGCGCAGGGATTACAAGTGTGCGCCACCACGCCTGGCTGAGAGTCATCTTTTTTAATTTGCTTTAAATTGTGAAACAACAAAATTTACTCTTACAAGCCCCTTTTTTTTTGGTATTGAGAATTGGATCTCTGAGCCCTTTTTATTTTGTTGAGGTTGGCTTTGAACCTTGACTCCTACTGTCAGCCTCCTAAGTAGTATGTTTACAGGCATGCACCACCACACCCGGCTTGTTTTCATCTTAATTTTAGGTGTACAGTATGTTCATATTGTTGTGAAGACCATACATTAAATAAGGTAATTACAACATTGAAAAGTCCTGTTGGATGGATCTTTAAAAAGTTGGAATTTTAGGGATGTATTGCCAAATGAAGTGAAAATTTTGAGATTGTTCCTACTTTGTCTTCTTAAAAAACCACTTTGAGATCTTTGACCAAAACTGTCTTATGGAGACTTGTTAAAACAGTTAGGATTTTCATAATAGAGAATTACTATAGCTAGAAAAACTATAGTTGTATTTAGTAAGATTTAGTAGCTAGAATGTCTTGAATGGTGAAATTACTGTGTTGAGAAACTTTTTTTTTGTGAGTTCCATAATTTCTTGCTATCAAATCTTTTTGCCCAATCAGGGTTTCTCTTATTAGAGTGCTTTTTATTTGCATCTGTGAGCACCTAGTTAAAAGCAAAACTATACAGAACTTTAAAAATATCTAATATGTCCTGTATGGTGAGGTAAAACATTAACAGAAAGTAAAAAATAAATTGATTAGCAGTTTTCTCACATTGTACATGTAAACTCTCTACTGGTTCTCAGCTACAGCCAGTACATAACCAATTATTTGCACTTTTGCTCCTTTAGTTTAATAACTACAAGCTTAGGCAAGCATGGTGGTGCACACTTGTAATCCCAGCATTCGGGAGGCTGAGAAAGGAAGATTGCTGTTCTCAGACAGCCTCAGCAACTTAGTGAGGCCCTTTGCAACTGAGTGAGACCATGTTTTAAAATAAAGAATAAAAAATAGGGCTGGGGGGTGTAGCTCAAAGGTAGAATGCCCCTGGGTTCCATCCCCAGTCCCACAAAAACAAAACAAAACAAAAAACTACAAGCTTCTATGGTCAAGTCTTCCTCTTCTGCAATGGTCAAAATATTGCCTCTTTTTACTAGTGAAAATCTTTGTCCAGTAGCTTTTATGTTTTATTAGGTATGCTTTTTTTTTTATCATCCTTGGTCAATTTATTTCTATTCTATGGAATGTGATAGCCACTAGCTGCATGTGGGTATTGTGTACTTAAAATATGATCAGCCAGCCGGGCGTGGTGGCTCATGCTTGTAATCCCCGCGCTTGGGAGGCAGAGACAGGAGGATCGCGCAGGTTCGAAGCCAGCTGCGCGCGCTGGCTTAGGAGACCCTGTTTCCAAATAAAAATGTAAAAATAGGTCTGGGAGTGTAGCCCGGAGGTAGAAGGGCTTCCAGGAACCCCAGTACCACCAAAAAAAAAAAAATAATAATAATAATAATAATAATAATAATAATAATGACCAGCCAGCCTGGCATGGTGGCACACACTTTTAATCCCAGTACTTGGAGGCTGAGACAGGAGAATCCTGCAGGTTTGAAGCCAGCCTCAGCTATTTAGGCTTACAGGAACTTAATGAGACCTTGTTTCCAAGCAGAATATAATATAGGTCTGGGAATGTAGCCTGGAGGTAGAAGGCCCCTGGGTTTCATCCCCAGTACCACACACACACACACACACACACACACACACACACACACACGCCTGAATTGAGACATGCTCTACTTAAAAATAACATCAGATTTTTAGGAATGTTAAAAATCTCAATTTCTTAGAGTCATTAAAGATGGACAGTAACATTTTGGATATAATTGGTTAAATAAGACATTTTAACTTCATTTGTTTCTTTTGATTTTAATATGGCAACTAGAAAATACAAAGTTACAAATATAACTGGCAAAAATTTTCATTGGACAGTATATAGTTTTCTAATGTGCTTAGCGTTTCTTCAGCTTCTCCCTTTGGAATTTGTTAACAGTAGTTAAGTGATACTTTTTGGGTTTTTTGTTTGTTTTTTGTTTTTTTTGTTTTTTTTTTTTTTGGTGGTACTGGGGATGGAACCCAGGGGCATTCTACCTCCCTAGCCCTAACTTTTTATTCTTTATTTTTGAAACAGGGTTTCACTGAGTTGCAAGGGGCCTCACTAAGTAGCTGAGGCTGTCTGTAAACTGAGATTCTCCCGGCATAGCCACCATGCTCAGCCTGATAGATACATAATTTTAAGTTTTTTTTTTTTTTTTTTCTTTTGTGGATAATGGGGGTGGAACCCAGGGGCATTCTACTTCTGAGCCACACCCCCAGCCCTATTTTTTATTCTTTATTTTGAAACATGGTCTTTCTGAGTTGCAAAGGGCCTTACTAAGTAGCTAAGGCTGTCCCTGTATTGTGATCCTCAGCCTCCCAGATGCTGGGATTACAAGTGTTCACCACCATGCCTGGCAATTTTAAGTATCTTAATAGCTGGTTAGGTAATTGACACTCCAGCACAGTTGTTACTACTGAAGTATACAAAAAGATAGTTACAAACCAGGGGTAGCTCAGTATATGGGAAGCTGAGATTTAGACAGGAGGACTCCAGGTTCAAGGGCAGCCTTAGCAATATAGTGAGACTGTCAGCAACCTATCGACTATTTCAAAATAAAAGGGATGTGGATGTAACTCAGAAGTAGGATACCTTGATTTAACTCCCAGTAAACCCCCCCCACACACACACACAAAGATAAGTTACATCAATATGATTTTTTTGCGGGTCTGGGGATGGAACCCAGGGGCACTCAACCTCTGAGCTACAACCCAGCCCTGTTTTTTATTCTTTATTTTGAAACCAGGTCTCACTGAGCTGCAAAGGGCCTCACTAAATAGCTTAGGCTGTCTGCAAACCGCTATCCTCTGGTCTCAGCCCCCCAAATGCTGGGATCACAAGCCTGTGCCACCACACCTGGCGATATATATTTTTTTAAATTTTTACGTAGAAGGTGATGACTTAGATTATTTTAAGTCTGTTCATTATCTAAACCTTATAGTTTATCTTAGGTCCTAGAGTAAAAGTGAATTGAAGAAGAATATAGAATAGGGGAAGGTCGATAGCTCGAAGGTGAAATGCCCTGAGTTCCATCCCCAGACCTGCAAAAAAAAAAAAAAAAAAGTGAATTGAAACCTAAGTACCCTCGTTATAGAAAAGGCATTATACTTGAACTTAAAATAGACTAATGCATCAAGAAATATGAACCGTGAAAGGAAGGCAAGAGTGTTATTCATACTTAAATCCCCCTGCCATTGAAAAGTTTTGTAAGTATGGTGCTTAATGAAATGTCAGGGTAGGGAGAACCTGATCTGTTAGGTTTTGCTTCTCTCAAAGGAAGAAGGTACTCCCTGAAGGAAATCAGTTTGGTGGAGAAACTTTTGTAAGACTGCATTTTTTTTTTTTTTTTTGCTTTTTATTAACATTTCTTCCATTTCTGCCACCCCCTTCCCACTAGGCAGGCAGTGTGGCACAGGCCTGTAATCCTAGTATTTATGAGATTGAGACAGGGAGATCACAAATTCTAAGATAGTCTCAGCCAGGTGTGGTGGCACCTGCTTGTAATCCCAGTACTCCCTAAACTGAGACAGGAGGATCATGATTTGCAGACAGCCTCAGCTACTTAGGCCTTCCTGCAACTTAATGAAACCTTGGTTCAAAATAAAGAATAAAGGAGGGCATGGTGGTTCATGGCGCTTGAGACGCTGAGACAAGAGGATCACACAGGTTTGAAGCCAGCCTCAGCTACTTAGGCTCTTGAGAACATAGTGAGACCCTGTTTCCAAATAAAGTATAAAAAATAGGGCTGGGAGTATAACCCAGAGGTAGAAAGCCCCTGGATTCCACACCCAGTACCGCCAAAAAAATAAAAAATAAAAATAAAGCATAAAAAATGGATGTAGCTTGGAGGTAAACTGTCCCTGTGTTCCATCCCCAGTACTGCACAAAAAGACACTATAAGTTCTAGGCCAGTCTCACCAACTGAGCAAGACCCTGTTTTGAAATAAAAAGGAGTGGGGGTGTAGCTCAGAGATAGAATGCCCCTGAGTTCTAGCCTCACCCAGAATGCCATTATATGTTCATAGTAATTTGGCAAAATGATATACCCAGAAGTATGGTGCATTTTAGATGAATTTCTTACCACAGAAATGTGTTCAGCCATTGTGTGTTAATTTAGTGTCTTCCTATGACCCTGGCTTCTGCTAGGCCTCTGAGATAAAAGCAGCTGAGGGAAGACACACAACAGGTGGTGACAACTTTTTTTTTTTTTTTTAACAGTACTAGGGGTCCAGGCTATACCCTCAGCCCTGTGTTGTTTTTTATTTGGAAACAGGGTCTTGCTAAAGTTGCTGAGAGCCTCACTTAGTTGCTGAGGCTGACTTTCGAACCTATATCATCCTCCTGTCTCAGCCTCCCAAGTACTGGATTACAGGGGTGTGCCATCATGTCCAGCTACATGGTGACAACTTTTAGCCAAGTGACATAGGGAGTAAGTAACCATTGAATTCAGTTCAGTAAAGGAATTGGCTTTAACTCCTGAAACAATATCACATTGATAATTATAATACTGTTTCCATATTGGGCAAAGGAAAAGGGAGTTGGTTACTTAGTAATTGGGAAGACTCTTAGGCTCCCTCTCTCCTTTCTTCCTCCCCTGTGTTGTTGACACAGGGTCTGTTTTGCCCAGGTTGGCCTTGAACTCAAAAGTCCTCCTGCCTCAGCCTACCAAGTAGCTGGAATTAACATTACGGCAAGTAGGTACCACAATGCCCTGCCCTAGTCTCCTGTGCCCTGACATCAGAGATGAAGGGAGTTAATGTTTAGAGTTGTTAGGCAGAGGAAGTTAATACCACTGATGAAAGGTTTTTTTTTTTTTTTTTTTTTTTGGTACTGGAGATGGAACCCAGGGGCATTCTACCTCTGAGCTATACCCACAGCCCTATTTTTTATTCTTTATTGTTTTTGAAACAGGGTCTCACTGAGTTGGCAAAGGGCTTCACTAAGCAGTAGCTGAGACTGTCCGCAAACCACTATCCTCCTGTCTCAGCCTCCCAAATGCTGGGATTACAAGCGTGTGCCACCACACCCGGCTTAAAAGTTAATAATCTTGACAAGAGTGTAGATCCTTGGTTCATTCTACCTCTGAGCTACATCACCAGTTTTAAAAACTGGTCTGGCCTCAAACCTGCAATCCTGTCTCAGCCTCTCAAGTACTGAGATTATAGGCCTGTCCCACCACAACTGGTGAGTTTTATTTCTTGATTGGATAATTAAGACTTCATACAGTTAAAAATTGACAGAACTGTTTACACTTGAATTGTAATGGGTTTTCCCCCCTATTATGGATTACCTTTTTGCTACATCAGCTTATTTTAATTATATTTAGATTTTGAACAGTTCTTTTTTTGTGTGTAGTACTGGGAATGGAACCCAGGGGCATTCTATTTGAGATATACCTTCAGCCCTATTTTATTCTTTTATTTTGAAACAGGGTCTCACTAAGTTGCTGACTGAACTATGATCCTCCTGTCTGAGCCTCCCAAGTATTAGGATTACAAGCATGTGCCACCATGCCTGGCTTAAACAGCTTTTTATTACTCAAAATGATATTTTCTTTTTTATTGATGCATTGTAGTCATACATCTTAATAGGGTACTAGATGGTAGAGGCATTCAGGCACACATTACTCATTTAGCCCTTCCTCACTTCCTATCCCTTTCCCACCCCCCTCCTTCTCATGTTTGGCTTAGCTGTATTAGTTTCTGTTGTATAACACTGGATTAGATACTAAAAGAGGCATTGATAGAGAAACAAACAAGTTTGCATGTCTAAAACTTGAAATATGATTAGTGCAAGATACATAAACAGGAAGCAAACAAAGTTTAGAAATGATTTAGTACCAGAAAGTTTGATGCTGGCACTGGATACTAATTCCTCACTTAATGAGAATTAAGAAAGTAGAGCCTGTGGTAAAATGGTTAATAAGGGCTTCTTTGTCATCTTGATGGAAAAATTATGGTTTTTATGGGAAGACCCATATAAACAAAGAACGGTAAAATTTAGGCGTATCCCAAGAATTGTATTTAAGGGTTGGGAGAAAGAATGGACCTATCTTGGAGAAGAACTGGAAAAGTCACAAGTAAAAACGAAAAGGTAGACTTAGAAACACCTTGAAAAATGGTTTTTAATCGTGGCTACAAGGCAGAAATAACTTGGTGGAGAAGGAATAAAGAAAATACATCAATGCCTGAGACCTAACCTAATGTAGTAAATTTATCATCTGTGTAGGACTCAGGATTGAGGTGGGGTGGAAGGATTGACCTAGGTGGTTGTATAGCATGGATAGTTGGAATTAAAACTGCCCATCTAGAGCTGGGCGTGGTGTCTTAACGCTTGTAATCCCAGCATTTGGGAGGCTGAGAGATCTCGGTTTGCAGACAGCCTCTTAATGAGGCCTTTTGCAACTCAGTGAGACCTGTCTCTGTTTAAAAATAAAGAATAAAAGCAGGGCTTGGTGGCACAGGCTTGTAATCCTAGCATTTGGGAGGCTGAGACCGGAGGATCTTGGTTCAAGGACAGCTTCAGCTACTTAGGCCTTTTGCAACTTACTGAGACTTGGTTTCAAAATAAAGAATAAAAAATAGGGCTGGGAATGTAGCTTGGAGGTAGAATGCCCCTGGGTGCCATCCCCAGTACCACAAAACAAAATAGGGCTGGAATATAGCTCAGAGGTAGAATGCCCCTGGGTTCTATCCCCAGTACTGCTAAAAATAATACATACATAAAACACTTCCCATCTAGAATGGGGGGAAGATCTCTAAACCTTATGTTAAGACAATATTTTACTTTGTTGCTCAGGTTGGCCCCTAACTCAAGCCCAGGCCATCCTTCTGTCTCATCCTCCTGAGTAGCTGGGACTGTAGATGTGTACCATAGCACCCTGCTGAAAAAGTGGAAGTTGGCAGATGTATTGGACACCTGGGCTAAAATAATGCCTTTTAGAACAATAGATGGGTACAAAAGATGTCTTGGAGGAAATATTAATAAGACTTAGGATGTTGGGTATAGAGATGGGAGAGGGAATAATCAAAGTAATTAAAGCAGAGGCCCAGACACATTAATCATTTGAGAACCATTGCTGTAATACTTGCTTAGGTAATAGGAGAATGGTCTAAATAAAGATCAAACAATTTAGTGAGATTCTTAGCAACAACTTTTTTTTTTTTTTAAGTACTGAAGATTAAACCCAAGGGCATTCTACCTCCAAGCTACACTCCCAGCCCTATTTTTTATTCTTTATTTTGAAATAGGGTCTCACTAAGTAGCTGAGGCTGTCCTTGAACCTGTGGTCGGCGTATCTCATCCTCCCAAGTACTGGGATTACAATGGTTTGTCACCATACCTGGCTCAATAGGACTTTGTTTCAAAACAAAAAATGAAAAGATCTGGGGAGACCTGGGTGTGGTGCCACACGCTTGTAATCCCAGCATTTGGGAGGCTGAAACAGGATTGCTGTTCGTGGACAGTTTCAGCTACTTAGGCCCTTTGCAACTCAGTGAGACCTGTTTCAAAAATAGATAATAAAAATCAATAGGGCTAGGGGTGTCGCTCAGAGAGAGAATGACCCTGGGTTTCATCCCCAGTACCATGGGGGAAAATAAAGAGCTGGGGGCGTAGCTCAGAAATAGATCTTGGAAGATCAGACAGGGTAACGTTGAAAAGTATATGTGTAGCCAGGCATGGTGGCACACAGTTGTAATCTTAGTACTTGGGAGGCTGAGACAGGAGGATCACAGGTTCATGTTCAACCTCAGCTACTTAGTGAGGCCTTCCGCAACTTAGTGAAACCCTGTTTCAAAATAAAGAATAAAAATAGGGCTGGGGGAATATCCCTGGGTTCAATCTCCAGTATCACAAATAAAAAGCAAAAAGAAAAGTGTGTATGTGTTGGAGACTAAATCCAGGCCCCTGCACATACTGAGCTTGTGTTGTACCACTGAGCTATATTCCCAGCAACATTCAATATTTTTGTTTTGCTTGTTTTTGTGATGGGGTCTGTATGCTCACACTGGCCTTTAGCTTGAGATCTTTTACCTCCTTAGTAGCAGGGGTTACAAACATGTACTGGGTTTCCCATTTGATATTTGAAATAACAGAATGAAATGGTAAGATAAAATGTCTATAGATGAGCTCTTACTGAGTTCATTTAGCATAAGAGAAAATTAAAGTTTAGAGAAGTTAAATAATTTGTTCAAGGCAGGCTTTGGTGGCACAAGTTTGTAATCCCCGTATTAGGGAGACTGAGATAAGGATCACAGGTTTATGGCCAGTCTCAGCAATTTAGTGAGGCCCTCTGCAACTTAGAACCTTCTTCAAAATAAAATAGGGTGCCGGGCATGGTGGCGCATGTTTGTAATCCCCGTGCTTCAGAGGTGGAGACAGGTGGATCGCGCTGGCTTAAGAGACCCTGTTTCCAAATAAAAAAGTATAAAATAGGTCTGGGAGTGTAGCCTGGAGGTAGAAGGGCTTCCAGGAACCCAAGTACCACCCCAAAAAAAGGGGGGGGTGGGCTGGGGTGTAACTCAGAGGTAGAATGTCCCTGGGTTCAGTCCCTAATACCACTAAAAAAACAAAACAAAACAAAACAAAAAAACAGCTGAACACGCTTGTAATCCTAGTGCTTGGGAGACTGAGACAGGGGGATCACACTGGTTCAAAGCCAGTCCAGCTACTGAGTGAGGCTCTCAGCAACTTAGACCGTTTCCAAATAATGTATAAAATAGGCCTGGGAGTGTAGTCCAGAGGTAGAAAAGCCCCTGTCTTCCATCCCCAGTACCACAAAATAAAAATAAAAAATTAATGTGTCTCTCCTTTTTTTTTTTTTTTTGCGGGTCTGGGGATGGAACCCAGGGGCATTTGACCTCCGAGCTACAGCCCCTGCCCTATTTTTTATTCTTTATTTTGAAACTGGGTCTCACTTAGTTGTAGAGGGCCTCACTAAGTGGCTGAGGCTGTCCACGAACCGTGATCCTCCCGTCTCAGCCTCCCAAATGCTGGGATTACAAGCGTGCGCCACCACACCCAGCTTTAACTTGTCTCTTATTTTTAATAGTGTTAGTGATGGACTAGATCTTTCTTAAACTATCTCACTAGCCTCACCTTATTCTTTTTGTTTGTGGAAAGTAGAGGTGTGGGTATTGAGGATTGAACCCAGGGGCCTTCTCTCTTTAAGCTATACCCCAGCCCTTTTTATTTTTGTTTTGAAATGGTGTTGCTAGTTTGTGGAGAGCTTAAGTTGCTAAGGCTGGTCTCTAACCTGTGATTCTTCTTTCTCAGCCTCCCAAGTACTGGGATTACAGGGTAGGCCATCAAATCCAGCTTCATTTTTTATTTTATAAATATTATAAAGCAGATTTTTGTGGCTTTTACTTATATTTCTCTTTTATAGGAGTTTCTTATCTGTTTACTGCAACAACTAAAAAGATAATTGTTTCTCTCACTAAATCATCTACAGTAAGATTCCAAGACTTGATACCATTTTCATGCTGGGTGTGGTGGCACATGCTTGTAATCTCAGTACTTGGGAGGCTGAGACAAGAGGACCTCAGGTTCGCAGCCAGCCTATGCTACTTAGGCCCTCTGCAATTTAGTGAGACACTATTTCAAAATAAAGAATAAAAATAAGGCTGGGATGTAGCTCAGAGGTAGAATGCCCCTGAGTTCAATCCTCCAGTTCTGGGGGGGGGGTACCACTCTCATCAAAAACTTTCCTTTCTAGCTGCATTATGCTCATCACACCACATATCCTATTTCATTTTAGTCCAGCCCACTGTTCAAGCCAGCCTAGCCTATTGATTTCCTCTGAAACAAGCCACATTTGTTGCCATAGTCATTCACAAAGAAAATATTACTTGATGTCAGGCTTAGGAAATTATATAATAAACAATTCTCTTCTCTCAAGGAACTTGGATTTTAGTGGAATATTTGTATGGTATTTTTATACCAAAAATACTCACTTGTTTTCTTCTGGAATTCTTTTTTTTTTTTTCCAGTTTTTATTCAAATTTCATGCCTGCCGGGTATGGTAGCGCACGCTTGTAATCCCTGCGCTTGGGAGGCAGAGACAGGAGGATCGGGCAGGTTCGAAGCCAGCCGCGCGCGCTGGTTTAGGAGACCCTGTTTCCAAATAAAAATGTATAAATAGGTCTGGGAGTGTAGCCCAGAGGTAGAAGGGCTTCCAAGGAACCCCAGTACCACCAAAAAAAAAAAAAAAAAAAAAAAACCAAATTCCATGCCTTTTTTATTCTCACCATGTTGCTTTGATGCTATTACAGAGGTTTAAAAATTGTATTTCTAGCCGGGCATGGTGGCACACGCTTGTAATCCCCGCACTTGGGAGGCAGAGACAGGAGGAATGCGCAGGTTTGAAGCCAGCCACGCTGGTTTAAGAGACCCTGTTTCCAAATAAAAAAGTATAAAAATAAGTTTTTTACCCCAATATGATGTATGAATATAATGCACCAATAAAAGTTTTAAAATATATATAAAAATAGGTGTGGTCTGGGAGTGTAGCTCGGAGGTAGATGGGTTTCCAGGAATCCCAGTACCACCAAAAAAAAAAAAAAGTATTTCTAGTATGGTACATAGGACATAAGGAACCCATGTATTAGCCAAGCAAATTAATTTTTGGCATTTTGTCCCATATACTGCTTTTCCTCCCTGTATAACTTTCCAGCAAGATTGTAAACTCTGGTAGAAATTCTTTTAGATTTTCCACAAAAACAAGTTAAGTGCTTATAAAATGTTTGTACTAAATTGAATATGATACTATGTTAATTTCCATCTTATTTTGGTGTCAGAGGTCAGTAAAGACTGTAAAGTAGCTTGAGGTTTGGGGCATGTGATACCAAGGAAGCTAGTTATTTGAGTGATCTCTCAAGTACTGTGAAAAGGTAATGCTTCCACTAACATTGGGGTGCACACCTACAATCCCAAGTACTCAGGAGGCAATGGTAGGAGGATCCCAAGTTTGAGGCCAACCTAGACAACTTAGTAAGACCCTGTTCCAGAATAAAAAAGGATGGCGTAGCTTACTAGTGGAGCACTTGCCTAGTGTATGTGAGGCCCTGGGTTCAGTACGAAATGTACTGCCAACCCCCTAAAAACAAAGTTGATAGTGCTTCCAAGTTACCTACGTTACTTGAGCAATGATTCAAAGTTAATGGAATTAGTTTTTCCCACTTCCTATCCTCTGTTTCTGATACTTTTATACCTGTTATACTTAATGTCTTCATTTTTCTGTCCTTAGTATGAAGTGTAACAGAACAGACTTTACCACCTGAAACTGCTGCTTCAAGTTCAGATCAGGCAAGGAACAAACCTCGTAACAACCAACAAGACCAAAGAAGAGTACACTTAAGTTGAAGACACAACACTTGATCTGAAACAAGAAGTTTGTGCCTACTCAACAGCTTTGAAAGAGCACTTCCCAACGCTGCTAGTAGTCTTTGTTTTCTTCAGTGCTGTACTGTGAGATTGCCCGGTGCAGCAGCAGTTGTATTCTTTATTAGCTTGGTAGATCATTTTCTCTCGCTCTTTTTTTTTTTTAATACTAGCAACTTTCATCCTTTGAAACGTGTGCTGAAAAAGAAGAATCAGCAAATACTACTGAAAGTGCAATATTTGATTATCACTGCGAGGTATGTTTATAGATTTGTTAAAAATCAATTCTGTAATTCTGGATTTCCTAATTATTTGATCAAATATACCTTTTTCCCTCCTTTGGTACCAGGGAATTAAACCCTGGGGTACTCTACAATCTAGCTACACACCCACCACCCCTTTTTGCTTTTATTTTGAGAGAGGGTCTCATAAATTGCCTCGTTTGGCCTTTTAATTATTTTTTGGTACTGGAGATTTAACTCCAGAGGCATTTTATCTCCAAGCTATACCCCTAGCCCAATATTATTTCTTATTAGAAACAGGTTCTCACTAGGTTGCTGAGGGCCTTGCTAAGTTGTCAGGGCTGGCTTTGAGCCTGTAGTCTTCCTGCCTTGGTCTCCCAAGTACTGAGATTACAAGCATATGCCACCATGCTCCAGCCTGACCTTGAACTCATCTTGCCTTAGTAGCCTCCCAAATCACTGGGATTATAGGCATGTACCACAGCATCCAGCTCAAATATAAAATTTTACTGTTTCTAGTTAAAGCGGTTTTACAACCAGCCCTGGAATTTCCCACAAAGAATTATATTAATACATGTTGATTACTTGATTTGCTGGTTTTTTTTTTTTTTTTTTTTTTTTTTTTTGCGGCGTTGGGGATGGAATCCGGAAGCATTCTACCTCCAAGCTACACCCCCAGCCCTATTTTTTAGTCTTTATTTTGAAACAGAATCTCACTGAGTTGCAAAGGGCTTCACTATATTTTTTATTTTATAAAAAAATTGGGCAGGAGGTATAGCTCGGAGGTCGAATGCCCCTGGGTTCTACCCCCAGACCCGCAAAAAAAAAAAAAAAAAAAAAAATTATTTAAAAATTTTTTTGTTACTGGGAATTGAACTCAAGACATTCTATCTCTGAGGCCATTTTATTTTTTATTTTGAAACAGTCTGGGTAAATTGCTCAAGTTGGCCTCAAATCTGTGATTTTTCTGTCTCAGCCTCCCAAGTTCTGGGATTATAGGTTCCCAGCTTCTTACACAAACTTTTTGTTAGACTTCAAATCTACAAAGTTCTTCTTCCAAAGATTTTAATCTGTTCAGTTGTTAGGATAGTAAACTCAGTCCACCTCGATTATGTTTTGTATGCTCTTTGAGCAAAAGAATTGATTTGTGGGAGGTTTTTTCCCCTATTAAAAAACAAACTGCTTGAGTATGGTTGTACACATCTGTTTTTTTGTTTGTTTGTTTTGTTTTGTGGGGTTTTTTTGTTGTTTTGTTTTTTGATGGTGCTGAGGGTGGAACCCAGAGGCTTTCTATCTCTGGGCTATACTCCCAGACCAATTTTTTATATTTTATTTGGAAACGGGGTCTCACTAAGTTGCTGAGAGCCTCACTAAATAGCTGAGGTTGGCTTTGGACCTGTGTGATCCTCTTCCACCCTCCCAAGTGCAGGGATTACAAGTGTGTGCCACCACACCTGGCAGTTGCACGCATCTGTAATCCCAGTACTGGGAGGCTGAGACAGGAGGATCACACGTTCAAGGACAGCCTTAGCTAACTAGTGAGGCCCACCACAATTTAGTGAGACCCTATTTCAAAATAAAGAAATAATAAAATTGGACTGGATATGTAGCTTGAAGGTAGAATTCCCCTGGTTTCAATCCCTGGTACCACAGAAAAATTAATAAAAACATGTATTATAATGGCAGGTGTGAGGCTGGGTGTGGTGGCGCACACTTGTAATCCCCGCACTTGGGAGGCAGAGACAGGAGGATTGCGCAGGTTTGAAGCCAGGTGCGCTGGCTTAAGAAACCCTGTTTCCAAAAATAAAATAGGTCTGGGAGTGTAGCCCGGAGGTAGAAAAGGCAGGTGTGGTATGGCCTACACTTGTAATCCCAGTACTTGGGAAACTGAGGCAGGAGGATTGTAGGTTTGTGGCCAGCCTCAGCTACTTAGTGCGGCCCTCCGCAACTTAGACCGTTTCAAAATAAAATAATAAAATGGGGCTGGGGGTATATTTCAGAGGTAGAATGCCTCTAGGTTCAATCCATAGAATCACAAAAAGAGTATTATGAATATTTGTATTTGGAGAAATATAGCTGTACAAATAAAAAACATCAAAGAAATAAGCAATATTATGTAAACAGTTTACTTGTTAACAGTGCAGAAACATTTCATTTTCACTTGACATGTTTTGGATGCTATAGAGGGGATAGTTTATATATACTATGTACATAGAATATAAGTTAATAACCTATAGTCTTTTTAAAATATTGATTTGCTTATAGTACTGAGGATTGACCCCAAGGATGATCTATTTGTTCCTGTACCACTGAGCTATATTCCTGTCCCACAGGGTATTACTGTGTTGCTGAGGGTGGGCTTGAACTTGAGGTCCTCCTGCCTTAGCCTCCCCAGTAGCTGGGACTACAGATATGCACCACCATGCTCAGCTTCATATCATAGTTTTGATCTTTGGCACACTTGTCAGGTCTCATTAGAAAGTCATTTCTTTCATAATATGGAGGTTGAAAAACTAGTATAAGGAGTAGAAGTGTTAACTCCCATGTTCTTGGTCTGTGCGTGCCTTTTTTTTTTTTTTTTTTTTTTTTTTTTGCTGGTACTGGGATTCCTGGAAACCCTTCTACCTCCAGCTACACTCCCGGCCCTATTTTACATTTTTATTTGGAAACAGGGTCTCTTAAGTCAGTGAGGCTGGCTTCGAACCTGCACGATCCTCCTGTCTCTGTCTCCTAAGCGCGGGGATTACAAGCGTGCGCCACCACGCTGGGCCTGCATGCCTTACTTTTATCTAAGTATCTTTTGCAGGAATTTTTTTCAACTGTGAGTATGGTTTGGTTAACCTAGACAACTAAATTTGTCTGCCCACTTAATTGGGCATATTGAACTGTAATATACTGTGAGCAAATGAATGAGCAAAAAATGACAGTGAAGTTGACTTCATTGTCAACCTGCTAGGGAGTTCTCTAGTTTTTCCCTCAGAATACCTGAGTAGGATGAGACAGGTGACCATCTGACATCTCAGTTCAGTGAGGCCTCTACTGTAAATTAATAGTAAATATTGATAAAGACTAATTTTTATCTCTATGCAAAATAGTTTTATTTTTTCCACACCATTGGATTACCTCTTGGTGCCTTATTTTAGGGAGACCATTGATTTACTTACTATATTAGGTTTTATTTTAATTTACTGCCAGTACTTGGGAGGCTGAGACAGGAGGACCATAGATTCGAGGCCAGTAAATGGTAACTTTAGTGAAAGGTTCTGTTTCAGTATAACAAATAAAAGCAGCTGGGGGTGTAGCTCAGAGGTAGAATGCCCTTGGGTTCAGTCCCCAAGTTAACACCAAATAAGTAAATACATTAAAGTTTGACCTCAAAGTTATATATTTCTTTTTTTTTTTTTAAGATTTAAAGAAGTTTATTAAAAAAGATAGAAATACAGAGGATAGGTACAGCTCTATACCAGACTGGCATGGAGGGGTGACTCGAATGAATACTCCCTATATATTTCTTATAAAATAAAAATGATATATTTCTTATAAAATAGAAATGATTAAATATATTTTGCTTTTCTAGCCTGACAATCTAAAAGTATAAAGGTTGACTATCAAGTGTATTTTAAATGTTATTAATTATAGTTATATACATGCTATGTTACCACAGCAGCTTGAAATGGAGAACGTATTTACTATGTCATCAGATCCTCATCCCCCTTGTGCAGCCCCTCCTTCACTTTCTTTACCTTTATCTTCATCTTCTACCTCATCTGGAACTAAAAAACAAAAGAGGACCCCTACGTATCAGAGATCTGTAAGTCAGAAAAGCATTGATTCCAGCCTGTCTTGCTTTGTGTTAAGAGCATGACCCAATGGGGGCCACTCCTGTTTGAAATGGCCTGCAATCTCATTTTCTAACTTCACTAAGCATTTCTTTCATCTGGAATCTTGAAAGATAACTATTCAAAGTGCATCCAAGAATCAGAAGTATTAGTATAAACTTGGATCTTGTTAGAAGTGGAAGATCTTAAAGCCTCCACTCAATCTGATTTTGTATTTTAACCAGATGGACAAGCAACTTAAATTTGAGAAACCCTGGCTTAGAGCCCATACAATAGAGGTAGACTTGCTTAGTTTGAAATATCTACCATTTAATTTTGGCAAGTTATTTAACCTCTCTATATCTGTTTTCTCATTGGTAAAATGGGGTAAATATATTATGACTTTTGTGGACTTCTGTGAAAATTAAGTGAGTTAATATATATCAGAACAATGACTAGCATGAAAGAATTAGAATTTAATTACTTAGCCGGGCATGGTGGTGCACACTTGTAATCCCAGCGCTAGGGAGGCTGAGTCAGGAGGATTGCACAGGTTTGAAGCCAGCCTCAGCTACTTAGTAGGTTATCAGCAACTTAGTGTGACCCTGTTTCGAAATAAAATAGAAAATAGATCTGGGAGTGTAGCCTGGAGGTAGAAAGCCTCTGTGTTCCACCCTCAGTACCACCAAAAAAAAAAAAAAGAAAGAAACAAATGACATTACTTAGCAATTTCATTGAATGATTTCATGAATATACCTGTTAGATGATTGAACATTATGTAATTTTGTCTTAGAAGTTTTCTTACTTTTTATAATACCTGTGCATGCATTGTTGCAAATTTTTCTAGATTATTATGTAGAAAGTTTATTGTGTTAATCTCTACTAATAGTATGCTTTAAGACGCATGGCTTACCAAATAATATTAAGATGTCTAAGCTAAAAATAGGTATAAATAGATACAGTTAGGAAAAGTCGTGGTAGTTTGGGGTTGACATCTCGACTAATAGTAACCTTTGTTCTGAAATTGTTTTAGTAATTTAAAATAAATATAAAGGGAGATCTTACTAATGTTACTGTTTTACTTCAATATTGAATTCCAGGAATTCCAGTTTACGTGAAGATTCTACTATAAATGAAGACAGTTCGCCAAAATAATTTGTTTTCTCTAAAATGCTTTCTTAGTTTAACATTTATTTTTTAAAAAGCTCATAATCTCTTTATGTATTTTTTCTTTGGCTTTTATATTGAAGATTTAGTGATTTGTTAATCAATTTTAGTATGCTGTGGAGATAATTTACAGTTCTGTATGTATTGAGTTCTTTCTCTTTTTAAAACAGATGAGCTTTGATCCAAACCTTCTCCATAACAATGGACACAATGGGTACCCCAATGGTACTTCAGCAGCACTGCGTGAAACGGGGGTTATTGAAAAACTGTTAACCTCTTATGGATTTATTCAGTGTTCAGAACGTCAAGCTAGACTTTTCTTCCACTGTTCACAATATAATGGCAACCTGCAGGACTTAAAAGTAGGAGGTAATCTGTTCTTTTAAATTTCTCTTGTGTTTCAGCTTATTCATGAGAGTATTTTTCAAAAAATTTTAGTAAAAATTTGGGCCTTTTATTTGTACCATTTATAATGAATTAAATAACTAATTGACTGAAAGCTATCTGAGTACTTTTACATTAAATACTTGGTGGATTTAAAGAGCTAGGGAAAGTTAGAAGGTTTTGTGTAATTTTTTAAAAAATGTCTTTGAGAAAGGAGTTAGAACAGTGGCTAACGTATTTGTGTACCAAATGAAATCCTCTGGTTATATGCTATTGAGTATTATTTTGGTTGATTCTCACAGCACTACTGTTTTTTAAGCATTTATTCTCATTTTGCAATAAGAAACAAATCTAAAATACAGAGAGGTTAGAAGAAAAACTTGTCAAAGGTTTTGATCTTTTTTATTTCCTTGTTTGTAGTGTTGTAATGCCATGAAAATTAAGACTTACTTAGCCTAAAGGCAGTAGTTTTTAAATGGTGTGTATCAGAATTACCTGGCAGGCTTGTTACAGATTGTTGTACTTGATCCCTAGAGTTTGTCTTTGCATAGGTGTGGAGTGAGGCCCAAGAATTTGCATTTCTACTAAGCTCCCAGGTAATATTGATGATGCTGACCCCAGAGATCACCCTTTGAGAACCATGGTATTTTGGTTTTGGGTTTTTTTTTTTTTTTTTGGTACTAGAGATTGAACCCAGGGGCATTCTGCCTCTGAATGACACTCATTCCCTCCACATTCCTTTTTATTTTTTATTTTGAAACAGGGTATTATTAAATTGCTGAGGCTGGCTTTGAACCCATGATCCTTCTGTCTCAGCTTCCCAAGTACTGATATTATAGTCTTGTACCATTACATCTGGCTCAACCACGGTTTTTAAGGCAGCTCAAATGTTAAATAGAGCTTAGGAGTTAGATACCATTTTGCAAATACTAGGCTATCAAACATAATATGTTTTTTATTTTAGATGATGTTGAATTCGAAGTGTCATCTGACCGGCGGACTGGGAAACCCATTGCTATTAAACTGGTGAAGATAAAACAAGAAATTCACCCTGAAGAACGAATGAATGGACAAGTTAGTAACTTTGATGCCTTGTATTTTCTTAGGGCCCTGCATTTGCATATCTTTCACATTAGGAAAGGAAGATTCTCCCCCATCTCCTCAGTTTGCACGCAAGAGAGCTATAGTATATAAAGATTACTATTTTAAAATTATATCAGAAGCACTGGCATTTCTTGACCTGAAATAAACAATGGTCAAGGCTCAATGTGGGTTTTACATATAACCCTGTCTATGCTTACAGTCAAGTTATATACTGTAAGTTTGGAATTCGGCAGCATGACATCCTCTTGTGGATCATATTAAAATGCATCCCTGTGTATAGTATAGAGGATATTAAAATTCAGTTTATATTGCACAGTGCTGCTCCTGAAATGATTAGCAATGGAAATTTTTTTTTTTTTGACTGGTAGGTTGTGTGCGCTGTTCCTCACAACTTAGAGAGTAAATCTCCAGCTGCCCCGGGTCAGAGTCCAACAGGGAGTGTATGCTACGAACGTAATGGGGTAAACTTGTGTATTTTTCTTAAACCTTTGCCTGATCCGCCATGTGATCTATAAACGTACTTTTAAAATTCAAAATAGAAAACGTAAGCTAGTTGCTAAAATCAGTTTTAAATTTGGTTTCTAAGAGGCTTCAAGTGCAGCATAATCAAAAAAAACTTAAGAAAAAAATCCATAGGACTTTCACATGTCTTAGCTTGCCCAAGTGTGACCTTAGTTAGAATCTTAAGGTAAAAATGCTCATTTTAATCACTTTTTGGGGGGGTTGTGGGGGGGACTTTTTCTGGTTCTTTTTAAGTACTAACTCCAGCTTTTTTGTTTTAATGCCTTATATAAAAATTGTCTTTTTGAAATGTAACTACAGTCTCTGGGCAAATGCTTCTTGTATGTAAGCTTTTTTATGTTGGGTTGCTGCTCAGCTGTGGACTCAGAGAAGTCATCAGCACCTTCAAGGGGGCAGTATGTTTATATGAATAAAAGCATATAATTTTTTTTAAGAAATTTGGCTTTAAAATGCCAGTATAAGAAGTATTTAAGTAAATCACAATGTACAGTTTCTATGTGCCCTGCCAAGTTACTAATAATAACTTATTAATTCACAGGAAGTGTTTTATTTGACTTACACCCCTGAAGATGTTGAAGGGAATGTTCAGCTGGAAACCGGAGATAAAATAAATTTTGTAATTGATAACAATAAACAGTAAGTGCTTTTCAAAAAAATCCCACCTAGGTGATTCTTCGTTGTTGTTTATACATTGGAAAATTTGAAGTGAGTTAAAAACCTAACTTGTAGAGATGTGGTGACACATGCCTATAATCCCAGTACTTGAGATTTTGAGAGAGTTCTATTACATGTTCATGGCTAGCCTCAGCAATTTAGTGAGACCATGTTTCAAAATAAAAAGGGCTGAGCCGGGCGTGGTGGCGCACGCTTGTAATCCCTGCATTTGGGAGGCTGAGACAGGAGGATCACGCAGGTTCAAAGCCAGTCTCAGCTACTTAGTGAGGCTTTCAGCAACTTAGTGAGACCCTGTTTCCAAATAAAATATAATAAAAAAAAAAGGTCTGGGAGTATAACCCAGAAGTAGAAAGCCTCTGGGTTCCACCCCCAGTACCACAAATAAATAAATAAATAAATAAATAAATAAATAAATAAATAAATAAATAAATGAATGAATGGCTGGGTGTTTAGCTTGGAGATAGAATGTCTCTGTGTTAAATTTGGTAACAAAATTTTTTTTAAAAAAGAAAAGAAAAATAGTACTGGGGATGCTGAGAGGGGTATCACAGATTTGTGGACAACCTCAGCTACTTAGGCCCTCTGCAACTTAGTGAGACCTTGTTTCAAAAAAAGAAAAAAATTGGGCTGGGGGTGTAGCTCAGAGGTAGAATGCCCCTGGGTTCAATCCCCTGTACCGCAAAAAAAAAGAAAGTCAGGCATGGTGGTACATGCTTGTAATCCCAGCATTTGAGAGGCTTAAGAGAGTAAAATCACAGGTTCAGGGCCAGCCTCAGAAACTTAGACCATGTTTCAAAATAAAATAGGGCTGGGGGTGTAGCTTGGTGGTAGACTGCTATAGGGTGGAAAAGTCAGAGATCATTTGGAAGATAAAACCCAAAATTATTAATTGATTAGATAAAGTGTAATTGGAATTAAGAGCTGTTCTAAATGCTCTTCTTTTGGCCTGGCCTGCTGGGCAGATAGTAGACCAAATAGAGATGTAAGAGAAAAATACGTAAGAGTAGAAGAAATATACTTAGTTTGATCGAATTTAAAGTGGAGCCTGGCGTAGTGGTGCGTATTAATAATCCTGGTACTTGAGAGGTTGAAGACAGGAGGATCGCAAGTTTGTGGCCACTCTCAGCTACTTAGTGAGGCCCTTTGTAACTTAGACCCTGTTTCAAAATAAAGAATAAAAACTGGGGGTGGAGCTCCCAGGTAGAATGCCCCTGTACTCAATCTCCAGTACGTCCAAAAAAGAATAGAATTTACAGTGGAGTCTGGTGTGGTGGCACATACTGGTATAATCCCAGTACTTGGGAGGCTGACAAGTTCAAGGCCAGCCTCAGCTATTTGGGCCCTCTGCAACTTGGTGAGACCCTGTTTCAAAATGAAGAATTAAAAAAAAAATAGCTGGGGGTGTAGTTCAGAGGTAGCACGACTCTGGGCTTCATCCCTAGTACTACCAAAAAGGAAAAGAATTTAAAGTGGGAACATCAAATTTACAGATGTATGTATAGCATCTGAGACTTGGAAAGCTTAATGGGCAGAAAATATAGTTGCAGAATTCATTAGCATAAACAGTTAAGGAAAATGTAGTTAAGAAAGTCCCAGGATAACTTTTATTTTAGGATGAAAAAAAGGCAAAAAAGGAAAATAAAAAATGGAAGTTGGAGATAGTTCTAAGAGTACACTTTTCAACATCATAGGAAAGGAAAAAATCAAGAATATGCGCAAGGCCAGTTTTGGTGGCGCACGCTTGTTATCCCCACGCTTGGGAGGCGGAGACAGGAGGATCACACAGGTTTGAAGCCAGCTGTGCTGGCTTAAGGGACCTTGTTTCCAAAAATAAAAAAGTATAAAATAGGCCTGGGAGTGTAGCCCATAGGTAGAAGGGCTTTCAGGAACTCCAGTATCACCCAAAAAAAGAAAAAGAATATGTGCAGAATGAATTGCCTTGAATTATACCTGTGATGAGGCTAGAAGGAATCAAATTGAGCAAATTGAGTTGTGGGTACAAGTGTTACTAGTTCTTGTCTAAGGCCTCAATTTAATCTACAGTAGCAAATCAGGGTAATAAGGCTTGAGTTTGAGGAGAAAACTGCTAAAGGAGCATTTTTTTTTTTATTAAGTTTTTGTATGTGCCAAGCACTTCTAAATACATAGATTCTTTTATCCATGAAATGAAGGATAAATTCTCACAAAGTAACCTTTCTGGCTTTTAAGTAGCAGACATTTAAATCACTGCAATACAATTACAAAAGCAAGTAGGAATTTTTTGGTCATTTTTCTGCTAAATATTTAAAATAAAAGGGACAATTGGGTTAACATTTGTTCATGAAGAATTAGGGAAAATAATTACTCATTCTATAGTTCTTAAAATAGCTACATCAACAATGCTGTTGTATTTTGTATAAACTATGCTATTTTTCAACAAATTTATATTGCTGCCATTCAAATATGGGGAGAGTATAGCAACATCTGTCTAACTGGATTAATTTCTCCAATGGGAGTGAATGTCTGTTTTTGTTTGTTTGTTTGGTTTTTTGGTTTTGTTTTTGCAGTACTGGGGATGGAACTCTGGGACATTCTACCTCTGAGCTATACTCCCAGCCCTATTTTTAATTCTTTATTTTGAAAAAGGGTCTCACTGAGTTGTAAAGGGCTTTACTAAGTAGCTGAGACTGTCCACAAATCGTGATCCTCCCATCTCAGCCTCACAAATGCTGAAATTACAAGCATGTACTACCAGCCTGGCTTGAATGTAATTTTTAAAAGAGCAGAAAAATTCTCCTAAAATCCTACCTATACTAATTTTATTTTATGACTGTTTAATAAAAAATAATTAGTACTCCAGGTATGGTGATAAATGCCTGTAATCCTGGGTACTCAGGAAGCTGTGGTAGGAGCATTACAAGTATGAGGTAGGTGTTGACAACTTAGCGAAATCCTGGCTCAAAATAAAATATAAAAGGGCTAATGATATAGATTGGTAGTAGAGTTCCCCCGGATTCATTCCCCAACACCAGAAAACTGAATGAATGGATAGATGTTTACTAACTTTAGCACTCATTGATAACAGACAGTCTCATTTATTTATCATTGGTATGTAAGTTGAGCATGTAATACTCAGATATTTGTTCAGTAATGTTTCTAAAACTTTAATGTTCCCCATCTTTTGTGACTTTCAGTTTGTATGCTTATTTATTTATTTGCTATTGGTGATTGAACCCCAGGGATATTCTGCCTCCAAGCTATGCTCCCAACCAGATTTTATTTTTATTTTGAAATGGTCTCACTAGGTTGATGAGAGTCTCTACTTGTGGAGGCTGTCCTCGAATCCACGATCCTCATCTCAGCTTTCCAAGCACTGAGATGGTAGGTGTACACTAACATGCCTGGCTCAATTTGTATTTTTATTTCAGACCTTTTTTTGGAATTGTAAAGCAGAGTAAAACAAACATGCCCAAGTATAAGTTTGTAAAGCAATTTTTTTAAATAGTCCAAGAAAAAAACTATCCACATTTATATGTATGCCAAATTTAGAAACTAGGGGATTTTGCAAAAGTCCTCTGTATAAAGCCATAGAAAAAAGAATCAGATGCCATAAACCATACATCTTTTTTTACTTTTTGTGGTACTGGAGATTGAACTCTGGCTTTCTACATCTGAGCTACACCCCAAGCCTTACTTTCTTTATTTTGAAACAAGGTTGCATAAGTTGCTGGGGCTGGATGCAAACCTGCAATCCTCCTGTTTCAGCCTCCCAAGTACTGAGATTATAAGCATGCGCTACCATGCCCGGCTTATAAACCTTACAGCTATTATATTTGTTGTTAATGAAGACATATATATATTTTTTTAATTTATGGTACTGGGGGTGGAACCCAGGGGCTTTTCTACCTCCGAGCTATACTCCCAGACCTATTTTATACTTTATTTGGAAACAGGGTCTCACTAAGCTGCTGAGAGCCTTACTAAGTAGCTGAGGCTGACTTTGAACCTCTGTGATCCTCCTGTCTCAGCCTCCCAAGCGCTGGGATTATAAGTGTTCGCCACCACACCCAATTGAAGACATAGAATTTTTGAAGCACTAGAAAACTAGTTTGCTTTTTTAGACTAATCATATTTTACTGAGCCATTGCATTTCTGACCCCTCTTTGATTCCCCATTGTTTTCTAGTACTGGTGCTGTAAGTGCTCGGAACATTATGCTGTTGAAAAAGAAACAAGCTCGCTGTCAGGGAGTGGTCTGTGCCATGAAGGTAAATATTAACAAATTTCCAATTTTTGACTGTTTTTATTACCTCATCTTTGTACTTCAAATCCAAGCCTGTTTTTTTTCTTCTGTCTTCACCCCCCCCCAAAATATTTCACTGTTAACCTCAAAACTAATAAGGTTCATTTGTTTGTTTGTTTAGGGGGAAACTGGCAATTGAAACCCCCACGGGCATTCTACCTCTGAGATACATTCCCAGCCCTATTTTTTAATTTATTCTGAAACAGATCCAAGTTGTGGAGGGCCTCACTATTTGTTTGAGGCTGGCCGCGAACAGGTGATCATCCTGTCTCAGCCTCCCAAGTACTGGGATTACAAGCAAGGGCCACCATGCTCTGCTTTCAAGGTTCTTTGGTTGCTAGTTCAGTTCTTTCTTTACTTTGGTACTTTCATTGATCATGCTGATATTAGACTTTCCTAAGTTACATTGTTTTGATTACAGTATATTTCTGAAAAGGCTTATTCATCTTATAATTACAAATTTGTATAAATGAGGGTTTTTTTTTTTTTTTCCTTGTGGACTGGGGATTGAATTCAGAGTTATTCTACCTCTTAGCTATATCTCCAGCCCAATTTTATTTTAGTTTATTTTTGCAGTACTAGGGATAAAACCTGGGGCATTTTACCTCCTAGCTACACCCTCAGCCCTATTTTTTAGTCTTTTTTTAACTTTTGAAACAGGGTCTTACTGTTTCAAAATTTGCAAAGGCCTTGCTAAGTAGCTACGGGTGTCTGCGAACCACGATCCTCCTTTCTCTACGTCCCAAATTCTGGAATTACAAGTGTGTGCCACCATGCCCGGCTTATTTTTTATTTTCGAAACAAGGTCTCATTAAGTTGCTGAAGCTGGCTTCAAACCTGTTCTCCTGTTTCTACCTTCCTAGTATTGGGATTAAGCATGTGCCAACATATCCAGCCAGTGAGTTATAATAATGTTCTTTGTTTTGCTTTAGGAGGCATTTGGCTTTATTGAAAGAGGTGATGTTGTAAAAGAGATATTCTTTCACTATAGTGAATTTAAAGGTGACCTAGAAACCTTACAGCCTGGAGATGATGTGGAATTCACAATCAAGGACAGAAATGTAAGATAGTTGACTAATTTCATCTTTGGTCTTTTAAGATTAATATTGGATTACCTTTTTTTTAATTACATAATTCACTTGATACAATCCCTTCTCCTTTAGGGTAAAGAAGTTGCAACCGATGTCAGACTATTGCCTCAAGGAACAGTCATTTTTGAAGATATCAGCATTGAACATTTTGAAGGAACTGTAACCAAAGTTATTCCAAAAGTACCCAGTAAAAACCAGGTACATGTCCTTTTTTTTTTTTTTCTTTTTTCTTCCAGATAAGTCTATTTTTGCTCCATCAGTAATAGAATAAAATGGTGTGCTACACTTAAATGTTATTCCAGTTGAATAATATAATTGAAACTTGTGATAGATGAACATAAGCATCTCTCAATACTTTATTAAGCCAAGTGAGGAACATTAATATATAAGAAATGCTGGTTAATTTGGGAAAGAAAAATCTTACTGAGTTGGGCTGCAGTTTGAGTGTACATTCGTTTCCTTCTCTCCAATCCCCAGTCTCCATTTGTTTCTTTTATGGTGATGTTATAGCTGAGGAAACGTGAAATACAAAGGACTAAATGCTTTTTCCTATGTAGAATCTCTTGGTATCAGAATGTGGGGTCTTAACTGCAATGTTTTGATTTATGATTATATCTTATGATCATAGAACATGAAGCTTTCAAATGAAACTGGACTTACATTGTCGACACCTTTTCTCCCTCCAGGGTACTATATTATAAATAACATGGGTTTGCTGTGTGTTCTTCTTGTTTGACTTAGAACTAGGAAGGATGAGAAATCTCCAGCTAAAATCGTTTTTCCTTCTCATCAGAATGACCCATTGCCAGGACGAATCAAAGTTGACTTTGTGATTCCTAAAGAACTTCCATTTGGAGACAAAGATACAAAATCCAAGGTGACTCTACTGGAAGGTGACCATGTTAGGTTTAATATTTCAACAGACCGACGTGACAAATTAGAACGAGCAACCAACATAGAAGTTCTATCAAATACATTTCAGTTTACTAATGAAGCCAGAGAAATGGTAAGTGTTCAGTATTGAATCTCTGAAATGGAGGGACTAATGTTATACTCAAGTTTGTACTATTAAAAGTTCTTCTAAGTTAATGGCCATGTTGTAAGAACTATAGACATTTGAGTTAGTCTGGATTTGATGTCTGTTTGCCAGTTGTCTTTGAAAAAATTCTAAAATAGAAATTTTGTGAATCTGTTAGGGGGGGATACAGGGGCATTCTACTTCTGAGCTACCCCTCCCAGCCCTGTGTTTTTCTCTTTTGTTTGTTTTTTGAACAGGGTCTCACTTAAGTTGTTGAGGGTGGCCTTGAACCTGTCTGTAATCCTCCTCTGTCAGCCTCCCAAGTATTAGAATTATAGGCATGGACCACCACACCATTTCAGAATGGAAATTTTGACAGGACAGTTGCTAAAATATAGTGAGAACCATTGATTCTCTGATTCTGGGAGGGGGGGTTACTGGAGATTGAGCCCAGGAGCATTCTATCTTCCAAGCTACACCCCCAGCCATGTTTTATTTTGAGGGGGTACTGGGGGATGAACTCAGATGCATTCTAATTCCAAGCTGTATTTCCAGCCCAATTTTATTTTTATTTTGAAACAGGGTCTTGCTAGGTTGATGAGACTATTTCGGGAAGCTGTGTTTGAACCTGCGATCCTCCCATCTCAGCCTCCCTGGTACTAGGATTACAGGAGTGCACCACCATGCCTTTCCTGTTTATATTTTGAAACAGGTTCTTGTTAGATTGATGAGAGTCTCCCTACTTGCTGAGGCAGAGGCAGTCCTCAAGTCTGCATTCCTTCTTCCTCAGCCTTCCAAGTACTGGGATTTTAATTGTGTGCCACCACTCCCAGATTCTCTTGATTTCCCCCTACACCCAGAACTCGGAATTGAACCCAAGGTCATTCTACCTCTGAGCTACACCCCTAGCTCTACTTTTTATTCTTTATTGTGAAGCAGGGCCTCACTCAGCTGTTGAGGCTGGCCACGAACCTGTGATCCTTCTTTCTCAGCCTCTCAAGTACTGGAATTACAAGCATGTGACAGCATGCCCATTGTTCTCTGATTCTTAAATGGAAAGAAAGGAGAAAATTCAGGCCCAAACTATTTCAATTTTTATTTATTTATGTATATTTTTGGAATGTAGCCTTGAATTGCTGATATTTATTAAATATTAGATTAAGCAAAAACTTGGGTTCAATTCCCAGTGTAACTTCTGCTGTAATTATGCAATATGTAAATATGGGCAAGTTGAAAATAATTGATGTTCATTGTTTAAGTAAATATTTTTCTACCATTTATAGGCACTCCAATACAGTTCCCTCACAGAACTGGTAATTTAGTAAGAAGGAAAAAAAACATGAGAAAGCGCGCCACCCCCACCCCACCCCTGTGGCACTGGGGATAGAACCCAGGAGCATTCTACCTGCAAGCTACACCTCCAGCCTATTTTTATTTTTATTTTTTTATTTTATTTATTTTATTTTATTTATTATTATTATTATTATTATTATTTTTTTTTTTTGGTGGTACTGGGGTTCCTGGAAGCCCTTCTACCTCCGGGCTACACTCCCAGACCTATTTTTACATTTTCATTTTGGAAACAGGGTCTCCTAAGCCAGCGCGCGCGGCTGGCTTCGAACCTGCGCGGTCCTCCTGTCTCCTCTTCCCAAGCGCGGGGATTACAAGCGTGCGCCACCACGCCCGGCATTTTTTATTTTTAAATTTTGAAACAGGATCTAAGTTGCACAGGGCCTCACTGAAGTATCTCATTCTGTATGATAAAAGAGCATAGAGATGTTTCTAGCCAGTGAAATAAATCACTTTGAAAGATGGCAGGGCGTGGGGCGCGCGCTTGTAATCCCAGCATTTGGGAGGCTGAGACAGGAAGATCAGGTTCGCAGCCAGCCTCAGCTACTTAGTGAGGTCCTTACAACTCAGTGACACCCTGTTTCAAAATAAACAAATAGGGCTGGGGGTGTGGCTCAGAGGTAGAATGCCCCTGAGTTCTATCCCCAGTAACACACACACACACACACACACACACACACACACACACACACATCACTTTGAAAGATGGGATATCATGCAGCAATATTAGACTGCTGTTAGAGAAACAGAAAAACCTGCATGCAGTACTATCAACAAGTTTTAAAAGTCAGCTCCCATTAATTTATTACAATTCTCTTGAGGATGAATTTCCTAAAATGTCCTATTTTCTGTCACTACCCAAATCTTTACTACAAAAAGATAAAGTATCCTTTCTTTCTCTTTTCAAAGCGCTTTATAATTGCTGAAATATCATGTAGGGTGTGGTGCCCACTGAGCCTAGCCCTGTACCGCAATCCTCCTGTTTCAGCTTCCCAAATACTGGGATTACAAGTGTGTGCCACTCCACTTGGCTAGGCTTGAGCTTTTATAAAGTACATTGTGTATATCTATTTACATTCAAACATGATAGCTTTTAGCTAAGTGTTTTTGTGCACACATGTAATCCTGGTATTTGGAAAGCTTGGACTGGAGAATCACATGTTTGAGCACAGCCTTAGCAGCTTACTAGGCCCTTAGCAACTTAACAATGACTGTTTTTTTCTTTTCTTTCTCTTCTCTTTTTTGTGGTACCCAGGATTAAACTCAGAAGCATTCTACCTCTTGACTATACCCCTGCCCCTGTTTTATTTTTTCATTTTGAAAGAGTCTTTGCTAAATTGCTGAGGCTGATTATGATCCTGTGATCTTCCTGTCCAGATTACCAAGTGTGTGCCACCACTCCCAACTAGAGACCAGCTTCTGTTTCCAACTAAAAAGTAAAACAGGGCTAATAGAGTAGCTCAGAGGTAACAGTCCTGGATTCAATTTCCAGTACACACACACACACACACACACACACACACACACACACACACACACACATTCTCTCACAGATAGCTTTTTCTAATAAATATTTGTCAAGGAGTCTCATCTGGGGAATCTTGGGAAATTGCTGAAGGTAAGTTACTTTATTGAAGGTTTGTATTTAAGTAAACAAATGAAATGAGGATACAGTATTAGGGTTGTGAATAGTGCAAATTACTAGTGAATTTAACTGCTTGCAGACTTTTGTATGTTGTCTTGCTTGCCAAGCTTCACAACAATTGACAGTTTTCTTGTATTCCAGGGTGTGATTGCTGCCATGAGAGATGGTTTTGGCTTCATCAAATGTGTGGATCGTGATGCTCGTATGTTCTTCCACTTCAGTGAGATTCTGGATGGGAACCAGCTCCATATTGCAGATGAAGTAGAGTTTACTGTGGTTCCTGTGAGTAGTGTTGAGGAAAGGATTTGGGGTAGGGTGCTGGTGCTTCTTTTGTCAGTTAAAAGTTAATTTTTTTTGTTATGTTTTCTTTTAAATTGTAGGATATGCTCTCTGCCCAAAGAAATCATGCTATTAGGATTAAAAAACTTCCCAAGGGCACGGTTTCATTCCATTCCCATTCAGATCATCGTTTTCTGGGCACTGTAGAGAAAGAAGCCACTTTTTCCAATCCTAAAACCACTAGCCCAAATAAAGGCAAAGAGAAGGTAAGAAAATTTGCTTCACTCATGGGGATATAGTAATGGAGTCTCTAATAATATCTTTAAGAATTCCTATTTGGTATTATTAAAATGATGATAATGATGATGATTCTTCTTGAGTTCTGGAGATTGGACCCAGAAGCACTCTCAACACCAAGTCACATTCCCCAACTCCAGGGACTACTGCTTAACTATACCCCAAGTATTTTTGTGGTGCTGGGAATTGAACTCGGAGCTACAATCCCCAGCTCTATTTTAACTTTTAATTTGACATGGATCTCACTAAGTTGCCAAGGCTCATCTGGAACTTTGGGGTCTTTCTGTCTCAGCCTCCCAAATATTGGGGTGTTACACACATGCACCGCCACTGTGGGCTCCAAGCCATTTTCAGTTTGAAATAGGCTCTTACTAAGTGGTTGAGGCTGGCCAGGAAGCTGAAATCCTTCTGTGTTCGCCTTCCAGATACTGGGATTACAGACATGTGTCACTGCGCCTAAGTTTCTTTCAGTTTTGTTTTATGTCATTGGGTCTTGCTCAGTTGCCCAGACTGGCTTCAAACTTCCTCCTTCAGCCTCCCCAGTAGCTGGGATTACAGGCATTTGCCACTACACAGCCATAATTCCCTGTAATAAAACAGTGAAGTAATTAAAGCAAGGTTTCTAGTCTCAGAATTATCACATTTTTGGGATGGATAATTCTTTGCTGTGGGGAGTGAGATGTGAAGTAGAATCTCTCCACAACTTAGTGAAACCCTGTTTCAAAATAAAAAATAAAATGGAGGCAGGTGTGGTGGCACATGCCTGTAATCCCAGGACTTGGAAGGCTGAAGCAGGAAGATTACAAGTTCCAGAACAGCCTCAGCAAACAGACTCATTAACCTAGCTAGATTCAGTGAGACCCTGTTTTCAAAATAAAAATAAAATTGGACTGGGCGTGTAGCTCAGAGGTAGAATGGCCCCTTGGTTCAATCCCCAAGAAAACACACACACACACACACACACACACACACACACACACACACACACACACACACCTAAATGAGTAAAATATTACAAACAAAATAGGGATGAGGTGTAACTTAGAGGTAGAACGCTCCTTGGTTTAGTGCCTAGTACCACAAAAAATAGTTCACTAAATAGTTGGTGCAAAGATATCTACAGTAGTTTCTACTCTCAAGTGAATAACAAATTGAGAGACTTGTATAGAAGTAAGTAGTTTATGTAGAATAAAAAATATGCTATTAAAAGTCAGTGTAAAGCCATGTGTGGTGGCACACACTTGTAATCCCAGCATTTGGGAGGCTGAGACCTGAGGATCATGGTTCACGAACAGCCTCAGCTACTTAGTGAGGCACTCTGCAACTTAGTGAGACCCTATTACAAAATAAATAATAAAAATAGGGCGTGGTGGTACACACTTGTAATCCCTGCATTTGGGAGGCAGACACAGGAGGATCATGCTGGTTCGTAGCCAGCCTCGCTGGCTTGAGAGACCCTGTTTCCAAGTAAAAATACAAAATGGGTCTGAGAGTGTAGCATGGAGGTAGAAGGGTTTCCAGGAACCCCAGTACCACCAAAAAAAAAAAAAAAAAAAAATAGGGCAGGGGTTGTAGCTCAGAGGTTGAATGGTTCCATCACCAGACCCACAAGAAAAAAGTCAATGAGAGCTGGGTGTGATGGTAAACACTTGTAATCCCAGTACTTGGGAAGCTGAGACAGAGGATTGAAGGTTTACAGCCAGCCTCAGCCATGTAGTGAGGCCCTCCGAAACATGGTGAGACCCTGCTTCAAAATGAGGATAAAAGTAGAGCTGAGGGTTTGGGTCAGAGGTAAAATGCCTCACGCTCACCCAGAAAGTCAATGAGAAGCCAGGTGTGAACTAATCCCAGTACTTGGGAGACAGAAGATTATAGGTTTTAGGACAGCCTCAGCAAATAGACTTCCAGCAGTTTAGCAAGACTCTCTTTCAAAATAAAACCTAAAAATTGTGCTGAAGGAGAGAGTGTGGTGGTGGTGCACACTTTTAATCCCAGTACTTGGGAGGTTGAGACAGGAGGCTCATAGGTCCAAGGCAGCCTCAGCTACTTAGTGAAATCCTCCGCAACTTAGACCCTGTTTTAAAACAGTAGAACCTGGGCATGGTGGCACACACTTGTAATCCCAGTACTTGGGAGACTGAGACAGGAGGATTACAGGTTTGAAGCCAGCCTCATCAGTTTAATGAGGCTCTCAGCAACTTAGACCCTGTTTCCAAATAAAATATAAAATAGGTCTGGAGTTGTAGCATGGAGGTAGAAGGCCTCTGGGTTCCATCCCTAATACCACAAAAAAAAAAAAGAAAAGAAAAAAGAAAATAGGGCTGGTGGTGTAGCTTGGAGGTAGAATCCCCTTGGGTTCCGTTCCTAGTACGCAAAAACAGTTTATACATAGAGACAAGATAAGATACTTGAGAGAGATGCCAGAACATCATGTACTTTTATACCTATAATCTATATAAAATAGATACCAAGGAGCCATTGTGCTATCTTTGTACTTGGTCAGGTTTATTTAATTTCTGAAGACCTTCCCAGCCTACTACATTACAGAAGTGGTATGAACTGTCCAGATCCTCTACCAAATTAAATTCTTGTGCATTGGTAATACATTGAATGACATTTTATCCAAAATACTGTGTACTGGCAGTGCTAGTTGATAATGGAAAAGGATACTTTAGTTTCTTCTATAGGGAAACTAAAGATGCTTCTTTATAGGATACTAAAACTTCAAGCTGTACCTAATTTTCAGTTGGATGGAAATAACATGCCCAGTTTGATTTTGTGTGTCTGTGTTTGTGGGTGGGCTATTGGGGGTTGAACCCAGGAGCATTCTACGTCTCAGCTATACTCCCAAAACTATTTTATTTTTATTTTGAAGCAGGGTATTGTTAGGTTTAGGGTCTCACTACTTGGAAAGACTGTCCTGAACCTGCAATCCTCCTATCTCAGGGTTCCAAGTACTGAGATTACAGAAGTGAACCACTGCATCCATCTGAAAATTAGGTTTGTAAGACTGGAAGCCCAATGGCAGCAGATTGAGCCAGTCTTGTGTTAAGATATGACCTCATTTTAATTCACATGATTTGTTTTTGTTTTTGTTTTTGTTTTGTGGTACTGGGGATGGAACCCAGGGGCATTGTACCTCCAAACTATACCCCCAGCCCTCTTTTTTAGTATTTTTGGCAAAGGGCCTCGCTAAGTACCTGAGGCTGTGAACCCCGATCCTCTGGTCTAGGCCTCCAGAATGCTGAGATTACAAGCTTGTGCCACCATGCCCAGCACATACTACTCTTTTTAAAACCTAAAACTGGACTGGGTGTGATAAGTGAGATCCTGTTTCAAAATAAAGTATAAAAAATAAATAGGGATGGAGGTGTATCTCAGAGGTGGAATGCCCCTGGGTTCCATCCACAATACTGGGGGGGGGGGGGACAACTATGATAGGCATAGTGGCATACCCCTTTATTTCCAGTACTTGAGAGCCTGAGACAGGATCGGAATTCAAAGCCAGCGCTGGCAACTTAACAAGACTCTCAGCAACTTAGTAAGACTCTTTCCAAATAAATAAAAACAGGTTGGGGTATAGTTTGGAGATAGAATGCCTCTGGGTTCCATCCCCAGTGCCAAGGGGAATTAAAAAAAAAAACCCTAGAATTTAGCCAGGCCTAGTAGAGTACATCTATAATCCCAGTGCTTGGGAAACTGAGACAGGAGGATCACAGATTTTGTGGCCAGCCTCAGCAACTTGTCAAGGACCTCTGCAATTTAGTGAGGTAAGACCCTATTTCAAAATAAAAAAATCAATGTTGCAGGGGTGTAACTCTAGGAAGAATGCCCCTGGGTTCAGTCTTCATTACCATAAGCAAAACACTGGAATTACATATTTCTATGGCTCTTGTCAGTTTTGGGGCTCAAAAATCTCTTTTAAGAACTATAGTTGTTAATTTTTTTTTTCTTGATTCTGTTTTCATTGTATTTTACTCTGTTTTAGGAGGCTGAAGATGGCATTATTGCTTACGATGATTGTGGGATGAAACTGACTATTGCTTTTCAAGCCAAGGATGTGGAAGGATCTACTTCTCCTCAAATAGGAGATAAGGCAAGATAATTTTCTTGAGAGAGGGTTGAAATTGGTCATCTTACTCATAGATCTTGAAGGATGGTTTATTTAAATTTTATCAAGTTTTGCTAACTGTGTGTGGAGGAGGGGTATTGGGAATAGAACCCAGGGGTCTTTTATCTCCGGGCTACCCCCTCAGCCCTATTTTACTTTTTTATTTGGAAATAGTCTCCCTAAGTTGCTGAGGCTGACTTCGAACCTGTGATCCTCCTGTTTCAGCCTCCCAAGTACTGGGATTACAGGCGTGTGTCACCATGCCCAGCTATATGCTAACATTTTTAATACCTAAAAGGTTAAATATATGGTCATCTTTCTGTTTAAAAGCAGCTCATTCAATTAAAACAGGGTCTGGCAAGTTTTTGATAAAATCTTTTGAGGAGTCCCTATTTAAGCATTAGATAAGATATGCTTAAGTTCATTGGCTAAGATAAAATTAATAATACTGATTTTAAAAGTTATTTAAACATCACAGTTTATACTAAAGAGTTTGTAATGCTATTTATCTTTTTTCATACTTGGTAAATACTGTTGAAGGGAGCACTTCCTCATCCTTAGTATCTCTGGTTTTTGAGGTAGCCCTCCTTTAGAGAAAGTAAGACTGGAAAAGATACTATTAGAGGACAAAGCTTACTCCTTTGTGGAAAATCAAACAAGTTATATAATAGTTTTAGTGAAAAATCTGTCCCATCAGAATAAATACAAAGGATATCTGAAGCGGAAGGCATTACTGAAAAAGTTTTAGGTCTAATTCTCAAAGTTAAGCATGCCATTGAGTAGTATAAATGATCATGCTTATTTTTCACAGGTTGAATTTAGCATTAGTGACAAACAAAGGCCTGGACAGCAGATTGCAACTTGTGTGCGACTTTTGGGTCGTAATTCCAGCAAGAGGCTCTTGGGTTATGTGGCAACTCTGAAAGATAATTTTGGGTTTATTGAAACAGCCAATCATGATAAGGAAATCTTTTTCCATTACAGGTGAGTAATGTCTTTTAGCTTATTACCCTTTTTTTTTTTTTTTTTTTTTTTTTTTTTGGTGGTACTGGGGTTCCTGGAAGCTCTACGTCCGGGCTACACCCCCAAACCTATATTTACATTTTTTTAATTTGGAAACAGGGTCTCCTAAGCCAGTGCAGGCGGCTGGCTTCGAACCTGCGCGATCCTCCTATCTCAGCCTCCCAAGCGCGGGGATTACAAGCATGCGCCACCATGCCCGGCCTATTACCCAATCTTTAGCTTGAGTCATAAACCACTAAAGATTGGCTGACATTTTTTGATTAATTACATTTTTAAATAACAGATTTTATTTCAGTAAAATTATGGGAGGTTATATTCTCACCTCTTTATAGAGAATTTGTGCCCAAAAGACATGAGCCTGTGCTTTTCTTTGAACATAGGATAAAAGCATTTCTCCTTCAGTGAATGGATGGATGGATGGATGGATGGATGAATATTCTCTTATGCATTGGTATCAGAGCATTGTATATTTGATAGAGAATAGTGGTTATAGGAGTATAGGCTCTTAAAACCAGAGAGCTCAGTTTTGAATCCAGGCTCTGCCATTTAACTACTTATCTGTTATCAAATGAATTAACTTCTTGGTATCTTAGTTTCATTTTCTTGAAGTTGAGGGTAATGGTACCTTCTTTATGGGATGTTTCTCAGGATGAAATGAGTGAATATATTTAAGGAATTTATAATAGTATTCAATATAGGTAACTGCCATAAATGTTATAAAAAATAGAAGTTACTTGGTGTAGTGTTAATGTTTAAAGACTATCTTATTTAAATGGCATTTTTTTTCTTTCCCTTAGTGAGTTCTCTGGTGATGTTGATAGCCTGGAACTGGGGGATATGGTTGAATATACCTTGTCCAAAGGCAAAGGCAATAAAGTCAGTGCTGAAAAAGTAAACAAAACTCACTCAGGTAATGAATTGTCATTTCACCTTATAAGTGCTATTCTTTCAGTAGACAAGGGATAAGATGGGAGATAAAGATAAGACCCAGTTGTTCTACTACTTGTTAGTCTCAGTTATGGTTGCCAGCTCCGTTCGTTCATATAACCCTGCTGCTTGTTAGAAATGTAAGCAAGCCCCACCCTAGACCTTATGAAATCCTGGAGGTGTGCAATCTGTTTTTATTTTTTTCATTGGCACTATTGTAGTCATACATCTTACTGGAGTACAAGATGGTAGAGGCATACATGTACACGTCACTCTTCTAGCCCTTCTCCAGTTCCCATCCCATTCCCTCGCCTTCCCTCCTAATCTGTATTAATAAATTCAGGCAACTAATACACACAGGTTTGGAAGGCATTGTTCTAGATATTGTAGGTAATTTGTATTTAAATGTTTCTTTAAAAAATATCCGGGTGTGGTAGCGCACGCTTGTAATCCCAGCGTTCAGGAGACTGAGACTGGAGGATCCTGGATCGTGGACAGCCTCAGCTACTTAGTGAGGCCCTTTGCAACTCAGTGAGACCCTGTTTCAAAATGAATAAAAAATTGGGCAGGGGTTGTACCTCGGAGGTGAACGCTTCTGGGTTCTAGTCCCAGACCTGGGGAAAAAGGGAAAAAAAAACATATATAAAAATCTACATGGGGCTAGGGAGAGAGGCATTCCCCTGGAAGACTTTTGGTGAGAAGAAAAATAATGAGAAATTAAGGAAATTGATGTTATTTGGGCTATTTAGGTGAGAACTAGAAAAATGATAACTGAAACCATTCATTTCAATTCCATAAACATCTAGGTGTATGATACATTTTGAACACTGGGTATAGAGAAGGGAGGAAATCAGACAAACATCTGTTTTTGTATAGCTTATTTTTTGGTGGAAAATATGGGGAGACAAGAGGAGTAAAATTTGTACATAGTATGCTTAGAAAAAACATTTAAAATAATCAGCCAGGCATGGTTGTGCACACCTATTATCCCAATATGAGAGAGGCTGGGACAGGAGGATTCCAGGTCCAAGGCCAGCCTCAACAACTTGATGCAACTCTGTTTCAAAAGAAAAAATAAAAGGGGCTGGAGGTATATCTTGGAGATAGAATGTGCCTGGATTAGAGCTGGGTGTGGTGGTGCACACTTGTAATCCCCATGCTTGGGAGGCTGAGACAGGAGGATTATGCAGGTTCGAAGCCAGCCTCCGCTGGTTTAAGAGACCCTGTTTCCAAATAAAAAATAAAATAAAGCCAGGTGTGGTGGCGCACGCTTGTAATCCCTGCGCTTGGGAGGCTAAGACAGGAGTATCGCACAGGTTCGAAGCCAGCCTCAGCTACTTAGTGAGACCCTGTTTCCAAATAAAATATAAAATAGGTCTGGGAGTATAGCCCGGAGTTAGAAAGCCTCTGGGTTCTACCCCCAGTACCACAAAATAAATAAATTAATTAATTAAATCTGGGAGTGCAGCCTGGAGGTAGAAGGCCCCTGGGTTCCATCCCCAGTACCACAAAAAAAAAAAAAAAAAAAAAAGAATGTGCCTGGATCAGCACCAAAAGTAAATAAAGATAAGTAAATCAGGGTTATTTGTAAGTATTGGGTTTTCCAGTCCAGACACCGGGAAAGTCTTTGATCAAATGGTGACATTTCAAAAATGGAAGAGAGAGCAAGACAAGACTTAAATATGAACACTTATAATTCCTTAAACAAGTTGAGTTTATTTAGTAAAAAGTCAGGGATTATAATGGTAGTTTAGCAGTATTTAAGGTCACCAATTGTTTAGAAATAGAACTTGACTTCAAGTTCCCTGTCTCATTTGAAAAACAGAAGGCACCCATTCCACTCGGTATTAACATTTGTGCTATTCCACATCCTCTTTCCTCTGGGTAGAGTTAAAATTGTTATGTGAAAGATCTACCTTCATTTGTTTTGTAGTGAACGGCATTACTGAGGAAGCTGATCCTACCATCTACTCTGGTAAAGTCATTCGCCCCCTCAGGGGTGTTGATCCAACACAGATTGAGTACCAAGGAATGATTGAGATCGTGGAGGAGGGTAAGCATATCCCCTTTCAGGCTGTTTGAAATTTGTCATACCTTCCAACAAGCACTTTAAAGTTTTTAAATATGAGCCAGGTGCACTGCCACACGTCTGTAATTCAGTACGTGGGAGGCTGAAACAGGAAGAGCACAGAATAGAGGCATTCCTTAGCAACTTAGTGAGGCCCTCAACAATCTAACAAGAGCCAGGCATGATAGTGCATGCTTGTTATCCCAGCATTCAGGAGACAGACTGGAGGATCACAGTTCGAGGACAACCTTAGCTACTTAGGCCCTCCACAACTTTGTGAGACCCTGTTTCAAAATAAAGAATAAAAAATATGGCAGGGGTTGTAGCTTGGAGGTCATATGCCCCTGGGTTCCATCCCCAGACCCACCAAAAAAAGAAAGAAAGAAAGAAAAGGGGGGGAAACTAACCTAACAAGACTGTTTCAAAGCAAAAAAAAAAAATTTTTTTTAAGGGGCCTGGGGAGCTGGGGGTGTGGCTCCAAGATAGAATACCCCTGGGTTTGCACGTTGTTTTTTGTTTGTTTTGGTTTTTTGTTTGTTTGTTTTGTGATACTGAGAGTGGAACCCAGGGGCTTTTCTGCCTCCAGGCTATACTCCCAGACCTCTTTATATTTCATTTGGAAACAGGGTCTCACTAGGTTGAGAGCCTCACTAAATAGCTGAGGCTGGCTTTGAACCTATGCGGTCCTCCTGTCTCAGCCTCCCAAGCACTGGGATTATGAGCTTGCGCCACCACACCTGGCCTTTGCAGTTGTTTTTAGGTTTCTTAAACCTTGACTTGAGAAGAGACTTTTGCTCCCCCCTCCCCCTTCATGCGTGGTTTTTATATTCCTTAGAAAAGAGGTCACCTGGATTTAATTTTAAACAAATGACTGCTATGTGAGCACATGCCTGATGAATAACTAGCCCTTGAGTTATATTGAGATAAACTGAAAATAAATCTTTACACTAAAAATACACATTTAAATTGTGGCCATCAAACACATTTTTTTCTATTATTCATTATTTACATTAGTAACCATTCACTCCCCCCCCCCTCCAGTACTGGGGATGGAACCCAGGGGCGTTTTATCTCTGAGCTACACTCCCAGCCCAATTTTTTAGTTTCTTTATTTTTTAAATGGTCTTACTGAGTTGCCAAGGGCCTCCCTAAGTAGCTGGGGCTACCACAAACCACGATCTCCCGTCTCCACCTCCTGAATGCTGGGATTAAAAGAGTGCCATCACTCCCAGCTACCATTCACTTTTTTTTTTTTTTTTTTTTTTTTTGCAGGTCTGGGTATGAAACCCAGGGGCTTTTGATGTCCGAGCTACACCCCTTGCCTTGATTTTTATTCTTTATTTTGAAAGTGTCTGACTTAGTTACAGAGTGCCTCACTAAGTAGCTGAGGCTGTCCGCAAACCACAATCCTCCAGTCTCAGTCTCCCAAATGCTGGGATTACAAGTGTGTGCCACCACGCCCGGCTACCATTCACTTTTATAATTGATTTAGTTCCTGCAAAAGATTGTCTCTTAATAGATAGAGTTCCATAGAGATCCTACTTTTTATCTCATAGCCCCCAATTTTTTACCTTCTGTACCCCCCCCCCCCCATTTTTTAAGAATTCCCTGAGTTCTGCTGGGTGTGGTGGTGCACGCTTGTAATCCCTGTGCTTGGGAGGCTGAGACAGGAGGATTGCACAGGTTTGAAGCCAGCCTCAGCTACTTAGGCTCTCAGCAACTTAGTTGAGACCCTGTTTCCAAATAAAAGTAAAAATAGGTCTGAGAGTATAGCCTGGAGGTGGGTGGGGGGGGAATTCCCTGAGTTCTGATATCCCTGCCCCAATAGTTATCACCAGAATGACCAAATTTGCATGATCTGTGGGCTTAAATGCAATAGAAACAGGAGGGCACTCTGGATGAGGAGGCTCACAGGATTACAGAACAGTGGAGCACATTGAGAGTTTGAAATTTCAATCTAAGATTATACAAGTAGGGAAGAGCAGGTCTTGGGGAAAAGTTACCTCTTCCTTGATTACATGAGGTCCATAGGATTTTTTATTTTAATTTATTTACTTACTTTTGTACTGGGGATTGAACCCAGGACATTCTACCTCGGAGCTATTCCTCCAGCCCTATCTTTTAGCTTTTATTTTGAAACAGTTTCACTAACTTGCTGAAGGCCTCACCAATTAGCCGGCCCTGAACCGGCTATCCTTAGTCTCAGCCTTCCAAGTACTGGTATTACAATCCTATGCCAGCCACCATGCCCGGCCTTTGTTAATTCACATTTGGATGGTGAAATGATAAATAGCTGATCTCATTGGTTCCCTGTTTGTATCCTGTGCTGGCCTCCTGGTGACTCTTTTAGGAGAGAAATGGGGGATGGGGAATAGGGCCAGTTTTTAAAATATAAATTTTCTTGAAACAACTGCAACTGTTTATTTTTGTACTGCCTTTGAGTCCTTTCTCATTACAACAGCAGTGTTGAATAGTTAGGATAGAAAAATTTTTCTATCTGGGTATGGTAGTGTCTGATTGGAATCCAATTATTTGGTGGCTCAGACAGCAGGAGGATTGCATGTTTGGCATGTATGAGGACAGCCTCAGCAAATTTACATGTGAAACTCTCATTGACCTAGCGAAACCCTGTTTCAAAATAAAATAGGGCTGGGAGTGTAATTCAGAGGTAGAATGCTCCTGGTTCCATCTCCAGTACCATGCCCAAAAAACTTTCTGAGCCATGGTGGGTGGGTGTGTGTGTGTGTGTGTGTGTGTGTGTGTGTGTGTGTGTGTGTGACAGACAGACAGACACACAGAGACAGACTGAACCCAGGGTCATTCTACCTCTAAGCTATACCTAGCCCTATTTTTTTATTCTTTATTTTGAAAATGGATCTAGCAAAGTAGCTCAGGCTGGCTGGCCTGGAATCTGTAATCCTTTTGTCTCGCCTGCCCAAGCACTAAGATTACAGGGGTGTGTCACCATGCCCAACTTTTGGGCCCTGGTAAAGGAGCCTATGGTTTAAGGGAGTCTGAATCAGAACAAAAAAGGAGGTGGGATGTAAATTTTGCATTGTGTGCTGATATTTGTCTATAGTTTACTGCATGGTAGAGTATAAGGCAGAAATGTTTTTGTCTTGAGCCAGGTGTGGTGGCGCACGCTTGTAATCCCAGCATTTGGGAGGCTGAGAAAGGAGGATCCGAGTTTGTGGGCAGCCTAAGCTAGGCCTTTTGCAACTTAATGGGACCCTGTTTCAAAATAAAGAATAAAAAATAGGGGCTAGAGGTATAGCTCACAGGTAGAATGCTCCTGGGTTTCATTTCCTGTATCGCCCCCCCCCCAAAAAAAATGTTTTTGGCTGGTTGGTTTATATTATGAGGAAGGAGAAGAAGGTAGTAATATGGATAAATTAGGAACCCATAGTACTTAAAATTCAGGTAATGAATTGTAAAAGTTTTTTTGTTGTTGTTTTGTTTTTTTGTTTTGTTTTTTTTTACAAGTTCATAACTGTAGATTAGAAGTGTTCATTAGCTAGTAAGGTATACTAACTTGATACTGATGGTTCAAGTTCTCCTTTGTTTTCATGTTAGTATTTAACATTTAGGGTTCCTTTTAATTTAAGCCTTAAAATATTTTGGGGGGCATAACACATTGGCAGCTATATTTATAGAAGTATTAGGACCACCCACAGAAGACCGTTGTGAAATGATTAGTATTTAGACTTTGTCTTAATTCTCCTTACAGGGGATATGAAAGGTGAGGTGTATCCATTTGGCATTGTTGGAATGGCGAACAAAGGGGATTGCCTGCAAAAAGGGGAGAATGTCAAGTTCCAGTTGTGTGTCCTGGGCCAAAATGCACAGACAATGGCCTACAACATCACACCACTGCGTAGGGCCACAGTGGAGAGTGTGAAAGATCAGGTAAGCTCTGAGTCAGAATTTGATCCTTCTGGGAGTTGGCAACCAAAACCTTAACATTTTTTAGCCAAGAAGGAACCATCAACATTCATTTGGTTTTTATTTTTACTTTTTTTTCCAATTACTTGAGATAGTTTATAAAAATAAGAAGAAACCCTGCCAGGCGTGGTGGCACAAGCTTGTAATCCCTGTGCTTGGGAGGCTGAGACAGGAGGATCATGCAGGTTCAGAGCCAGCCTCAGCTACTTAGTGAGGCTCTCAGCAACTTAGCAAGACCTTGTTTCCAAATAAAATATAAAATAGGTCTGGGAGTGTAGCCCGGAGGTAGAAGGCCCCTGGGTTCCATCCCAGTACCACCAAAAAAAGAAGAAACCCCTAAGAGAAAAAGGTTAATATATAAGCCAAGGAAATAATGAGTGATTATCAGTAATTAATACTATGTAGTGGAGAAATTAAGTTTGGATTGAAGTTTTTCAAAACAAAAGAGCACTACATTTTTTTGTTTGGGGCAGCACTGGGGATGTTGCCCAAGGGCATTCTACCTCCAAGCTACACCTCAGCCCTATTTTTCATTCTTTATTTTGAAACAGGGTTTAACTGAATTGCAAAGGGTCTCTCTCACTCAGTAGCTGAGGCTGCCTGCAAACGGTGATCTTCCTGTCTCAACCTTTCAAATGCTGAGATTACAAGCATGCGCCACCACACCTGCCTTTAAGATTTTACACATTTAAGTCAAAGCTTCTTTTGCAGAATCCACAAACAATGTTTAGAAGTATATAGAAAATAATTATAGGGCAAACAAAATTAGTCCTTGTACCAAAACTTCAGGGAAGTTTATAAATTCTCAGAGGAAACTTTTTTAACGTAAGTACAAAGAGTAACATTTTGTATGGCTAATAGGAAATAGCTATAGACCCAGTTGAATGATTGTAAAGGGACCAAAATGATATTGTTCAAGTAAGGGCTTTTTGATAATCTTTTCTTAATTAAAAATCTATTTCATAATATGTGAAGGAACAAGGCAACTTTATTCATTTTAGATGAGTTTAATATATGTCAGATGGCAGTGGTCTTTAAGATATTTTTTCCCTTTCAAATTGTGTCAAACATACAGCTGAATGAGTATCAGTATTATGTTTTTATAAAACCCCTTTCTGTTACGGGTATGTATTGGTTTTCATTCAAGTAAAGTACCTTTCCTTCCTTTGGGTGTATCCTCTTTTTTAGCTACTGTGTTCTTGTTTTTTCCCCCAGTTTGGCTTCATTAACTATGAAGTAGGAGATAGCAAGAAGCTCTTTTTCCATGTGAAGGAAGTTCAGGATGGCATTGAGCTACAGGCTGGAGATGAGGTGGAGTTCTCAGTGATTCTTAACCAGCGCACTGGCAAGTGCAGTGCCTGTAATGTTTGGCGAGTCTGGTGAGTGTTTTTTGTTGTTGTTGTGGATAGATTCATAACCACCTGTGCTGTCTCTTCTGTAATATCTCCTTTATCATGTTGAGGGTTTTTTTTGTTTTTTGTTTTTGTTTTGTTTTGGCAGTACTGGGGATGGAACCCAGGGATATTCTGGCTCCTTGCTACACCCCTAGTCCTATTTTTTATTCTTTATTTTTGAAACAGGGTCTCAATGAGTTGCAAAGGGCCTAAGTAGCTGAGGCTGTCTGCAAACCGTGATCCTCCTGTCTCAGTCTCCCAAGTGGTAGGATAACAAGTGTGCATCACCATGCCCGACTTTATCATGTTTCTTTACTTTTTCATGCCTGCTTTTCCTTCTCTCCCATTTTTTATTTCTTAATACTTTCTACATCTAATCATTGTCTGACCTTCAGTCTCGACCTGGGCCAGTGAAGCACTTGAGCCCTCTGCTATGCTAGCATTATGTGTGCTATATCTTAAATATAAAAAAATTTTGTAGTTCTATTCTGCCTTTTCTTTCATCAAGTCATTTCTAGGATGTTTGCTGCTTAAAATTTTAACTTTTTAATACCTTAGTTATCCTGATAAGCTGGGATTTTTTTCTTTTTGTTTGTTTTGTGGTGCAGAGGGATAGAACCCAGAGACTTTCTACCTTCCGGCTACACTCCCAGACCTATTTTGTGTTTTATATGGAAACAGGATCTCACCAAGTTGCTGAGAGCCTCACTAAGTAGCTGAGGCTGGTTCAAACCTATGCAGTTCTCCTGTCTCAGCCTCCCAAGTACTGGGATTACAAGCATGCGCCACCACACCTGGCTGCTATTTTATTTTTTAATCTCAATACTTGATACTATTATAGGAGGGCTATTTTGTAAGGTTTTCCACATCTGCTTCCTTTTTTTTAGGCATCTGTGCAACTAGTTTGATCAGAGACATGTCTAGGGTTGTCCCTCACCCAAATGATTCTTCCTGCTCCTACACAATTAGAACTTGAGCTGGGAAAATATAAATTAATTCATCTTTTTGGTCTTCCTAGCTTTTTTGATGAGGCAGTGTGCCTCATTAACAAGTCATTTGGGTAGTCATATAGAAAATACTCTCCTCTGCAAGTACTTAACGTTCTTCATAGCAAGTGAAAACTCTTCTCATCTTTTGACTATTACAGCGAGGGCCCCAAAGCTGTTGCAGCTCCACGACCTGATCGGTTGGTCAATCGCTTGAAGAACATCAGCCTGGATGATGCCAGTGCTCCTCGCCTAATGGTTCTTCGTCAGCCAAGGGGACCAGATAACTCAATGGTATGGTTCAGTGTAAGGGTTGTGGGGTGTCAGCTAACAGGCCAACATATGCTTCTTTTGTTGTTGTTGTTGTTTTGTGGTACTTGAGGGTGGGACTCGGGCTTTTCTACCTCCGGGCTATACTCCCAGGCCTATTGTATACTTTATTTGGAAACAGGGTCTCACTAAGTTGCTGGGAGCTCACTAAGTAGCTGAGGCTGGGTTTGAACCTCTGCGATCCTCCTCTCTCAGCCTCCCAAGCACTGGGATTACAATGTGCCACCACACCCCAGCTCTACTTTTTTTTTTTTTTTTTTTAGGTACTGGGAATTGAACTTCTAGGGGATGTACATTGTATCTATGAGTTATTACACCTTCCAACTTCCATTCTTTTTGTCTATGATTTTGAAGCATGGTCTCACTAAGTTGCTGAGGCTGGCCTCATACCTGTGATCCTCTTATTTCAGCCTACCAAGTATTTCAGTATTGCTTATAACGAACTAGTTAGGATTCCCTATATATTGATTCAACCCCTATTTATTTATTTATTTATATTTATTGGGGTACAGGGGGTTACTGGTGACTGAACCCAGGAGTAGTCTACCTCCAAGATATGTCCCAGCCCTGTCTTATTTTTTTATTTTGAAATAAGCTGTAAGTTGTTGAAGCTAGCTTCAAACCTGCAATCCTCCTGTTTCAGCCTCCCCAGTCCTGGGATTACAGATGTGTGCCACCACACCCAGCTTTCCTTGATATTTTATACATAGTTTAGGTAATGGTTCAGGATTGCTTACAAATAGATACACTTCTAGGAAAGAATTGTAGTGGTTATGATAATTAAAAATACTACTTAGCTGGCCATGGTGGCACATGCTTGTAATCCCTTCATTTGGGCGGCTGAAGCAAGCGGATCCAGGTTCGCGGCCAGCCTCAGCTACTTAGTGAGGCCCTCTACAACTTGGTGAGACCCTGTTTCAAAGAATTAAAAATAGGGCTGTGGGTGTAGCTCAGAGGTAGAATGCCCCTGGGTTCCATCTCCAGTGCCATAATAATAATAATAATAATGCTTGCCGGGCTTGATGGCGCATGTAATCCCCAGTACCTGAACGGCTGAGACAATAGGATTGCATAAATTCGAAGCCAGCCTCAGCAAATTAGTGAGATCCTGTTTCCAAATAAAAAATATAAAATAGGTCCAGAATATAGCCCAGAGATAGAAAGTCCCTGGGTTCTATCCCCACTACCAAAAATAATAATAATAAATAATGCTTTTATAGTTTATTTTGGTATTATGAATGTACTGAGATTATCATGCACCCAAGTCATTAACTGTAATTTTATTTCCTCACAGGGATTTGGTGCAGAAAGAAAGATCCGTCAAGCTGGTGTCATTGACTAACCATATCCACAAAGCACATCATTAACCCACTATGATCAAGTTGGGGGGATTCTGGTGAAGGGTTCTGAATATCTCCCTCTTCATCCCTCCCAAAATCTGGAATACGTATTCTATTGAGCTATTACACCAGTTTTAACACCTTCCTCGTGTTATGTTTAAAAAAATAAATAAATTTAAGAAACCATTTTAAAATTATGCACAGTTGCAGCCTGGGAAAACTTAAGGTGGCGCCTTATAGTATCAATTTTAGGAGCTTTATTTGGTGCATTTAACGCAACTGGTAATTGCAAAATCCACTTCGCCTGTGTAAGTGAAAAATACAGACTGTTATCTTGTTGGCCCTATGAAATTCTGCACTTGATATTTAGTATATACTCTACCTTCATTACTTTTGGCAAGATGTTCTGCCTTAGCACTCAGTTGCATTATTTCTTTCTTGTTCGTTATGCTTTAAATCTGAGGACAATATGAGGGTAGAATATATTACCTTTTAAAAATTACAAAATTTGTATAGGCAAACCATTTTCCTAAGTTGATGGCCAAATGTTAAAATGTTATTTTTCATATCATTTATAATCTCATCACAATCCACTTAACGAGGTTTGGTTAGATTTCAGTGAAAATTATCTTCCAGAGTAGTTTTTTTTTTTTTCTTCCTGGGATGGGGGGGGTAAATAACTTTACTATGATTAGTATGTATGGTGCAGAATTTCATGCAAATGAAGTGTGCCAGCAGTGGTAATTTAAACATATTTAAACAACAAAAAGGACGAATGCACAAACTCGCTGCTGCTTAGATCACTGCAGCTTCTAGGACCCAGTTTCTTTTACTGATTTAAAAAACAAAACGGAAAAAAAAAATAAAAAAGTTGTGCCTGAAATGAATCTTGTTTTTTTTATAAGTAGCCGCCTGGTTCCTGTGTCCTGTACAATACAGGCACGTGACCCTGGGTGTAGCTTCTGTTCAACTTTCTATCACGGGAATGGATTGGTCTGATTTCTTGGCCCTCATCTTGAATTGGCCACATGCAGGGTCCCTGGCCAGTGGACTGAAGACATTGTCTAAGATGACAAGGGTCTGCTCAGGGGATGTGGGGGAGGGCGCTTTAATCTTCCCCGTTGTTTGAGGTTTTGATCTCTGGGTAAAGAGGCCATTTATCTTTGTAAACGCGAAACATTTTTGCTTTCTCCAATTTTCTGTTAATGGCGAAAGAATGGAAGCGAATAAAGTTTTACTGATTTTTGAGACTAGCCGCTAGCGCTTTCATTATTGGAACGTCCAGTGCGGGAGGGCGCGCCTGGGTGCGGCCGCCGCGTGACTCCGGGGCGGCCCACGTGGCCGGGGCGGGGACTCGGCGCCGTCGCCGGCTGATGATGTAGAGGGTGCGGCCGGAAGTGCCGCTCCCTGGTGGGGGCTGTTCATGGCGGTTCCGGGGTCTCCAGCATTTTACCCAGTGGACGTCCAAAATCTGTGTGAAGCGGGGACGGCAGAACTTGAGGTAAGGGTCTGGCGTCCCTGGCGTCGGGCTTGAAGACCCGCGCGCGTCACGTCGGTGCCGGGAGTCGAGTGGAATCCTCGCGTTGGAGACAAAGGCCTTGGACGGGGGTTCTTGGTTTGGGGCCCTTCGTGGGGCGATCTCGAAACAGAAGGGGTAATGGGAAGGGGTCGCGGCTTGTAGGCGGCCCCCAGAGCTGAGGAGGCTTGCGGGAGGAGTCGGAAGGGGGGGTTTCCTTTACCTTAGGTTGAGGGCGGAGCCCAGGCACGGTTGAAAAGTAGACGCGGGTGTGGTAGGCAGGAGGCATTTGCTCAGAAATACGAGGCCACGCTAATTAGAGGTTTTTGTGTTCCTGAATCACTTTGAAAGGTGGAAGGGCACGTGAATGGACTCGGTACATTTCAAACAATGGTTTTAGTTATTGTTATGTATTATAGAAAGCTTTAAAGTGCTTGCCAGTTAACCCTGACTGCTGCTTTCCCACAGGTTCTTGCTGGTGTGAAATGACTGAGTACAAACTGGTGGTGGTTGGAGCAGGTGGTGTTGGGAAAAGCGCACTGACAATCCAGCTAATTCAGAACCACTTTGTGGATGAATATGATCCCACTATAGAGGTGAGACCCACTGGTCTTCCACCGATTGATTGACCTGAACTCTCACCTTCAGTTTTCCCATATCCATATCCTTTGTCTTTTTTCTTCTCTTTTCTTTTCTTTTCTTTCTTTTCTTTTCTTTTTTCTATTTTTCTTTTTCTTTTTCTTTTTTTTCACAGTACTGGGGATGAAACTCAGGAGCATTCTACCTTTGAGGTATGCCCCCAGCCCTATTTTTTATTCTTTATTTGGAAACTGTTTCACTGAGTTGCAAAGGGCCTCACTAAGTAGCTGAGGCTGTCCTCAAACCAAGATCGTTCTGTCTCCGCCTCCCAAATGGGGCAATTATAAGTCTGTGCCACCATGCCCAGCTTTTTTAAAAAAAATTTAAAGAGGAAAACAGGAAACAAAAGTTATTTTGGATACTGCATTCAGTACTAGAGTAAAGCTTTCACTGTTTATAAGAGTTCATTTTCATTAGATGATATAGTCCATTTAAAGTTTACAGTTTGAATTTTTGAATTCAGGTTTTTTTAAATAAATAACAGCTCTTTTATTTATTTATTTTTAATTTATTTGTATTGGTGATGACAGCTCTTTTAAGTAGAAATGCATGGGGCCAGGTGTGATGACATGCCCTGGCCACTTGGGAGGCAGAGTCAAGAACATCTCAAGATCAGGATCACACACACACACACACACACACACACACACACACACGAAGAGACTGGTTTTATAGGAAATATGATGGAGATATAAGACTTTGTGTGTGTGTGTGTGTGTGTGTGTGTGTGTGTGTGTGTGTGTATGTGTTGGTAGGGATTGAACTGGGAAACATTTTACCTCCGGGCTATACCCCTAGTCCTGAAATAACCTATCTTCTTCCTATGTTAACCCTCCAAATCGTGGGATTACAAGCGTGAGCCACCATACCCGGCTAGTTTTTATTCTTCTGCTAGTTGAGGTTATTGAAACAACTTGATATTGAGTCATGTCCCTATTTGCAGTTTATTTGTTATGTGATCTTGAAAAAATTGTTTACTCTCTCAGCCTCATTTTCATTGCATATTAAGTTACTGTAAACTTGTTCTGAAAAAATCAAGTAAATGGGTAAATTATTTGTGAATGGTAAAGCACTGCATAATAGTTTGTACTTAAGGATTCTTTATCATGGGATTTCATGGTACAGATTGGCCTCGATGAAGTGACAGCTACGACTCAGTAAAAGGTTTTGTAATTTTTTTCAATTTAAAAATGTCTTAACTTTAGAGATTATTTTAACCTACCCTTTCCACTACCTTGCTACTTGGTGTTTAATTACTGATTTTGATATAACCATTATTAAAAATTGATTGCAGCTGGATGTGGTGGCACACGCTTGTAATCCTCGTGCTTGGGAGGCTGAGACAGGTTCGAAGCCAGCCTCAGCTACCGAGTGAGGCTCTCAGCAACTTAGTGAGACCCTGTTTCCATAAGTAAAATATAAAATAGGTCTGGGAGTATAGCCGGGAGGTAGAAAGCCTCTAGGTTCCACCCCCAGTACCACCAAAAAATAAATAATAAAGAGCTGGCAGCTGGGTGTGATGGTAGCACACACTTGTAATTCCGGTGTTGGAGGTTGAAATAGAGGGATCAAAGGTTCGCAGCCAGCCTAAGCTACTTAGTGAACTGTTTCAAAATAAGAATAAAAAATTAGGCTGGACGAGCTGGGTGTGGTGACGCAAGCTTATAATCCCCGCGCTTGGGAGGCAGGTTGGAAGCCAGCCTCGCTTGCTTAAGAGACCCTGTTTCTGAATAAAAATATAAAAAAATAGGTCTGGGAGTGTAGCCCAGAGGTAGAAGGGTTTCCGGGAACCCCAGTACCACCAAAAAGAAAAAAAAAGGCTGGAGGTGTAGCTGGGAGGTAAAATGCCCCTGAGTTCAACTCCCAGTACCCCTCACTCCAAAAAAATGCTGGGAGTATAGCCCAGAGGTAGAATGCCCCTGTTCTAATCCCAGTACCACCAAAATAAAAAAAAGTTGCAATATTTTTCATGGTTTTATTTATTTCTATTTTATTTATTTATTTTTGCGATACTGGGGATGGAACTCTGTGGCATTCTATATCCAAGCGATACCCCTAGCCCTAGTTTTTATTCTTTATTTTGAAACAGGGTCTGACTTAGTTGTAAAGAGCCTCACTAAGTAGCTGAGGCTGTCCGCAAACCACAATCCTCCTGTCTCAGTCTCCCAAATGCTGGGATTACAAGCGTGCACCACCACACCTGGCCTGAACATTCTTTTTGAACATGTTTTTAAAGATTATAGAACATTTGAGTGGCAGCCTCTTGGGATAGGACATCTCCATTTGGATAGAGTACAAATAAAAGAAAAAAGAAGTAGAATGGTAATGCTTTTTTAACACTGGGTCAGAAAAAAGTGTTGTGAGAGCTGGATGGCCTTGAGCAAAACACATAATCACTGGGAGCCTCCGTGTTCATCGTCATAAATGGAAAAGATTAATAATAATGTCACCCACTACACCTGGCTACAGCTTAATTTTTGAGAGTTAATTTACATAAGTAAAATTCATAAGTCTTATGTTTACAGCTCAGGTTCCATTTGTATATACTCATGTAACAGCCAACAAGATGACACTGTAGAACATTTCCAGTACCAAAAGTTTTCTCAAGTATAAAGACATTATTAAAATGATTGTTGTAAGTCCAAATTAGAAGGTTTTTGTTGTTTTATTTTTGTGTGTGTGTTCATTTTTTTAGTTTTGTGTGTGTTTTCATTTTGTTTTGTTTTGTGGTAATAGGTATTGAGCACAGGGCATGTTGCATGGTAGGCAAGCTCTCTACTACTGAGCTGTACATGTGACCCTATTTTATTTTTTTATTGTTTGCAGTACTAGGGATGGAACCCAAGGGCATTCTATCTCAGAGCTACACCCCTAACCCTATTTTTTATTCTTTATTTTGAAACAGGGTCTTCTCACTAAGTTGCCAAGGGCCTCACTAAGTAACTGAGGCTGTGCACAAACTGCGATCCTCCTGCCTCAGCCTCCTGAATGCTGGGATTACAAGCATACACCACCATACCTGGCTTATTTTATTTTGAGATGAGATCTCACTAAGTTTCCTGGGCTGGCCTTGAATTTGGAATCCTCCTGCCTCAGCTTCCCAGATAGCTGGAATTAGAAGTATGCAGCCAGCTGGGAGTATTTTTTATGTGATTAGGCCTGAGGAATTAATTGTACCCTTTTTTTTTTTTTTTGGAAATTATAGGAATTTGAGGAAAATTTCTCAAAGATAGAGTATTATGATGAGGAAAACATTTTTGTTATTAATCCTCCCTGAGTGTTGATCATGGTGACACATACCTCTAATCCTAGTATTTAGGAGGCTGAGACAGGAGGATCCCAGGTTTGAGGCCAGCCTCCAACCTAGCCGGACCCTGTTTCAAGCAAAATATAATAAGGGCTGGATTTGTAGTTCGGAGGTAGAATGTTCCAGGACCACAAAAAAAGAAAATTATCCCTAAAACAAAGTATTTGTATATTTAGTCATATAGAAATGTTTCTGTATCCAAGGCTAGATTATAATGGCAAAGGTATGCATAGTTTTTTTGTGTGGTTTTTCTTTTTTGTGGTACTAAGGATTGAACCTAGAGGCCTTCTGCCTCCAGGCTACACTCTCAGTCCTCTTCATTTTTATTTTGAAACAGGGTCTTGCTGAGTTGCTGAGAGTCCCCCCAAGTTGTTGAGGCTGGCCTCAAACCTGTGATCTTCCTGTCAGCCTCCCAAGGGCTGGGATTACAAGTGTGCACCACCACACCCAGTATACATAGATTTTTAGAAGTAAAATAAATAGCTCAAGTAAAACAGTCTACTTCATAGCCTAGCAAAACACTGTGAACTCACTCTTTATAGTTTCCTAAGTGCAGTAGAGCAGTCATTTGAATTGCTTTTTTTTTTTTTAAGGATTTGTGACCTTTTTCAAAACTGACATTAAATATTTTGTTTATGATTATCTATTAGCAGTTTTGGGGACAGACCAGATAGAAATAGACTCGAACTCTTATAAGTTTATTTATCCTTGTCAAAAACATTGTGTTCCCTGTAGATTTTAATAAAAATTGATCTCCCTCTCTCCTTGCCCCACCTCCCCACTCCCAGGATTCTTACCGAAAACAGGTAGTAATAGATGGTGAAACCTGTCTGCTGGACATACTGGATACAGCTGGCCAAGAGGAGTACAGTGCCATGAGAGACCAATACATGCGGACAGGCGAAGGCTTCCTCTGTGTGTTTGCCATCAATAACAGCAAATCATTTGCAGATATTAACCTCTACAGGTACTTCCTAGGAGCACTTCTTCCTGAAGAGTAATCTTAAGTATGTTCTGAAACATGAGGTCATGAGGATGCCATTCTCAGGAAAGATGCAGCTCTTTGTGTGAAGAGTTGGTTTTAGGTTGCTTGATACTGAGAATCTAGGGTTATTCGTGGAAATCAGTACTGGAATTTATATAATTTGCTGGTACTATAATGTTTGATAATACACATATGAAGCTTGTTACTAGACACAGTCCAGAACTGGAAGCATTGTAATGAAAAAATCATAAAGGAATTTCAAAGAGGAAAATACTTCTGCGATGTATCCTAATGACGATAGAAAACAGGGAATAAATAAAAATGAAAGCCAGGCAAAGAAACATAAAGATGGACATTTGCCATAGTAACATAAAATTTCAAGGCTAAGCTGGGCGTGGTGGCACACGCTTGGGATCCCCTGAGACAGGAGGATCGTGCAGTTTCGAAGCCAGCCTCGGCTGGTTTAAGAGACCCTGTTTCCAAATAAAATATAAAATAGCCAGGAGGTAGAAGGCCCCTGGGTTCCATACCTAGTACCACACAAAAAAAATTCAAGGCTAGATTGGACCAAAAAAAAATCTAGCACAACATTCTTTTTTGTGGTACTGTGAATGGAGCCCAGGGGTTTTTCTACCTCTGGGCTACACTCCAAGACCTATTTTATATTTTATTTGGAAACAGGGTCTAAGTAGCTGAGTCTGGCTTCAAACCTGTGTGATCCTCCTGTCTCAGCCTCCGAGTGCTGGAATTACGAGCATGTGACGCCACGCCCGGGTTTTGTACAACATTCTAATTTTACAGAATCAGAAAGAGTTCAGGAAGTCGTGTGTTGGGTTTTGAAGTTATGATTGTTAGTAGTAAGAGCCAGGACCCAAAACCTAGGACTCCTTTTTCTTAGCTCAGTGTGTGTTTGTTTTGCACTAATGGGTATGGAACGTAGGGACATTTTACCTTTGAGCCACCCTCATCCCTATTTTTTGTTCTTTATTTGGAAACAATGTCTCACTGAGTTGCAAAGGCCCTCACTAAGTAGCTAAGGCTGGCATGAACCATGATCTTCCTGTCTCACCCTCCCAAATGCTGGGATTACAAGTGTGCACCACCACATCCAGCTTATCTCATTGTTCTTTTTTTTTTTCGGGTCTGGGGATGGAACCCAGGGGCATTTGACCTCTGAGCTACACCCCCTGCCCACTTTTTTTTTTTATTATTCTTTGTTTTGAAACCGGGTCCTACTGAGTTGCAGAGGGCCTCACTAGGTAGCCAGGCTGTCCGCGAACCACGATCCTCCTGTCTCAGCCTCCCAAATGCTGGGATTACAAGCGTGCACCCCCACGCCTGGCTATCTCATTGTTCTTTAAGCAGAAAATGTAATGGTTAAAGCAGAAAATATAATGGTTAAAATTTACATATATATATATAAATTAGGTCTGGGAGTGTAGCCCGGAGGTAGAAGGGTTTCCAGGAAACCCAGTACCACCAAATAAATAAATAAATAATAAAAAATAGGATTGAGTATGTAGCTTGGAAGTAGAATGCTTCTGGGTTCAATCCCTAGTACCACCAGAAAAAAAAAAAAAAAAAAAGACTAAGCCATGCCTGTAATCTCCCCAGTATTTAGGAGGTTAGACAGGAGGATAGCAGATTTGAGGCCAGCCTCGGCAATTGAGCAAGATCCTGTTTCTAAACAAAAATTAAAAGGACTAGGGGAGGAGGGTAGCTTGGAGGTAGAATGCCCCTGGGTTCAATCTCCAGTACCACCAAATAATAGGCTGTATCTGGGCAGGATGGCTGAGATAGGATCAAGGCCAACCTCAGCTCAGCAACTCAACAAGACCTTTTTTTAAATTTTTTTTTTTTAATGTTTTCTAGCTGGAGACACCCCCAGCCCCTTTGTATGTGTGCATGTGTTGGGGGGGTGGGTACTGGGGATTGAACCCAGGGGTATTCTATCTCCAAGCTACATCCTCAACCCTATTTTTTATTTTGAGACAGGGTCTTGTTAGGTTAATGAGTGTCTTATTACTTGCTGAGGATATCACTGAACCTGCGATTCTTCTGTCTCAGCCTCCCAAGTACTGGGATTACAGGAATGTGCCAGCTTTTCAAGACTCTTTAAAAAATTAGACTTGCTGGGCATGGTGGTGCACGCTTGTAATCCCTGCGCTTGGGAGGCTGAGACAGGAGGATTGCACGGGTTCAATGCCAGCCTCAGCTACTTAGTGAGGCTTTCAGCAACTTAGTGAGACCCTGTTTCCAAATAAAATATAAAAAAAGGTCTAGGAGTATAGCCTGGAGGTAGAAAGCCTCTGGGTTCCACCCCCAGTACCACAAAAAAAAAAAAAAAAAAAAAAAAAAATTAGACTTGTTTTCAAAATAAGTAAAGAAAGAAAGTTTAAAGGGCCTGGGGGTAGCCAGGCATGGTGGTGCATGCTTGTAATTGCAACATTTGGGAGGCTGAGACAGGAGGATCTCAATTCAAAGACAGCCTCAGCTACTACTTAGTGAGGCCCTTTGCAACTCAGTGAGACCATTTCAAAATAAAGAATTAAAAAAGGGCTGGGGGTATAGCTCGGGGGTAGAATGCCCCTGGGTCTCATCCCCAGTAATGCAAAAATTAAAAAAGGAAAAGGCCTGAGAGTATAATTTGGAGATCAAATGCCTCCTAGATTCAGTCCTCAGTCTCCCCCCCTCAAAAAAAAGAGTATGTGCTCTGCCTAGTTTGTAACTTGGCTTCAACATTTATTAGCTTTGTGACGTTAGGCAAGCTATTAAATCTTTTCTCAGCTTTCTTATCCATAAAAAGGATATAATAGTACCTACCTCATAAGTTGTTTTGAAGATTAAATGAATTAAGAGTATGTAGACCACTCAGAACTGGTCTTGGCCCATAGTAAATACATTATAAGTGGTCTGCGCGCAGCCTTGAGTCCTGGCTTTATATTCTGGCATAAGAACATGTCTGCTTTCAGAAGCAGTTCAAAACTGAGTTCAATGGTTTTTTTTCTAGACTTTATTTCCCATTTTTCTCTCTGGTAATACTATCAGTATAGTCAGTCCTCTGTATTAAAAGATTTTTTTTTTTTTTTTTTTTTTTTTTGGTGGTACTGGGGATGGAACCCAGGGAACTTCTAACTCCGGGCTATACCCCCAGCTCTATTTTTAATATTTTATTTGGAAATAGGGTCTCACTAATTTGTGGAGGGCCTCACTAAGCTGCTGAGGCTGCTTCGAATCTGTGATCCTTCCGTCTCAGCCTCCCAAGTACTGGGATTACAAGTGTGTGCACCACCATACCTGGCTTGTATTCAAAGATTTCATCTTCTCAGATTCAGCCAAAATGCTTCTTTACTAAACATGTGTAGAATTTTTTATGTCATTCCCTAAATAATGAAGTGTAACATCTGTTTGCATAGCATCTGCATTGTATTATGTGTCATAAGTAATCTAGAGATGATTTAAGTATTAGGAGGATATGCATAGATTATATGCGAATACATTATTTTATAAAAGACAAGCATCAGATTTGGTGTTTATTGAGGGGCACATCCTGGAACCAGTTTCCCATGGATATCAAGGAAAGACTGTACTTAATAAAGTGCCCAATGCCTGACTGTCGTCTAATAAATATTCATGGAATTTCTAGGTGCTACTTTTTTCTTCCATCTATGCCCTCCTGTAGACCAAAAAATATTAAAGCATCTTATTTAAAAAGAAAAAAACATGTGTAGTGTAGTACATGTTGAAAAATAGGCTTAAGAAGTGAGGCAAAGAGAAAGGTCAGAAGATGGAGCTGAATTAGGAATGAGCTTATTCTGCGATTGTACATGTAGCCCCAGTGACCTTTCAGATTTGACAGCTATTATCAAAAGGGAAGTAACCAACTGAAAGTTTCAATATCTGTATGCTAGAAACAAATCAGTTGCTCAGAAGAAGCAGAATTAAAGTGACATCAGAAAGAAATTTTCTCTGATCCTCAAAGAGAGTCACTTAATATAAAGAGCAGTACAGACACAATGACACAGCCTCGGTACTTAAGGTTGACTTAATATTCCTTAACATAGGCTACTACCATCACACCAAAGTACAGTTTTGCAAATGACCAGTGAAATGCAGTTCAGGTATATAGTTGTGTGGATCCAAGGCCAAAGTCCAGAGTCTATCTAGTATAGTAGCAACAACTAGAAGTGGTTATTTACATTCAAATTTACTAAAATTAAGTAAAACCTAAAAATTAATTCCTTGGCCACATTAGCAACTGACTTCTAAAGTGCTCAGTCTACATGTGACTGGTGACTACCATGTTGGACAGGGGAGATAGACCGACTCTTAACTGCTGTGTAGTATGTGTTAATATGTTCTTGAAGAGGACTGTTTTTGGGTTCCAGATCCTCCAGAACCCACCTCCTTCCTTAAGAGCAATCTGGTGTTTTGTTTTAGGCTTCACCTACAATTTTGTTAAGAAAAGAGATTTGGGTATGATCCATCTTGCAAAATAGATTACTTTATATTAAATCCTGTCACTCCCAGCTGGGCATGGTGGCGCACGCTTGTAATCCCAGCATTCAGGAGGCTGAGACTGGAGGATCGTGGTTCGAGGACAGCCTCAGCTACTTAGTGAGGCCCTCTGCAACTCAGCGAGACCTGGTTTCAAAATAAAGAATAAAAAATAGGGCAGGAGGTATAGCTCAGAGGTCAAATGCCCCTGGGTTCTGCCCCCAGACCCACAAAAATAAATAAATAAATAAATCCTGTCACTCCCAAGGGAACTTCAAAAAGTTATTTAGAGGCAATGAGTTTTACTTTTCTATTTCAGACCTTAATCTAGAGTGTAATATTTAGTTGCCAATTCTGTCCAGAGCGAAGCTCTGGAGAACCCAGGGATTAGGAACTATGACAGGGTAAAATTTATTTTGCCTGACTGGTTTATTCCTTCCTGAAACCTTGTTTTTCTTATGTTCTGATAATGCATTCCCTGTTGTAGGGAGCAGATAAAGCGAGTAAAAGACTCCGATGATGTACCTATGGTGCTGGTAGGAAACAAGTGTGATTTGCCAACAAGGACAGTTGACACAAAACAAGCCCATGAATTGGCCAAGAGTTATGGGATTCCATTCATCGAAACCTCAGCAAAGACCAGACAGGTATGGTAGGACTTTGAGCATCTTTGTTAAGGATCAAGTTAGAAAAGCTTGGTTCTTTGACTCTGGAAGAGAAGAGATTGGATCCATATTCTTCTTTCTTTCTTTCTTTCCTTCCTTCCGTCCGTCCGTCTGTCTGTCTGTCTTTCTTTCTTTCTTGTACTGGGGGTGGAACCCGGCACTGTACCTCTGATCCAGCCTTATTTTTTTAGTCTTTTTATTTTTTGAAACAAGGTCTCACTGAGTTGGGAGGGCCTAAGTAGCTAAGGCTGTCTGCAAACCACATCATTTGGTCTCAGCCTCCTGAATGCTAGGATTACAAGCATGCACTGCCACCACACCCAGCTGTTTTTTATTTTTGAAATAGGGTCTCACTGCATTGCAAAGGGCCTCACTAAGTATCTGAGGCTGTCAGTGAACCGTGATCCTCCAGTCTCAGCCTCCCGAATGCTGAGATTGCAAGGGTGTGCCACCACATCCAGCTTGTGTGGGTGTGGGTGTGTGTTACTAGGGATTGAACCCAGGGGTATTTTACTCCTAGCTACATCCCCAGCTCTGTTTTTTATTTCATTTATTTTGTGGGTATGGGGATGGAACCCAGGGGCATTTGACCTCCAAACTACACCCCATGCCCTGTTTTCTATTCTTTATTTTGAAACAGGGTCTTGCAAAGTTGTGGAGGGCCTCACTCAGTAGCTGAGGCTGTCTGTGAACCTGTGATCCTCCTGTTTCAGCCTCCCAAGTATGAGGATTACAAGCATGTGCCACCACGCCCGGCTTTGTTCTGGATTTCTAATTGTGTTTGTTTGTTTGTTTGTTTGTTTGTTTGTTTGTGGCGGGTCTGGAGATGGAACCCAGGGTTATTTGACCTCTGAGCTACACCCCCTGCCCTATTTTTTATTCTTTATTTTGAAACAGGGTCTCACTAAGTAGTAGCTGAGGCTGTCCACGAACTCTGATCCTCCGGTCTCAACCTCCCAAATGCTGGGATTACAAGTGTGCACCACCACGCCCGGCTTTCTAATTGTGTTCTTTTTTTTATCTTCAAGTTTTTACCCAAATTGAATTTCCTAATATTCAAATAGAGCGTTTTTATTCCTGTATTAGTAATCACAACTATTTCTAGTAAAGACCCTTGATTGAGATATTTATAAACATTAGTCCTTTTTCCATTTGGGTGATTGGTATTGATGGAAACCAATCAGTGGAACCATTAGATATGGTAGCTCTGAGCTGAGCATGTTGACACACACTTTGTAATCCTAGTCCTTGAGAGGCTGAGACAGGACTATTGCACAGGTTTGAAGCCAGCCCCAGCTACTTAGGCTCTCAGCAACTTAGTGAGACTCTGTTGCCAAACAAAATATAAAATAGGTCTGGAAGTATATCCCATTTGTAGAAAGGTCCTGGGTTTCATCGACCCAATACCACAAAATAATAAATAAATGGGGCTGGGGTTGTAGCTCAGAAGTAGAATGCTCCTGGATACAATCCTGAGTACTGCAGGAAAACAAAAAGGTAGCTCTGTTCTGCATGTCCCACATTACCCTTTATCCTTGCTGGAATGTGTTCTTGCAAAATAGGCTATTTGTATATCAGGGTTTTTTTTGTTGTTGTTGTTTTGTTTTGTTTTGTTTTTGTGGTACCTGGGATGGAACCCAGGGACATTCTACCTCCGAGTGACACCCCAGCCCTATTTTTCATTATTTTGAAACAGGGTCTTATTAAGTTGTAAAGGGCCTCACTAAGTAGCTGAGACTGTCCTCAAACTGTGATCCCCCTGTCTCATTCTCCCAAATGCTGGGATTAAAAGCATGCACCACTATGCCCAACTTGTTTATCAGCTTATTAATGTGCTAAATTTTAAGTCCACATAAAGTGTCATTGACAGCTGGGTGTGCTGGCGCACACTTATAATTCCAGCATTTGAGGGGCTAAGACAGGATTGTAGTTCGTGGACAGCCTCAGCTACTTAGGCCATTTGCAACTTAGTGAGACGCTGTTTCAAAATAAAGAATAAAAAATAGGGCTGGGGTGTAGCTCAGAGGTAGAATGCCCCTGGGTTCAATCCCCAGTACAGCAAAAAAAAAAAAAAAAAAAAAAAAAAATGAGAGAGAGAGAGTCATTGAGAACTTATATTTGAATTATATCAGTTGATATGTCTTTACCATTTTCTTTCCCTTTTCATAGGGTGTTGAAGATGCGTTTTACACACTGGTAAGAGAAATACGCCAGTATCGAATGAAAAAACTCAACAGCAGTGATGATGGGACCCAAGGCTGTATGGGGTTGCCATGTGTGGTGATGTAACCAGGTGAGCACGTGACCTCCTGACCTGTCAGTCTCACTATCATCAGGCAGCTTGGAGGAGTCTGTCACTGACTCTGCTGCTGTTTAACTCAGTTTCTGCGTACTTGCAGCTATATAATAACCTATGCCTCATTTCTTTTTCTTTCTTTTTTTTTTTTTTTGAAGATTTAAAGTTTATTAAAAGATAGAAGTACAGAGGATAGGTACAGCTCCATACCAGAGTGGCATGGAGGGGTGACTCGAATGAATACACCCCCATGACTCATTTCTACCACTGAGCTACATTCCCATCCTTTTTTATTTTTTATTTTTATTACGTTGCATACACTGGCCTTGAACTTGGAATCCTCCTGCCTCAGCCTCCTGAGTAGCTTGGATTATAGATGTGCACCACCAGGCCCAGCATATTTAACATATTCTTAAAACATTTATTTATTCTACAGTTCTACAGACAGCTTTATATTTTGTATATAATAGAAATTAGAAAATATTTTTATGTATGAGAAGGGAGGTATTAGGGATTGTTAAGGATTGAACCCAGAGGCAGCTTCATAAGTTCTATGATTACAGGCATGTACCACCAGGCCTGGCATGGAAGATACTATGTAAAAAATGTATGTATACTATGTTCTTGGCATAGACCTGAGTTTGAATGATCATTATATAGAAACTAAATGATAGTAGCATGTGTGTATTCTTTTTTTATAGATATTTACAAAGTTCTGTCATCAGAAAAGAGCCACTGTCAAGGTAGGACAAGTTAGAAGTACATCATGATAGTTCTGAAGCTGTGTGCTTCGGTGTCATCGTCGTCCTTGCGCTTGCTTGTGTCACACTCCACGTGTGCCGCTTACCCACACCCCTCTCTGTTGCAGCTGCACTGGACCCTGGTCCTGACTTCCCTGGAGGAGGAGTGTCCCTGTCGCTCTCTTCATCTCAGAAGCTCCTGCCACTTCCCCAGCTCAGGAGATGAGCACAGCAGTCTCACTTGAGAACCTCTCAGAATAACTACCTCCTCACTTGGTTGTCTGACCAGAGAAATGCACCTCTTGTTCCTACCCAGTAGTTTTCTACCCTGGGTTCTACCCTGTAGAAACAAATACACCTCTGCCACCCAGGTTTTTCATCTGAAAAGCAATTTGTGCTCTGAAACAGAGAACCAAACTAGACACGATATTCTGTTGAAAACAGTTTCTTGAGCTCTAAAATAGCAACTATTGGTGATTGTTTTTCTTTGTACTGTCAAAGTTGGACCTGACAAAATTAGTTTTTGGAGAAATGGCATTAATTACTGTTTTGCCAAGAGTATAATTAGTGTTGCTGATTAGTTGATATGTAATATGATCAGCTGCATTCTATAAACTGGCATCTGCTCTGTATTCATAAATACTGACCTTTGAGTCTATCCTAGTTTCTCAGCTTTCATGAAATTAAATCCAACTTTCACAACAAAGTGCCTTTTTCCTAAAGTGGTTCGTAGACTTCCTTTACAATATTTCAGTGGAATAGATGTCCCACAAACCATTGCCCATGAAAATGAATATCTGTGACCCTTCTACCTTTGACAATAATACCTATATAACAGCAGATGCCATTTCTTATGGATATGAAGATGGTTTTCCAGAGGCCTATTTTGGCTTCTCCCAGCAGAAAGATGAAACTGGAAACAATTATAATAATTTCACTTAGTTTTTATCTAATCTCTACCTTTTTTTGTAGGTTGCTACCTATAAATGTGTATAATTTGTTTATTCTATTTTACTGGTAATATCATGTTCAGTGAACTTCCATTTATATTCAACTTTGGGTCATACCAGAAAGCTCTACATTTGCAGTTATTCAAATATTATAAAAATTGGGTGTGTTGTTGTATAGGTGTGATCAGTGGATTTCAAACCTCAAATATAGTATATTAACAGGTGACATTTTTACTGCATTTTGTCATCTCTTAATGACATACATAACTGCCCTTGATTTGCTTGTCACCCAGCCTTCTGCCCCTCACCCACAGCAACAGGGGCTTGATCAATGTTTTCATCTGAGTAAAGCATGGTGCTAATGGACCAGGGTCACAGTTTCAAAACTTGAACAAAACAACATCATGCCAAGAATATTCTTCCACATTGCTTATTGCACCAGTAACTTCAGCTAGTTTTGCTGGGTACCTGTTATTAGCCCTGCAATGAAGGAGGAGGTTAGTTTGCATGAGTCCTTTACCATGACTGGAAAAGTTCATTGTCCTAAGGAAGGTCAACTTAGAATCTTTATAAATATTTAGGCCCCCTTTTTAAACCACATGAAATTTTAAACCAGTATTTTTTTAGAGAGTGAAGATTCCTCAGATTTTTTTTTAAAAAATGTATTAGCTGGACATGGTGGCACTTGCTTGTAATTCTAGTACTTGAGAAGCTGAGGATCATGGGTTCAAAGCCAGCCTCAGGAATTTAGCAAGACTCTGTTTCAAAATAAAACAAATTGTAAGAAGGGTTGGGGGTGTAGCTCAGAGGTAGAATACCCCTGGGTTCAATCCCTAGTATTACACACACACACACACACACACACACACACACACACACACACACACAGTATATACATATGTGTGTGTGTGTGTGTGTGTGTGTATAGTTTTTATAATCTCTGAAGGGTTCAAAACACAATAAATTAGTCTGCATACTGGATAACAAAAGCTGGTGGGATTTTTTTAAACGAAATAACATTTGGATTGAAATTACTATTTAAGGAAATAATGGGAAATGTAATTAATTGTTAGATATGAGAACTTCTAGGCTTGGTATTTCTATTTGCAGATAATACCCCAATAATTGGGGGGGGGGAGTATCAACCCAGCTGGTGTGTGTGTGAGAGAGAGAGCAAGCCTGCTCCTTGGACATTGCTAAACATGCACTGCACCCCTGAGCTATATCCCCAGCCCCAGTAATGCTAGTGACTTATATAAGTTAATAAAAGACTATTCCAAAATGGCTGCTTTCTCTTCTGGCCCTCTAATGTCTAAATACTTACTGAGGTCTTTTTGTCTTTCTAATATGAATTTTCATTTATTAAGCAATTCCATGTTACCTAGAGATGCATTCAGAAGAGGGGAAGAAACATGCGGGAGTGTCCAGAGTGATAAACGCAGAGTGGTGCTCCTCAGTGCTAATGCAGGGCACTCATCGTAGGTCCTCAGCCTGGAAGCAGAAACTGCTCTTTTGTTTCTGCTCCTCTTGTGACATTGCTTTGTCATTTTCCAGAGGCTAGGTTGGGGGTTAGCACCTCCATTGTGTCCTTTCTTTTAAAGTGTCTGTAACTCGCAATGTCACCTTCTTAAAAGTCTGTTAAACTTAATGACAAGTTTGAGAGAAAAGGTAGTTGCTCCTTTGGGCTGTGTACTTCACCCACGTATGTGTGTATCTGTACTTTTCCAAAGTATGTTCTAAGCACAGAAGTATCAAAATGGGGCCAAAATTAAGACTTGAAAATGCCCTTTTAATAGCTTCTTAAGAAGTTACACTTAGGTGTGAATTTTGACACGACAGTGATAAACTGAGTAAGTTCAGTTAGTGTGGTATAAAATGTAGTTTTTAGAATATGTTTATGGTTGTGGAGAATAATTCTGATTTACCTCAAAACCTTAAAGACACTTTCCCCAACTTAAGTGCCTGGCCAGCTGTCATAAATTACATATTCCTTTATGATTTTGTTTTTAGGATTAGAGAATGTGAAAGTAAGATGTTCGGCCTAAAGGCTCCCATGCCTAATCTGTAAAAGCTGTATCTGCTTCAGTAGCTTACTATGGAATGTTAGTTTGGTAACGTGATAGCATGCCAAGTTTTCCTCTAGGAATTTAATAGGTAAAGTTACTATCAATTTTATTTTAGTGGGCCCCATTTAATCTTCTATCATCCTTTAAACTGCTGTGAATTTTTTGTCATGACTTGAAAGCAAAGGTAGACAAAAACTTTAGAGAGGCTTTGGGTTTTTTCCATTCCAGAATTTGTGAGCATAGTCATATTTTACTTTATATTCACAGACATGAACTCTTAAGCTGGCAGCTACAACCAAGAACCAAAAATTGGTGCATTCTGCTTCTTGTAATCTAACTCTGCTAATAATTATAAGAAGCAGGGATAACTAATTAGGGCAGACATGTTATTTGGGTAGTTTCTAAACACAGGACTATAATTCTTGTACATTATTTTTCATCTTTGCTGTTTCTTTAAGCAGTCTTATGTACCATGAAATTATTTTAAGGTATTTTTTCTATAAGATTGTTTTAAAAGTGTTCTGGCCAGAATCATTGTAGATATATTTCAGAGTACAACTGATTCTTTAAAAAGTCTGAGTACTAGCCAAGAAGCAAGCATATGAACTCTGCTCTGGAGGGAAGGGTGGGTGGCAATGAAAGTTTTATGACTTACATTTCTGTGCCATTAAGTATAGATAAAATGATCAATTGTGCAATTCTGCTGTTTAAATGGGAACTATTGGCCTCCTTGGCCCTAAATGAAAGGGCTGATATCTTAAGTTGATTATTTTATTGTAAATTAATCCATTTTAATTTTTTTGAATTGGTTGAATGTTTCTCTTGTTAAATGTTTAAAAATAAAAACTGGAAGTTCTTTGCTTAATCATTTTTTTTTCTCCATGAAGTGCCTTTATGGAAAGCTAGTGTTAATTTCAGGCTTTAGGAATGACGTTTGGACTGTGTCAGAACAGTGAGTGCTTCACTGTGTCTCAGTATAGTAATCACCCCCATCTCAGGTTTCACTTTCTGTGGTTTTGGTTATCCTGGGGTCCAAAAATATAAAATGGGAAATTCCATTGCAGCCCCTTCTTAGTAGAGCACAAGGAGATCTCTCACTGTTTCATCCGTCCTTTGCATCTACACTACATATATGACCTTCTCCATAGTCCATTCTTAGCCATCCAGGTAATCCAGTCACTCAGGGAGTTATACCAGTGCTTAAGTTCAAGAAATCCTTTTTTACCTAATACTCTAAACTGCAAGAATAGTAATGCTATACTTTTATTATGTAATCCTTTTTGGGGGGGGGGTTGTTCTTTTTTTGGGGGGGGGTACTGGAGACTGAACCTAAGGGCAGTCTACCTCTGAGCCACCCCAGCTCTATTTTTATTTTAAAACAGTGTCTTGCCGGGCGTGGTGGCGCACGCCAGTAATTCCTGCGCAGGCTCGAAGCCAGCCACGCTGGCTTAAGAGACCGTTTCCAGCTGGGCATGGTGGTGCACGCTTGTAATTCCAGCATTTAGGAGGCTTCTTAAAGTTTATATAAGGTAGAGAAATAAAATGCTTTTTTAGTACTATCTGCAGTTTTAGACATCCACTAGGGGTCTTGAGATGTGTCCCATATGGAGACTACTAGATAAAATATCAAGACTTGCTTTAATCCAAGCTTGGGGATAATTCATAACTACTTTCAAATTCTAATACAGTATCATGAAGCACTTAAAACCACAATTGGAAATCTCATCTGTTTTTGCATTGCTGCTTAATTAGCAATCTTGATATAGTTGGAAGAGCATTGATTGGTCTAAGAGTCAGAGAACAGTTCCAACTATGATTTTACTACTTTGGTCCAGTTTCTTCATTTTAAAAATAAGGGAGTTTAATTAGGATATGTTCCAATTTTCCAACCTTCATTAAATTCAAACCTTAGCTTTCCATCTAAAACCAGAATGCTGTGATTATGAGAAACTTGGTTTACTTTAAAGACTCTAAACTGGGAGTGGTGGCGCACGCTTGTAATCCCAGCATTTGGGAGGCTGAAACAGGAGGATCTCAGTTCACGGACAGCCTCAGCTACTTATGCCCTTTGCAACTCAGTGAGACTCTCTTTCAAAATAAAGAATAAGAAAAAGGGGGGGGGGCGTGGTGGTGCACGCTTGTATTCGCTGCGCTTGGGAGGTGGAGACAGGAGGATCACGCAGGTTCGAAGCCAGCCGCGCTGGCGTAAGAGACCCTGTTTACAAATAAAAATATAAAAAATAGGTGTCTGGGAGTATAGCCCAGAGGTAGAAAGGTTTCCAGGAACCCCAGTACCACCAAAAGGTGGGGGGGGGGGGGCTGAAAGTGTAGCTTGGTAGAATGCCCCTGGGTTCCATCCCCCAGTACTGCAAAACTAATAAAGATTATAATTTTTCCCATGAAAAGGAGATATGGAGAGGAGTCATTTGTATTTAGCTGGATTAAGCTTGAGAAAGCCAAATTTAAGTAACAAAGTTTTTTGTTGCTGTTTTGTTTTTAATGAGTGTAATACTGTGGTAATGGGAATGGAACCCAGGGGCATTCTACCTTCAAGCTATATCCCCAGCCCTGTTTTATTTTCTTTATTTTGAAACAGGGTCTCACTAAATTGCTAAGTTGCTGAGGCTGGCCATGAACCTGCAATCCTCGTTTCTCATCCTCTCAAGTCCAGTTGTGACAAAACGTTTTCTAGATGAGACTTCTAGAAAGAATACAAGTACTGAACCTATGAAGGGGACGTCCTGTGCATCTCTGTGCTAATTCACTTTCATTTCTCATAATAACAATACACAAGGTGACTTAAAAGCCAACACATTTGCATGAGTTATTTGATAACCAAAAATACATGAAAGAGATGTCAAAGGCTTTGCTAGTGATCATTTTGCAAAACTGCCCGAGGACGCTTTGTAATGCTTTCAAAATAACTGGGCAGTGAAATATGGGTTGTTTTATTTGTTTGGCAGTATGGGGGATTGAACCCAGAGTTTCCTCATGCTAGGCGAGTGCTCTACCACTGAGCTGTGCCCACAGCACTTTTTTCTTTATGATTTATTTTGGGACAAGGTCTCATCAAGTTGTCCAGGCTTAGACTGCCAGACATGGTGGTGCACACTTGTAATTTCAGCATTCGGGAGGCTGAGACAGGAGAATCACGGTTCGCGGACAGCCTCAGCTACTTCGTCAGGTCCTCCGCAATTTAGTGAGACCCTGTTTCAAAATAAAGAAAAAAAAAATAGGGCAAGAGGTGTAGCTTGGAGGTTGAATGCCCCTGGGTTCCATCCCCAGACCCGCAAATAAATGAATAAATAAAACTAAAAAGACTAAAACATAGAGCTAGTGGTATAGCTCAGAGATAGAATGTCCCTGGGTTCCATCCCTAGTACCACACACACACGCACAAATAGAGATAACAGATGTTCTTTCTAGTGATGAAAGGAGCTTAAAATGGTTCCAATTCAAAAGCTGGAAGCTGAATTAGTAAACTGATTTGGGGGGGCAGTACTGGGGTTGGAACCCAGGGACATTCTACTTCCATGCTACACCCCAGCCCTATTTTTTTATTCTTTATTTGGAAGCAGGGTCTCACTGAGTTGCAAAGGTCTTCACTAGGTGGCTGAGACTGTCCTTAAACTGTGATCCTCCTGTCTCAGCCTCCCGAATGCTGGGATTACAAGTGTGCCACCACGCCCAGCTAAACTGATTCTTCTTTTTTTTTTTTTTTTTTTTTTTTTTATGGGTCTGGGGATGAAACCCAGGTGCATTCAACCACCAAGGTACACCCCCTGCCCTATCTTTTATTCTTTATTTTGAAACAGGGTCTCACTAAGTTGCAGAGGGCCTCACTAAGTAGCTGAGGCTGTCCACAAACTGCAATCCTCCAGTCTCAGCCTCCCAAATGTTGGGATTACAAGCGTGCGCCACCAAGCCTGGCTTAAAACTGATCATTCTTTATAGAGTTTGTTTTCTATTTTACATTTGTCCAAAATCATTTTAAATACTAAAAGATTGAACTTAGTCTCTTCTTAACTAGCATCAATCAGAATTTATGCCATCAATTCAGGAATCATATAAAGTAAAAACAGGTAGCACCTGCAATATTGGGAGTTACAGTGCTATTAAATGTTCCTAAAGATAAAAGCAGCCACATACCTAACAGGGGAGATGTGGTTGGAACCAAGCAATTGTCTGGAACCAAGATGTTATCTGCTAAAACTTTTAGATACAGGAACCTGAAATATCCAGGTTAGGAAAAACAATCTTCCAGAAGCCACCCATAATCCCAGTACTTGGGAGGCTGAGACAGAATTTCAGGTTTTAGCAACCTATACTCATCAACCTAGCAAGGCCCTGTTTCAAAAAAAGAAAAGAAAAGAAAAGAAAAGAAATAGCTGGGGGTGTAACTCAGAGGTAGAAGGCCCTGGGTTTAGTCCCCAGTACCACTAACAAAAAGAAAAAAGAAAGAAAACACAAGTTGTGTACAATGGCACATATGTCAAACTTGAAGCCTGAAACAGGAGAATCACAGGTTATAGGCCAGCCTCAGCAACTTTACTGAGACTGTTTCAATTAAGTAAAAAATAAATAAATAAATAAAAATAAAAAGCGTTGAGATGTAACTTGGAGGTAGACTAGCCCTGGGTTCAATTCCCAGTACCCAAAACAACAATTGGCACATGGACACATACATGAGCATGTGTATGCTTATTTGGAGAGCCTGATGGATATACCAGCAGTTCAACAACCACAGAAAGCTGTTCTCATGATGGGAAATCCTGGGGATCTTGACTTTTCAAAGCCTGGAAGACTTTTTATTCCGATGGAAAAATATTCATCAGCAATCACATCATGGAAGAAAACAGCACTTGATGAGAATCCAGTCTGTAGGAAGATGGAAAGGGTATTGAAATGTAATTCCAGGCCCACTTCAGATATCTTTTCTAAAATCCCAAAATAAAGCCTGAAGGCTTCACCTGTTTTTCACTGTCAATAGCCTCAAGCTATAAATAGGACCAAAGCTCATCTCTCTCCTTTTAGCAGAGGAGGGTCAGGTTACAGGGGGCAAAGCAAAATAATAAAGTGAGTGTCGTGGTGTTTTCTCGTGTTGGTCGGCCATCCCACAGTCTGTCTCTCTTTCCACTGTGCTATCCTAGAATCAAGGATTCCAGCAACAATGCCTCTGTTTAAACTTGCAGGTAGGTGTGCGAAAGTGTCTGGAGAACTCTGTTTTTTTCATATGCAGTCATTCCTTTACCTACCCCGTTAGCTTTGGTAATCCTTAGGGTTCATAATAGCTTTAACGATATATTTCAGGAAGAGGCAAGACGTTTTCAAGTTTAGCTTGTTTTTAGTTTTGAGAAAATTTTCAAAAACTGCATCTTTAACGATCTCTTAGAAAACTGTGAAATATTTAATAATCTCTGCTGTCTAAATCAATGCCATCATAGTTCTGAAAAGGATGCTAAAAATCAGGACAACAGAAATTGCAACCCATGCTGTGATCTATTTGCACCTAAAGCCTTTTCTATGGTTAAAGGAGAGTTCCATGAGATAGCCTCTCAGAACGGGCTGTTTGGTAGGAGGTATTAAACTGTTTATCAAATGAGCAGTTTTAGTTTACCTGCTACCAGCATCATATGAGAGTTCCCAGGCCTCTGAATTAGGCTTATTATTATATTATTATTATTATTATCACCATCATGATCATCATTATTCACATTTTACAAAAAGTACCTTTTTGGGCTGAGGATGTGGCTCAGTGGTTGTGCATGTGCGTGGCATACACAAGGCCCGGGGTTCAACTCCCATCACCACAACCAAAAAATAAAATTAAAAAATAAAAAATTATACACAAGCCAGGCATGGTAACATGCACCTCTAATCCCAGTACTTATAAGGCGGAGACAGGGATTACAGGTTCAAGAACAACCTCAGCAAGTAGTGAGACTCACCAATTTAGTGAGACCCTGTTTCTAAATTCTAAAAATCGGGTTTATTTATTTATTTATTTACTGTTATTAGAAAAATCGGGTTTATTTATAAAAACAAATGTCTAGAGATATATTAAAAACGATACAGAAATGAAGAGCTATAGAATGAACACACGACCCGGATTTCCAGTGGCAGCAACTGCAGGGCTAGAAGACAAAGCTGAAATGGCACCCCAGCCCTCTTGCTCACATCAACCCACATGCTTATGTTCAAAGCACTAGTTAATAGCTACTATGATTTCCGAAAATTTTTCATGCATTGTATCTTGTTTTACTTTACTTCATACAGCAGAAGGAAAACGTGAGTATCTTGGATTATTTTTCCTGTTTGCCAGAGTATCAATCAAAGAAGTGATACTGTTCTTTAATTCAGAAGCATGGTTATTTTTCAGCAGTGTTTGTTAAATGATGCTATTGAAAGTCAACAAAGATTAATAAAGACCATAGATATTCCATGAACTCCCGGCTTCTCTGAATTCAAAAACCCAAACTAAGCAAACAAGAAGCCGTATTTTTTTAAATAGGAAATTTCATAGGGAACCAATTTGATATTTTAATAAAAGGTACAGATTAGCCAAAGGGATCTATTGAGACTGGCGTTAGCTCTCAACTCTAGAAAAACAATGTTGTTGTGAATTTTCATGATCAGATAAAATCTTATTTTTTATAAAAAACCACAACTTTAGTTGTATGTCCCTCCATCTCCAGTTATACCTGTTCTTTTGCTGACAAAAGAAGCCTGCCTCTGGGTTCTTCTGCACAGCCTTATCTTCCTGACACATTAATAAGACACTGCGTTGCCAGGCGTGGTGGCACACTTGTAACCCCAATAGTTGGGAGGCTGAGCCAGGAGGATCACAGGTTCACAGCCAGCCTCAGCCATTTAGCGAGGCTCTCAGCAACCTAGTGAGTGTCTGTTTCAAAATAAAAGCTAAAATAAGGCTAGAGGTGTAGCTCAGAGATAGAATGGCCCTGGGCCGAGTCTCCAGTATCCCTGCTGTACATACACAGAAGACACTGCTGGAAGTAAACATGCTTTTCTGGATTTGGTGGTGAAGACGCAAGAGCATGATATTCCTTTCCTGAAGTCTTGTATTTCCTGTGTTAACAGTAATCCCAAATTTTTGGATGGTACCATGTAGTTTTTAAAAGTATTTCTTGTTTAATCTTATAACAACTCTGTGAGGGTGACATTATTATTAATATTTTCCATTTATGATGATGAACATGGAGGCGCCCAGTGATTATGTGTTTTGCTCAAGGCCATCCAGCTCTCACAACACTTTTTTTTTTCCTGACCTAGTGTTCAAAAAGCATTATCATTCTACTTCTTTTTTCTTTTATCTGTACTCTCTCCAAGTGGAGATGTCCTATCCCAAGAGGCTGCCACTCAAATGTTCTATAATCTCTCAAAAGATGTTCAAAAGGAATGTTCAGGCCAGGCATGGTGGTGCACGCTTGTAATCCCAGCATTTGGGAGGCTGAGACAAGAGGATCGTGGTTTTCGGAAAGCCTCAGCTACTTAGTGAGGCCCTTTGCAACTCAGTGAGACTCTGTTTCAAAAATAAAGAATAAGCTGGGCGTGGTGATGCACGCTTGTAATCCCCCCGCTTGGGAGGCTGAGAGAGGAGGATCGCACAGGTTCAAAGCCATCCTCAGCTACTGAGTGAGGCTCTCAGCAACTTAGTGAGACCCTGTTTCCAAATAAAGTATAAAATAGGTATGGGAGTATAGCCCAGAGGTAGAAGGCCTCTGGGTTCCACCCCCAGTACCACCAAAAAAAAAAAAAAAAAAGGGCCGGGCGTGATGGCGCATGCTTGTAATCCCTTCACTTGGGAGGCGGAGACAGGAGATTGCGCAGGTTTGAAGCCAGCCTTGCTGGCTTAAGAGACCCTGTTTCCAAAAATAAAAATAGGTCTGGGAGTGTAGCCTGGAGGTAGAAGGGCTTCCAGGAACCCCAGTACCACATACACACACAAAAAAAAGAATAAAATATAGGGCCAGAGGTGTAGCTTAAAGGTAGAATGCCCCCTGTGTTCCATCCCCAGTACTGAAAAAAAAAAAAAAAAAAAAAAGAATGTTCAGTAACTAGCTGGGTTGTGTGGCGTACCCCTGTAACTCCAGTATTTGGGAGGCTAAGACAAGGAGGAGCACAGGTTTGAGGCCAGCCTCAGTGACATAGCAAGACCCTCAACAACTTAGCAAGACCCTATTTCAAAACAAAAATTAAAAAGGGCTGGGGATGCTGCTCAGACATAGAATGCCCCTGGGTTCAACCCCCAAACCATCAAAAAATAAATAATTTAAAAATCTGAGAGATTACCTCTTCTTCCTTTTGGGATTTAGGTTGTCGTTAAAACTTACCTACTCAGCTTTCTTTTCTTTTCTTTTCTTTTTCTTTTTCTTTTTTTTTTTTTTTTGTGTGTGTGTTACTAGGGATTGAACCCAGGGGCATTCTACCTCTGAGCTACAGCCACAGCCCTTTGTGTGTGTGGGGGTCTGGGGATGGAACAGAGAGGCATTCGACCTCTGAGCTACACCCCCTGCCTTTTTTTAAATTTAATTTTATTTATTTATTTATTGGTGGTACTGGGGTTCCGGGAAGCCCTTCTATCTCTGGGCTACAGTCCCAGACCTATTTTTACATTTTTATTTGGAAACAGGGTCTCCTAAACCAGCACACGCAGCTGGCTTCGAACCTGCGCGATCCTCCTGTCTCTGCCTCCCAAGCGCGAGGATTACAAGCATGCGCCACCACGCCCGGCTCCTGCCCTGTTTTTTAATTCTTAATTTGAAACAAGTTCTCACGGAGTTGCAGAAGGCCTCACTAAGTAGCTGAGGCTGTCCACGACTGCGATCTCAGCCTCCCAAATGTTGGGATTACAAGCGTGCACCACCATGCCTGGCTCAGTTTTTTTATTCTTTATTTTGAAACAGGGTCTCGCTAAGTTGCAGAGAACCTCACTAAATAGCTGAGGCTATCTGTGAACCGTGATCCTCCTGTCTCAGCCTCCCAAGTACTGGGATTACAAGTGTGCGCTGCCACGCTGGGCCTCTACTCATCTTTCGAAGCTCCAGTTTCTCTCTCCTTCCCATAATCGCCACTACCCCCTGAAGGTTTTGAAGGGCAGAGCTCTCAAATTAGGGATCGCATTTCAGCTGTGGTTGCATGATGTGAAAACAACCAGTCAATTCAGTGCAGGAAATATCAATCATGTACTTTTTGGTCATCATGTAAACTACTAAAGAATAGAATTTCTACTTTCCAACTGTCTGTAGTAGTTTAAGGAGACACAATCTTAGTAAGAACAATAGTGTTTAAAACTATGGAATAAAGCTGGGCATGACGGCACGCACTTGTAATCCCGGCATTCGGGAGGCTGAGACCGGAGGATCGCTAACAGCCTCAGCTACTTAGCCAGGCCCTTCACAGCTGAGTGAGACCTTGATTCAAAAAAATAAAAAGACTAAAAAATAGGGCTGGGGGTGTAGCTCAGAGGTACAATGCCCCTGGGTTCCATCCCCAGTACTGCAAATAAAAGAAAATAAAATAAAACCATAGAATAGGTGGACACATGCAGTCCCAGATAATGAATACTTGTTCTTGGAAGAGCCAGGTATCAAATGAATAGGATTTCGTTCCCGAGCTTTCATTTCCACACTGTCCTCCTGAGGCCTCCAGCAGCGCTGCCACAGTCCCGGCATGACAAGCCAGTTTCGCTGTCACCTCATCCTCATCCCCATCCCCATCCCCATCCTCATCCTCCTGACCAGCTATGTCCACTGCCCTCCCGGGTGCACGGAGCCTCTGCCCACTCGTGCCTGCCACTCATCTTGAGGTGCATGTGCCTGTGCTTGCTATTTCTGTGGCTCAGTTGGCCATGGGCTGAGGGGGGCATTCTTAGCCATCAAGTATACCTACTTAGTATTCTATTTATTCCTTCGTGGGTCATGATGACTGCCAAAGAACTACTAATAGCATCCAAAGATGCTTTTCAGTTTCTGCAAGTGTTTGGTTTTAATGAGGCAAGCAGATGCATGAAATCGTGAGTCTCCTGTGACAAGCCAGGATTTTAAACCCGGCCGACCTGACTTAGTGTTGGTGAAGTTATGAGCCCATTGCTGTCCTTTCTATTGCGTGCTTCCTCCTATACTAAGCCATATCATTTTCATTTCCTTAATGGCCCCAAGCGAACCCCAAATACCAAATGTGACCAGGGCAATTCACATCCTTTGATTTATTGTCCTCAAAGCATGTCCACATCCATGATCTCACTTGGTGTCACAACGGCCTTGCGGGTGAGGTTGAACAGATAATGGTGTCCCCACTTGACAGATAAGGGGGCAGAGGAAGGTGGGGTAAGAGCAGAGCCGGGGCCTGAACTCCTCACAGCTGCTTACATTAGAACTGAAAATGGCACCTCGTGGCAGCCTGTGTAGACACTGATGATGTGGACAGATCTTCTCCTCTGCGTACATCTGCTCCGTCATCATGTCTGGAATGTTTCTGTCTTCTACTATTGCCCCAGTGGCTAGCTCGCCATTCTCATTACTCCTTACCAGCTCTTTTCTGGGAAGACCAAGAGGCTTTTATAAGCATTAGAGATGGTAACTAATTAGATAGCAAGTGGGTATCTGGAGAACACAGTGGAGCTTAACAGGAAAGCAGATTCTTGATGGACATCACGACCCTTAATGATGAAACTGGTTCACTTGTATCCTGAGGGTCTCGAGGCTGAGAGTCACTCTCTCCTCCCCATTTTAAAAATGGGGAAAGTAAGGCACGTAAAAGCAAATTGGTGCTGGGCGTGGTGGCCCACGCTTATAATCTCGAGACAGGAGGATCGCAGGTTTGCGACCAGCCTCAGCTACTTAGGGCGACCAGCCTCAGCTACTTAGGGCGACCAGCCTCAGCTACTTAGGGAGGCCCTTTACAACTGGTGAGACCCTGTTTTAAAATAAAGAATAAAGGCCGGGCGTGGTGGCGCACGCTTGTAATCTCCGCGCTTGGGAGGCAGAGACAGGAGGATCGCTCAGGTTCAAAGCCAGCCACTTGCGCTGTTTCAGGAGACCCTGTTTCCAAATAAAAATGTAAAAAATAGGTCTGGGAGTGTAGCCTGGAGGTAGAAGGGCTTCCAGGAACCCCAGTGCCACCAAAAAAAAAAAAAAGAAAAGAAAAAGAAAAAGAATAAAAGATAGGGCTGGGGGAATAGCTCAGAGGTAGAATGCCCCTGGGTTCAATCTCCACTACCAAAAAAAAAAAAAGAATCCACATCTTCAAAGCCAATAAGAAGAGCACCAACTTAATGGGAAGGGCGGCTACAGGGTTGCTATGAAATCAAACTCAGCCCTGCCAGAGACAGATGATTTTGCACTAAAGACCAGAGCCTATCCCCATCTTTAGGACCCTCCAGAAATGTGCTGTGTGGACCTGACCCACACCTCTGCAAGCAGATTTCTAAGCCACAAATACACAGAAATGCACTCAGGGAAGAGTGGGCATCGCCAGGCATGGTGGCACACGCTTGTGATCCCAGCATTCAGGAGGCTGAGACCGGAGGATCGCGGTTTGCGGACAGCCTCAGCTACTTAAGTGAGGCCCTCTGCAACTCAGTGAGACCCGGTTTCAAAATAAAGAATAATAAATTGGGCAGAGGCATTTGACCTCCCTCTGGGTTCCATCCTCAGACCCGCAAAAAAAAAAAAAAAAAAAAAGAGTGGGCACCAAGCTCCATTCTGTTTTAGCTGCCCTGGTTGGAGAGCCGGAGTCAAGGCACCCAGTTCAGTCCTTATCCTTATGCTTGTCACCTGGCAGAAACTCTCTGATGACTTTTGGGAAACAAAAAAAGGACTTGAACTCTAATATGTAAACACTCCTTTTAGAAATCGATGATGCAATGCGTAGCTTTGCTGAAAAAGTATTTGCCTCTGAAGTCAAGGACGAGGGAGGTCGCCATGAGATTTCTCCCTTTGACGTGGATGACATCTGTCCAATCTCTCTTCATGAAATGCAAGCGCATGTGTTCCACATGGAGACGCTGTCCACGTCCCTAGGCAGGAGGTAAGTGGAGAGGCAGGTGCTCAGGACACCGGCACACGAGGAGGGGGTGTCAGGGCAGATGGGTCCATGTGTTTGCGTGATGGTTCAACTCAGAGGACGTACTCTGCCAGAGTTAGAAGCCTCCACTCACCACACACTGTGTGTGTTTGGGCAAGATACCAAGGGCTGAAAAAGAAGACAGCAGTGGCCTGCTACTCTCATCCATTCTCCCAGGTCCACCCTGCGACCTTCCAAACCAAGTGGGCTGCAGCTGCAGTGAACTTACTCACCCCTATGTGGTTGTCATAGAAACTGGAGATCAAGAGCCGTCATCTTCCTCAGGTGTCACTCCCTGCCAGGAAGCCTGCCGCAGCCAGCTGACGTTCCCAGCCTCAGGGTGCAGCTCTCCATCCCTGCCTCACACCCTGCCCAGCCTGGCCTACCATACACACGTCCTGCTTCCCCTGAGTGGCCTTCAGAGATCCCTTTTGACAGAGTCCATTTGCCTCCATTTGAACTATTCTAGAATTCACTGTGACAAAGGCCACATTTGGTTCGTTGAACTTTTACTGACCAGTTAGCTGGAACTCCCTCCTTTCGGCCCTCCCCCGTCCCACCAGGCCCACCCTGCTGTCTTTCTCTTGGTTTTACAACTTTAAGAAAAGCACAAGCCAGCGAGCGTGGTGGCGCACGCTTGTAATCTCCTCGCTTGGGAGGCAGAGACAGGAGGATCACGCAGGTTCAAAGCCACCCTCTCTGGCTTAAGAGACCCTGTTTCCAAATTTAAAAAGTATAAAATAGGTCTGGGAGTGTACCCCAGAGGTAGAAGGGTTTCCAGGAACCCCAGTACCACCAAAAAGAAAAAGAAAAAAAGAAAGAAAGAAAAGAAAAGCACAAGCCGGGCGTGGTGGTGCACGCTTGTAATCCCAGCGCTCCAGAGGCTGAGACCTTAGGATTGCGGTTCGCAGACAGCCTCAGCTACTTAGTGAGGCCCTCTGCAACTTAATGAGACCCGGTTTCAAATTAAAGAATAAAAACTAGGGCAGAGGGTATAGCTCGGAGGTCTAATGCCCCTGGGTTCCATCCCCAGACCCGCAAAAAAAAAAAAAAAAAAAAAAGCACAAAGCCTGGTGTGGTGGCACATGCCTGTAATTCCAGTATTTGAGGGGCTGAGACAGGATCAAAGATTCAAGGACAGCCTCAACAACTTAGCCAGACTCTCATCTCACCAATTTAGGGAGACCCTGTTTCAAAACAAAAAATAAAAAGAGTTTTAAGTCTAGCTCAGAGATCGAATGCCCCTGGGTTCAATCCCCAGTACCAAAAAGAAGAAAGAAAGAAACAAAGAAAGAAAGAGAGAGAGAAGGAAGGAAGGAAAGAAGAAAGAAAGAAAGAGAGAGAACAGCCTCCTCTGGCATCCCCTGAAGGACCGAACACAGGGCTTGTGTTAGAGACTCACTAAGTATTTGTTGATTTGAGGAACTAATATTAAGCACCCGATAAGTTCCAGGTACTGTCCTAGGCGTTTTTATATACATTAAATCTCATGGAAATCCTATCAGGTAGCTATCCTTACACCATCTTTTCAGATAGGCAGATGGAAGCTCCAGACCTTAGGGCACACGGGCAGACGGACACGGTGGCGGCTGGCGCAGCCTGTGCTCGTGGCAAGACCCACTGCCGTTCTGCTAGGAGAGGCCGCCAGGAAGGACGGCTTCGTGCTGCCGGCGCTAAGGTCAACTATGCTAAGGTGTGCCCAGGAAAGGGAGACCCTGTCACGCGTCAGTGACAGCCGCCTGAATCCGGTTTCTGACGCCCAACCCGCGTTTTCATTTTAACACTGGGGAAGACAAAGTTAAGTACGCTTATTTCTTTCATTTAAACCCAGGAAAAAACGTTTCCAAGGACGGAAGACTATCAGCTTGTCAATTCCACTAGGTGAAACATCTTCCACCAAACTGTCCCACATCGATGAGTACATTTCTTCATCCCCAACCTACGAGGCCGTGCCTGATTTTCAGCGAGTACAGATCACTGGCGACTACGCCTCGGGGGTGAGTCATCTGTGCCACCCAGAGGAGGCTGCTGGGAAGCCCCTCGGCCTGGCCGGCCAGCTCCTCAGCTTCCCTGGCTCGTCTGTCCTTTGTTATACCTCACTGTTGCATCTAGATAATAATGTAGTATGTTTTGCGTTTCTGTACTATGTTCACATCCACATGATTCCTCCTCTGTCTCCTTTGTTTGTAACCCAGAATATGGAGTCGAGCACAGTAGCGCCACTGAATACAGTAGACAGATTTTGACAACAAGACCAAAGAAAGCGACAAGAAGAGGCGGCCCAGCCTCCTTGGTGTGCTACAAAACAGCAGAGGGGGCCTTGGGAGGCACAGAGGGTGCTAGGGGCCCCAAGGGACTTAGAGTAGAGAGAAAGGCTGTAAGGAGAAAGCTGTGTGTAGCCCGGCATGGCAGCCGCACACACTTGTAATCCCAGCATTCGGGAGGCTGAGACATGAGGATCGCAGGTGCAAAGACAGCCTCGGCAACGGAGTGAGACTCGGCAACTTAGCGAGACCCTGTTCCAAAACAAAAAATAAAAGAGACTGGGAATGTAGTTTGGAGGTAGAATGCCCTGGGTTACGCCCTCCCTTCCTCGGCAGAAAGGAAAAAAACAGAAAAAAAGAAGACAGATGAGAGAGAGAGGCTAGAATTCTCATGAGGCCATTGTGGTTCTGGTGGATGAAACTTTCCAGTTTCACTGCAGATGCTTACGCAGTAGATTATTGCTGGGAACCAACTCTTAGCTTGTCACAGAAATAGTAAAGGTATGTTGCTAACAACTTGATCTGCCTGTCCTATCCAGAACAGCTGGTCAATGAATAAATCTCTGCTACATGGATTTGCAGTATAAGCACCATATTGGCAAAACTGTTATGTAGCCATCGGTCTGTGTTCCAAATATAGCCTTAAGCACAGTCCTGAGCCCCCTTCTCATGTAACTGACCCAGTCAGGGGAAGTCCTAGGATACTAAAAATTTCAGAGCAATGAAATACAAACTATTCTTGTTTATCTTATTTTATTTTTCATAAAATGCAAAATGCTCTGAAATTGGCAGGGGTTTTAGATACTGAATAACTGGAATGAAACATTTAATAGCTTCCACTGGGGGACAATGGGTTTTATTGAGTGGGTTCACCAGGAGGGTCACAGAGCTGGCTGATCCAGGAGCAGAAAGAAGGAAGAAGGAAAGGCTGAGCTCGCATCATGCAGAGGAATTTGGGGTGGTTGTTGCTTCCTGTGACTGTGCTAAATTCACCATGCTGGATTTTCGGCTGCCATCTCAAGCTGCAACTTAACTGGTTGGAAGTCTTGATCGCAGCTGAGTGGGGTGATCCCTTTCTCCTCTCAGGAAGGCCCCTCCCTGTCCCATTTCTTTTCCCATACTGCTCATAACTACCTAACAGCTCTAACTACATTTGAGGCTAGGCACAATGGCACACACCTGTACTCCCAGTACTTGGGAGGCTGAGACAGAAGGACTACAGGTTCAAGACCAGCCATAGCTGCATAGCGAGAGGCTCAGTAACCTAGCAAGAGCCTGTTTCAAGACAAAACAAAAATTTTAAAAGGGCGGAGGGTAGCTGGGTGTGGTGGCGCACGCTTGTAATCCCAGCATTCAGGAAGCAGAGACCGGAGGGTCGCGGTTCACCAATAGCCTCAGCTACTTAGGAGATAAACTTGATACTCAGGAGTTTCATAGAAACTAAACCAGAAATAAAAAGAAGATGGGAAGCCTGGCTCAGTGGCATGTACCTATAATTCTGTAATTTTGGGAGGCTGAAATGGAGAATCTTGGGTTCAAGGCCAGCCTCAGCAATTTAATGAGACTCTCATCAAATTAGCAAGACTCCTACTCAGAGACTTAGTGACACCCTGTTTCTTTCTTTCTTTTCTTTTCTTTTTTTTTTTTGTGTGTGTGGTACTGGGGTTCCTGGAAGCCCTTCTACCTACGGGCTACACTCCCAGACCTATTTTATATTTTTATTTGGAAACAGGGTCTCCTAAGCCAGAGCGCGCAGCTGGCTTCGAACCTACACGATCCTCCTGTCTCCGCCTCCCAAGCGCCGGGATTACAGGCATGCCCCGTGAGACCCTGTTACAAAATAAAGAATAAAAAATAGGGAGGGGGATGTCGCTCGGAGGTCGAATGCCCCTGGGTTCCATCCCCAGACCTGAAAAATAAATAAATAAATAAAATAAAAGGACTGAGGGTGTAGCTCAAGGTAGAATACCCTGGGATCAATCCTCAGTACCACCACCAAAGGGAAAACCAAAAGGTACAGGTGAAACAAAGTTTGGAGTGCTCAAAAGAAGGCAAAACTTGGGAGATAAACTTGATACTCAGGAGTTTCATAGAAACTAAACCAGAAATAAAAAGAAGATGGGAAGCCTGGTTCAGTGGCATGTACCTATAATTCTGTAATTTTGGGAGGCTGAAATGGAGAATCTTGGGTTCAAGGCCAGCCTCAGCAATTAATGAGACTCTCATCAAATTAGCAAGACTCCCTTAAAAAAAAATTGTTTTAGCTGCGTGGTGGCGCACGCTTGTAATCCCCCTTGGGAGGCAGAGAGAGGAGGATTGCGCTGGTTTGGAGCCAGCCTTGCTGGCTTAAGAGACCCTGTCTCCAAATTTAAAAAAATATATAAAATAGGTCTGGGAGTGGAGCCCGGAGGTAGAAGGGCTTCCAAGAGCCCCAGTACCACCACCAAAAAAAAAAAAAAAAAAAATTGTTTTAAAAGGGCTAGGGGTTGCTAGGGATGGTGGTGAGCGTTTGTAATCCCAGTACTTGGGAAACTGAGACAGGAGGATCGTGCAGGTTTGAAGCCTGCCTCAGCTCCTTAGTGAGGCTCTCAGCAACTTAGACCCTATTTCAAAATAAAAAATAAAAATAGGGCTGGAGTAGTCGGGCGTGGTGGCTCACGCTTGTAATCCCCCTTGGGAGGCAGAGACAGGAGGATCGCGCAGGTTCGAAGCCAGCCGTGCTTAGGAGACCCTGTTTCCAAATAAAAATGTAAAAATAAGTCTGGGAGTGTAGCCAGGAGGTAGAAGGGCTTCCAGGAACCCCAGTACCACCAAAAAAAAAAAAAAAAAGTAGGGCTGAAGTATACCTCCAAGATAGAAGTGGGTTCCATCCCCGGCACTGAAAAAAAGAGGGATGGGGATGTAGCTTGGAGGAAGAATGCCCCTGGATTCGATCTCCAGCACCACAAAAAATAATAGGAAAAATAGTTAAACTGATTCAGATCAATATCTGTATCTCAATTGGGAACAAGCTTATGTTGGTTCCAGAGAAAAAGTCTCTGGGCTCTGACAATGAACATTCAATAATTTCAGATTATTACTCCTTGCACAGAACTGACCCAGCCAGGAGTTCAGGATACAGGAAAGGGAAATAGACTACTTTAGGAAATTTCCAGAAGTTCTAATAAAGCTTTACTCTAGAATTATTTTTAGCCAGAAATAGGATTCTTTTTTAAACCATCCACAAGAATTAACTCCTGAGCCGGGCGTGGTGGCACACGCTTGTAATCCCAGCATTCAGGAGGCTGAGACTGGAGGATCACGGTTTGCGGACAGCCTCAGCTACTTAGTGAGGCGCTCCGCAACTCAGTGAGCCCGTTTCAAAATAAAGTATAAAAACAGGGCAGGGGATGTGGCTTGGAGGTGAAATGCCCCTGGGTTCCATCCCCAGACCTAAAAAAAAAAAAAAAAAAAGACTCCTGAAAGGGTGTTGTTCTGATTCATCCAAGACTCTTAAAAAGTAGCGCATGAGCCGGGCGTGGTGGCGCACACTTGTAATCCCCGCGCTTAGGAGGCTGAGACAGGAGGATCGCGCAGGTTCGAAGCCAGCTGCGCTGGTGTCAGAGACCCTGTTTCAAAAATATAAGATAGGTCTGGGAGTGTAGCCCGGAGGTAGAAGGGCTTCCAGGAACCCCAGTACCACAAAAAAATAAAAAATAAATAAAAATAAAAAGTAGCGCATGAATGATAGGGTCTGAGCTTGTAACACTCTTTTTATCCCCAAATATTTTCCTCACTGACCAACAAGTGCCTTGATTCTCACAATTAGGACTACTTTGTCTTTCTTTTGAGATACTGTCTTCAGAAGTCTTTAATTAATTAATTTATTTATTTATTTATTTATAGTACTGGGGATGGAACTCAGGGGCATACTACCTCCAAGCTACACCCTCAGCCCTACTTTTTATTCTTTATTTGGAAACAGGGTCTCACAAAATTGCGGAGGGCCTCACTAAGTAGCTGAGGCTGGCTGTGAACCTGAAATCCTCCTGCCTCAGACTCCCAAGTACTGGGATTACAAGCATGTACTACTACACCTTGCTCCAGAAGTCTATATATTTTTAAATTTATTTTTATTGGTGCAATGTATTCATACATCATAATGGTATAAAGAAAATACTTTTGTAGACATATATGCACACATCGCCCAGTTAGCCCCTACCCAATCCCCACCCCATTCCCTCCCCATCCCTCCTTCCCATGCTTGGCTTAGTGGTTGGCATCTAGTTTTATAGCAATTTATCCAATATTAACGATGATAATCTCACATAATAGTTTCATTTGTCTGATACCAAGCTTTTGATGACTTAAAGATAACATTTCACTATTTCTTTTTGCTTTCTTTTTTACCAGAGAATATTTTTTTAGGTGAAACTATCATACATTTATTTATTTATTTTTCAGAAAAAATCTATCCTAATATGGAATATGGACTCTAGATACCCAAAATGATCTTGAAAAAGAACAAAGCTAGAAGATGTATATTTTCTGATTTCAAACTATATAAAGCTACAATAATTGAAACAGTGTAGTACTGTTCTAAAGGCAGATATATAAACCATTTGAGTTAAATAAAAGCCTAGAGATAAATTCTTCCATATATTGTCAAGTTATTTTTGACAAGGTTTCCATGAACATTTGTGGAGGAAGTACTAATATTTTAACTAGATATTGTTGAAAAATAATAATAACATGAAAAAGAATAAAACTGGACCCTTACCTAACACATATACAAATACTAACTCAAAATAGATAAAAGACCTAAATATATATCTTAATACTATAAACTTTTAGAAGAAAATTGGGTCATAAAACCTCACAACATTGAAATTGGCAGTGATTTCTTGGATATGATTTCAATGGCAGAGGCAAAAAAAGGGTAAATAAACTCCCTAAAAAATAAAAAAAAATATTGTATATCCAAAGACAATGTAAACAGAGTTAAAAGTTACTGATAGAATGGGATAAAATATTTCCAAATGCTATATCTGAAGGTATATTAATATTCCAACTAGAAATCCTAATAATTAGCAAAAATAAAAGCAAACAATACAATTTAGAGATAGGTAAAAGACTAACATAAATAATGAATCTCCACAGATAACCAATCTTAGTTGTCTGTTGGATAGAAAATCTTGTTTCTCTGGTTCTGGTGTGTGTTACCTATTTCTTCTTTGTAGTTAATCTCTTTGAGTATTTTCTCTAGCGCTGGCTTTGAAGACATAAATTCCTTCAGTTTCTGTTTGTCGTGGAAGCTTATTTCCCCATCTAATTTAATAGAAAGTTTTGCTGGGTAGGAAATTTTTGGCTGAAAGTTGTTTTCTTTCAGAGTTTGGAATATGTTGCTCCAAGCCCTTCTGGCTCTCATGACTTGGTTTGGGAAGTCTGGAGTGATTCTAATTGGTTTGCCTCTGAATGTCACTTGGCCCTTTGTTTTTGTTGCCTTTAAGATTCTCTGCTTGGCTTCCACATTGGTCATTTTGACAATTATGTGGCGTGGGGATCCTCTTCTCTGATCCTGTCTAAAGAGAGTTCTATAAGTTTCCTGGACCTGTGTATCGACCTCTTGCTCTACGTTTGGAAAATTTTCTACTATTACTTCCTTGAAAAGATTGTTGATCCCTTTGGTTTCACCTTCTTTTCTCTCCTCTATTGCAATTATTCTTAGGTTAGCTCTCTTAAAATGGGTCCATATTTCTTCAATGTCAGATTCCTGCTGTTGGATTTTTTTTTCTAAATTAGAAACTATGCATTCATTTTTTGAATGATCATCTTCTAGGAGTGAGATTCTATTCTCCATGTGGTCTAATCGGTTGTTTGTACTTTGAATTGAGGCCTTTACTTCATTAATTGCATCCTTTATCTCTCTTTGGCTCTCTCTGAATTCTTTTCGAAACACCTCTATTATTTCTACAGTTATTTTCCTGATTTGATCTTCTAGAAATCTCTGAATTTCTGTTTTATCGGGTTCTGATGTTGTGGGGTTGTGGGCATTCATTGCTCCATTGTTATTCCTCTTTCCCATGATTTCGGAAGTTTGTGCCTTCTCTGGGTTCTTCCCTTGGGTCACTACAACTTCAGTTAAGGTGCTCTGGATCTCGAGTCTGTGGTATCTCAGTCCCCACTACTCCTTTACTGGGTTGTATCGCAGAGTCTCAGACCCTGGGAGTCAATCGAGGCTGCTTTAGACCACGGGGGGTGCCAGATTGGGCGTTCTCCTATGGTGTGATATCTCTGCCACTGCCACTCCCGCACTGGGTCAAGTCCCTGGGAGTACAGTACTGGGATTTCTCCTCTAGGGGCCACAATTTGACTCACTGTTTTTGAGTGCGCAGATGGAGCTGTTGTGGACTCGGTGAATTCGCTGCTGCTGCCGCCGGTAGCAATATGGCGCCGCTGCCACGCCCTCGGCAATGAGGCTGGCGTATTTCTTTTCTGTTTTTGAGCTCTGCTCTGAGTCCCTGCAGGGTGTGCTGAGCCCAGCCTCTGGGAGCTTTAGATGCTCCCTGCGCCAAGAAATCTGCCAAATTCCTCCCGGCTGATCTGCAGCTGCTCACCTCAGCTTGTTGTCCGCCGCTCCTCTCTGGAGCCTGGTGGGCTGTTGGGTGTGTTGGTCTGGTGCCGTCCGGTGAGTTCGCCGCTGCCACCGGCAGTAAGGCGCTGCTGCCGCGTCCTCGAGCGTGAGGCTGGAATTTCTTTTCTGTGGCTCTGAGCTCCGTTATGAGTTCCCTTCCTCTCTGAAGCCTGGTGCTGCAAGGGAAAATGGCGCCCGCCACTTCGCGCCGCGCCTCTGGCTACAACACTGTGGTCTGGTTTCTGGTGTCTTGTTTTTCCAGCCCTCTTTTTCTCTGTCCCTTGAAATTACATTTTTTGTTTCTCTGCTGATGGTGTTTTCTGGCTATGAAAGGGGCTGATTTTGTGGTAATAGAGATTGGTTGTTAGCGGGGCTCGTAAACCCCACTTTTCTCCGTCGCCATCTTCCTGGAAGTCACAGAAGTCTGTATTTTAAATTTAATTTTTTTTTTGTACTGAGGATGGAACCCAGGAGCATTCTACTTCTGAGCAACACCCCCAGCCCTATTTTTTATTTATTTATTTATTTTTGTGTGTGGTACTGGGGATGGAACCCAGGGGCTTTTCTACCTCCGGGCTATACTCCCAGACCTGTTTTATATTTTATTTGGAAACAGGACCTCACTAAGTTGCCGATAGCCTCACTAAGTATCTGAGTCTGGCTTTGAACCTGTGCAATTCTCCTGTCTCAGCCTCCCAAGTGCTGGGATTACAAGCGTGCACCACCATGCTGAGCTATTCTTTATTTTGAAACCGGGTCTCACTGAGTTGCAAAGGACCTCACTAAGTAGCTGAGGTGGTCCTCGAACTGTGATCCTCCTGTCTTAGCCTCCTGAAAGCTGGGAATACAGGCGTGCACCACCACACCCAGCTCAAAATTCAAATGTTACATGGAAGGGAAAAAGGTATATGCCATGTTAGAATGGGTTGTTTTAATCATATCTGCTAGAGAGTCAATGTGACATAGCAAAATTTTAAAATCTAAACAAGGAGCCTATGGGTAGAGCTCAGTAGTAGAGCACTTGCCTAGGATGGGCAACCCCCAGCACCAAAAAGAAAGGAAAGAAAAAGTAAAACTGTAAGGGAAAGACTCATCAGACAGGTGCATTGGGGTGAGGTTAGAGAGGCAGAAAAACTTCAAGACCTGCTCGTGAAGGAGACCTAGGTCCAGGTCTCCTAGGAGCAGCCAGGTACACAGGTGAGGCCCAGATGGGCTAGAGCTCAGGGCATTGCTGGCAGGTGCCAAAGTCACGCCTTGCCCAGGTTTCCCCAGGATCAACTCTGACAGCTGTTTTTTTCTTGGCAGGTAACAGTTGAAGACTTTGAGTTGGTCTGTAAAGGTCTGTATCGGGCCTTGTGTATACGAGAGAAATACATGCAGAAGTCATTTCAGAGATTCCCTAAAACCCCTTCCAAGTACCTGCGGAACATTGACGGTGAAGCGTGGGTATCCAGCGAGAACTTCTATCCGGGTAACTGACTTTCTTTATACAATGTATGGAATATAGCCTTAGGTTCAACCACTAAATATTACATTTAGAATATACTCCTAGGAGCTGGGCGTGGTGGCACATGCTTGTAATCCCCGTGCTTGGGAGGCTGAGACAGGAGGATTGCACAGGTTCGAAGCCAGCCTCAGCTACTTAATGAGGCTTTCAGCAATTTAGTGATACCCTGTTTCCAAATAAAATATAAAAAAGGTCTGGGAGTATAGCCCAGAGGTAGAAAGCCTCTGGGTTCCACCCCCAGTACCACCAAAATAAATAAATAAATAAATAAATAAATAAATAAATAAATAAATAAAAATATACCCCTAATCTGGGCATGGTGGCAGGTGCTTGTAATTCTAGTTCTTTGGAGCCTGAAATAGGAGGATTGCAGGTTCAAGGACAGCCTCAGTAAGCAGTGAGACTCTTATCAACCTAGTGAGACCCTGACTCAAAATTAAAACAAAAACATAACAAAACAAACAAGCAAACAAAAAAGCCGGTTGTGATGGTGCATGCTTGTAATTCCAGCATTGGGAGGCTGAGACAGGAGGATCCTGATTCACGGACAGCCTCAGCTACTTAGTGAGGCCCTTTGCAACTCAGTGAGACCCTATTTCAAAATATAGAATAAGTTGGGTGTGGTGGCACACACTTGTAATCCCAGCACTTGGGAGGCTGAGACAGGAGGATGGCACAGGTTCAAAGCCACCCTCAGCTACTGAGTGAGGCTCTCAGCAACTTATTGAGACCCTGTTTCCAAATAAAGTATAAAATAGGTCTGGGAATATAGCCCAGAGGTAGAAAAGCCCCTGGGTTCTACCCCTAGTACCACAATAAAGTAAAATAAAAATATAGAATAAAAAAACAAGACTGGGGGGTATAGCTTGGAGGTAAAATTCCCCCAGATTCCATCCCTAGTATTGCAATAAATAAATAAATAAATAAAATAAAATAAAATAAATAGGGCTGATAGGTAAAATGCCTCCAGGTTCAACCCCCAGGACCATACACATAGAATATGCCCCTAGAGTATAAGTAATTTAGTCTAAAATCATCTTGGTCATCTTGGGCTCCACTCCCTCTGCAGCCCACTTGTTCAATCACTTGGTTCAGTCCCCACCATCTCTCTAAACCTGTGCTCTTCACTGTCCTCCCAACCCTCGCACAGGCCTCTGCTTCTGCTTGTTGGGATGATTGTGATCGCTTCCTAAGTGCTCTGCTACATTTCACTCTCTTTTGGTTCCATCCTCATTTTAATGCCAGTTATTAAAATGCAGACCTAATCCTATGGGTTCACACACACTTGTAACCCCAGCTACTCAGGAGGATGAGGCAGAAGACCCCATTTCAAAGTAAGAAAGGGCTGGGGGTATAGCTCAGTGGTAGAATGCCCCTGGGTTCAGTGCCCAATACCATAACAATAAATGAGTAAGCTGGGTATGGTGGCACACACCTGTCGTCTCAATACTGGAGGCTGAGACAGGAGGATAGCAGGTTTGAGAACAGCTTCTGCAATGTAAAAACTCTCAGTAACCTAGTGGAACCCTGTTTCAAAATAAAAATAAAAAAGGGATGAGGGTATAACTCAGAGGTGCCCCTGGGTTCAATCCTCAGCACCACAAAAAAACAAAACAAAACAAAAATATATGAGTAAATAAATAAGTAAACTAAAAAGGGAGCCAGGCATGGTGGTGCACGCTTGTAATCCCTGTACTCAGGAGGCTGAGACAGGAGGATCAAGGTTCGCGACCAGCCTCAATTACTTAGTGAGGCCCCTTGCAACTCAGTGAGATCCTGTTTCAAAATAAAGAACAAAATATAGGGCTTGGGGGTGTAGCTCAGAGGTCGAATGCCCCTGAGTTCCATTCCCAGTATTACAATAAATAAATAAATAAATAAATAAATAAATAAATAAATAATAAGGCTGAGGATGTAGTTCAGTGGCACAGCACCACTGAGTTCAATCCTTAGCATTGAAACACACACACACACACACACACACACACACACACACCCCTGAGCACATCCTTTTCCTGACAAACCTTTAGCTGCTCCCCATCATCCCCAAAGTAAGTGCAGTCTGTAGCCTGGCAGTCAAGGACTGCCACCAAATAGCCGGCCGCCTGCATTTTATGTATCTTTCACGTTTCAGCTCATTTCTAAACTCCCTCCCCCCACTCCACCTTGAATACTCTCTTTAGTGTTTGGGAGTATTTCCTGATACAGCTCAACATTTTCCAGTCCCTGCATAGTTAGGAGGCTGCCCCTTGTCCCTGGGCCGCTCTTTCCCTTGCTTATCTACCTATGTTCAAGCACATAAGTCTAACCTAATCCTCTAAGGCACAGCCCAAATGCGATCACTTCTTGTCTGGCTCTGACCTCCGGATAAAAGTAAATTATTTCTAGCTGGGCGTGGTGGCGCACGCTTGTAGTCCCAGCGCTTGGGCAGCTGAGACAGGAGGATCGCACAGATTTGAAGCCAGCATCAGCTACTTAGTGAGACCCTGTTTCTAGATAAAATATAAAAATAGGTCTGGGAGTATAGCCCGGAGATAGAAAACCTCTGGGTTCCACCCCCAGTACCACACACACACACACACACACACACACACACACACACAAGTAAATTATTTCTAACTTTCCATAGAATTTTATTTCATATCTCAGTTTTAACTTTCTGCCTTATATAAAGATTTTTTCCCCCCATATTGGGGATTGAACCCAGGGACAGTCTATCTCCAAGCTATACTACCAGATCTATTTTTATTATTATTATACTTTATTTTGAAACAGGGTCTCACTAAGTTGTGGAGGGCCTCATTAAGTAGCTGAGGCTGGCCACAAACCTGCGATTTTCCTATCTCAGTCTCCCAAATATTGGGATTACAAGCATTTACCACCACTCCTGGCTTAAAGCACATTTTTAAATAATCAGATTTTATGCTGGGTATGGTGGTGCACACATGTAATTCTAGTACTTGGGAGGCTGAGATAGGAGGATCACAGGTTCAAATCCAGCACTGGCAACTTAATGAGCCCCTAATCAACCTAATGAGATTCTGTTTCCTAATAAGAAATAAAATCAAGCCGGGCATGGTGGCGCACGCTTGTAATCCCCGCGCTTGGGAGGCAGAGACAGGAGGATCGCGCAGGTTCGAAGCTAGCCGCACGCGCTGGCTTAGGAGACCCTGTTTCCAAATAAAAATGTAAAAATAGGTCTGGGAGTGTAGCCCGGAGATAGAAGGGCTTCCAGGAACCCCAGTACCACCACAAAAAAAAAAAAAAAAAAAAAAAGAAATAAAATCAAAGCTGGGGATGGTGGTGCACACTTGTAATCCCAGCATTCGGAAGTCTGAGATCAGAGGATTGTGGTTTATGGCTAGCCTCAGCCACTCAGTGAGACCCTCTGCAACTTAGTGAGACCCTGTTTCAAAATAAAGAATAAAAAATAGAGCAGGGGGTGTAGCTCGGAGGTTGAATGCCCCTGGGTTCCATCTCCAGTATGGGGGGAAAAAAAGAAATAAAATCGGGCTAGGGGTGCATTTTGGAGGTAGAATGCCTCTGGGTTCAATCCCCAGTATCAAAATTAATTAATTAATATTTTATAGATTTATGTCATATTATTTGCTGTATCATAATTGAGTCAAACAATTCCTATTAAGTTATTTAGATTTCTTTCTTTCTTTCTTTCTTTCTTTCTTTCTTTCTTTCTTTCTTTTTTTTTTTTTTTGCGAAACTGGGGATTGAACCTAGGGGCATTCTACCTCCAAGCTATACTCCTGGGCCTATTTTTTATTCTTTATTTGGAAACAGTCTAAGTTGTGGAGGACCTCACTAAGCAGCTGAGGTTGGCCAGGAACCTGCGATCCTCCTGTCTCAGCCTTCCAAGTACTAGGATTACAAGTGTGCACTACCTGGCTTAGGCATTTATATTTCTTTTCTTTCTTTTCTTTTTTTTTCTTTTTTTTTCTTTTTTGTAGTACTGGAGATGAAACCCAGGGACATTCTACCTCTGAGCTACACCCCCAGCCCTATTATTTATTCTTTATTTTAAAACAGGGTCTCACTGAATTGGAAAGGGCCTCACTAAGTAGCTGAAGCTGTCCACACACCACAATCCTCTTATCTCAACCTCCCAAATACTGGGATTACAAGCATGTGCCACCACGCCTGGCTTTAGATTTCTTTTGTGTGTGTGTGTGTGTGTGTGTGTGTGTGTGTGTGTGTGTATGGTACTGGGGGTGGAACCCAGGGGCTTTCTACCTCCAGGCTATACTCCCAGACTTTTTTTTTTAATGTTTTATTTGGAAACAGGGTCTCACCAAGTTGCTGAGAGCCTCACTAAGCAGCTGAGGCTGACTTTGAACCTGTGCGATCCTCATGTCTCAGCCTCCGAAACCCGGGGATTACAAGCACCACTATGCCCGGCGATGCCCAGCTTTAGATTTCTAATTTTTATTTTTTATTTTTTGTGGTACTAGGGATGGAACCCAGGGGCCTTCTACCTCCAGGCTAGACTCCCAGACCTTCTTTATATTTTTTATTTGGAAACAGGGTCTCTTAAACCAGCAGAGGCTGGCTTCGAACCTGTGTGATCCTCCTTTCTCAGCCTCCCAAGCGCGGGGATTACAAGCGTGCATCACCACACCCAGTTTATTTTTATTATTTTATATTTTGGTACTGGGGGTGGAACCCAGGGGCCTTCCACCTCTGGGCTATATCCCCAGAACTATTTTTATATTTTATTTGGAAGCAGGGTCTCACTAAGTTGCTGAGAGCCTCACTAAGCTGCTGAGGCTGGCTTTGAACCTGTGATCCTCCTGTCTCAGCCTCCAAAGTACTGGGATTACAAACGTGTGCCACCATGCCCGGCTAGATTTCTAATTTTTAAAAACTTATTTCTAACCGGGCATGATAGCTCATGCTTATAATCCCAGTACTCGGGAGGCTGAGGCAGAAGGAATGCAGGTTCATGGCCAGCCTCAGCAATTTAGTAGGGTCACCTGCAACCTACTGAGACCCCTGTTTCTAAACAAAATAATGAAATAGGTCTGGGAGTATAGCTTGGAGGTAGAATGCTCCTGGGTTTTATCCCCAGTACCACTACCAAAACAAACAATTTATTTCCGTCTTACATCTTTAGGATTATACGCCTAGAACCAAAATTTCTGAGGAGACAAATATTTTAGATATTTAACCTTCTGAATTGTCATGTTATTAAAGATCTCAAATTTTGCAGCCTCTTCTCTGTTGTTCCTTTTAATATTGAGATCATGTTAAAGCAAGGTGTGGTAGCACACAACTGTAATTCCAGTACTTGGGAGACTGAAACCAGAGAATGGCAGGTTCAAGGCCAGCCTCAGCAACTTAGTGAGACTGAGCAATTTACTTATTTATTTTATTTATTCTGCGGTATGAGGGATGGAATCCAGGGGCATTCTATCTCTGAGCTACACCCCCAGCCCTATTTTTTATTCTTTATTTGGAAACAGGGTCTCCCTGAGTTGCAAAGGGCCTTACTAAGTTGTAGCTGAGGCTGTCTGTGAACTGTGATCCGCCTGTCTCAGCTTCCCAAATGCTGGGATTACAAGCGTGTGCCACCACGCCCAGTTTGAGACTGAACAATTTAGCAAGACCCTGTTTTATAATAAAAAATGAACCAGGTCCACACAATGGAATTCTATTCAGCTATAAAGAAGGATAAAATAATAGCATTTGCAAGAAGATAGAAGGAACTGGAGAACATTATGTTAAGTGAGATTAGTCAAACACAGAAAGAGAAGGGACATATGTTTTCTCTAATATGCCCAAGCTAGGGAGTAGTGGTAATACCAGAGGGACTCCAGATGATGGAGGGGAAATGTCAGCAAAGCTTGAATGGAAGGATAGGAGAGTACATACGAATATGTGTAATAGTATAAATATAACATGGTGAACCTGGACACTCTCTAGTGGGAGGGGGGAAGGGAAATGGAGGGAGAAGGGCATGAAGCACAATCTAAATGTACACCACTTTCAATATGTTCCATTTATAAAAAAAAAAAATGAACCAGGTCTGGTGGCACACACCTGTAATCCCAGTATTTGTGAGGCTGAGACAGCAAGATCACAGGTTCAAGACAAGCCTTAGCAAGACCCTGTTTCCCTGTTTCAATAAATAAACACAAAATAAATAAATAAATAAGATGGGAGTATAACTCAAAGTTGGAATGTCCCTGGCTTCAATTTTCAATTTCTCAGTAACACACACACACACACACTCACACACACACACACACACACACACACACACACACACACACACAGGCTGGGAGCTTGAAGGTAGTAAGGCCCTTTGCAATTCAGTGAGACCCTGTTTTAAAATAAAGAATAAATAATAGGGCTGGGGGTGTAGCTCAGAGGTAGAATGCCCCTGGGTTTCATCTCCAGTACTACAAAAAAAAAAAAAAAAGAAGAAGAAAGAAAAGAAAAGAAATATAAATGCCTAAGCCAGGTATAGTAGTGCACACTTGTAATCCCAGTACTTGGAAGGCTGAGACAAGGAGGATTGCAGGTTCCTGGCCAACCTCAGCTGCTTAGTGAGGTCCTCCTGGGTTCAACCTACAGTACCAAAAAAATTTTTTTTTTTTTGGTGGCACTGGGGGTGGAACACAGAGGCTTTCTACCTCCGGGCTATACTCCCAGACCTATTTTATATTTTATTAGAAAGAGAGTCTCACTAAGCTGCTGAGAGCCTCACTAAGTAGCTGAGGCTGGCTTCGAACCCGTGTGATCCTCCAGTCTCAGCCTCCCAAGTGCGGGGATTACAAGCGTGTACCACCACGCCCGGCTCAAAAAAATTTTTTTTTAAATTATGTTAGGAGCCGGGCGTGGTGGCGCACGCTTGTAATCCCAGCATTTAGGAGGCAGAGACTGGAGGATTGCGGTTCACGGACAGTCTCAGCTATTTATGCCCTTTGCAACATAGTGAGTCCCAGTTTCAAAATAAAAAATAAAAATGGAACAGGGGGTGTAGCTCAGCGGTTGAATGCCCCTGGGTTCCATCCCCAGACCCGCAAAAAAATTAATTAATTTAAAAAATAAAAAAAATAAAAATTATGTTAAACATGTGTCAAGAGCCAGGTGTAATGGCACACCCTTGTAATCCCAGCATTTGGGAGGCTGAGACAGGAGGCTCTGGGTTTGCAGCCAGCCTCAGCTACTTAGTGAGGCCCTTTGCAACTCAGTGAGACCATGTTTCAAAATAAAGAATAAAATATATATATATGGCTGAGAGTATAGATCTGAGGTAGAATGTCCCAGGTTCAAAAAAAGTGGGAGGTGGTAAGGGGCATAGCTCGGAGGTAGAATGCCCTGGGTTTCATCCGCAATACTGGAAAAAAAAACCAAAAACCGTGTTCAGTTTGGAACACTGGCCTACCCATCCTCTCTAACATTGACATTTAAGATGTCTGTCTTGGCCGGGAGTGGTGGCGCACGCTTGTAATCCCCACGCTTAGGAGGCTGAGACAGGAGGATCGCACGGGTTCGAAGCCAGCCTCAGCTACTTAGTGAGGCTCTCAGCAACTTAGTGAGACCCTGTTTCCAAATAAAATATAAAAAAGGTCTGGGAGTATAGCCTGGAGGTAGAAAGCCTCTGGGTTCCAGCCCCAGTACCACCAAAAAAAAAAAAAAAAAGTCAGCCTCATCTACTGAGTGAGGCTTTCAGCAAAATAGGTCTGGCAGTATACCCCGAAGGTAATAAGCCCCTGGGTTCCACCCCCAGTAACACACACACACACACACACACACACACACACACACACACACACACGTTTGTCTTGCCTTTGTTTCCCTTAAAGTACACTTTCTCTAAATGAGTATGAGAACTTGCAAACTGATATTTAACATGGCTATTTATTGTTTTTCTTATTTCATGTTTCTTGTCTCTCAGTTTTGAACAGGAAATGTGCAAACTGTTTCTTTATTATTTTTCTCACTCCGGTCAGTCGCTTTAGACTTCACTTGTGGACAGGACATCTTGTGTTCTTAAGCACAGCAGGAAAGAGACTGGAATGAGCACCCTTGTTGAAAGTAAAGGCATGAGGGCCTGTAATCTCTGACAGTGTGGAAAGTGTTCTCGGCCTTCTTAGGCTGAAATTGTTGCAGTGGAGAGAAGGGAACATTTATCAGTTTCATCCCCCTCTCCTCCATTCCTTTAGTGGAAATTGTATATGCTTAACAGGTTGCAAACATATAATTATGGTAAAGATTATAACTCGTGTAATAAGAATTAATATTATATCTTCCTTAACGTTAAAACCACTTTTGGTGGATCACAAAGGGCTTTTAGGGGAGTGAAATTATTTTCTATGATACTTTAAGGGTGGATGCATGCCACTCGGCAAAACTTATAGGATAGCCAGGTGTGGTGACGCACGCTTGTAATCCCTGCGCTTGGGAGACTGAGACAGGAGGATCACACAGGTTCAAAGCCAGCCTCAGCCACTTAGTGAGGCTCTCAGCAACTCAGTGAGACCCTGTTTCCAAATAAAGTATGAAATAGGTCTGGGAGTAGAAAAGGCTACTCCTTTTCTTCTAAGTACTGGGATTCCAAGTACTGGGATTACAAGTGTGCACTACTATACCTGGCTTAGGCATTTATATTTCTTTTCTTTCTTTTCTTTTTTTTTTTTTAGTACTGGAGATGAAACCCAGGGACATTCTACCTCTGAGCTACACCCCCAGCCCTATTATTTATTCTTTATTTTAAAACAGGGTCTCACTGAATTGCAAAGTAGAAAATGGGTTCTAGTTCCAGTACCACACACAAAAAACCTTATAGGATATACAATATCAATTATACAAATGAATGCTGCATCAATTATAACAAACATACCATGTGGATGTAGAATTCTGATAATGGGGAGGCTATGTATTGGGGCAGTATATGTAAACTGTATTTTCCCCTCCATTTTTCTGTTTACCCCAAACTGCTCCTAAAATAGTCTATTTTTAAAAAGACTCAAAATTAAGACTAATAAAGAAGGTTGGTTTAAATAAGGGAAGAACCAGATGTGGTGGTGCACACCTATAGTCCCAGCACTTTGGGAGGTTAACACAGGAGGATCAGAGGTTCAAGGCCAGCCTCAGGAATTTAGTGAGGTCCTCAGCAACTTTGTGAGACTCTGTTTCAAAATTTAAAAAGTAGGGCCGGGAACATTGCTCAGAGGTAGAATGCCCTGGGTTCAAGTCCCACTACAAAAAAATAAACTCAATCAATAAGGCAAAGATCCAAACTCTTTTTTTTTTTTTTTTTTTTGGTGGTACTGGGAATGGAATCCAGAGGCCTTCTACCACCAGGCTACACTCCCAGACCTATTTTATATTTTATTTGGAAACAGGGTCTCTTAAGCCAGCTGAGGCTGGCTTCGAACCTGCGAGATCTTCTGATCTTCCTGTCTCCGCCTCCCAAGTGTGGGGATTACAAGCGTGTGCCACCATGCCTGGCTTTTTTTTTTTTTTTTTCAGTACTAGAGATGGAACTGGGGCATTCTACCTCTGAGTTACACCTCCTGCCCTATTTTGTGTGTGTGTGTGTGTGTGTGTGTGTGTGTGTGTGTGTGTGGTACTGGGGGTGGAATCCAGGGGCTTTTCTATCTCCAGGCTATACTCCCAGACCTTTTTTATACTTTATATGAAAACAGGGTCTCACCACACCCGGCTCTCCAGTCCTATTTTTTGTTATTTATTTTGAACGTGGGTCTCACTGAGTTGCAAAGGACCTCACTAAGTATCTGAGGCTGTCAACGAACCATGATCCTCTGGTCTCGAATGCTGGGATTACAAGCATGTGCTACTACGCCCGACCTCCTCCTCTTCCTCCTCCTCTTCCTCTTCCTCCTCCTCCTTCTCCTCTTCCTCCTCTTCCTCTTCCTCCTCCTCCTTCTTTCTTCTTCTTTTTCTTCTTCCTTCTCCTTCTTTTTCTTCTTCTCTTTTAGTACTGGGATTGAACCCAGGGTATTCTGCCTCTGAGCTACATACACCCTCAGCCCAATTTTATTTTTTACTTTGAAATAGGGTCTCACTAAGTTGCTGATAGCCTAAGTGGCTGAGGCTGGCTGCAAACCTGTGATCCTCCTGTCTCACCCTCCCAAGTAGCTGTGCCCCACAATACCTGGCCCAAGCTCTATTTCATTCATTCATTTATTTATTTATTTATTTATTTATTTATTTATTTATTTATTTATGGTACTGGGAATGGAACCCAGGGGCATTCTACCTCCAAGCTACACCCCCAGCTCTATTTTTATTCTATCTATTTATTTATTTTTATTTTTTGCGGGTCTGGGGCTGGAACCCAGAGGGAGGTCAAATGCCTCTGCCCAATTTTTTATTCTTTATTTTGAAACTGGGTCTCACTGAGTTGCAGAGGGCCTCACTAAGTAGGTGAGGCTGTCCTCGAACCGCAATCCTCCGGTCTCAGCCTCCCAAATGCTGGGATTATAAGCGTGCACCACCACGCCCAGCTTTGTTCTATATTTTGAAACAGGTTCTCTCTGAGTTGCAAAGGGCCTCACTAAGTAGCTGAGGCTGTCCATGAACCGCAATCCTCCTGTCTCAGCCTCCCAAATGCTGGGATTACAAGCGTGTGCCACCACGCCTGGCTCCTATTTTTTATTCTTTATTTTGAAACAGGGTCTCACTGAGTTGCAGGTGGCCTCACTAAATAGCTGAGGCTGTCAGCAAACTGCAATCCTCAGGTCTCAGCCTCCTGAATGCTGGGATTACAAGCATGGGAAGCACCACCAAAAGGGTTGGCCTTCAGGGCTGTACCCAAATGGGCTTTCTTGTACTGTTTATCATGTCACTGCTGGTCCCGTCGGTGACTAAGGAGCTTCTTGGCAGTACAAAGACCGCGGCATCTGCCCATCCTGCCTGTACCACGGGCCATAGCGAAAGAGACTATTATTATTAGCAGTAATGGGGATTGAACCCAGGGGCATTCTACCACCAAGCTACACCCCTGCCCTATTTTTAATTTTTTTTTTTTTTTTTTTTTTTTTTTTTTTTTTTTTTTTTTTGGTGGTACTGGGGCTGGAACCCAGAGGCTTTCTACTTCCAGGCTATACTCCCAGACCTTTTTTTAAAAAATATTTTATTTGGAGACAGGGTCTCACTAAGTTGCTGAGAGCCTCACTAAGTAGCTGAGGCTGGGTTCGAACCCGTGCAATCCTCCTGTCTCAGCCTCCCAAGCGCGGGGATTACAAGTGTGTGCCACCACGCCCGGCTCTATTTTTCATTCTTTATTTTGAAACAGGGTCTCAGGTTGCAAAGGGCCTCACTGAGTCGTCGAGACTGGCCTCAACCTGCAATCCTCCTATCTAAACCTTTCAAGTAATGGGATTACATGTGCGCCACAATGCCCAGCTGAAAATATTATTCTTGTAGCTATTTACATTACAAGTTTAGTCACCTTTGAAAATTAATGTGAAAATATACTTATTGAGTAGACAAATTAAATAAAATTGACCTAGACACGGAGTCACATGACTGTAATACCAGTACTTGTAAGGCTGAGTCAGGAGGATCACAGATTCAAAGCCAGCCTCAGCAATTTAGTGAGGCTCTCAGCAACCTAGCAAAATCGTGTATCCACATGAGAACTAAAATTGAGCTAAGGGTGTAGCTCGGAATGCCTCTAGGTTCAATCCCTAGTATTATATACATACACACACAAAAAAAATTTGAATAAAGTTGGATAGTTATAGCCAGGCATGGTGGCTCACGCTTGTAATCCCAACGCTTGGGAGGCTGAGACAGGAGGATCACACAGGTTCAAAACCAGCCTCAGCTACTTAGTGAGGCTCTCAGCAACTTAGTGAGACCGTTTCCAAATAAAAATATAAAATAGGTCTGGGAGTATAGCCCGGAAGTAGGAAGCCTCTGGGTTGCACCCCAGTACCACACACACACACAAAAAAAGTTGGATAGTTATAACTTGTAAAGTATGGAATGCCAAACAAATAAGATTTTGTAGTAGTTTGTATTTGGATTATTTTTACATGGTCACTCATCCTGTGTGCTAATATATTATTTTGTGTTTTATTGAAAAAGTCTTTACCCCTCCTCCGAAGAAGGGAGAAGACCCCTTCCGAACAGATGACCTTCCTGCAAACCTGGGCTATCACCTCAAAATGAAAGACGGTGTAGTTTACATCTATCCTAACGAAGCAGCTGCCAGCAAAGATGAGCCCAAACCATATCCCTACCCTAATCTGGATGACTTCTTAGATGATATGAATTTTTTGCTTGCTTTAATTGCCCAAGGACCAGTGTAAGTGTTTAGTGTTTAGCCCTAAACAAGAATTAGGGCTACCACTATTGGTAGTAAGAGCATTTACTAAACACCTGCTATGTTCAAATACTATATTAAACCCTTCATGCACATTATGTTTTTCTTCTCCTCACAATTGGTCTATGAAGTATTTTTATAATTACAACTATTTTATTTGGGCCACTCAGGATTAAACCCAGGGGCATTGTACCTCCTAGCTATACCCACAGACCTTTTTTAAATTTATTTTATTATGAAATAGGGTCTGGCTAAATTACCATGAGCTGGTTCTAATTCTGCAAGTCTCCTATCTCAGATTCCCAAGTATTGGGATTACAGGCATGTGTCATCATGCCCAGTTTATAATTACAGTTTTTATGAGCTGAAACTTTGGCTAGTTAAGTAACTTGCCCAAAGTCATAAATGTGCTGACTGTAAAACTGGGGCCCTTAACTTTTTTTTGTTTTTTGTTTGTTTGTTTGTTTTTGGTATTGAGGATTGAATCCAGGGGCATTTTACCTCTGAGCTACACCCCTAGCCCTATTTTTTATTTTTTATTTTTATTTTTGGTGGTACTGGGGATGGAACCCAGGGGCCTTGTGCCTCTAGGCTATACATCCAGACCTATTTTATATTTTATTTGGAAACAGGGTGTCACTAAGTTGCTGAGAGGCTCACTAAATAGCTGAGGCCGGCTTCGAACCTGTGTGATCTTCCTATCTCAGCCTCCCAAGTACTGGGATTACAAGCGTGTACCACCACACCTGGTTTTAATCAATCCTTCCTTCCTTCCTTCCTTCCTTCCTTCCTTCCTTCCTTCCTTCCTTCCTTCCTTCCCTCCCTCCCTCCCTTCTTTCTTTCTTTTTTTCTTTCTTTTTTTTTTTTTTTTTTTTTTTTTGCGGTTCTGGGAATGGAACCCCGGGGCATTCTACTTCCGAGCTACACTCCCTGCCCTATATTTTATTCTTTATTTTGAAACAGGGTCTCACTAAGTAGCTGAGGGAACCGCAATGCGATCCTCTGGTCTCAGCCTCCTGAATGCTGGGATCACAAGTGTGTGCCACCATGCCTGGCTTTTTATTCTTTTTGTGTATGTGTGTATGTGGTAATGAGGGTGGAACCCAGGGGCTCTTCTACCTCCAGGCTATACTCCCAGACCTATTTTATATTTTATTTGGAAACAGGGTTTCAGTAAAGGGCCTCACTAAGTAGCTGAGGCTAGCAGCGAACCGTCTCAGCCTCTCAAGTGCTGTGTTTACAAGCATGTGCCACACACCCGGCTCTTTTTTATTTTTCTTTATTTTGAAACCGGGTCTCACTGAGTTGCAGAGGGCCTCACTGAGTAGCTGAGGCTGTCCACGAACCGCGATCCTCCTGTTACAGCCTCCGGAATCCCGGAATTACAAGTGTGCGCCACCACGTCCCGCTTTTTTGTTGTTGTTGTTTTGTTTTATTTCATTTTGTTTGCACTGGGAATTGAATGCAGGGGCATTCCACTCCAGCCCTATTTTATTTATGTATTTACTTATTTAGGTACTGAGGATTGAACTAAGGGCATTCTACCTCTGAGCTATACCCAGTTTAGCAAAACAGGATCTAGCTAAACTGCTGTGGGTCTCCAGAAGGGGACTGGCCTTGAACCTTTGATCCTCTTGTCTCAGCCTCCCAAGTACTGGGATTATAGGCATGTGGCATTACTCCAAAATGCTTTTTTTTTTTTTTTTTTTTTTTTTTTTTTAGTTTGAAACAGGATCTTGCTAAATTGCTGAGGCTGACCATGAACCTGTGATCTTCCTGTCTCAGCCTCACAAGTACCAGCCTCATAGGTGTGAACCATTACACCCAGCCCAGGGGTCTTAACTTTGAAAAACACTGTAGCCGCCTGCCTTCCCAAGCCTTGCTTTGTGATTTTGTCCAACTCTAAGGAAACACTGAAGCTCAATACTATAGAAGAACCCGAAATGTTTGTCTCAATCATTGTTTTCTATGGGTGAAAAAGATGGTTTTAAAATTGTGACTGTTTTCAGCCTGACGTGGTAGCGCATGCTTGTAATCCCAGCATTCGGAGGCTGGGATTACGGTTCACAGACAGCCTCAGCTACTTAGGCCCTCCACAACTTAGTGAGACCCTGTTTCAAAATAAAAATACAAAATAGGGAAGGGGGTATAGCTCAGAGGTCAAATGCCCCTGGGTTACATCCCCAAACCCACAAAAAAAAGAAGAGAAAAAAATTATGACTGTTTTCAATAAATGCTTGGACTTTTTTAGAATTAAGTAATTTTATTCTTCACAGTAAGACCTATACGCACCGGCGCCTGAAGTTCCTGTCTTCCAAGTTCCAGGTTCATCAGATGCTCAACGAGATGGATGAGCTAAAGGAGCTAAAGAACAACCCCCACCGAGATTTTTATAACTGCAGGAAGGTAAACGTGTCAGCTGCTCAGTGAAAGGTTGGAAACAGAGTCAGGGAGTTTAGGAGGGAGGTAAAAACACCAACCGGGTTATCAGACACTGCTGCTTTATTCGGTCCCAACCCCAGTACCCTCCGGGAAGTCAGCCGGCCATGGGGGAAGGGACCGACGGGCCGGGCCACGTGTCTGGAGAGTTGCACATAGTCCTGATTGGCCAGCCGAATCACGTGGTGGATCGGAGGCACCGATGTTTTATAGGCATGCCGATTCTCTTGTGACATCTGTAGTCTGCTGATGTTTGGAGTCTCGAGGCACCTGGATTCTCGCCATATCTCCGCTTCTGGCTTCTGGGGTTCTGCCTCCTGTTCCTGCTGCTGAGATCACGTAGGGGAGGGACCCAACTTATCACTCAGAAGTAATTTCTGGGCAAAAACATTAATCTAAGGATTTCTTGAGAAGGACAAGAAAAATATTATTTTCTGATTAATATAAAATATCTGCAGGCTTAATGGATTTTAGTGAAAGTGGATAGATTTCTAAAAGATTAAGACTGCCATTTCTATAGTATACGCCAGAGAAATGTCATATTCTTTTATATGTGGGGGGAGAGGGAGGAATGCTGGGGATTGAACCCTAGGGCCTTCTACATCTGAGCTACACTGCAAGACTTTTTAAAAAATATACTTTTATTGGCATATGGTAATTATACAACATAGTGAGATTCAAAGTGATATGTTCATACATTCACACATTGCTTGGTGTGTTTTTTTATTTTGAAATAGGGTCTTTCTAAGTTACTATATGCTGGCCTTAAACCTGTGATCCTCTGGTCTCAGCCTTACAAGTACTGGCACTATAAGCATGTGCCACCACACCTATAGTGTTAAGATATATTATCTTTTTTTTCCCAGTACTGGGGATGAAACCCAGGAGCATTCTACCTACGAGCTATACTGCCAGCCCTATTTTTTATTCTTTATTTGGAAACAGGGTCTCACTGAGTTGTGAAGGGCCTCACTAAGTAGCTGAGGCTGTCTGCAAATCATGATCCTCCTGTCTCAGCCGCCCAAATGCTGGGATTACAAGTGTGCACCACCATGCCCGGCTAAGATATACTATCTTTTTTGTGGGTTTTTTTTGTTTGTTTGTTTGTTTTTCTTTTTTTTTTTTTTCAGTACTGGAGATGGAACCCAGGGTCATTCGACCTCCGAGCTACACCCCCAACCCCTATTTTTTATTCTTTATTTTATTTTATTTTTTTAATTTTTGGTGGTACTGGGGATGGAACCCAGGGGCTTTCTACCTCCGGGCTATACTCCCAGACCTATTTATTCTTTATTTTGAAACAGGGTCTCACTGAGTTGCAGAGGGCCTCACGAAGTAGCTGAGGCTGTCCTCTAACCGCAATCCTCCTATCTCAGCCTCCCGAATGCTGGGATTACAAGCATGTGCAACCACGTCTGGCTTATATTATCTTTTTTGAATAAAAAATTATAAATCTGCCGGGCGTGGTGGCACATGACTGTAATCCCAGGACTTGGGAGGCTGGGACAAGAGGATCGCACAGGTTCGAAGCCAGCCTCAGCTGCTTAGGCTCTCAGCAACTCAGTGAGACCCTGTTTTCAAATAAAATATAAAATAGGTATGGGAGTGTAGCCTGGAGGTAGAAACCCCCCGGGGTTCCATACCCAGTAACACACACAGAAAATTATAAACCTGTAATCCTAGTACTTGAGAGGGTGAAACAAGAAGATCAAAGGTTCAGGACAGCCTGAGGAACTTAGTGAGATTCTCAGCAACTGGACAAAACAAACCATAGCCGGGCGTGGTGACGCATGCTTGTAATCCCCGTGCTTGGGAGGCTGACACCGGAGGATCAAGCCGGTTCGAAGCCAGCCTCTCTGGCTTAAGAGACCCTGTTTCCAAATAAAAATATAAAATAGGTCTGGGAGTGTAGCCCGGAGGTAGAAGGGTTTCCAGGAACCCTAGTACCACACACACACACACACAAAAAGCATAAATAAGGGCTGGGTATCCAGGCATGGTGGCACACTCTTGTAATCCCAGTAATTTAGGAGGCTGAGACAGGAGGATCACAGGTTCACAGCCAGCCTCAGCTACTTAGGCCCTTTGAAACTTAGTGAGACCCTGTTTCAAAATAAATAATAAAAAGCCGGGCGTGGTGGCGCACGCTTGTAATCCCAGCATTTGAGAGGCTGAGACAGGAGGATCGTGGTTCACAGACAGCCTCAGCTACTACTTAGTGAGGTCCTTTAAAACTCAATGAGACCCTGTTTCATCATAAAGAATAAAAAATAGGGTTGAAGGTGTAGCTTGGAGGTAGAATGCTCCTGGGTTCCGTTCCCAGTACCGGAAAAAAAAAAAAAAAAATAGGACCAGGAGTGTCGCTCAGAGATAGAATGCCCTTGGGTTCAATTCCCAGTACCGAAAAAAAAAAAAAAAAAAAAAAGCTGGGAGTATGGGAGTGTCTCTCAGAGGTAGAAAGCCCCTCAGTTCAATCTTTACTAAATAAAAAGAAGAGAAAAGAAAGAAAGAAAAAGAAAAGAAAAAATATCAGCCAGGTGTGATGGAGCACACTTGTAATCCCAGTACTTTGGAGGCTGAGACAGGAGAATTGCAGGTTCATGGCCAGCCTCAGCTATCTTTGTGAGGCCCTCTGCAACTTAGTGAGACCTTGTTTCAAAATAAAGAATAAAAAATAGGGCTGGGGCGTACTCAGAGGTAGAATGCTCCTGGGTTCAATTCCCAGTAACAAACACACCAAAAAAAATTCTGCCACATAAGTGTCATACTCGGTCATGGCTTTTTAATTTCAGTCCTGTCTTCTTTGGGGATGCTGGGGATGAACACTGTGGTAAGTAGCACATTACATGTGTGCGTGTGTATGTGTGTGTACACGTGTGTGTGTGTGTGTGTGTGTGTGTGTGCATGTGCGTGTGACTGGGGATTGAACACAGGGGCATTCTACCTCCAAGTTATAGCTCAAATCATTTTTATTTTATTGTTTGGAAACAGGAAACAGGGTCTTGCTAGGTTGCTGAGTATCTTTTTGTGTGTGTGTGTGGTACTAGGGATGGAATCCAGGGGCATTCTACCTTTGAGCTACACCTTCAACCCTTTTTTTTTTTTTTTTTTTTTTTTTGGTAGCTACTGGGGTGGAATCCAGAGGCTTTCTACCTTCGTGCTATACTCCCAGATCTACATTTATATTTTATTTGGAAACAGGGTCGCACTAAGTTGCTGAGAGCCTCACTCAGTAGCTGAGGCTGGCTTCAAACCCATGCGATCCTCCTGTCTCAGCCTCCCAAGCGCGGGGATTACAAGTGTGCGCCACAACGCCCGGCTTCAGCCCTCATTTTTATTCTTTATTTTGAAACAGGGTCTCACTGATTTCACAAGGGCCCTCACTAAGTAGCTGAATCTGGCCGTCAACCACGGTCCTCCTGTCTCAGCCTCCCGAATGCTGGGATTACAAAACTGCACTATCACGCCTGGTACTGAGCATCTTGGTGTGTTACCGAGTCTGCCCTCGAACCTGCAATTCTCCTGTCTCAGCCTCCCAACTACCTGTATTACAAACATATGCTGTTATACCCAGCTGCAACATTATTATTTTGTGTGTGTGGTACTGGGGATGGAACCCAGGGGCATTCTACCTCCGAGCTACAACCCCTGCCCTATTTTTTATTCTTTATTTTGAAACAGGGTGTCACTAAATTGCAAGGGGTCTTGCTAAGTAGCTGAGTCTGTCCTGAACCTCAATCCTCTGGTCTCCGCCTCCCAAATGCTGGGATTACAAGCATGCGCCACCATGACCTGCCCGCAACATTATTTCTTTCTTTCTTTTTTTTTTTTTTTTTTTGGTGGTACTGGGGGTGGAACCCAGAGGCTTTCTACCTCTGGCCTATACTCCCAGACCCTTTTAACATATTTTATTTGGAAACAGGGTCTCACTAAGTTGCTGGAAGCCTCACTGAGTAGCTGAGGCTGGCTTCGAACCCGTGCAATCCTCCTGACTCAGCCTCCCAAGCGCGGGGATTACAAGCATGCGCCACCATGACTGGCCCACAACATTATTTCTAATTGCATTTTTGAGATGGAGAATGGCCCTGGGGAATTCTCTCTGGGTCCAATGTAGGACCCACACTGGATGTACATGTATACGGAGAAGCAAGCATTATATCTACGTCTAGTGAAACCTCTCCCATTCTTGTACATAAAGGGCACACGAGGGTTCTTTATTGCTGAGTTGTCTCCACTGCCGTCAGCTCAGATCCCAGTTATTTACCCCTTCCTCCTGCTACGGTAGGATTTGCAGACACCATAGCCTCTAATGGAGTAGTGATATTGCTACGACTGATGGCTGTTTTTTCTTTCTCGGAATATGCACAGGTGGACACCCATATCCATGCAGCTGCCTGCATGAACCAGAAACATCTGCTGCGCTTTATAAAGAAATCTTATCAGATCGATGCTGACAGAGTGGTCTACAGCACCAAAGAGAAGAAGCTGACCCTAAAGGAGCTTTTTGCTAAATTAAAAATGCATCCGTATGACTTGACTGTTGATTCTCTGGACGTTCATGCGGTAGGTTGAAAAGATATCACTAATTTCACTCTCCTACCCAGAACCTACAAGTCTTTCCTTCTCGGATTCCTCGTAGCTATTTGGATTGCCATACTGACTAAAAGCTCAGACAATTGTGAGCGTCACTTACTGTCAATTGTCCCCAATTTAGTTCTTGAAGCCCAACCCCTTCCCCTGCAAACAGCCCCTCTTGCCCAGCCCCCAGCTCCCTGTGTCCAGGCAGCTCTGATAGTCACACACTCCTGCTCTTGTCTCCTGACTCAGGGGCGCCAGACCTTCCAGCGTTTTGATAAGTTCAACGACAAATACAATCCCGTGGGAGCCAGTGAGCTGCGGGACCTCTACCTGAAGACAGACAACTACATCAACGGGGAATATTTTGCCACTATCATCAAGGTGAGAGAACCAACCAGATCTATGGTACATGGCATGATTCTTGACGATAGAAGGAGGGAAGAAAAAGAGGGAGGGAGGAAGGGAGAGGTGTGGTGCTATCTCTGGGGCCAAGCACTATACAAATTCACATAGGAATTTCTTCTGCAATACCCACTCTAATGATTTTTTTAAATTTATTTGTTTTTATTTTTATTTTTTACGGTATTAGAGGTTGAACCCAAGGGCATTCTACCTCCGAGCTACACCCCCAGCCCTAGTTTTTATTCTTTATTTTGAAACAGGGTCTCACTGAGTTCCAAAGGGCCTCACTAAGTAGCTGAGGCTGGCCGTGAACCGCGATCCTCCTGTCTCAGCCTCCCAAGTACTGGGATTACAAGTGTGCGCCTCCACGCCCAGCCTCTATGATTCTTTTATACCCACTAGATTCTCTTCAACTCTCAAGATCTCCCGTAGATCTTAACTTTTGATAGTTTTTTTTTCTATTTCTTTCTATGTCCTTGGTTCCTCTAAGTACCCATCTCCTCTCCCTAGATCCCACAGCTGTAGACCCTGAGGGGCTTGTGGGAGTTTCTGGCTCTGGACTCCTCTCTTGGCTTTGCAGGAGGTGGGTGCAGACCTGGTGGAGGCCAAGTACCAGCACGCTGAGCCCCGCCTGTCCATCTACGGCCGCAGTCCTGAGGAGTGGAGCAAACTCGCCTCCTGGTTTGTCGGCAACCACATCTACTGCCCCAACATGACCTGGATGATCCAGGTCCCTAGGATCTAGTATGTATCTGCCCGTGGGAAACCCTAAAGCTGCCCTCATCTCACCGGCCTCCCTCCTCGCTTGAACAGGGGATATGCTGCCCATCTGGGCAGAAATCAGCTCTGTTGAAGCAGCACTGAGTAACGGGTCCTGTGTGCTTGGCTCTGCACACTCTGGGTACAGCACTAGGACCAGACAGGAGTGTGGACGATCATTTCAATTCAGTCTTCTAGCTGGAAGCCAAATAACTAAGCTGCTCTAAGAACTATGCTCACTTAGTACAATGCTCTCTCCTGGTCTTCTCTCTGTCCCGCTCATTCTTTCCCACATTGAACTGTACTGATCTGTGTGGCCGATTGTCTCGCCCACAAGCTCCCAGCACTCCACGATCCGAGTGCACTTCTCCACCATCCGAGCGCACAGAGGGAGTCAGTGTCCTTCATAGCACAGCCTCGCTCACCGCCTGCAGGGGTGGTTTCTCTCTCACTTTGTTCAGTATCATTGATCTGTTATCTAACTTACTTGTTCATATACTCTCTGGCAACCTACCCGGGTGCTCTATGTGCCCTGTGGCAAAGCAGGAATTTCATCCTGTCTCTTAAGCAAAAAAAAAAAAAAGTAGCTTTTCAACTGGGGTAGTACTTCCTAATATTGTTGGGCAGAGGCAGTAGAATGTAATGGTCAGGAGTGTGGTCTCTGCACCCGGACTGGCTGGGCCACTCTAGTTGTAGGACATTGGGAAAATTTTATTTCTCCTCTGTGTCTTTATTTTATTGTCCCTCAAAAGTAAAAAAGTCACCCACTTTGTTGTTATGAGGATTAAATTAGTTAATATTACTGGTCACTTCTTAGAAAAGACGCTGTCAGAGATAAAATGCTATAGTTTGTTCCTACCACAGATCAGAAGTGTGAGTGTGTGTGTGTGTGTGTGTGTGTGTGTGTGTGTGTGTGTGTGTGTATGTATGTGTGAAGTAGGATTAAACCTAGGGCATTCTACCTCCAAGCTACACCCCCAGCCCTTTTAGGGTTTTTTTTTTTTTTTTAACTTGAAACAGTGTCTCACTAAATTGCTGAGTCTGACCTTGAACTTGCAATCCTCATCTCAGCCTTCCAAGTACTGGGATTACAGCCACCATATCTAGCTGAAAGTTTAGTTTCTTTCTTTCTTTTTTTTTTTTTTGTGGTACTGGGGGTGGAACCCAGAGGCTTTCTACTTCCGGGCTATACTCCCAGACCTTTTTTATATTTTATTTGGAAACAGGTTCTCACTAAGTTGCTGAGAGCCTCACTAAGTAGCTGAGGCTGGCTTCAAACCCATGCGATCCTCCTGTCTCAGCCTCCCAAGCGTGGGGATTACAAGTGTGCGTCACCACGCCCGGCTTTGAAAGTTTAGTTTCTTACTCTAAAGGGTGTTGTAGAAGAGATGGGGACACATGGTCCAGAAAAAAAATTATGCTTCCTATGCCCAGCCCAAACAGAACCCCTGCTCGTGGGCACACAAGAATATACACGAGTGGATGGAGGGTGAATATACCAGGTCTTTTTTCTGTACATGGCATTTGGACCCCTGGTTCCCTCAGACAAGGCTATTTATCCTAAAAATCTTCTTTTCTCTCTACATTCTCTCCATTCTTGCCTCTAGTGATGTGTTCCGATCCAAGAATTTCCTTCCACACTTTGGAAAGATGCTGGAGAATATTTTCATGCCAGTGTTTGAGGCCACCATCAACCCTCAGGCTCACCCAGACCTCAGTGTCTTCCTCAAGCATGTAAGCATGCCCCTCAGGCCTCCACGGCGCTGTTCCCCTACCTGACCGGGACTGATTCCTGGTGTCCATCTCTTTCAGTCTGGCCCTTGCCTTTGGAGTGAAGGCTTATGGGAGGGCAGAGACACTGCTGCTGGACTGAACCCATAGCGTGGCTCCCTTTTTTGCAGATCACTGGTTTTGACAGCGTGGATGATGAGTCCAAACACAGTGGTCATATGTTCTCCTCCAAGAGTCCCAAACCCCAGGAATGGACAATGGAAAATAATCCATCTTACACTTACTATTCATACTACATGTATGCAAATATCATGGTGCTCAACAGCCTGAGGAAGTAAGTCCAAGGAACTGGGGAAACTAGAGCTTACTTGCCACAGCTGTGCCTCCTGCAAGGGCTCCAGTGGGCCGGGCCTCAGTGCACTCCTAAGGGTGCTTCCTAGTGGCCCAAATCAAAAGTATCTTTCCCTTTACTTTTTTTTTTTTTTTTACAGTTTATTTATTTAGGGGCAAGAGTAGATATGATCCCAAATAAAAAGTGGATTTCAGTAATTTTGTAGTTCTTTTTTTTTTTTAGGTCTGGTGATGGAACCCAGGGGCATTTGAGTTACATCTACCCTATTTTTTATTATTATTATTTTTTTTTGGTGGTACTGGGGTTCCTGGAAGCCCTTCTACCTCCGGGCTACACTCCCAGACCAATTTTATATTTTTTTAATTTGGAAACAGGGTCTCTTAAGCCAGCACGTGCTGGCTTCCAACCTGTGTGATCCTCCTGTCTCTGCCTCCCAAGCATGGGGATTACAAGCATGCGCCACCACGCCAGGCTATTTCTTTATTTTGAAACAGGGTCTCACTAAGTTGCGGAGGACCTCACTAAGTAGGTGAGTCTGTCCATGAGCCGCGATCCTCCAGTCTCAGCCTCCTGAATGCCGGTATTACAAGTGTGTTTCACCACGCCCGGCCTGTAGTTCTTTTTTATTAGAAGTTTAGGAACTTACAATTATCACTGTATAATTTATTATAAAACTCTAGACATACTTGGAAGGCTGAGACAGGAGGATTGCGGGCTGGAGCCAGCCTCAGCTACTTAGCAAGGCTCTCTGGAACTTAGTGTGATCCTGTTTTAAAATAAAGAAGAAAAAAATAAGGCTGGGGCTGGGCGTGGTGGCACACGCTTGTAATCCAGCATTTGGGAGGCTGAGACAGGAGGATTGTGCAGGTTTGAAGCCAGCCTCAGCTACTGAGTGAGGCCCTTTGCAACTCAGTGTAACTTAGAGGCAGAATGCTCCTTGGTTCCATCCTCAGCAATGCAAAATAAATAAATAAATAAATAAATAAATAAATAAATAAATAAATAAAATAAGACTGGGGGTGTAGCTCAGAGGTAGAATTCTCCTGGGCCCAATCCCCAGTAATGCAAAAAAAAAAAAAAAAAAATCAAGACATTTTTAACCTTCTTTCTATCTCTGGGTAAAGAATAGAGGAATATTATAACAAATGTGTGTGTGCACACACTGAGAATTGAACTCAGGGCCTGGTGCATGTTAAACATGTGCTCTACCACTGAGCTACACTCCTAGTCCTGAACGGAGTTTTTTTGTTGTTTTTTTTTTTTTTTTTGGGGATAGAACCCACGGGCCTTCTACCTCAAGGCTACACTCCCAGACCTATTTTGTATTTTATTTGGAAACAGGGTCTCTTAAGCCAGCTAAGGCTGGCTTCTAACCTGCGCTATCCTCCTGTCTCCACCTCCCAAGCGCGGGGATTACAAGCGTGCGCCACCACCACGCCCGGCTGAATGGAGTTCTTTGAAACCATTTCCCCCCTAAACTGTGAGTAATGCTAAGAAATGGCGGCATTTCTTGTGTTGAGACTGATGGTGCTTCTGTTCAATTCTTGATTACTTCCTTAACTCCATATCCCCTACCACCTATCCTTTTTTAGAGTTTCTATTCAGAAGCTGAGCATGGTGGCAAATGCTTATAATTCTAGTACCTGGGAGGCTGAGACAGGAGGATCACAGCAAGGGCAATGTCTGTAACTTAGCAAGAACCTTACCAATTTAGTGCGAACCTATTTAAAAATAAAACATAGCCGGGCGTGGTGGCGCACGCTTGTAATCCCCGCGCTTGGGAGGCAGAGACAGGAGGATCGCGCAGGTTCGAAGCCAGCCGTGCGCGCTGGCTTATGAGACCCTGTTTCCTAATAAAAAAGTATAAAAAATAGGTCTGGGAGTGTAGCCCGGAAGTAGAAGGGCTTCCAGGAACCCCAGTACCACCAAATAAAATAAAATAAAATAAATAAATAAAAAATAAAAAAATAAATAAAATAAAATAAAATAAAACATAAAAAGGGCTGGGGGTGTAGCTCAGAGGTAGAATTTCCCTGGGTTCAATCCCCAGTGTCAGAGGAAAAAAAAAAAAAAAAGACGATTTGGGATTGCCCGTTTTGCTGAATCCTTTGGCTTGCTGATTCCTTTCAGACCATTAATTTTTCTATGGAATTTTCTTGCAAACCCATTTGCCTTTGCCTGCAATTCCTATAGCAGTTTCACTTTCCTAGGGAACGAGGCATGAATACATTTCTGTTCCGCCCTCACTGTGGCGAAGCCGGAGCGCTCACCCACCTCATGACCGCATTCATGATAGCCGATAATATCTCTCATGGCCTGAATTTAAAAAAGGTGAGTCGGAGGCTCTTCTTAATGTTAAATTTTGTTTTGGGGCTGGAAGTGTCTTCCCCCCTACATTATCAATCCTGGAATTCAAGAAGAACACAAAAGATTTTTGAGATTGTTAATTCACCCTACAGGGAAAAGCAAAGGAATTCGCTTGGGATCACCTACCTAGTTGCTATGAGGGATGAGTTAGCGCACACCTCTTGGCTTCCTGCTTAGAATTTTGGCAAGAGAAAATTCAGAGGCGACTTGGCTTACCTTGAAGTGGTTTCTGCCAGATTTCTTGTCATAGCATGCTTTAAAATGTCTTTTGGGAGAGTCAGAACTTTTGCATAGAAAAAAAAGTAGGTTTCGGGGCGAAGTCTTTTGAGCTTTAATTGCCATGGTTAGTCTATCTTAAACAATTAAAGCTCAAATAAATAATTTGATCTGGCTTGATGCTTCTTAAAATGAATCATATCAAATATATGTATTCTAAATAGTACATTGAGCTGGGCGTGGTGGTGCACATTTGTAATCCCAGTACTTGGGAGGCTGAGACGGGAGGATTGCAGGGAGGATTGCAGGTTGGTGGCCAGCTTCAACTACTTAGTGAGGCTCTCTGCAACTTAGTGATACCCTGTTTCAAAATAAAGAATAAAAAAAAAATGGAGTTGGGGATGTAGCTCAGTGGTAGAATGCCCCTGAGTTCAATCCCTGGTACCAAAAAATAAAAATAAAACATAAAAAATAGTACATTGAAACACTAGAATTCTTCTTTACTAGGAGGTTGAGGGCAGATTGTGATTTTGTTAAAAACTAAAGTTTAAGATAGGCCAAGGGATTTTAAGGTTTCTAGTTTCTATCCCTTTCTCATCATCCTTAATTTTTTATTTTTACTTTTTTTCCAGAGTCCTGTGCTACAGTACTTGTTTTTCTTAGCCCAGATTCCCATCGCCATGTCCCCGCTAAGTAACAACAGCCTATTTCTTGAGTATGCAAAAAATCCTTTCCTAGATTTCCTCCAGAAAGGACTAATGATCTCACTGTCTACAGATGACCCGATGCAATTCCACTTCACCAAGGTATACATGTGGAGTGTTAAGCAATACAAAAATATTTTGCTGAACAGTTATTCCCACCCAGAACTTAAAAGTCAAATCAAAAGACTTCATTACTGTCCTTGTGCCAGATGCATATTATTTTCTTGTATTAAGGCATTCCTCCCTCTCTCGGTACCTCATTAAACAAATAACTGCAGGAGCCCCTGATGGAAGAGTATGCCATTGCTGCCCAAGTCTTCAAGCTGAGTACCTGTGACATGTGTGAAGTGGCGAGAAACAGCGTGCTGCAGTGTGGGATTTCTCATGAGGTAGACCTGTCCTTCACTGGTTGCCCTTCTGTGTATAGGGCTTGGCAACCCGAGTGTTGAAAAATTAGCTGGGGAACCAGGTGTGGTGGCGCACGCTTGTAATCCCCGTGCTTGGGAGGCATAGACGGGAGGATCGCGCGGGTTCGAAGCCAGCCTTAGCTACTTAGTGAGATCCTATTTCCAAATAAAATAGAAAATAGGTCTGGGAGTGTAGCCCGGAGACAGAAAAGCCCCTGGGTTCCATCCCCAGTAACACACACACACACACACACACACACACACACACACACACATGAAATTAGTTGGGGAAACATGTAGAAGAATTGTCCCACAGATAGATCCTATGTAGATACAGTGGATAGGGACTAGAAAAGATGATTCTTTTTCTCTGGCTCTGCCTTCTGGGCAAGTGAAATAAAATATGCTTGATCTCTTAATAAGCCACACACATTTATGCACGAGATGAAAACTTTTTTTTAATGTGTGTGGTACTGAGGATGGAACCCAGGGGCATTCTACCTCTGAGCTACACCCCCAGGCCTATTTTTTTATTCTTTGAAACAGGGTCCCAGCTGGGCATAGTGGTGCATACTTGTAATCCCAGCATTCGGGAGGCTGACACCAGACAACAGCCTCAGCTACTTAGTGAGGCCCTCCGCAACTTAGTGAGACCCTGTTTAGATAAAGAATACAAAATAGGGCTGGGGGTGTAGATCGGAGGTCAAATGCCCCTGGGTTCCATCCCTAGACCCACAAAAAAGAAGGAAGGAAAAGAAAGAAAGAGAGGAAGGAAGAAAGAAAGAAAGAAAGAAAGAAAGGAAGGAAGGAAGGAAGGAAGAAGGAAAGAAGGAAAGAAAGAAACAGGGTCTCACTGAGTTGCAAAGGGCCTCACTAAGTAGCTGAGGCTGGCTGCAAACCATGATCCTCCTGTCTCAGCCTCCTAAATACTAGGATTACAAGCGTGCGCCACCATGCCTGGCTTAGATAAAGACTTTAATGGTTTTGCCTGTGGCTAATTATTGTCTATATGAAGATAGAAGGGCAAGAAACAACCATTCTGCCTTTTTTTTTTTTTTTCTTTTCTTATAGGAGAAAGCAAAGTTTCTGGGCAAGAATTACCTTGAGGAAGGCCCTATTGGAAATGATATCCGGAGGACAAATGTAGCCCAAATCCGCATGGCCTATCGTTATGAAACCTGGTGTTACGAACTCAATTTAATTGCTGAGGGTCTCAAATCAACAGAATAAGATAAAGAAATAATAATATGAGTAAGATTCTTTTTTTTTTTTTTGAGGTATTGGGGATGGAGCCCAGGAGCATTCTACCTCTGAGCTACATCCCTAGCCCTATTTTGTATTTTTTATTTTGAAACAGGGTCTCACTGAGTTGCAATGGACCTCGCTAAGTAGCTGAGGCTGTCCGCAAACCAGACCCTCCTGTCTCAGCCTCCTGAATGCTGGGACTATAAACGTGCGCCACCATGCCTGCCTTATGAGTGATCTTTTTATTGCAGAGTTTGAATAACAATAGTACCAGGTTTTTTTGTTTGTTTGTTTTTGATGGTACGGGAGGTGGAACCCAGGAGCTTTTCTACCTCTGGGCTATACCCCCAGACCTATTTTATACTTTATTTGGAAACAGGGTCTCACTAAGTTGCTGAGAGCCTCACTCAGTAGCTGAGGCTTGCTTCAAACGCGATCCTCCTGTCTCAGCCTCCCAAGTCCTGGGATTACAAGTGTGTGTCACCATGCCCGGTTAGTGCTAGTTGTTGAGTCCCTATTATAAGCCAAAGATTGTATTAATATTCCACTGATACTTCATTTAATTATTTTCACTTCATTTGTTTACTTAGGTATTGGGGATTGAATCTAGTGGTGGTGTACCACTGAGCTATACCTCCAGATCATTTTATTTTTTTATTTATTTATTTTGTGCAGTACTGGGGATGGAACCCAGGGGCCTTCTACCTCCGAGATATACCCCAATCCTTATTTTATATTCTTTATTTTGAAACAGGGTCTCACTAAGTTGCAGAAGGCCTCACTAACTAGCTGAGGCTGGCTGTGGATCAAAATTCTCCCATCTCAGCCTCCCAAGTTCTAGGATTACAAGTGTGCACCACCATGCCCAATTCCATTTTATGCTTTATTTATTTATTTATTTAATTTTGAGAATCTGGGGATGGAACCCAGAGGCATTTGACCTCTGATCTATACCCCCTACCCAATTTTTTATTCTTTACTTTGAAACAGGGTCTTACTGAGTTGCGGAGGGCCTTACTAAGCAGCTGAGGCTGTCCGCGAACCGCGATCCTCAGGTCTCAGCCTCCCGAATGCTGGGATTACAAGCGTGCGCCACCACGCCCGGCTCTATGCTCTATTTTGAGACAGGGTTTTGCTAAGTTATCAAGACGATCCTTGTGCCTCAGCCTCTGGAGTAGTGAGGGATCACAGACATGTACCATCATGCCTGGACTTTCACAACTTTATTAAGTAGGTATTATCTTCATTTGGGGGAAGATGAGCAAACTGATGTTAGTTAGGTTAATAACCCGCCCTAGGATACCCTAGTGAGGGGAGCAGTGGGCACCTAGATCTGTCCACCTCCAAAGTTTCCATGACTTCCAGGCAGAACGGTTACTAAAGCTAGACAAAAATACAAACTAATGACTTAGAAACAACCTTGGTTGCTGGGTGTGGGGCGCGCGCTTGTATTCCAGTATTTGGGAGGCTGAGACAGGAGGATCAGGTTCTTGGACAGCCTCAGCTACTACTTAGTGAGGCCTTCTGCAACTCAGTGAGACCCTGTTTCTTTTTTTTCTTTTTACTTTTTTCTTTTTTGGTGGTATGGGGTTCCTGGAAACTCTTCTATCTCCAGGCTACACTCCCAGAGCCATTTTTTAAAATATACTTTTATTTGGAGACAGGGTCTCTTAAGCCAGCGAGGCTGGCTTCGAATCAGCACGATCCTCCTGTCTCCACCTCCCAAGTGTAGGAATTACAAGCGTGCGCCACCACGCCTGCCTGGCCCTGTTTCAAAAGAAAAAGAAAAAAAAAATAGGGCTGGGGGTGTAGCTCAGAGGTAGAATGCCCCTAGGTTCTATCCCCAGTGCCAAAAAAAAAAAAAAAAAAAAAAAAAAAGAGAGAGAGAGAGAGAAAGAAGAAAGAAGAAAGAAAGAACCTTGTTTAAGGCACTTAAAGTGAATAGTGATTTTCTTAAACAAAACCAGATCAGATTATAACCCAATACAGAAAATCAATATTTATGAATTATTATATCAAGGGTAACTTATCTTACAAAAGGATGTGAAGGATGTGTGTGTGTGTGTGTGTGTGTGTGTCTCTGTGTGTGTGTGTGTCTCTGTGTGTGTGTGTGATGCTGAGGATTGAATCCAGAGGCATTCTACCTCTGAGCTACACCCCCAGCCCTGTTTGTTTGTTTGTTTTGCGGTACTGGGAATTGAACCCAGGGGCCTTCTAACTCTGAGCTACACCCCAGCCCTATTTTTATATTCTTTATTTTGAAACAGGGTCTCACTAAGTTATGAAGGGCCTCACTCAGAAGCTGAGGCTGACTTCAAACCTGTGATTCTCCTGTTTCAGTCTCCCAAGTACTGGTATTACAAGCATGTGCCACCATGTCCTGCTCTTGTTTTATTTTTTTATTTGGATTTAATTTTTTTTTTTTTTTTGGTGGTACTGGGGGTAGAACCTAGAGGCTTTCTACCTCTGGCCTATACTCCCAGACCTATTTCATTTGGAAACAGGGTCTCACTAAGTTGCTGAGGCTGGCTTCAAACCTGCGATCCTCCTGTCTCAGCTTCCCAAGTATTGGAATTACAGGTGTGAGCCACCATACCCAACTACAAGAGGATTCTTAGCTAAGAATATATACTAATATATGAGTGTACCTTTTTATAAACACACTTTTACTCCAGGTCAGGTAGAATTCCAATTAACCAGAGTATATTTCTACAGAGACAGCTGTTTTGTATCGAGTGGCAGGGCTGATATTTCGCTCAATTATTCAATAATCAATTAATTGGTCAAATATCTAAATTATTAGGTGCTATTCTATACATCAAATATAATAAAGTATAGGAGTTCAGCTGGGCATGGTGATGCATACCTGTACTCCCAGGACTTGGGAGGCTGAGACAGGAAGATCACAGGTTTGAAGACAGCCTCAGCAATTTAGTGACTCTCAGCAACCTAGTGAGACTATTTCAAAATAAAAATAAAAAGAGTTGAGAATGAGCCGGGCGTGGTGGCGCATGCTTGTAATCTCCGCACTTGGGAGGCAGAGACAGGAGGATCTATCGAGCAGGTTCGAAGAGACCCTGTTTCCAAATAAAAAAAATATAAAATTGGTCTAGGAGTGTAGCCTGGAGGTAGAAGGGCTTCCAGGAACCCCAGTACCACCAAAAAAAAAAAAAAAAACCAAAAAAAAAAAAAACAGTTGAGAATGTAGCTCCGAGGTAGAATGTCCCTGGGTTCAATCCCCAATAACACACACACACACACACACACACACACACACACACACACACACACACATACACACTACAATTTCATTTCAATGTAAACCCTCAAGTTCACAGCATGAAGTTATGAATTGTGTGACTATAAATGTGAAACGAATTCTGTGAAACATCTCAGAAAGTAATGATGTTTCAAGTGGAAACAATTTATAAAAACATCCCTGCATATTTATGCATTCTCTACAGGTAGGTGTGACCCTGGCTGCAAGTTTGTACTAGCCCTGGTGTAAGACTCCTCTTCCCAGTTCCTGACATGGAAGGGCTGTTTACTGAGTATGTGTAAATCCCTTAGGTTTTATTTTATTTTACTTTGGCCTCTTATTCCCCAAATAATACATGTTGCTAAATTAAACACTATTCTCAGACTTAAGAGTATTACTTACCATTATGCAAACCTTCATGTCACCCATGAGAGGGCAGTAGAACATATCCATTTTATTTATTTATTTATTTATTTATTTATTTATTTATTTATTGCGGTACTGGAGATGGAACCCAGGGGCATTCTACCTCTGAGCCACGCCTCCAGCCCTATTTTTTTATTCTTTATTTTGAAACAGGATTTCACTGAGTTGCAAGGGACCTCACTAACTAGCTGAGGCTGTCTGAGAACCGTGATCTTCCTGTCTCAACTTCTCCAATGCTGGATAACAAGCATGTGCCACCACGCCTGGCTCCATTTGAATTAATTTATGAAATCCATATTACTCATGACAGATTTAGTTAAATTTTTGGTATTTGAGCTGGGCATGGTGGCGCATGCTTGTAATCCCCGCGCTTGGGAGGCTGAGACAGGAGGATCGCACAGGTTCGAAGCCAGCCTCAGCTACTTAGTGAGGCCCTGTTTCCAAATAAAATATAAAATGGGTCTGGAAGTGTAGTCTGGAGGTAGAAAGCCCCTGGGTTCCACCCCTAGTACCACACACACACACACACAAATAAAAAAAATTTTTTTTTTTGGTATTTGCTATTCAATCTACCTCATTTTGCCAAATAATCTTTAGAAAAGCCGGGCTTGGTGACGCACGCTAGTATTCCCAGCATTCGGGAGCCTGAGCCCGGAGGATCACGGTTCTCGGACAGCCTCAGCTACTTAGTGAGGCCCTCCGCAACTCAGTGAGACCCTGTTTCAAAATAAAGAATAAAAAATAGGGCAGGGGGTGTAGCTCGGAGGTCGAATGCCCCTGGGTTCCACCCACCCCCACCCGCAAAAAAAAAAAAAATAAAAACCACGCTATTTTGGCCTAAAATTTCATCTCGGACAACTGTTTCAATATATTATTATTTTTTTGACGGTTTGTTTCAATATATTAGATAAGGAATAAGATTTCTCAATATATTAGATAAGGAGAAGGGAAGTTTATAAAGATCGTTTTCAAGATTTATAACAAACAACCTTCACATTTCTTACCTCATTGGCACATGATTTTTTTAAAACAAGTGTTAGCATGACCCCCCACCCCCCTCCAAGGTTCGCAATTCTCGTTTTATTGTGCACAGCTCAGGGTTTCACAAGGGTTTGGGATCTGCTGCCTTTTATTGTTTTGCTAAGTTGGCTTGTGACAGTCATCTGTGATGTGTAACCCAACGCCTCTCTCCGGTAGTCTTCGATTCTAATACCTCTACGTGAACAAATGTGGGAAAAGTCTGGTCACCAGACCCGAGAGGCGCTGGCGGGCGGGGCGGGCTGGGTGGTGCGCGGGGCCTGGGAAACAGGCTCCGTCCTCCGCCCCTTCGCCTGGTGAAACCGGCCGGCGGCGGGCACCGCGCCTCGCACACGCCCGCGGTGTCTCAACAGGGCGCGCCGGCGACCCAGGCGCTGCGTGAGTATCAAAAGCGGACCTGCTCTGGGATTTCTTCCTTTTGCCTTTTGCCTTTTTTTGAAACAGGGTCTCGCTAAGTTGCTGAGAGCTTCGCTTGACTGCTGCGATCGCTCTCGACCCCGAGACCCGAGAGCCTCCCGTCTCAGCCTTCCAAGTCCTGCCATGAAAACCCGTGCGCCCGCACGCTCGGGTTTCTGGGCCCTGGGGTGTCAGGGGCTCGGGCGCTATTTCCATCTCTCTAGGTTCCGAGTTCGCACCTTTTGCCTGGGAATGTTTGCTCGGTAGCTCGGCCTTTGGCGCCTAAGTTTCACTGGAGGCCTGATGAGCAACCGTGGCGGGCGACAGGGCTATCGTTTCCCCGGGTGAGGTGCCTTGTGGACTCCTTGATTAAACGAGGCTTTATCTCGACGGTAGACGGGGTCGGGCGTCCAGCTCAGGTCCGAGGCGCGGGCCCCGGCTGAGGTCAGGCCCGGCGTGGGCGGGGAGCCCGGGCCAGAGGCCGTGGCCGGAGGACCGAGGCGCCGTCGCCTGCCTGTCGGGGCCGCGGCGAGGGCTGGCCGCCGTGCGCCCGGGGCGGGGGCGGGGCCTCGGGGGCGGGGGCGGGGCCGGGGCGGGCCGAGCGCGAGGCGGGGGGACGGCAGCCAATCGGAGGCGGGCCTCGCGGGGCGGGGCGTGGCCTCGCGGCCGGCGTGCGGGGGCGGGGCGGGCCGCGGCGAGTGGGATCCCGAGCTGCGCCCGCCGGGAGCCGCCGCCGTCGAGGGAGGCCGGGGAAGGTAAGGGGCGCGGCCGCCGGGAGGGCTCGGGCGGCGGGGAGGGCTCGGGCCTGGCGGCGCCCTCGGGGCGGCGGCGGGGGCCCGGCGGGCCGGGCCGGGGTCCTCGCCGCGCACCGCCGGCTCGGGACCCCGAGGAAGCGCCGGCCTTCGCCAGGCTCACCTGGAGCGTCGACGTCCGGAGACGCCGGGCTTTCCGTGTTTACGTTTTTTAAAAAGATGTTTTGATTCTTAACAGAATCAGACAAGCACAGTCGAGAAAGCCGTCAAGTAGGATTTTAATTTTCAAGCCTCACCGTGGAGCTCCCAAGAGCCTTTGAGTAACTGGTACAGCAGAAGATGATTCGATTATGAGTCAAAAGGCTTAAGTCTAGAGCCAGACCCACAAACCAGATACCTCTGCCAAATTAACTTCGCTGGGTGTGGGTTTCTGTAATTGTAAAACTAGGAAGCTCAGGCCTTCGGGTGTTCTGAGGGTCAAATGAGATGAGCGGGAGTGTTCCAGAAATGGCAGGCATTATTATTTCACTTGTGCACCGGGGGCAGGCATTTTCCGTAGAGCAACTCAGTGCCTGCCTGGCACACAGTAGGCATTTTACTCTAAAGCTAGTGATTGACCTACAGTGTTTTAGATAAAGTGCCGAATTTCTGTTTACTATGTAAATAAATTGTTTAAGATCGTTTCTACAAAATCACTAGAGCCAGTTGAGGTTGTGAATGCCTGAAACCCCAGTACTTGGGAGGCTGAGAAGACAAACTTCAGCAACAGAGCAAGACTCTTAGCAACTTAGTGAGACCCTGTTCCTAATACCCAACATAAAAAGGGCTGCGGGACCAGCTTGGAGGTGGAACACCCCTGGGATCAATCTCCAGTACCACATACACACAGAAATCACCATTGTTTGAAGCGTGTTTTTTTTTTTTTTTTTTTTTTTTGATACCGGGGATGGAACCCAGTGGCATTCTACTTTCAAGCTACACCCCCAGCCCTATTTTTTATTCTTTATTTTGAAATAGGGTCTCACTAAATTCCAGAGGACCTCACTAAGTAACTGAGGCTATCCTTGAACCGTGATCCTTCTATCTCAGCCTCCCAAATGGTGGAATTACAAGCATGCGCCACCACACCCTGCATAGTGGGTTTGTTTGTTTGTTTGTTTATTTGCTTATTTATTTTTTACAGTACTGGGGATGGTACCCTGGGGCATCCTACCTCCAAGCTATACCCCAGCCCTATTTTTATTCTTTATTTTGAAACAGGGTCTGAGGCTGCCCGGAACCGGATCCTCCTATCTCAGCCTCCCAAATGCTGGGATTACAAACTTGTACCACCACACCAGGCTGTGTGGTCTATTTTTAACTGATTCATGAAAATTTTAAGAATGGCATATATTATCTATACACCGTTACTGAATCACCATAAAGTTTGGTAGCAATCACATAACCTACTTCTTTGCCTTAGGTAAATAATTGTACTTTAAGATGCCTGGTAAAGTTATCTGGGAGTATTGTTTCAAATTATGACTTTGATTTGTTTTTGTAAGTTGAAGGGCAGCTTATAGGGAGATTTTAAGTCCTCTAAAACAAAGTTAATATATAGCTGATTTTTTTTTGTACAACCTTTATTATAGGCATTTGTGTTCTTTACTATGGGTATGCATGTCTAGAGTTTTAGGAGGGAAATGGGAGGTAAAAAAAGGGAATAGCAGTTATTAACCATCAGGCTTCCAGTGGGGATACTTATATAGGTGTGTTCTTGAGTAATTTCCCAGGCAGAAACCAGGAAATGTAGTAATTGTATCTCGTAGTCTTTCATTTGATTTTGTATGTGTGTGTTCAATGTAGCAATGGCTATTTTAAATGCAGAAATAAAGGAAGAATATTATTTTCTGATCAACAACAGGCAGTTTTCTAAAGCTGGAAATTGTATTACTTTTTAATGGTCTGTAGTGAGTTTTATAAGCACATTTTTTTTTTTTTTTTTTTTTGGTGGGTCTGGGGATGGAACCCCAGGGGCATTCGACCTCCAAGCTACACTCCTTGGCCTCTTTTGTATTCTTTATTTTGAAACAGGATCTCACTAAGTAGCTGAGGCTGTCCGTGAGCCATGATCCTCTGGTCTCAGCCTCCCAAATGCTGTGATTACAAGTGTGCACCACCACGCCTGGCTTAGAAAAAACTTTCTTAAAAGCTGATTTTAAAGCCCAGTATGGTAGAACACACCTGTAATCCCAGTACTTTGGAGGCTGACACAGGAGGACACCCTGTTTCAAAACGAAACAAAACAAAAAAAGGGCTGGGAATGTAGCTGGGAGGTAGAATACCTCTGAGTTCAATCCCCAGTACCACATACACACAACAACAACAATAACAACCAATTTTCAACTCTCATTTACTGGGACCTATTCTGTGCCAGGCAATTTTTTCCCCCTCAATACTAGGCATGGAACCTAGGGACGTACTACCTCTGAGCTACACCCCAGCTCTATTTTTTATTCTTTATTTATTTTGAAACAGAGTCTCACAGCCAGGCGTGGCGGTGCACACTTGTAATTCCAGCGCTTGGAAGGCTGAGACAAGAGAATCACACAGGTTCGAAGCCAACCTCTGCCACTTAGGCTCTCAGGAACTTAGTGAGACCCTGTTCCCTATAAAATAGGTCTGGGAATATAGCCTGGAGGTAGGAAGCCCCTGGGTTTCACCCCCAGTACCACAAAAAAAAAAAAAAAAAGAACAGAAAAGAAACAGGGTCTCACTGAGTTGCAAAGGGCCTCATTAAGTAGCCGAGGCTGTCCTCGAAGCACAATCCTCCTGTCTCAGCCTCCCAAATGCTGAGATTACAAGCATGCACCACCATGCCCGGCTGCCAGGCAATGTTCTAAATTTTTTACATGTATTAGCTTATTTAATCCTCATAACAGCACCCTGTGGGATGTATTATTATGGCCTCCTCATTGAGAGGCCTAGAAAGGTTGAGTAACTTGTCTGTGAGCAGATAGCCTAAGTAGCGGAGGTAGGTTTCAGGTCACTCAGGCCCAGAAGAACCTGATCTTCTTTACTATACTGAATTCCAAATTCTGTGAATGAAACACAAGTGAAATCCAATGGGTGTTCAAGAGTTCTAATAAGAACTTCAAAAAAAAGCCGGGCGTGGTGGCGCACGCTTGTAATCCCCGCGCTTAGGAGGCTGAGACAGGAGGATCGCACAGGTTCGAAGCCAGCCTCAGCTACTTAGTGAGGCTCTCAGCAACTTAGTGAGACCCTGTTTCCAAATAAAATAGAAAATAGGTCTGGGAGTATAGCCCGGAGGTAGAAAGCCTCTGGGTTCCACTCTCAGTACCACCAAAAAAAAAAAAAAAAAAAAAAAAAGAACTTCAAAAAAGAAGGAGAGAGTGAGGAGGAGAGAGGAAGAAACTGGTATTGCAAGATAGTGGTGAAGGCATGTCCAAACTACCATTTAATTATACTTTAAATGTAAAAAAAATTTTTTTAGCTAATTTCTTTTTGTTTCTAAATTCCAGTCACTCAGTACCTACAATTAAGGCATTATTTTAGCAATATAAGAGATGCTGTTTTATTTTGTGGTATTGTGGATTGAATTTAGGGGCATTCTAACTCCCATCTATACTCCCAGCCCTATTTTATTTTTTAGTTTGAAACAGGGTCTCACTAAGTTGCAGAGGGCCTAAGTTTTGAGGCTGGCCACAAACCTGTGATCCTCCTGTCTCAGCCTCCCAAGTACTGGGATTACAAACATGCACCACCATGCCCAGTTTGAGGTGCTTTTTAAATTAATTATTTATTTATTTTTGTTGTACTGGGGATGGAACACAAGGGCATTCTACCTCCAAGCTACATCTCCAACCCTATTTTTTTCTTTATTCTTTTTAATTTAAAAAAAATTTTTGCAGTACTGGGGATGGAACCCAGGGGCATTCTACCTCCAGGCCACACACCTAGCCCTATTTTTTATTCTTTATTTTGAAACAGGGTCTCACTGAGTTGCAAAGGGCCTCACTAAGTAGTATCTGAGGCTGTCCTCTAACCGGGATCCTCCTGTCTCAGCTACAAAATGCAGGGATTACAACATGCTACCATGCCTGGCTTTTATTCTTTATTTTGAAACAAGGTCTCACTAAGTTGCAGAGGACCTCACTAGGTAGCTAAAGCTGTCTGCAAACCTGTGATCCTCTGGTCTCAACCTCCCAAGAACAGGGATTACAAATGTGCACCACCACTCCTGGCTTGGTGCTTATTTTTAAATGAAAAGTTTAAAGCCGGGCGTGGTGGTGCACGCTTGTAATACCAGCATTTGGGAGGCTGAGACCAGAGGATGGCAGTTCGCAGACAGCCTCAGCTACTTAGAGAGGCCCTTTGCAATTCAGTGAGACCCTGTTTCAAAATAAATAATAAAAAATAGGGCAGGGGGTGTAGCTTGGAGGTCGAATACCCCTGGGTTCCATCCCCAGACCCGCAAAAAATTAAAAAAAATAAAAAAATTAGAAGTTTAAAATGTCTTTTTTTAAACTGTAAGTTAAATGTTAGATTCAAGAAAAGAAAATGCTTCCCTGGCTCAAGAAGCTTATGCCAGCTGGGCATAGTGGCGCATGCTTGTAATCCCAGCATTCAACCGGAGAATCGTCGTTCACAGAGACCCTCAGCTACTTAGTGAGGCCCTTCATAACTCAGTGAGACTCTGTGTCAGAAAATAAAAAGACTTGCCCAGTAGTGGTGTCAGACTGGTGGCGCACGCTTGTAATCCCTGTGCTTGGCAGACTGAGACAGGAGGATCGCACAGGTTCGAAGCCAGCCTCAGCTACTTAGTGAGGCTCTCAGCAACTTAGTGAGACCCTGTTTCCAAATAAATATAAAATAGGTCTGGGAGTGTAGCCCAGAGGTAGAAAGCCCCTGGGTTTCATCCCCAGTACCACCAAAAAAAAAAAAAAAAAAAGAAAAAAGAAAAGAAAAGGACTAAAAAATAGAGCTGGGGGTGAAGCCTGGAGGTACAATGCCCCTGGGTTCCATCCTTGGTACTGAAAAAAAAAAAAAAAGGAAGAAGCTTGTGCCAGACATGTAAATAAGTCCAGTTTATCATAGCTTCAATGTGATAATAGACGTATAAGTAGGATTTAATGGGAAGAGTGGTGAAGGAAAATTATTTTACCTGTTGGAGGAGGATTATAGAAAAGATATCTTTTTTTTTTTTTTTTTGGTGGTGGTGGTACTGGGGATTGAACCCAGGGACATTCTAACTTTGAACTACACTCCCAGTCCTTTTTATTTTTTGTTTGGAAACAGGGTTTCTGTAGGTTGTTGAGAGCCTAAGTTGCCGAGACTTGTCTCCAACCTGCCATCCTCCTGTCTCAGCCGCCCAAGTACTGGGATGGCAGGTATGCAAAGACACATCGTGTGTGTGTGTGTGTGTGGGGGGGGGGTACTGTGGAACCCAGGGGCTTTTCTACCTCTGGGCTATACTCCCAGACCTATTTCCTCCTGTCTCAGCCTCCCACACGCTGGGATTGATTACAAGGGTGTGCTACCATGCCTGGTTTGAGACATCATATTTGAATTTGGCTTTGAAGGATGAATAGGAGTGTGCTGAGTTGCAGAAAGAAACAGAAAATACGAATGAAAAGCAGGGATATATGCAAAAGTCTATGATATGTTTGAGGGATGTGTTGTAGTCTGTTGTCACTGAAGGTCAGTGTGTTGAGATAGGTGATCAGACTAAAGGAGATGATGCCTGGAAATAAGCTGAAAAGACCGGGAGACTTTGGTTGCTGAACACAATAAGATTGCTGCAATATAATTTAATTTAATTTGGCAGTACTTGGGATGGAACCCAGGGGCATTCGACCTCCGAGCTATACCCCAGCCCTATTTTTTATTCTATATTTTGAAACAGGGTCTCACTGAGTTGCAGAGGGCCTCACTAAGTAGTTGTCAGCAAACCGTGATCCTCCTGTCTCAGCCTCCCAAATGCTGGTATTACAAGATCCTCCTGTCTCAGCCTCCCAAATGCCCGGCTAGATTACTGCAATTTTAAAGTGTGTGTGTGGGCGGTCAGTATCCTCATTTGAAATAATGAGTGATTAGTCAAAAATTTTTCTTTATAAAATATGGTGTTAAGGGAACTTTCAGCACTTTGAAGTACAGTATATATTACAAAACATTATATTTATGTAATTGAAAAGCTATAATTTGGACATAGAAAAAAATAGTCTTCTGGTGCCAGGTATTGAGGAACTTGTGTATCATGTTAGGACTTTGGACTGATTCTAAAGACAATGGAGGATTTTAAGTAATTAGGAAAGATAACAATATGGTGATAGTATAGTATGGAGATTGGGTTGGATGAAGAAGGGCTAAATGTGGGGAGAGGCAGGATTCTTAGGAGATTATTGCCATTGAAGTAGCCCAGATAAGCGGAGATAAGGACTTGGGGAAGGAAACTAGTAACTGGGGTGAATAGGACTGGACAGAATGATGAAGATGTGGAATCAACCAGGCTTAAGAATCAGTTGGCTTTGGAGGAAGAGAAAGCACATGCTTTCATTTCTTAGCTTGGAAGGTTATATGGATAAAGGATTTTGTTTTATTTTTTAATGTGTGGGGGAGATAATTTTTCAGTTTTGAACATAACGAGTTTGAAATGTGTCTGGAGCATTCAGGTGGAGATAGCAAGCCAGGATCCAGAGCCCAGAAGCCAGGCTGAGATGGGTGATTCAGGTTTCAGGTTAGTGTCGATTCATTGAAGCTGGAAGAATAAGATGAAATTGTCCATGAAGAGCACACAGAATAGAAGAGGGCCAAGGACAAATGGTTTCCTTTGGAAGTGGAAATGTTCAATTAAGCTAATTTTGATTAAGCTATTGTTTTAAAGTAATGAATGGGTTTTAATTGAAAGTTAAACTTTTACAGTCATATGAATCCTGTTCTTTTAAACTTTCATTTGGGAGTCACTCATTTGCTCCAGAAGTATATGGCCCAAAGTAGAGCTGGTTGTGGTGGCTCATGCTTGTAATTCCAGTACTTGGGAGGCTGAGACAGGAGGATCGTGGTTCGCAGACAGCCTCAGCTACTACTCAGTGAGGCCCTTTACAAAATAAAGAATAAAAAATAGGGCTGGGGGTGCAGCTCGGAGGTAGAACGCCCCTGGGTTCCATCCCCAGTATAGCAAAAAGAAAGAAAGAAAGAAAGAAAAAACATGAAATTTTTCTTTATAGGCATTATAGCAAGTTTTAAGATTGAAAGATCAAGTAAATGGTGGTGAGACAAGAGAATGAAATTTAAAGGACTTATTTTTTATATCTAGCTATCCCAGGTGTTCTCTCTTTTGAAGAGGAAGTTCAAGATTATTTTTCTTATAAATCTTTGATTAAACAGCCTGAAAACAAGATTTAGCATCCAGTGCAGATAGTATTAATCCATTTGTATTACGTAAAGGTTATTATTTATGCTTCATTATATGGTCTAGGGATTGAGCCCAGGAGCATTCTACCTCTGAGCTACCTACATTCCCAGCCTTACTTTATTTTGAAACAGGGTCTCATTAAGTTGCTGAGGCTTGACCTCAAATCTGTGATCTTCCTTTTTCAGCCTCACAAGTTTTGGGGTTCTAGATGTGTGCCACCATGCCTGACCTTTGCTCTATTTTTTAAGGTTAAATTTCTGACTTCATGATTTTCATGGCGATAAGTATTTGAAACAAAGGACATGGAGGGAAATTCTTAATTTCCTTTTAAAGTTTGAATTTCTAAAAAAAAACTTCCTTGTGGATATTTTTCTGTGTATTAATATTTAGGACAGTTTGGTGTGTGTGTGTTGTGTGTGTGTGTGTGTGTGTGTGTGTGTGTGTGTGTGTGATTTTTATGCTGCAATTTAAAAGAGATTTGCTCTTTCTTCTTCTTTCTCTTTTTTTTCATTAAAGGGGCAACCCAAGATGTGTGGGGTATGTTTGAATTGGTTACTTAGCAATCTGGAGCCTATTTTGTATTTAAATATTTATTTGTATTTTGATATTCTGATTAAATAAAGGTCTGTTGAGGCTGTAATCATAGGGCCTGCTGGGTGGCACAGCCTGTTCCATAACAGTATTTACTGAAAATCTCCTTTTCCCTGGTTTCTATTTAAGTCTTTAAGGTAAAATGAAACAAAAGAGGAAAATTATGAGTATTAGATAGTTAATTTGATCATGGCTATAATTTGGTGGTTGTCATTACAGCTTATTTATATTAACATAATTCAGAGTCAAGCAAAGTGTGAGAATTTTATCTGCTGTTGGTAAAAATGCTAATGTGTTAATCAAGTTTTATTTTTGAACTTTAAATTCATTCTTCAAGTGATATTTTCAAGAATTTAATGATGATCACAATTTTAAAATCAAAACTAAAACCTTTAAAGTTAAAAAGGTTATTTAAAGTTGGGCATTTTTGGTACACACTTGTAATCCCAGCATTCCGGAGGTTTTGGAGGCTGAAACTGGAGGATCTCCCTTTGTAGACAGCCTCAGCTACTTAGTGAGGCTCTGTTTCAAAATAAAGAATAAAAATAGGCAGGGGATGTAGCTCGGAGGTCAATGCTCCTGGGTTCTATCCCCAGACCGGCAAAAAAAAAAAAAAAAGAAAAGGTTATTGAACACAACCTGCGGGACTGACCAGCCATCCCTCACTCCCTCCCTGTTCCCTCTCCTCTCCTCTCTTCTCTCCACCTCCCCACTCCTCTCCCTTCTCCTCCCTAGGGCCTAGGCATTTGCTCTACCACAGCAACAACCCTAGTCTCAGGGCTGTGTGTGTGTGTGTGTGTGTTACTGGGGGTGGAACCCAGGGGCTTTCTACCTCCGGGCTATACTTCCAGCCCTATTTTCATTTGGAAACAGGGTCTCACTAAGTAGCTGAGGCTGACTTCGAACCTGTGTGATCCTCCTGTCTTAGCCTTCCAAGTGCAGGGATTACAAGCGTGTGCCATAATGCCCGGCTCAGGACTTTTATTTTTTTTTTTTTTGCGGTACTGGAGATTGAACCCAGGGGCATCCTACCTCTGAGTTACACCCTTAGCTATATATATTCTTTATTTTGAAACAGAGTCTCACTAAGTTGTAAAGGACCTAAGTATCTGAGGCTGGCCTTGAACCAGCAACCTCCCATCTCAGTCTCCCAAGTACTGGGGTTACAAACATGCGCCTGCGCCACCACAACTGGCAGTTCCAGAAGCCCTTTCAAATATTTTCAGAGAGAGCCGGGTGTGGTGGCGCACGCTTGTAAAGCCCTGCGCTTGGGAGGCTGAGACAGGAGGATTGCACAGGTTCGAAGCCAGCCTCAGCTACTTAGTGAGGCTCTCAGCAACTTAGTGAGATCCTGTTTCCAAATAAAATATAAAAAAGGTCTGGGAGTATAGCCCGGAGGTAGAAAGCCTCTGGGTTCCACCCCCAGTACCACAAAAAAAAATATATATATATATATATATATATACACATATACATATATTTTTTTTCAGAGAAAAATGAAAAAAGATAAAGTTACCTCATTCTTGTATTCATTCAAGGCCCCCCTTTTTTTTTTCTTGTGGTACTAGGGGTGGAACACAGAGGCTTTCTACCTCTGGGCTATACTTGCAGACCTATTCTTTATTTTATTTGGAAACAGGTTCTCACTAAGTTGCTGAGAGCCTCACTAAGTAGCTGAGGCTGGCTTAGAACCTGTGGGATCCTCCTGTCTCAGCCTCCCAAGCACGGGGATTACAAGTGTGCTCCACTATGCCCAGCTTTCAAGGACCATTTTTGAGAAAGATTCCTATTGTCTTAGTTGTATATCTTTATCTAGAATGCATGGGTGCTCTATTTATGGTTTTTTATGACATATCATCAGAAAATTTAAATCGTACTTCTTGACTGGGAGTGTACCTCAGTGGTAGAGTGCTTGCCTATTATATGTGAGGCCCTACTTTCTATCCCCAGCATCTTTACCCCCCAGAATTGTACTTCTTCATAATAACATAACTTTATTCTGCACCATTAGGGACATTTTGGTAGTGCTTGTGAAGTGGTTACAATCAGGTGTAGATTTTATAATCCAGATTATATTGCTGATAATAAATTGTGCTCTAGCTGGGCACGGTGGCACATTTACTGTAATCCCAGTACTTGGGAGACTGAGACAGGAGGATTGCAGTTTCGAGGACAGTCTCTCATCAACCTAACAAGACCCTTTTTTTATTTTGGTGGGTCTGGGGATAGAACCCAGGGGCATTTGACCTCTGACATACACCCTCTGCCCTAGTTTTTATTCTTTATTTTGAAACAGGTTCTCACTAAGTTGTAAAGGGCCTCAACTCAGTAGCTGAGGCTGTCCGCGAATCGTGATCCTCCTGTCTCAGCCTCCTGAATGCTGGGATTATAGGCGTGCGCCACCACACCCAGCTAACAAGACCCTTTTTCAAAATAAAAATAAAATAGGATTGGGAGTGTAGCCCCAGTACCACAATAAATACACAAGTAAATTATAAGTTGTGCTGTGCTTTTAGTTGATGAAGATAATGAGAAATATTTTCTTATGTTGTGTATGTTTCCATGTGTGTGCACTTACAGAATTTTAAAAGTGAGCCAGGTGTGGTGGTGCACGCTTGTAATCCCAGCATTTGGGAGGCTGAGACAGGAGGCTTGTGGTTCATGGACAGCCTCGGCTACTTTGGGAGTCCCTTTGCAACTCAGTGAGACAGACCCTGTTTCAAAATAAAGAATAAAAAGTCTGGCATGGTGGCTCATGCTTATAATCCCAGCATTTGGGAGGCTGAGACAGGAGGATCACGGTTCGCAGACAGCCTCAGCTACTAGTGAGGCCCTCTGCAACACTGTGAGACTCAGTTTCAAAATAAAGAATAAAAAATAGGGCAGGGGGTGTAGCTCAGAGGTCGAATGCCCCTGGGTTCCATCCCCAGACCCACACACACACACACAAAAGACTAAAAAATAGGCTGGGGGTATAGTTCGGAGGTAGAATGCCCCTGGGTTCCATTCCTAGTACTGCCAAAAAAAAAAAAAAAAAAAAAAAAGCCGGGCGTGGTGGCACAGGCTTGTAATCCTGGCACTTGGGAGGCAGAGACAGGAGGATCGCGCAGGTTTGAAGCCAGCCGCTCTGGCTTAAGAGACCCTGTTTCCAAATAAAAAAGTATAAAAATAGGTCTGGGAGTGTAGCCAGTTTCCTGGAACCCCGGTACCACCACCAAAAAAAAAAATTTATTGTTGATCATCCTAAATTATCTGAGAAAAAGGATTTTATTTTTGTTTTTGTTGTGTTGGGTATGTTAGGTAAGTGCTCTAACACTGAGCTATATATATCTCTAGCCCTTTTCTCTGTCACCAAACTTTTCTTAGTATTCTTCTGAAGAGAAATTTGACACTTTGAAAAAAACACATGTGGGTAACGATACATTTGCTACCATTACATCAATAACTGAATTTGGTGTGTATTCCAAGAAGAGAATGAATTTTGTGTGTGTGTGTGTGTGGTACTGGGGATGGAACCCAGGGGCATTGTACCTCAGCGCCACACCTTCCGGCTCTATTTTTTTTTTCTTTATTTTGAAACAGGGTCTCACTGAGTTGCAAGGGCCTCACTAAGTAGCTGAGGCTGGCCATGAACCCACAGTCCTCCAGTCTCAGCCTCCTGAAGTCTGAGATTTTAAGTGTGTGCCACGCCCAGCTGAAGACAATGAATCCTTGCAGCTTAGTTCTTTCTTTACTCTGAATAATGATTGTGTCATTGCTTATTATTGTTTTGTATTAAGACTAAAGAATGTCCATTGCTAAGTAGAGCGTATTGCTATTTTTACCATTCACAACAACTTAATGTTCCAATCAGAATTTTCCACTCTGACCCAATTGAAAGCAAGAGAATAAAACAAACTCCTATGTGAACCTGATAAGCACGCAGCATTTCCTTGTGTTTTCCAAACTGGAATTAATTTATGATCAGGAAAGACTATTAAGTTGAGCCTTTTATAATTTTAATTTGTATATTGTTTTTCTTGGAACTTTAAATGTATTTAAACAATGATAAAAATAAGATTTGATCTTTTTTATATTTTGTCATATATGGTAGGCGTAATTATTGTTTTATGAAACTTTTCAGTGTGTGTGTATGTGTGTGTGTGTGTGTGTGTGTGTATGCTATACTCCCAGACATAGTTTATGTTTTATATGAAAACAGGGTCTCACTAAGTTCCTGAGAGCCTCACTAAGTAGCCGAGGCTAGCTTTGAACCTGCGTGATCCTCCTGTCTCAACCTCCCAAGTGCAGGGATTACAAGCATGCGTCATGACGCCCAGCTTAATTTTTTATTTTTATTTATTTTGCGGTACTGGAGATTGAACCCAGAGGCATTCTACGTCTGAGCCACATCCCCAGCCCTAGTTTTTATTCGTTATTTTGAAATAGGGTCTCACTAAATTGTAGAAGGTCTCACTAAGTAGCTGAGGCTGGCTGCAAGTTTGTGTGATCCTCCTGTCTCAGCCTCCCCAGTACTGGGATTAAAAGTGTGTACCATCACGCTCAGCCTAGTTTTTTAAACTATAGCTTTTCCTCAACTTTAAAATGCTTTATTTGAAAGTTGGCTATGGTGGTTCATACTTGTAATCCAAACATTTGGGAGGCTGAGACAAGAAGATCTTGGTTCTCGGCCAGCCTCAGCTACTTAGTGAGGTCCTTTGCAACTCAGACCCTGTTTCAAAATAAAAAATAAATAAATAGGACTGGGGATGTAGCTTGGAGGTAGAATGCCCCTGGGTTCCATCCCAAGTACAGAAAAAATAAAAAGTTTTGAGTCGGGCATGGTGGCACCAGCTAATCCCAGTACTTGGGAGGCTGAGGCAAAAGGATCACAGGTCAGTGTCAGCCTCAGTTAATTAGTGAGGCCCTCTGCAGCTTAGTGAGATCCTGTTTCAAAATAAAGAATAAAAAACAGGGCTGGGGGCATGGATCATAGGTAGAATGCCCCTGGGTTAAATTCCCAATACCAAAAACCAATTTTATTTGAAATTGTTTTTATTATCTCTTTCACTGACGTCCAAACAAATGTTGCATTCATACTTTGTCCCTTTCCTCACTAATTTTTATTCTAAATTTTAGCTGTCATTTGTTTTTATTGTTCCTTTTTTTGATACTAGGGCTTGAAGCCAGGGGCATTTATTTTTGGTGGTACTGGAGGTGGAACCCAGAGGCTTTCTACCTCGGGGCTATACTCCCAGACCCATTTTATATTTTATTTGGAAACAGGGTCTCACTAAGTTGCTGAGATCCTCACTCAGTAGCTGAGGCTGGCTTCGAACCTGTGCGATCCTCCTGTCTCAGCCTCCCAAGCACGGGGATTAGAGCGTGCGCCACCACGCCCGGCTCATCTCACCTATTTTAAACCTTTGTTACTCTCCTTAAATCTTTAGCTTTTCTGTCTTTCAACTTACTTTCAGCAAATAATCACATCTATTATTTCAAAGAGACAATAGATGCCTGCACATGGAAAGTTCATCAGCATGCAGCCCTTAAACCTCCCTGCAGCCTTCTCATCCTGTTCAGTGAGGAGCTGTCCTGTGTCCTGGTGAATGCTGATCCCTCAGGTCCTGTTGGAGCTTTATGCCCTTTCTTCTTTCTGGGCTTTCTTCTCTTTCTCCTGTCTCTTCTCTCTTCTTTACTGACTCCTTCCCACCAGTGTTTAAAAAAACTTAATTCTTTCCTGTCTTAAGAAGTTAAGCTTCTCTGAACCTTGGCTTGGCCAGCCACCATTGCATTGTCCCCTGCCTACTTGGGTGAACTCTGAAGGTTGTCTGCAGTTGCTGTTTCCTTTTTTTTTTTTTTTTTTTTTTTTTTTTTGCAGTGGCAGGGTACTGGGGATGGAGCCCAGGGGCATTCTACCTCCAAGCTACACCCCAGCCCTAATTTTTATTCTTTATTTTGAAACAGGGTCTCACTGAGTTGCAAAGAGCCTCATTAAGTAGCTGAGGCTCTCTGTAAGCGATCCTCCTGTTTTTTAGGCTCCCAAATGCTGGGATTACAAAGGTGCACCACCACACCCGGCTTCCATTCCTTTTTGTTAGTTTTTGTTTTTTTTATTCTTTATTTGCAGTACTGGAGATGGAACCCAGGGGCAGCATTCTACCTCGGAGCTACCCCCCAAGCCCTACTTTTTAGTCTTTTTATTTTTAGTTTTTATTTTTGGTGATACTGGGTGGTGGAACCCAGTAGCTTTTCTGCCTCTGGGCTATACTCCCAGACCTATTTTATAATTTATTTGGAAACAGGGTCTCACTAAGTTTTAGAGGGCCTCACTCAGTAGCTGAGGCTGGCTTCTAACCTGTGCGATCCTCTTGTCTCAGCCTTCCTGTGCCACCATGCCTGGCTAGTCTTTTTATTTTTTGAAACAGGGTCTCACTGAGCTGCAAAGGGCCTCCCTAAGTAGCTGTCCACAAACTGCAATCCTCCAGTCTCAGCCTCCTGATTACAAGTGTGCACCACCATGTCCGGCTCCATTCTTTTTTTTTTTTTTTTTTTTTTTTTTTTCAGGTCTCGGGATGGAAACCAGGGGCATTCGACTTCCGAGCTACACCCCCTGCCCTGTTTTTTGAAACAGGGTATTTATTTTGAAACAGGCTCTCACTAAGTTGTGGAGGGCCTCACTGAGTAGCTGAGGCTGCCCGCGAACCACGATCCTCCGATCTTAGCCTCCCGAATGCTGGGATTACAAGTGTGCACCACCACGCCCGCTCTCCATTCTTTTTTTATTCCCATCCACTTCTTCATTCACTGTGTTGTCCCTTCAGCCTGCCCCATGCCCCTGAGCCTAATCTTGTCCAAGTCCTAATGACCCATGTTACTCAAGTATTTATCTAAGTTGACTTTATTTATTTATTTTGCAGTACTGGGGATGGAACCCAGGGACATTCGACCTCCAAGCTACACCCCCTGCCCTATTTTGTAAATTTAATTTAATTTGAAACAAGGTCTCACTAAGATGCTGAGGGCCTCACTAAGTAGCTGAGGCTGTGCCTCCTGAATGCTGGAATTACAAGCTTGCGCCACCACGCCCGGCTTTTTTACTTGGCCTTTTGACAGTTTATCTATTACTGCTGACCACTCTTTCCTTCTTCCTCTTCTTTTGCAAACCCAGGGCCTCACACATACTAGGTAAGCCCCTCTACCAATGAGCTACATCTGCAGTTCCCTACCCTTCTTGAAAGAGTTTCTTCCTTTGGCTTCCGTGATTCTATACACTCTTGGCTTTTCTCTCATCTCTTGTCTATTTTTATGACTAACTTGTTACCTGTGATAAATGCGGACTGACCCAGAGCACTGGAGATTGGACCTGTTCCAGATAAGCAATGTTTTTGGAGCTTATAAAATTTAATTTCAATAGAGCATAGAAGCCAAGCATGTGGCTGGGCATAGCCTGTAAAACCAGCACTTGGGAGGCTGAGAGATGAGGATCTCAGGTTCAGGGCCAGTCTTGGCAACCTAATGAGACCCTCAGCACTTCGGTGAGATCCTATTTCAAAATAAAATAGGGCTGGGGGTCTAGATAGAATGCCCATGGCTTCACTCCCCAGTACCAAAAAAAAAAAAAAAAAAAAAAAAAAAAGGAAAGAAAGGAATAAAAGTGTACATGGTAATCACAGTGAGATGCTAATACAAACCAGAATGAGTAAAATTAAAAAGACTAAAATTCTAAGTGTTAGCAAGTCTGAGGGGTGACTAAAATTCATATATTGCTGGTGAGAATGTAAATTGGTTCAATCTCTTTGAAAAACTTTGGCAGTGTCTGCTAAAGTTAAAAAATATGCCTGACGTATGACCCAGAAAGCCTATGTCTAGATGGTACAAACAGAAATAAGCAATTATGTTTATCAAAGATACATGTGAGAATATTTATAAGAGCATTCTTCATAATAGCTAAAACCTGGAAGCACTCGACATTTTGAAACAGGAGGATGGATAAATAAATGTTGGCATTTCTATTAAATTGAACACTATAAAGCAATATTTTATTTTAAAACTGCTATATAAAATAAAATGAATCAATCATACAGATACCATTTTGTACAAAAGAAACTGTATAAAGGGGTACATGCTCACGGCATGGTGGAGCATGCCTATAATCCCAGTACTTGGGAGGCTGAGACAGGAGGATTGAGGTTTGTGGACAGCCTCAGTTACTTAGTGAGGTTCTCTGCAACTTAGACCCTGTTTCAAAATAAAGAATAAAAAATAGGGCAGGGGGTGTAGCTCAAAGGTACAATGCCCCTGGGTTCCATCCTCAGTACCACAATAATGATGGTGATGATGATGATGAAGATGATGATGCTGGCATGGTGGCGCACACTTGTAATCCCAGAATTCGAGGCTGAGACAGGAGGATTGAGGTTTGTGGACAGCCTCAGCTACTTAGTGAGGTTCTCTGCAATTTAGTGAGACCCTGTTTCAAAATAAAGAATAAAAAATAGGGCTGGGGTGTTGCTCAGGTAGAATGCCCTGGGTTTCATCCCCAGTACTGCAAAAAAAAAAATAATAATTATTATAATAATAAAAACTACCTTTTAGCTGGGTGCAGTGGCATATGGCTATATCCCCAGTGCTTAAGAGGTTGAGACAGGAGGATCTCAGGTTCAAAGCCAGTCTCCACAACTTAGTGGAGAAACCTTGTTTCAAAATAAAAAATGTCTAGGAATATAGCTCAAAGATAGAATTTGGCTAGGTTCAATTTCCAGAACAACAACAGTGATAAGCAACTAAATTTAATTATATGTAAATATCCAGTGCATTATCTGTATATTCTTTTCTTTCTTTCTTTTCTTTTCTTTTTTTTTTTTTTTTTTTTGGTACTGGGGGTGGAACCCAGAGACTTTCTACCTCCAGGCTATACTCCCAGACCTTTTTTATATTTTATTTGGAAACAGGGTCTCACCAAGTTGCTGAGAGCCTCACTCAGTAGCCAGACTGGCTTTGAACCCGTGAGATCCTCCTGTCTCAGCCTCCCAAGTGCGCGGATTACAAGCGTGCGCCACCACGCCCGGCCTTATTTTATTTTCTTAAAAAGATTTTCTTTTTGCAGTACTGGGGATGGAATCCAGGGCTGTTATACGTCCAAGCTATACCTCCAGCCCTATTTTATCCTTTATTTTGAAACAGGGTCTTACTGAGTTACAGAGGGCCTCACTAAGTAGCTTATGCTGTCCACGAACCTCCAAATACTGGGATTACAAGTGTGTGCCACCATGCCCAACTTTGTATTTTATTTTTATACAAATAGTGTCGTTGTCCCCTCCCTCCCCGCACTAGGGATTGAACCCAGGGGCATTCTCTGAGCTACACCCCAGTCCTATTTTTTGTTTTAGTTTTTGAAACAGGGGCTCACTGAGTTGCAAAGGGCCTCACTAAGTAGCTGAGGCTGGCTGTGACCTGCAGTCCTCCTAATTCAACTTCCCCAATGCTGGGACTACAAGTGCTACTACACTGGCCTTTCTTTATTTTTATTTTTATTTTTATTTTTATTTTTTAAAAGGATCTCTAGCCAGGCATGGTGGTGCATGCTTGTAATCCCAGTGCTTGGGAGGCTGAGACAGGAGGATCGCACAGGTTCAAATTCAGTGTCAACTACTTAGTGATGCTTTCAGCAACTTAGTGAGACCCTGTTTCAAAATAAAATATAAAATAGGTTGGGCATGTAGCCCTGAGATAGAGGCCCCTGGGTTCCATTCCCAGGACCACAATAAGTAAGTAAATAAATAAATAAGTCTCACTAAACTTTCCAGGCTGGCCTCAAATTTGTGTTCCTCCTCCCTCAACCTCCCAAGTAGTTGGGATTACAGAATTGTGCTACAATATGCCATTGGGTTGTTTGTTTTGTGGTACTAGAGAGTGGACTTGGGAATTTTACCTCTGAGTTATACCCTCAGCCCCATTTTATTTTTTATTTTTATTTATTTATTTATTTTGGTGGTACTGGGGTTCCTGGAAGCCCTTCTACCTCCAGACTACACTCCCAGACCTATTTTTACATTTTATATTTGGAAACAGTGTCTCCTAAGCCAACGCGCGTGGCTGGCTTCGAACCTGCACGATCCTCCTGTCTCTGCCTCCCAAGCGCGGGGATTACAAGCATGCGCCACCACGCCCGGCTTATTTTTTATTTTGAAACAGGGTCTTGCAGGATGCTGAGACTGGCCTTGAACTTGTGATCCTCAAGTCTCAGCCTCCCAAGTTATTACAGGCATGTACCATCACTCTAGCACCAATGAGTCTTCATAATATCCTTCTTTTGCTTAATAGAACTTAAGCGTGTTATAACTTCATACTATTTCAGTGTATGGATTTACCATAATATATTTAATCATCTTTTGTTATATTCTGAATCTACTCTTGTATATATATGTATTTGTAAACCTGATTAGTTCTTTAAAATAACTTGTTAGAAGTGATATTTCTGAGCCGAGTGTGTCAGTGCATGCTTGTAATCCCAGTACTCTGGAGGCTGAGACAGGAGGATAGTAGGTTCGATGCCCTACACAACTTAGACTCTATTTCCAAATTAGAAATAAAATCAGGCTGGGGGTAAAGCTCAGAGGTAGAATGCCTCTGGGTTCAATCCCCAGTGCCATACACTCAAAAGGTATTTATTAGGATTTATTTAGCTATAAAAATATAAAGAATACAATTCAGAAAACCTATTATTCCTCTGTCTAGAGAGATCCTTTTTTTTAATCCTTTAAAAATAACAAAAATATAATCCCAGCATTTGGGAGGCTGAGATAGGAGGATCTCGGTTCGAGGACAGCTTCAGCTACTACTTAGTGAGGCCCTTTGCAACTCAGTGAGACACTGTTTCAAAATAAAGGATAAAAAATAGGGCTGGGGGTGTAGCTCGGAGGTAGAATGCCCCTGGGTTCCTTCCCCAGTACTGCAAATAAATAAATAAATAAATAAATAAATAAATAAATAAATAAATAAATAAATAAAAAAAATAAAAATAAAGCTGGATGTGGTGCCACATGCTTATAATGCCAATACTTGGGAGGCTGAGACAGGAGGATCCGGGTTTAAGGCCAGCCTCAGGTACTTAGGCCCTCTGCAACTTAGTGAGATCCTGTTTCAAACTAAAAATAATAAAGAATAGGGCTGGAGGTATAGCTCAGAGGTAGAATGCCCCTGAGTTCAATCCCTAGTACCACTAAATAAATAAATAAATAAATAAATAAATAAATAATAAATAAATAACAAAAACAGCCAGGCATGGTAGGCACATTTGTAATCCTAGTATTTGGGAGACTGTGACAGGATTGCGGTTTGTGGCCAGCCTCAGCTACTTAGGCCCTCCGCAACTTAGTGAGACCCTGTTTCAAAATAAAGAATAAAAAATAGGGCTTGAAGGCAGAATGCCTCCGGATTCAATCCCTCAGTACCTCAAAATAAAATAAAAAGCTGGGCATGGTAGCACATGCTTGTACTCTCAGTACTTGGGAGACAGCCTTTATTTTCCAATATCTTGCTAAGAAGAATTTACTCAAGTATGACTTTGTGATTTAGAAAACTAGATTACAGCCGGGCGTGGTGACACACGCTTGTAATCCCAGCATTTGGGAGGCTGAGACAGGAGGATCATGGTTCGTGGACAGCCTCAGAGGCTCTCTGCAACTTAGTGAGATCCTATTTCAAAATAAAGAATAAAAAATAGGACTGGGGGATGTGCTCGGAGGTAGAATGCGCTGGGTTCCATCCTCAGTTCTAAAAACAAGACAAAAACAACAACAACAACAAAAAACCCCTAGATTACATTAAAGATTTTTTTGTTTTGTTTTGCTTTTGGGGTACTAGGGATGGAAACCAGGGGCATTCTACCTCTGAGCTTACACCCCTAGCCCTATTTTTTATTTTATTATTTTATTTTTATATTTTATATTTTGTTGTACTGGGAATGGAACCCAGTGGCCTTCTACCTCCAGGCTACACCCCCGACCTATTACACACATGCACCACCATGCCCAGCTACATTAAAGGTATTTTGAAGTAATTTGTATAACTGAAAGGTTCTAGTTTGGGCCAGTTATTTCTTACTTTAGAGGATATTTGTAAAAGGATAATTAGATAAAAAAGACTAAGGTATATTTTATTTAAATATTTTTTAACATTGCATTAATTTAATGAGATTCTAAAAGTTTGTTTATTAAAGTTAGTTTTATATGTGATGTTCTACATTACAGCAGTTTATAGAACTTCTATGAAAAGTTTTCATTTGACTGTTGTATCTAAGACATTTTTAAAATCTAGCTATGAGCCAGACATGGTTGAGCATGACTGTAATCCCAGTATTTAAGAGACTGAGACAGGATTGTAGGTTTGAGGACAGTCCAGCAAATAATGAGATTCTCATCAATTTAGCAAGATCCTGTTTCAAAATAAATATAAAATATGGCTGGGGTTGTAGCTCAGAGGTAGAATGCCCCTGTGTTCAATCCCCAATATCATATAACAACACAAAATCTAGCTATGAGCCAGCTATTTTTGTCCCCCGGCAGGAGTAGGATAACCACCCTGGGGCCTCTCATACTTTCTTCCTTCTGGGGACCCCTGTTAAGCACCCTGAGAGCTTACAGTCCTTTGGCCCAAGGTAGGCAGGAAGCTCCTTCTTCTTTCAAACTCTTGGGAAACAGGGAAACCTACATCCCCTAATTTCTTTGACCCGTCCTCCCTGTTGTCGCATGTCATCCTCACAGTTGATTAACTGCAGTTCTTCTCTTGTAGAGCTCTGACAGTGGTAAAGAACCGGTGTCAGCAGAGCAGGTTTGGCCACCCCACTTTGAAGCCTTGCTCTGCTCTCACAGTGTGTTGTATTTGACTCCTTTTGTTCTGGTTTTGGCCTTTGAGGCTGCTCCTGAAGCTCAGAGAAGACAGGAAGAGTTGTACATGACATCCTGTTGCATTAGCTGTTGTTATTGTTGTGTCTCCCACAAACAAGTGATGCACAGTGGTTAAGTGCACAGGCTTTGGAGAAAAGCCAAACTAGGCTACTTACCCAGGTCAGCTGCAGCTTCCGCTTCCACTGCGCAATAAAACTGTCCACTCTTTTAGGTCATGATAACTACCTGTCAAGTTTGTTGTGAGAATTAAATGCGGTAACGAAAGTAGGTGCTTAGCATAATGCTTGACACATATAAGCACTTAATAAATGGTGATTATTATCACTTAAAACGTAATATTCCTCTACAAACACACCTCTCTGATTTTCCTGGAGTGTGCGCCACCACATCTGGCTCTAAATTTTCCTAATAAAAATAAATTTAGAAAGACGTTTTCGGCAGGCGTAGTGGCGCACGCTTATAATCCCAGCATTTGGGAGGCTGAGACAGGAGGATCGCAGTTTGCAGACAGCCTCAGCTACTTAGTGAGGCCCTCTGCAACTCAGTGAGACCCTGTTTCAAAATACAGTATAAAAAATAGGGTGTGTGCATATATATTTATGTATGTATTTATATATACATATAGAATGACTTTATAGGCTTACCTCATTATATTAATCTTTTCTCTTTTTTTTTGGTGGTACTGGGGTTCCTGGAAACCTTTCTACCTCCAGGCTACACTCCCAGGCCTATTTTAGATTTTTTTTATTTGGAAACAGGGTCTCTTAAGCCAGCTGAGGCTGGCTTCGAACCTGCGTGATCCTCCTGCCTCCGCCTCCCAAGCGCGGGGATTACAAGCGTGCACCATCACGCCCCCTGCACTATATTAATCTTTTATTTAGTGTAATTATTATGTTACAATTCAAGAATGTGATCAGTATTTTGATTAGCATTATGTGTTATTAACAGATATAGGGGTTCAATTATAAGACAACTAGTTTGTATTTCTTTCACAAACATTATCTGAAACCAATTATCTGGCTTGAGAAACTAGCAGAATATTAGTGATTTGGACAATAGATCATCATCTTGAGGATCTGTTAGATATTCATAATATAATCTTGACAAAATGCTCATTATTCAAATTAAACTTTTCATCCTCTCTGGCCAGAACAATAGTGTTACTTATGTTTCTGTTTTGCTTTATCTAAAATAAAGATTTTCATAAATGAAACAGCTTTGTACCTTTCACATAAAAAATGGGATATGCATCCCAAGGAAATTCCTAGGTTTATAAAGAAGGTGTAAGACGAGGCAGGAGTTGCTGGGAACTTAGTCTTTATACTTCTAATGTACGAATTAAATCTTTTTATTTTCTCCAGCATACAGAGCACTCTGGACTCCTATAAATCTAATTACCAAGTCTGTCTTGATCTCTAGCCTCCCAAGTAACTCTTTAGAATCAGAATTAGAGCCAGGCGTAGCCGGTCGTGGTGGCGCACACTTGTAACCCCCACGCTTGGGAGGCGGAGACAGGAGGATCGCTCAGGTTCGAAGCCAGCTGCACTGGCTTAGGAGACCCTGTTTCCAAATAAAATATAAAATAGGTCTGGGAGTGTAGCCCAGAGGTAGAAGGCCTCTGGGTTCCATCCGCAGTACCACTAAGTAAGTAAGTAAGTAAGTAAGTAAGTAAGTAAGTAAGTAAGTAAGTAAATAAATAAATAAATAAAGTGCATTTCCCCAGTGGCCTGTGTGGCCTCTTAGTACTGGTGTGTTTCTGAATGAGGTGCAATTTGCAGTAACCGTACCTAAGTTGTCTCTATACTTCATTACTAGCTGGAACACAGATTTTGGAATTTCTTTTGTGTTGTTTTCCTTTGCTGGTGGTCTCAGGGTTCAGCAGGGCCTCAGGCATGCTACGCAAGTGTGCTACCGTGAAGCTAAGTCCCAGCCCTGTTGCAGCTGAAGCACAGCTCTGCTGTGTTGGCTAGCCTCCTGGATATTTATACTTCAAGGAAGTTTCCTGAAATCATATTCTTTTTTCTGGAATTTATACTGCCTCTCTCCTCTTTATGAGTAGGCTTTCTTTTTCCCTCAAAAAAGTAGAAGGGCTATCCAGATGTAAATGACCTCAGTAGGCTTGTAATTCACAGCAGAGGCTGGGGGGGGGGATAGGGGTAGGGAATGGGGAGGTATTCACCAAAGGGTACAAATTTTTATTAATTAATTAATTAATTTATTTATTTATTTATTGTGGGTCTGGGCATGGAACCCAGGGAGATTTGACCTCTGAGCTACAACCCAGCCTTATTTTTTTTTCTTTATTTTGAAACAGGGTCTCACTGAGTTGCAGAGGGCTTCACTGAGTAGCTGAGGCTGTCTGCAAACCGCAATCCTCCGTTTTCAGCCTCCCAAATGCTGGGATTACAAGTGTGCACCACCACACCTGTCTCTAAGGGGTACAAATTTAAATTAGGAAGAATAAATTCTTATTTGTTGTACAACCAGCTGATTGTAGTCAATAATAGTGTACTGTATATTTCAAAATTTATAAAAGAGTAGACTTTAATGTTATTATTAAGTCAGGCATGGTGGTGCACACTTGTAATCCCGGTATTTGGGAGGCTGAGACAGGAGGATTGCAGGTTCTTGGCCAGCCTCAGCTACTTAGTAAGGCCCAGTTTCAAAATAAAGAATAAAAAAAGGGCTGGAAGTGTAGTTGGAGATATAATGGGTTCAATCCCCAGTACCACCAAAATAAAAAGTCATCAGTACAAAAATCAAGTATGGGGCCGGTGTGGTGGTACACATTTGTAATCCCAGCATTTGGGACGCTGAGACAGGAGGATCGTGGTTCGAGGACAGCCTACTACTTAGTGAGGCCCTTTGCAACTCAGTGAGACCCTGTTTCAAAATTAAGAATAAAAAATAGGGCTGGAGGTATAGCTCAGAGGTAGAATGCCCCGGTTCCATCTCCAGTACTGAAAAAAAAAAAAAGTGTGTCATATGATGGATGTGTTAATTAGCTTGATTCTACACCATATCTATACATCAAAACTTCACATCATACCCCATAAATTTTTGTCAGTTAAAAATACAAGTTAGCTAGGCATGGTTGGCACATGCCTGTGATCTCAGTACTTGGGAGGCTGAGACAGGAGTATCACAAATTCAAGACAAGCCTCAGTAATTTAGTAAGACTCTAAGCAACCAAGTGAGACCTTGTTTCAAAAACAAAAAATAAAAGGGGTTGGGGTGAAAGCCTTGGGAGGCTGAGACAGGAGGATTGCGCAGATTTGAAACCAGCCTCAGCTACCTTAAGAGATGTTTCCAAATAAAATATAAAATAGGTCTGGGAGTGTAGCCTGGAGGTATAAGGCCCTTGGTTCCATCCCCAATACCACAAAAAAAAAAAAAAAAAAAAGGGTTGGGGTGTAGCTCAGAGATAGAATACTCTGGGGTTCATCGCTAGTATTAGAAAAAAAAATAGTCCTTGTTCTCCCAATTAAATAAAAGAAAGTGTTGTTTACATTTTATCCTCATGGAACATTTGGCCACCTCTTTACTTTAGCAAATCCCTAAATATTTTCTGTTCACCTTTGCAAAATGGTGACTCTTTAAAGTTAATGTATTCATAAGTTGTAATACCTCGTTCAAGACTCGTGATCTCCCAGGGGTTCACAGAATTAGGATGTGAAGAAAGCATTAGAATTTTCATTTATGTTCATTTGCATCTAAAAATGTGTTAAGCTTTACTAAATATTTTTTAAGTTGTTTTTTTTCTTTTGCGGGTTTGGGGATGGAACCCAGGGGCATTTGTTGCTAGGCGTGGTGGCACATGCTTGTAATCCCAGCATTCGGGAGGCTGAGACCAGAGCATCACGGTTTGCAGACAGCTTCAGCTACTTAGTGAGGCCTTCCGCAACTCAGTGAGACTCAAATAAAAACTCAAAATAAAGAATAGAAAATAGGGCAGGGGGAGTAGCTTGGAGGTCGAATGACTCTGGGTTCCATCCCCAGACCTGCCCCTCCCAAATTGCTTAATTTAAGGTGAATAGAACTCACAGATGAGGTTTTTGATTCAGTCAGTGAAGTCTTTTCACTAGTTCTACATATTATGGTGAATTATCTTTTTCACTTTGTTTTCGTTATTGATGCCATACCAGAGTACCACAGACTGGGTGGCTTCAAGAGTAGAAATTGATATTCTTGCAACTCTGGAGGGCAAAAGTCTGAGACTAAGGTGTTGGTGGGTAGGCTACTGCCTCTTCCTCCTCCTCCTTTTTTTTTTTTTTTTGGTGCTGGAGATTGAACCCAGGGGCATTCTAACTCTGCTATACTCCCAGCCCTTTTTATTTCTAATTTTGAAACAGAGTCTTCCTAAATTGCTGCAGCTGGCTTCAAACCTACCACCCTCCTGCCTCAGCCTTCCAAGTACTAGGATTACAGGCAGTACCACCATGCCTGCTGGGGTAGGTTTCTTCTGAGGCATCTATTTTGGGGCATGCAAATATCTGTCTTCTCCCTGTCTTCACATGGTCATCTTTCCATGTCTGCTAGTGTCCACATTTAGTCTATTATTGGATTAGGGCAACACTTAGTAACAACTTAATGAGACCCTATTTCCAAATAAGAAATAAAATTAGGCTGGGGGTGTATCTTAGAGGTAAAATACCTGGGTTTACTCCCCAGTGCCATACACACGTGCAAAAAGTGAATAGCAAGGAAAAGGAATTGTAGTCACGTGGAAGGTTTTACAAATAGTGTGGATAACCACCTATGTAACACAGTCACAAAGTTAGCATTCTTTTTTGTGTGTGTGTGGTACTGGGGGTTGAACCCAGGGGCTTTCCTACCTCTGGGCTATACTCCAGACCTATTTTATACTTTATTTAGAAACAGGGTCTCACGAAGTTGCAAAGGGTCTCACTAAGTAGCTGAGGCTGGCTTCGAACCTGTGCAATCCTCCTGTCTCAGCCTCCCGAGTGCTGGGATTAAAAGTGTGCACCACCACTCCTGGCTCAAAGTTAGCATTATTCTAAGCAGCTCAAACATGTAAATGTAATCTTTTTTTTTTTTTTAACCAACTATCACTTTTCATTCTTTTAAAAACCTTAAAAATGATAGCTGGGCATGGTGGCGCACTCTTGTAATCCCCGTGCTTGGGAGGCAGAGACAGGAGGATCGCGCAGGTTCGAAGCCAGCCATGCGCGCTGGCTTAGGAGACCCTGTGTCCAAAATAAAAATGTAAAAATAGGTCTGGGAGTGTAGCCCAGAGGTAGAAGGGCTTCCAGGAACCCCAGTACCACCCCCCCCCCCAAAAAAAAACCTTAAAAATTTTTATGATACATGTCACAACAAACTTTATAGACCTGTGAAATAATTAGTTATTTTAAGAGCTTTTCCTATTTCTTCCCTTGCACTTAGGCACAGTAACTGCTTGAGAAATTTATATTGTGCATTATGAGTACCATTAGAAATTTCTAGTTTCTGTGCTATTTTGGGAACTATTTTAGTTACTTATAAGGCTGTTTCCTCTGATGAGAGTGAGATAAAAGGCCGATATCCTGTATGTGCTTGCTTTGAACATTTGTTATTCAAGGTTGGTCAACAAGATGAGGAAAGTTTGAAAAGTAGGAGCCAGTTTGACACTTGCTTTTTTTCTTAATTGGTTTGGTCGTTTTTCATTTGCTTTAAAATTTTTTGCAGTGAAGTATTAACTATAAGATTTATTCCTGTAGGCTTTATTAAAATTTTATTCAGAGGATTTACAAATTAAATAATATGTTAGGGTTTTGAAGAATTACCTGCAAGATTTATTCCTGTGGGCTTTATTAAAAATTTATCCAGAGGCTTTACAGTTTAAATATTAGGCTTATGTATGGGGGTACTGAACACAAGGGAGCTCCACCACTGAGCTATGCTCCCAGACCTTTTCTGTTTTTTATTGTATTTGATATTTGTGTGTGTGTGTGTGTGTGTGTGTGTGTGTGTGTGTGTGTGTATTTACACGCGTGCACGTGTGATGCTGGGGCTTGAACCTAGGGGCATTCTACTGCTCAGCTATACCCTAAGAGTTTTTTTGTTTGTTTGTTTATTTGTTTTTGCGGTACTGGGGATGGAACCCAGGGGCTTTTCTACCTCCCAGCGACACCCCCAGCCCTACTTTTTATTCTTTATTTTGAAACAGGGTCTCACTGAGTTGCTGAGAGCCTCACTAAGCTGCTGAGGCTGGCTTCCTCCTGTCTCAGCTTCTCAAGTACTGGGATTACAAGTGTGCACCACCACGCCCAACTACCCTAAGACTTAAAAAATTTTTTTTTTTTTTGAAACAGGGTCTCACTAGGTTGTTGAGTCTTGCTACATTACTGAGGCTATCCTCAAACCTGTGATCCTCCTGTCTCAGCCTCCCAAGTACTGGGATTACAGGTGTATACCACCATACCTGGCTCTTTTTTATTTTTTATAAAATAAGTAGTATATTAGCCGGGTGTGGTGGTGCATGCTTGTAATTCCTGCATTAGAGAGGCTGAGACAGGAGGATCGTGGTTCCATTCGAGGATAGCTTTGGCCACTTAGTGAGGCCCTTTGCAATTCAGCAAGACCCTGTTTCGAGATAAAGAATAAAAAATAGGGCTGGGGCCGGGCGTGGTGGTGCATGCTTGTAATCCCAGGCTTGGGAGGCGGAGACAGGAGGATCATGCAGGTTCAAAGTCAGCTGCACTGGTTTAAGAGACCCTGTTTCAAAAAAAAAAAAAAAAATAGGTCTGGGAGTGTAGCCTGGATGTAGAAGGGTTTCCAGGAACCCCAGTACCAAAAAAAAAAAATAGGACTGGGATGTAGTTTGGAGGTAGAATGCCCCTGGGTTCCATCCCCAGTACTGCAAAATAAATAAATAAATAAATAAATAAATAAATAAATAAATACATACATACATACATACATACATACATACTATATTTATATCTTATATTTAAACCTTACAAACTTATACAATAAATTATATCTGATATGTGAAAGATGCTAAGACATGTATTATTTACTTAATCTCTCGTGCCATCACTCCTGGCTACCAATTTTTTTGGTGTGTATGTGTGGTGCTGGGGATGGAATACAGGGTCATTCTGCCTCCAAGCTACACCTTCAGGCCTCTTTTATTTTTGTTTTTTATCTTGAAATAGGTCCCACTAAGTTGCAGAAGGCCTCATTAAGTTTCCGAGGCTGGTCTTGAACCTGCGATCCTCCTGTCTTGGCCTCCTAAGTACTGGTATTATAAGCATGCGCCACCATGCCCAGTTGACATTCAAATTTTACTACAGAAATGGAAGAATATAATATTGAAAATGATGGTACATTTTATGGGTGATTGGCATCAGGAGTCTATGTTCTATGAGTGAAGTTTCTTGAGACAGCAGAGTGTGTGCCTGGGGTTTGGAGTCTCAGCCACACATACTTCTACCACCTCTTGCCTCCCCAGGGGGGTGCCTGCCTGGTTTCCCCCTACCCTCCTTCACCCTGCAATCACTGCTGCTCCGCACCCTGGGTGTGAGGGCTGAAGTTTGTTGTGCATGCCCTATGGTGTATTGGGAAGGGCATGACAGTGGATATCTGGCCCCAAGCTGGCAGTATCAAGGTATATCTGTCAGAGAGCCAGGCAGAGGCTTTGGCTTTTCTTCATCTACCCCAGACACCAGGCATATCCTGGGCAGGGATAAATAACCTTGGGAGCGATCTTTGTGTCGAGGATGGAGCAGCAGGTCTGTGGGATGGGCCCTGGGCTGGGCCTTCCTGGACACCACCCCAGCCAGAGCATTGGAATGTTGACTTGGCAGCTGGGGAGGAAAGGGACTTCGGTAGCCATTGAATCCAAAAGAGCATGCTGCACTTGACAGTCAGGCTCCGAGGTTCTGTGAGGATCGCACTCACCATACGGTCATCCCTGGGCTCTTCCCTGTTCTCTTGGCTGATTCCTCCCCCTCCCTTGTATACTGTGTGGGCTTGTGTGTTTGTCTCTTTTGGCAGCTCCAGGCACTCATCAAGACCGCCAAATATGTATTGTTTACTTTCATGCTCTTCATGTGAGTTAAATCCTCTAATACCGTCACTTAAAATGGGTATTGTACAGTGATACAATGATGAATGGTAAAATTCAGGCTAATGTAATTTTTACAACATTAAATAGTAAATAAAAAATACATGGTAAGTTGAAAGGCTGTAGTTTGGGGGGGGCTTTATATATACTTTTACAGGCATTTTTCCTGCCTTTTGAATGAGAAGCCTCACATTTGCCATCTAAGCACGGACCCACAAATTTTGTCACTGGCCCTAAGCACAAGTCTACTTTTGACAATTTCTCACAACTTTTGTTTAACAGAAACTATCTTTATTTCACCTTCATTATGAAGAATGTGTCTAAAATTCTAGATTCACGGTGTTTTCCCCTCAGAATGTTAAAATTTTTCTTTTGTTTCTGGCTTACCTACTTCTTTTTGTTCTTTTTTGAGGTACTAAGGATTGGACCCAAGTTCTTGTACAGTCTAGACAAGCACTCTACCACTGAACTATACTCCAGCCATTTTTTTTAAATTTTGGGATGGGGGTCTCTAAGTTGCCCAGGCTAGCCTTGAACCTCCTGTCTAGTGTGTGTGTGTGTGTGTGTGTGTGTGTGTGTGTGTGTGTGTGGTACTGGGGGTAGGACCCAGGGGCTTTTCTACCTCTGGGCTATACTCCCAGACCTATTTTATACTTTATTTGGAAACAGGGTCTCACTAAGTTGCTGAGAGCCTCACTAAGTAGTTGAGGCTGGCTTTGAACCTGTGTGATCCTCCTATCTCAGCCTCCCAAACGCGGGGATTACAAGGGTGTGCCACCACGCCCGGCTGGTTATTTCTTAAGAATTTTCTCCCGGCATAGTGGCACATGTTTGTGATCTCAGTACTAGGAAGGCTGAGATAGAGTTCAAGGACAGCCTCAGCGAGTAGTGATATTCTCAACATTGAGACCCTGTTTCAAAATAAAAATAAAAGGGCCCCTGGGTTCAATCCCCAGTACAAAAAAATTAAATATACATATAATATTAACTATTATCTCCTTCATTTTTCTGTAATTAGCTTTTATTTTGTGGTACTGGAGATGGAATCCAGGAGCATTCTACCTCTGAGCTACAATACAACCCCATCCCTATTTTTATTCTTTATTTTGAAAGAGTCTCACTGAATCACAAAGAGCCTCACTAAGTAGCTGAGGCTGTCCTTAAACTGCGATCTTCCTTTCTCAACCTCCCAAATGCTGGGATTACAAGTGTGCACCACCATGCCCTGCTTGTAATTAGCTTTTAGCATGTTCCAAATTCTTCTGAACTGTAATGCTTATATCTAATTAAGTAAAATACTTTAAGGAATTTGGGAACATGCAACCTATTTAAGACTTGAATTAGTATACCAAATAGAATTTAATTTACTTGAATATTTATTTATTTATTTATTTATTTATTTATTTATTTTTGTGGTACTGGGGATTGAACCCAGAGGCATTCTAACTTTGGTCTATACCCTGAGCTTAATTTTCTTTTTTTTTCCCTTTTCTTTTGTGGTACAAGGGACAGAACCCAGGGGCATTCTTCCTCTGAGCTATACCCTCAGCCCTATTTTTTATTCTTTTATTTTGAAACAGGGTCTCACTGAGTTGCGAAGGGCCTCACTAAGCAGCTGAGGCTATCTGCAAACCATGATTCTCCTGTCTCACCCTCCCAAATGCTGGTATTACAAGCGTGCGCCACCATGCCCAGCTCTTGATTTTATTTTTTATTTAGGAACAGGGTCTTGCTTGATTGATGAGAGTCTTACTACTTGTCCTCAAACCTGCAATTCTCCCATCTCAGCCTCCCAAGTACAAGGAATACAGACATATGCCACCACACCCAGCTACTTGAATGGATGGATGGATTTGTTTGTTTGTTTGTTTGTTTATTATGGAACCAGGGATGGAACCCAGGGGCATTCTACCTTTGAGTTACACTTCCAGCCCTTTTTTTTTTTTTTTTTTTTTTTTTTTTTACCCTTTACTTTGAAACAGAGTCTCATTAGTTACAAAGGACCTCACTAAATAGCTGAGGCTGTTCCTGAACTGCAGTCCTCCTGTTTCCACCTCCCAAGTGCTGGGCTTACAAGTGTGTGTCACCATGCCCAGCTACTTGAATTGATTTAGATTAGTTTCTTTTAATATGCTAGAAACATAGTGTCTTACATGTGATAGGTTGTGTTATAGACTGTATTTTTTTTTTTTCAGTACTGGGGATTGAACCTAGAGGCATTCGACCTCTGAGCTACACCCCTAGTCCTATTTTATATTCCTTATTTTGAAACAAGGTCTCACTAAATTGCAGAGGGCCTCACTAAGTAGCTGGGGCTGGCCATGAACCCAGATCCTCCTGTCTCAGCCTCCCAACTACTGGGATTGCTAGCATGAGCCACTACACTTGGCTCTTATAGTATTACTGTTTTTTAAGATGATAAACTACTTTTTTTTTTTTTTTTTTTGCGGGTCTGGGGATGGAACCCAGAGGCATTTGACCTCTGAGCTACAACCCCTGACCAATTTTTTAATTCTTTATTTTGAAACCGGGTCTCACTGAGTTGCAGAGGGCCTCACTAAGTAGCTGAGGCTGTCTGCGAACCGCAATCCTCTGGTCTCAGACTCCCAAATGCTGGGATTACAAGTGTGTGCCACCATGCCCGGCTTAAACTACATTTGATGTATTTCTTAGATGAAAGCAAATACATTGAGGAGCAATAGAAAATAAAAACAAATGAATATGATTAATAATAACCTTTAAGCATTCTGTTTTAGTGTAATTTTTTAAAGTTTGCTTAAACTGGGAAATGTAGGTCAGTGGTAGGATTTTTGCCTAGCATGCAAAAACAAAAAAATTTGTACTTGCCAGGTGTGGTGGTACATGCCTGTAATCCCAGTACTTGGGAGGCTGAGACAGGAATGATCTTAGGTTTGAAGTTAGCCTCAGCTTCCTGAGGCTCACAGTAACTTAGCAAGATCTTGTTTCCAAATAAAAAAATAAAGCCGGGTGTGGTTGTGCACACTTGTAATCCCCACTCTTGGGAGGCTGAGACAGGAGGATCATGCAGGTTTGAAGCCAGCCTCAGTTACTTAGTGAGGCTCTCAGCAATTTAGTGAGACCCTGTTTCCAAATAAAATATAAAAGGGTCTGGGAGTATAGCCCGGAGGTAGAAAGCCTCTGGGTTCCACCCCCAGTACCACCAAAATAAATAAATAAATAAAATAAATAAAATAAAAAATAAAAATTTATCTGAGGTGTAGCCCAGAGGTAGAAGACCCCCAGGTTCCACCCTCAGTACCACAAAAATAAAGCAAAAAACCCATGCTTGATTTTTCTTATTTGTACTTCTTTTGTTCCCTCAAAAAACTGAATGACTACTGCTATCACCTCTGTTTAGAGTGTTCATTGTGGTTACCTGTGCTTTACCCTCTTCCTTTGTGAGTTCTGCCTAACATCAGTATTATTTATTTATTTTTATTTTATTTTATTTTATTTTTGAGGGTCTGGGACTGGAACCCAGGGGCATTCAACCTCCAAGGCACACTCCCTGCTCTATTTTTTATTCTTTATTTTGAAACAGGGTCTCACTAAGTTGTGGAGTGCCTCATTAAGTAGCTGAGGCTGGCCATGAACCACATCCTCCTGTCTCAGCCTCCTGAATGCTGGGATTAAAAGCGTGCTCAACTACTCCTGGCTCATCAGTATTATATAATAGCTGGCGAAGTCTTTGACTTTTTTTGTATTATTAAGAAACAGCTGGAGCCGGGCATGGTGGCGCACGCTTGTAATCCCAGCATTCGGGAGGCTGAAACCTGGAGGATCGCGGTTCGCGGACAGCCTCAGCTACTCAGTGAGGCCCTCTGCAACTCAGTGAGACCCAGTTTCAAAATAAAGAATAAAAACTAGGGCAGGGGGTGTAGCTCGGAGGTCGAATGCCCCTGGGTTCTATCCCCAGACCCGCTGGGTGTAGTGGCGCAACTAGGTACATCCTAGTATTCGGAAGGCTGAGATAGGAGGATCACAGGTTCAAGGCCAGCTTCAGCAACTTAGTAAGGCCCTCAGTAACTTAGCAACATCCTTTCTCAAAATACAAAATTTAAAAGGGCCGGGGTTATATAACTTTGAGATAGACTGCCCCCGGGGTTAAGTCTCCAGTACCCTCCCCACCACCAAAAAATAAAAAATAAAAAACAAAAGAGAGAAAAAGGAAGAAGAAATAAAAGAAATAAAACAATTTTAACCTGTAGGTACAAATACATATTTAAATAAATCGACTACATTTAGGGCATTTTAAAAAGATGAAGCTTAGGAGAGATACAGGACTTGAAAGCTGGGCCAACACCTAGGACATAGAATGTCTGTCTACTCAGGGTGAAAAACGAAGGACCAGAAATGGTACATGAAGACTGATGTAGGCTAGGAAAGCCACCAGGGAGGAGGACCTGGAGCGCACAATGACTCGGATGTCATTAGGTTAAAGGGACAAACATGAGATGTCTGAAGCAACTTTTGTTTGGCACATAATTCTTATTTTTTAAATAGAATCACATCACAACCTATATGTGAGAATAGGCAAGCCATATTATATAGGGAATAAGTTAATTTGGTAAAAATTAGAACTGTGAAATCAGCTATAATGACAGATTTTCTGTATTATTGGTACAGCCATAGATGAAGTTAAAATACATTAATACTTTATTTTTTTGGTACTGGGTATTGAACCCAGGGGCATTCTGCCTCCAAGCTATACCCCAGCCCTATTTTTTTTATTCTTTATTTTGAAAGAGGATCTTACTAAGTTGTGGAGGGCCTAACTAAGTAGCTGAGGTTGGTCGTGAACCTGTGATCCTCCTCCTAAGTACTGGGATTACAAGTGTACACCACCATGCCTGCTTGATACATGATTCTTCATGTGTCATGTATCATTTTTGGTCCCCCGTTTTTCACCCTGACCTCCATTATAGGTAAACATTCTATCTCCTAGGTATTGACCCAGCTTTCAAGTCTTAGATCTCTCCTAAGCTTTTTTCTTTTTCTTTCTTTTTTTTTCTTGGTACTTAGCATGGAACCCAGGGGCATTCTACCTCTGAGCTAGGATTTCTCTTTGTAATACCTACCTATGTTAAGAGTGGTTTATACTACTGTGCTACATTCTTGCACTGAAACAGCATCCATACTAGTCACTTACATTTGTGTGTAAATTCCATAGAACTAGTCATTGATATCAGAAGTTTCTAAGTTTAAAAATGTTTGTAGCCCTGGTATTTTTCATTTTTTAGTTTTGATGTATTTATATTTAAAACATGTTAACCAAAGAAAAATAAAGGAAGGGTTAACAAGGGCAGAAACCTCTCGGAGTCTTCCAGGAGCCAGAGGAAACAACTCCTATCTTGTCCATAGAGAAGATAACCTGAGTCTTAAAGATAGGCTGAACTCCTGAGAATACCCCATCAGCATAAGAAACAACAAAAAGGATTTTTGAAGATTTTCAGAGTTTTAGTGATCATCATCAGCTGATGGGATTAAATCTTACACTTTATCAAGAGTTCTGTGGAGTTTTGGTTTTGCCTCTACCCACCCACAGGAGTTATTGTTTTCCCCCCCACAGGAGTTTAACTTAAGATCTTTTAGAATGATTTTCTTTGCATCAGATTTTCCCAAGGTTCATTTGCTGGCAGAGCTGCTTTTCCTATAAGCTTGTGGGAATGGCCCAAGTGAAAGTTGGTGGAAGTCCTGAAGAGCAGTTGCCGTGCCAAGAACAAGTCGTGTGTGTTGTGTACATATCAGTTTTGGTCAGCTGTACCAACAGAGCTGGGCCAAGACATTTTCCTGCCTGTTAATCAAGGCTGCACAGACAGAGCTCAAGGAAGGATGACCCCTACCTCAGGAAGTTTTGAGTCAATTGCTATTTATAACCAGTATACAGTAGAACTCGAGAGCAGGCTTTTGCTCAGTTGATAGGAAAAGTTTTCTGCCAATTTTTACATTTGAGGAAGCAGTTTATGGGCCTGGGTGAGTGAAGCCTTTATGTGGAAGGAAAGAAATGTGACAGTGACTGTAAGTATTTTTTATTTGGCTCAGGGTGTGGTGGCACAGATGGGAAGTTCAGTCAGTGACAAAATAGGTTATTAACATTTTAAAGGAATAGCAGTTAATGGGCACCTTGGATTCTCTATAGCATGGTGTATATGGGATCCTGTGCTGCTAGTAGTAAATAAAGTTGAAATATTGGTATGGGACAGGCTAATACTACCTATGAACATAAGATAAAAAGAAGAAATAGTGATTGGTGTTTCTAAAACTAATTGCTTCTTGCTGATGATGTACACATAAACTTTTTGCTTACTTGATGTATTTCTGTCTTTGTGCTTATTTTTTTTTGCAGAGATTGAACCCAGGGGCATTCTATCTCTAAGCTACACCCCCATTTTATTTTGAAATAGTCTTGCTATGTTGCTAATGGTCTTGCTAAGTCGCTGAGGCTGACCTCAAACCTGTGATCTTCCTATCTCAACCTCCCAAGTACTAGGATCACAGGTATGTGCCACCATGCCCAGCCACCAGTGGAGTATTAGAAAAAGCACATATACAGCTTGGCATGGTGGTACATACCTATAATCCCAGTTCTTGGGAGGCTGAGACAGGAGGATCACAGGTTTGAGGACAGTTTCAACAACTCTAGCAAATCTTACAGCAACCTAGCAAAACTGTTTCTGAACAAAAAATAAATAGGGCTGGAGGTGAAGCTCAGAAATAGAATGTTCTTAGGTTTAATCCCCAATACCACAACAATAAATAAATTAATTATTTTTTCAAAAGATACATATATTGGTGCTGGAGATTGGGTATTCTACCGCCGAGCTACACTCCCAGCCCATTTTTTATTCTTTATTTTGAAATAGGGCCTCATTAAGTTGCAGAGGACTTCATTAAGTAGCTGAGGCTGGCTGTAAACCTGCAATCCTCCTGTCTCAGCCTCCCAAGTACTGGGATTACAAGTGTGTACCACCGTATCAGCTCTATTTAATTAATTTAAAAAAGAGCTAGAATACCTCTGGGTTCAATCCCCAGCACTACTACTACTACTACTACTACTTCATTAGTTCTTGTTTCATTAAGAGGTTTCAAAGAGAATTGATTTACTATAAAATAATATTGTGTACATTTATGTGTAATATCCTTTTTTGTTTGTTTTGTGGTACTGGGGGTGGAACTCAGGAGCATTCTACCTCTGAGCTGCACTTTTTATTTTGAAATAGGGTCTCACTAAGTTGCTAAGGCTAGTGGCAAAGCTGTGATCCTCCTGTTTTAGCCTCCCAAGTGCTGGGATTACAAGTTTGGGCCTCCATACCTAGCTATGTGTAATCTCTTATAAAACCTCATTCTACTTTAGGAAATTAGGTATGGTGGAATGTTAAATCTGACAATTTGAGAAATACCACAAGTAACAGTATCATTTCACCATGTTGGGGATGCCTTTATAAAGTTGAATGACAGGTACATTTTTACATATGTAGTGTCCATGAATTACTTAGGGATAGGTGGGCAATGTTTTAGTGGAGTTTAAAATTAGAAAATTATAAAACTATGTTAACATGTTTTTGTCTCATCTTAACAGGAACATTAAAGATTGAATTTATAAACATTTTTATGAGGATCAATGATCAAAATTGTTCTCGTCATAAAGACATTTCCAAATTAAACATGAAAGGAAAACATTGGAATCATTTTGCTTCTGAAAGGATAAAGGATACAGTGTTTCACAGTTACCTGTAACTAGCTTTGTTCACTTGTCATGCACCCCACTGGGAACATGGATGTTGGTTTTTCTCGTTCTGCTGTTCAGACTCTGTCAAGAAGTCACTGCAAAAACATCAAACAAAAAATTTCTCAGTGGGAAGGAAGGACTAATGGTCTGTCTCATCCAGCTAAGTGGCAGCCAAAGGACTTTGGAGTGAGATATAATAACTGTCACCAAGATATTCTTCCTAAGAAAAATCCTGTTGCTGAGGGAAACAGCAAAAAATTGGATATAACCAACTCTCAAAATGTAAGTTCAGACATGAATGAAGATGCCAGAGGCCATGATCAAATTGAGGATGAAAGTGAGAATCATGAATATCATGATGATACACCCTCCTTTAAAAATGATTTAGAATCCAGTTGGGTATGTTCTAGGGTCAAACAAATCGAAAGCTGGAAAGAAGCTGTTTTAGATCCAGAGACTTCGTTACCTCCAGGAAACTTCTATACCTCACAAGTGTTATGGAAGAAAATAGAAACACTTCCCCCAGATAAAGTCTTAAATTTGGCTTTAGAACATTGTGACTCTTCAGAAAAAGAACTGAATTTCAGAGTTCTGGAAAGTTCATATGGAATAACCAAGAGCTTAGAAAATATTTACTCTGAACCCGAGGGGCAAGAGAATGGACCTTCTATAAATCCTTTGCCAAAACCTCGTAGGACATTCAGATATTTATCTGAATCTGGTGTTATGCCATATAAAGAAAGAAACTGTGACAAAAAATACTGTGAACATAATTCTTGTGTAGAATCTTCTTTGGCCTTTTCTCAAGACCCTGAACCAAAGAAATATGGTGGAAAAATCCGAAGGAGATCTAAAAGGTATGTTTTTATTCTAAATGGGTAATGAAGTGTACATAGTTTCCTTACAGGACTACTGAGTTTCCTTTTCCTTTCAAACCAATTTCTATTTCCCAGTTTAGTTATAGCCCTAGTTAATTTTTTCCACTCTTCTGGACATCTTAAGAAATTTACTTCACACATAACAAAAAGATTCAGTGCCCAGATACAAGGAAAGAAAACACGATAGTGGGGAGACAATGAAACTTTAAAACCAAACCACTGAGCCAGACGTGGTGGCGCATGCTTGTAATCCCAGCACTTGGGAGGCTGAGACAGGAGGATTGCACAGGTTCAAAGCCAGCCTCAGTTACTTAGTGAGACCCTGTTTCCAAATAAAATATAAAATAGGTCCAGGAGTATAGCCTGGTGGTAGGAATATAGTTCTGTGGCACAGAATGTTTGCAGGTGAGCACTTTACTGGCACATGGCCCTGGATTTGATTCCTAGCACTGCAAAGAATTTGTAGGGAACCAAGTATGTTTTTGCACTTTATATAGAGCAGGCATGCTAGCCTTACCCCACTTTTAATTAGGGCATGACCTTAATAAGAGAACCTAATGAGGAACATGGATGTGGTTGGTTAAAGTACAGTTTTCTCACGTGCATTGAGGATACATACCAGCCTAGTTAATTATTCTTCAATGTCTGGTAACACCTCTGTAGTTTTGTATAGAAGTCTACTATTGAGTCCTGTTGACCTATACAATTTTTGAAGTTAAGACAATTAGAGTTTTGAAAGTTGTAACTTTAAAATATATCTCTTTTCTTAAGGAAATCTTTTGAATTTGAGGATATTCAACACTTTCGAAATCGGAACTCACAGAAGATTCATGAAGAATTTGGAAGAAATTCTGGCTCAGCACTTTACTGTACACAATCTGAGGACAATATCTATGAGGATATCATATGTAGGTGTCCACAACTTTGCAATTAAATTTAATTAGTATGTTTTTGTTGATGCACTTAATTGTAGGATGATATTTTCGTTTATAATCAGCTATATCTTATTTGAGGTTTGTCTTTGTAATATAGAAACCTTTGGTGTATAAATTCTTTTTCTTCTTTAATGATTTTTATATCTAGTGTTAATGGACTTCTTAGTTTAGAAGTAAATGTTTACAGTAAATACAGTAGAAGTAAATATATTACACCAATATATATATATTGGTGGTACTGGGGTTCCTCAAAACACTTCTACCTCGGGATTACACTCCCAGACCTATTTTATACTTTTTATTTGGAAACAGGGTGTCTTTAGCCAGTGTGGCTGGCTTCGAACCTACGTGATCCTCCTGTCTCCGCCTCCCAAGCGCAGGGATTACAAGTGTGTGCCACCACGCCCAGCTACAGTATAATATTTTGAGAGCTCTTTTAGCTTAATTGAATATCTAAGTGGTTGATAAGTACCATTAATCTTGAGACTGCATCCCTACAACAATATAGAATATAAGAAAACTGAGTATAGTCAGTTTTGCCATCTGTTTGCATCTAATTATGTTCTTCTAAGCAATTTTTTTCATTATTTTTCAAGATCCCACCAAAGAAAATCCCTATGAAGATATTCCAGTGCAGCCCTTGCCTATGTGGAGAACCCCGTCGGCATGGAAGCTCCCGCCCCCGAAAAGTGCTTTCAGAGCACCCAAGGTACAGCCAGAGGGCTCACTGAAGAAGACACTAAGATCACACTTGTGATCTGTACAGAGAGGTCGAGGTGGCTTAACTGGGAGTCAAACTAAGAGTCACTGACAGGCAGGTTTTGGGGGTAGCTGTGTTTTTTAGGCAACACAGGGATTTTGGTTTTCATTTTATTTTTGCTTTGTTGTCATTTTTGTTATTGTTTTAGCACTTCAGAAAATTGAATATGAGTGTGTTTAAACAAGCTATGAACTTTTCAGTTCACAGTATAGTCTCTGCAACTCTGTGTTAGTCTCACATCTGCCTCTGACCTAAATTGCCTGCCTGATCCCTGGATGCATTGGTGAATCTCGACTTGAGTTAATGAAGACTGAGCTCTTGCTCTCTCGAAATTTGATTATACTGGTGTAGGAGAACTTTGGATCAGAAGCCTGGCAAGCTGCTTACCAGTGGTGAAAAATAAAGGATGTTATTCGCACTTGAGACAGTTTTGATGGAAAGATGAATACATTTCCAGGATAGCTTTGAATTTGCATGAAAACACAGACATTGACTAGCTGATCTTGCCTTTACCAGACCTTCTTTTCTTGTTTTAGCTTCCTCCCAAACCACAGTTTTTTCACCGGAAAACTATGGAACTAAAGAACTCCCAAGCGTTTTTACGGTCAAAGCTCACAAAGGACACCACTTTGCCTGTCACTTTAACTGAGTGGAAACTTTTCCGAGCTGGAGAAGTTGCTAACAGGAGAAAGATAAATCTTCCAAGGGTAAGGACTCCAGTACTCTCATTCTTCAAATCTTGCTTGAGTATTTCCATAAATAAGAATAAAGCGACTTTAGACTGAAATGAGTAACAGGGTAGAACTGACCTATTGCAATTGGAAGATGGGTAAGCAGCCTTAAGTTTTAACCTTGCTCAGGGTTTCTTGTGGACTTGGAAAGCAGTGCTCTGTGGAGGCTTCTCTGCCATTACCTTAGCTCTCAGGAGTCAGCTGCCCGTTTTAAGGAAGCCTCAGCAGCTCACACAAAAGGACATTCTGAGCCAGGTGTGGTGGCATACACTTGTAATCCCAGTCCTTGTGAGGCTAACACAGGAGGATTGTAGGTTTGAAGCCGGCCTTTCAACTTAGTGACACCCTGTTTTCAAATAAGAAATAAAATTGGACGGGGGTATAACTTGGAGGTAGAATGCCCCTGGGTTCAATCCCCAGCAACACAATAAAATAAAATAAAATAAAGAGCAGGGCATGGTGGCACATACTTGTAATCTCAGTACTTAGGAGGCTGAGACAGGAGGATTGCAGGTTCACTGCCAGCCTCAATGACTTGTGAGGCCCTCTGCAGTGCAGTGAAACAGTATTTTTTAAAAAAAATAGGGCTGAAGGTGTAGCTCAGAGGTAGAACAACCCCCCCCCACACACAAAATAGATTTCTTGTACACACACACACACACACACACACACACACACACACACACACGGTTTTTTTTTAGGAGAGATAAACACTTAAGAAATTATATAATTTTTTTTTATAGTACTGGGAATGGAACCGAGGGGCATTCTACCTCCAAGCTACACTCCCAGCCCTACTTTTTTATTCTTTATTTTGAAACAGAGTCTTACTGAGTTGTGGAGGTGACTTACTAAGTAGCTGGCCGTGAACCTGGATCCTCCTGTTTCAGCCTCTCAAATGCTGGAATTACAAGTGTACACCACTATGCCTGGCTTTCTCACTGAGTTGCAACAGGCCTCACTAAGTAGTATCTGAGCCTGTCTGCAAACTGCGATCCTCCTGTCTCAGCCTTCCAAATGCTGGGATTACAATCATGCACCACCATGCCTGGCTCTAAATATATGTGTGTGTGTGTGTGTGTGTGTGTGTGTGTGTGTGTGTGTGTGTTACTGAGGATAGAACTTAGGGGCCTTCTACCTCTGGGCTACACCCCTGACCTATTTTACATTTTATTTAGAAACAGGGTCTCACTAAGTAGCTGAGACTGGCTTCAAACCTGCGCGATCCTCCTGCCTCAGTACTCCCAAGCATGTGCTACCATGCCCGGCTCTCTAAAAATATATATTTTTTGGTGGTACTGGGGTTCCTGGAACCCTTCTACATCCGGGCTACACTCCCAGACCTATTTTATGCTTTTTTATTTGGAAACAGAGTCTCTTAAGCCAGTGTGGCTGGCTTCAAACCTGCGCGATCCTCCTGTCTCTGGCTCCCAAGTGCGGGGATTACAAGCGTTCACCACCACGCCTGGCCTTTAAAATTATTTTTAAACTCTATTTTTTCATTCAATTTGTTTTTAAGATTGGCAAAATACAATGTAGGTAGTAGTAATGTAGAAATCAAATCATTTAAATATTATTCCTTTACTAATCCCATTTGAGTTAACTGTATGTACTCATTTAGTGCACAGTTTTTGAACCTGGTTGAATGTATGTATGTATGTACATACATACTTACTGTTGTGGTACTGAGGGTTAAACCCAGGGATATTATACCTCTGAGCTACATCCCCGAGCCCTTTTAATTTTTTTTTTTAAATAAGGTCTTACTAAGTTGCTGAGGTCTCACTGAGTTGCTGAGACTACTGAAACAATCTTCCTGTGTCAGTCTCCCAAATACTGGGACTATAGAAGTGCTATACCATGCATGGTTTATACCTGATTTTATTTTATTTTATTTATTTATTTTTTATTTATTTATTTATTTATTTATTTATTTATTTATTTATTTATTTATTTTGGCAAAGCAGACTTTATTGGGGCGCCGGCCACCCCCAGCCTGCCCCTGCCTCCAGCCCGGGGTGACTCACCGGCTCCCAAGGTGGCAGCGGTGGCGGTAACGCCCACACCAAGTATACCTGATTTTAAACAAAAGTCACAGCTGTTTTTTTGCTGAGTGACTGCTAGTTGGTTCCTTGGGAAATAATCTGTTCCACAGTTACTTTAATTCTTCTGATCTGTTCCCTATCAGAGGTTTAAAGAACTACCAGGCATCCTGCAGTAGCTTTCTTCTTGGGTGGATCATGGTGACACAATGAAGTAGCTTCCCACGTGGCCCAGTTTTCAACAGATCATGTGATCATAAGGTACAGAATACAAACACCTGAGGGATCGCATTTAAGATTCCTAAACCTTGGCTGGGCTGGTGGCTCATTGCTGTAATCCCAGATCTTGGGAGGCTAAGACAAGGATTGTAGGTTTGAGGCCAGCTCACAATAAAATAAAAAATAAAGCCAGGCATGGTGGTGCTCGCTTGTAATCCCAGCATTTGGGACGCTGAGTTAGGAGAGAATCACGATTCATGGACAGCTTCAGCTACTTAGGTCCTTTGCAACTCAGACCATTTCAAAATAAAGAATAAAAATTACGGATGGGGGTATAGCTAGAAAGTAGAATGCCTCCGGGTTCCATCCCCAATACCATAAAATAAATGAATGAATGAATGTAGGAGCCAGACATGGTGGCACACACTTATAATCTCAGTATTTGGGAGACTAAAACAGGAAGATCTCAGGTTTGAAACCAGCCTCAGCAACTTAGGGAGGACCTCAGAAATTTAGGAAGACCCAGTTTCAAAAAAAAAAAAAAATAAGTCTGAGAGTATATCCTAGAGGTAGATACTGTGGATTGAACCTAGGGACCTATTTTGGGCTGATGTACAGTACATTCTCTAAGCAACACCCCAGCCTTTTTTATTTTTTATTTTTTAATTTTTTGATGTTGAGGCATGAACCAGGGGCATTCTATCTCTGAGCACACTTCCAGCACTTTTTATTTTGAAACAGGGTCTTGCTAAGTTTCTAAAGCTGGCCTTGAACCTGTAATCCTCCTGTCTCAGCCTCTCAAGTCCTGGGCTCACAGGCATGTACCACCACACTCCACTTAATATTTAGTAATTGTGGATCGTAGAGTTTAGTGAGACCTCAGTGCTTTATGTACTTGAAGTACTCAGAGCCTCTTCTCTATCTGATAACAAACTCTTCCTTTAATAGAATTTTCACAAAGGTTTTTGGAGAAATGAGGAGAGAGAAAATGGTGATAAACTCTTGATTGTCAGACAGGAACAGACTATCAGCTTTCTGCCTATGGCCTTTCTAGTATTTAATCTTTCTTTGTGTGTGTGATACTGAGAATTGAATTCAGAAGCATTCTACCTCTGAGCTATACTCCCAGCCCTATTTTTTTTATTCATTTTTATTTTATTTATTTTGAAACAAGGTCTTGCTAAGGTGCTGAGGGTCCCACTAAGTTGCTGAGGCTGGGTTCAAACCTACAATCCTGTTTCAGCCTCCCAAATACTAGAATTACAGATGTATACCACCATACCCTGTGTATTAAATATTGTAGGGTCACATAGGAAGTTTGATTTTAATATCTTCAGGAACAATATCCCATAAGAAAAATGTATTTT